>NC_086380.1:42300650-42958997 GCF_036588685.1 Mytilus trossulus | reverse complement strand
AGGAGTAGGTCCGGTAAGACTACTTTTTGGCCCCAAAATATAGTAGTTTTACAAAATTGTTCAAATGTAAATTTTTAGTTATTTATTAAACAGTTGAATGCTTCTGCTTCATAAATATGGGCTGTTGTTTGACAATAAAATGCACATATATCGGGTTGTAGCACAATTAAGTCATGCTAAATTACTGAAATCTTCAAAATTCTATCATTTTAGTTAAATTTTAGACAGTTTCCGTGTAAAACGAAAGTGGCCGCATTCGTGTTCATCCTTAATATTGAAATGTAAGTTGTATTTTATGATAATACATAACATATATAAAGATTGTGGATGAACACGGATGCAGTCATTTTTGACAAAAAAACATCTCAAAAGTGACGTTTTTTGGAATATTTGAGAGATTTTTTATATTTGAGCTTGAATCGGATCGTTTTTAATGACTAAATCAGTTAAAATCTTTCACATAAACTAATTGAATAAGTGAAATAGACACTTAAGTGTTTAAAAAGTGGTCAAAATCTTTCGTCAGATGAAACTGAAATTTGAGATGGTGACAAGGGAATAGAATGAGATCAAAATGAGTCCTTACCGGACCTTCTCCTTTAGTAAATGTTTTGACTAATTTGTGATATCGAAAACACTGGTGTAATAATTTTTCAGTAAAACATAAATTTCTCTCGTTAAATTCTAAAACATTGTTACATACACGAGCGAATCGTACAAGTTGAGATATATTATAAACACCGTAAGATGGTGACAAGGGAATAGAATGAGACCAGTTGTATTAATGCAAATGAGACATGGACCCGAAAAGCAAACACACTTACTATGATTAATGACATCAAACGCTACAAAAATGTAAAATAACAAAAATACCGAACTCCTAGGAAAATTGTAAACAGAAAGTCCTTAAGCAAAACGTTGTTTAGTAATGAGTCCAGCAAAACAATAATGTTGATCACTTACTTCAAATGTGCATTCCATTTATCTTCAATGGCTTTCGTATATTTCATTAAACGTTTGTAAGAAGCTTTGTCTTTACACGCTTCAAGTTGGTCCACGGGTATACCTGGAAACTCCTTAATTGGTTGGAGGTCTTCTAAACATTGCAAAAAGTATTTAAGTGCATGGCCGTGCAATTTCAGTAGAATAGTTTCCATGTTGTTGCTGTGAACTGACTAAGATACACAAACCATTATGAATAAAGATCAAATATCTGCAAGTATAAGTATTAAAAAGAGAGTAGAAACATATAAAGCTAATATTTATAAAAGAAACAAAATATGTTAGAACAAAACAAAATGGAGAAAGAACTTAAAGTCATTCAATGTAATGACAAACGGCGAATTAAAACGAAATTTAAAAAAAAGAGAAACGGAAGAAAAAAAAATAGCTCAACTTAATTCATTTCAAGAAACGCCACGTAATGTGTTTGAACATGTTGAAATCGAACAAATTTATTATATATTGTCCGGGGCTTTGATTTTTGTTTAAACACATTTAAGTTGTCGATTCTGTGATTTTAAGGGATGCTAAAAGAGACTGCGTGTGGATTTATACTTTGATCTACTTTCACTTATATAGATCTAACCACTGAGTAAATATGACAACAAAAAATACGCGCTCAATAAAATATCAATGTCAAATTGTTTACTTACGGACAAAGGTTGCCAAAACTATGTGCGAAAGATGTAATATGTAAGTCGCAGTTCAGTATCCTGCAATTCTGAAGTCTTTGTTTCCATATAGTAATGACAAAACATAATAAGGAGCAAAATGGAACTACTGACCGAATCATTCAATATAAAGAATGTTTATGTTGGTATATAAAAAAGAAGATGTGGTATGATTGCCAATGAGACAACTGTCCACAAGAGCCAAAAAATGACACAGACATTAACAACTATAGATCACTGTACGGCCTTCAACAATGAGCAAAGCCCATACCGCATAGTCAGCTGTAAAAGGCCCTGATAAGACAATGTAAAACAATTCAAACGAGAAAACTAACGACCTTATTTATATATAAAAAAAAAAGTGAACGTAAATGAATGTATGTATATTTAGTTTGCTTAGATATTTCCTTTACAAAGAAAGGTAACCGTTATAAAAGTGTTTGGTGTACGATGTAAATTTAAAAGACAAATGTTTGAGGATTTAGAACTACCATTCAGAAGATGATCCTGAAGATTTATGATTTGTCGCATTAGACCCTTTGGTCAACAAAATGACATAAACAAAAATTTGCAAATGTTGTTATAATTTCATTTGTGATAGAGCTAATTATATAAGTGGATTTGGAATGATTGTCAATGAGATGACTATCCATTAAAGTTCAAATGAAGTGGATGTAATTATATGACGTCTACGTATTCATCAATTTTATAGATCGGTAAAAAAGAAAAAAAAGAATATATAACGTTATGGAAATCTAGGCGATAGCAATTAACCAGAATGACATCACGGTCATCCACTGTAATAAGTACACAATTCTTTACTTTTTTTTAAATTGCAAGCGTTGAACCATTGGACCGGTCAATAGTTTCCAACAATTGGATCTCGCTGTCACTATTTGACCGCAAGCGAAATTCCGATCCCCATTGATGGCCTTCTGCCGTTGCCTGCTCTATATATGGTCAAGTTGTTGTCTCCTTGACACATTCCCTATTTCCATTCTAAATTTTACTGGACAGGAATTTTAAACCTCTATATATATTATATACAATTTGTTCTATCTAGAACCACCCATCCAGTCTGTGGTGGTGGTTTCCGGCTTTCGTTTTTGATGTACAAATTCTAGAATATATTATTGTCAATTTCTTTAATATGTACAGATGAGTGTATTTGAATTAAATATAATTTACAAACCCTGAAACATATCTTGTTTGTCAACACTGCACATTTCTTGTTAAGTTCAAAACCTGTACTTACCTACATATTCAACACTGAAATAAACTTCCGGGTTTATTGACATTGACAAATCAATAAATACATTTATCTTTGATTGATAAAATTTGAACAGACATGTCGAAGCATTTAAATACTGTTCTATGTATATATGTATGTCATGTATATAAAATGGTTTTATTTTGAGACGACACATCCACGTGGACACATCCTACATACATGTATATATATAAATACTATTAAAAGAAACATATTCCCAAGCTCATTGTTGTTGACTCTACCGTCGCGAGATTACGATTACTGACACTAGGGGAAGGGAAACTGTGATTTATCCTATCCACCCACCCCACCACTGTTTGGCCAAAACATTTATTGAAAAATATCAATAAACGAAACTAAACACTGACTAACCCTTTACTATAACATTTATAAGACTTAAAAAACACTGTTCTCTTTACATTTTTTTACTTTCCACTTTCAAGAACTGAATTGCTGTGGATGTTTCTTTTTGCATGCTGATACATATGATAGATGTTATTGTTTGACCGAAGCACATTTCATATTGAGATACCATAAGAAAAGAAGTGCCTACAATTCTTATAGTAATATGTGTATGCTAAGATCACACATTTAATACATGAACGAGTTGAATCAATCTTTTGGGTTTTTTTTTCTATATATTAGCATACATTTTTTTGTAAGTTAAACGTTGTCATTAAAGTTGAATTTATTGGAAAATAAATTGCAATAGTGTATATTTTTCATTCACAATTGTAACTTTTCTTAACATTTCCTGTACTAAGACAGGAATACGGTAGGTGTATTTAAATAGTTTGTTTCTATGCATGCTGGCGTCTGTTTTTGTGGTACTTCAGTGTTCCTGTTGTTCCTTTTAACGTGTTTAATTGTTTTCTTTTCAAACATATAAAAGTTGATGTGTTTCCCTCCATTTTAGTTTTTATCCGCCGATTTTTTTCTCTCTCAATCAATTGATAACATTTGAACAGCGGTATACTACTGTGGCTTTATTTATTTTTTTGCTTTGGAAATATTAATTGTCATCTACTGTGGATTCATTTATTTTCGTGGATAACAATTTTTGTGGTTTGAGGAAAACCTGTATATTCGTGGATATTTAATTTCGTGGTTTTGACAAAGTCTGCAAACATTCCTTCAATCTAATTAAAATATTGATCTCTGATTACGTTATACTGCATATGAGGATGCAGTATAACGTAATCAGAGATCAATATTTTAATTAGATTGACATTCCTTTAGAATATTTGTAATTCGTTGAACATTTAAATTCGTGGTTCTCTTGTACCCACGAAATCCACTAAAATTTGTATCCAACGAATATTAATGAATCCACAGTATATGTTTGTCCCATTTGAGGTCTGACTGTAGTGTGATGCAAAGGTATTTAGCAAATGTAACAGTTTATAGAACAAGATTGTGAAGAGTTAAGTTTTGTTGTAAAGGTTGAACTTCAGTTGTGACAAAGAGAACCGTTACCGTACACTTGTCTAGGTAAAATGTTATAGAATTGAGAATGAGAATGGGGAATGTGTAAAAGAGACAACCAGAATAAAGAGTAGATAACAGCCGATATGGCCACCGATTGGTCTTCAATGCAGCAAGACAATCACACACCCGGAGATGGGCCAAAGCTGGCCTCTAAATGAAAATGTGTGTGGACGTCATACAAAACCATATAAACGAACTAGAAATGAAACATACACTTTTTGTCAACCATAGGCCAGAGGCTCCTGACTTGGGACAGGCGTATAAATGTGGTTAGAAATTAAATATGTTTTGTTATTTCTTTTTATTTACTAAATATATTTTAAATGTAACAAAGCTGTCCTTTTATGTATGTATAAGCTGTTTGTTTTAATGATAGTGTCTCATAAGTCGTTTTCGGCTGGCATCCTTTTACTTAAATGTTAGGTTCTTATGACTTTATGTGTATATATATATATATATATATTGATATTGTAATGGATGGTGACACTTAAATAAAATAAAATAAATCTTAAAATCTAAATCTTGAATCGAGATCTAGCCAATGTAGAAAAAACCCCACAGAAAACGCACAGGGAAAACTCAGTTCAAATGAAGTCCGAGTCCGATGTTAGAATAAAAAAAACACAAAAAAAGAAAGAACCATAATAACAATGATATATAAAAAAGAAGATGTGGTACCGATGATGATTGCCAATGAGACACCTATCCACAAAAGGCCAAAATAATTATGTCTTCGTCATCAAATCATCAATGAAACACAATACCTCCCTTTAGGGGTTTACAGTATTATACAGTGTACCAAGGATAGTAAAATATTAGAAAAACATACACCATTTTTTTTGTCACTTTTGGTATTAGATCCTGTTTAACATATCAAGATCCAGGAAATGACAGTGTTCTTTGTTAGTATTAGATAATTCTAAAGTAAATTCGACGGAATACATCACTGAGTGAACTCGTCATTAATCATTGAGAGCCAAAATGACCATTTCAGTACAGACTGTACCAAAACTATAGACAAAATTATATCAAAATATGACAACTATATTTTTATTGGTGATTTTAATTATAACATGCTTAACTGTGATAAGAGTGGAATGATAAGAGAAATCTGTGATATTTTTAATTTAAAGAACATTATTAAGAAAGCTACATGTTTTTACAAAAATTGCTAAAGCAACCCTTTTAGATTTGATTTTAATGAATCATGACTGTGATTTTAAAAAGATATGTAATTTTGGCACTGGAATTAGCGATGTGCACAACTTTATATCTGTGCAGTTAAATTGTGATTTACCTAAAATTTTACCAAAAAAGAAGATATGCAGAAGCTTTAAGAATTTTGATGCTTCAAAAAAAATCAGCATTTTGATATATCTGAATTTGATAATGTAAATACAGCATATGATAATTTTAACAAAAGTTTCATTGAGGTAGCTGACAAACGCGCACCTTTTAAGGAAAGGAAAAATTTTCCTAATCAAGTACCATATATGAATGCAGAGCTTAAAAGTGCCATTTATAAGAAAAAAATGTTGTATAATAAATTTCAAACGTTCAGTGGTAGTAAGAACTGGGAGACATATAGGCGGCAACGCAACTATATTACAAAACTAAAAAATAAATCCATTAACCAATATTTTGTAGAGAGGTGTGCTGGAGGCCCGAAGTCGAAAGATTTCTGGCCAACAGTGAAACCTTTTCTTACAAATAAGGGAAACGTACACCAAAAGGAAACTGTCCTCTCTGAAAATAATGTTTTAATTACAAAACAGGAGGAGGTGTGTGAGATATTTATAATTAATGATTATTTTGTAAATGTTGCAAAGAATATATGAAGCAGTCAAATAAAGGTTAATGATGATCACCCGAGTATTTTGGCCATTAAAGATAATATTCCTGATCTTGATCAAAACAATTTTACCTTTTCCCCTATAGATCAAGACTTTGTTGAGAAACGTATACGTAAAATTAATGTTAAAAAAGCCACTGGTATAGATGGCATCTCACCTAAATTACTGCATTTTGCTAAACCTGCTATTGCAAAACCCGATACTGATATTGTTAATTTGTCATTATCATCATCGACCTTCCCTGACCGTCTTAAGGAAGCTCAAGTTGCACCTATTCACAAAAAGAATAGTGTTTTAGAAAAAGGAAATTATAGACCGGTAAGTGTATTACCGGCTATTTCTAAAATTTTGAAAATGCCATAGAAGTACAATTAGAACAGTACTTTGATAAAATCTTCAGTCCATTTTTGGCAGCTTTTAGATCTGGTTTTGGATGTCAGTCAACTTTAGTCAGAGTGATTGAAGATTGGAAATTAGCCTTAGATCAAAATAAATACCTTGCAGCTATCCTTATGGACTTATCCAAAGCATTTGACTGTCTACCCCATGACTTACTGCTACTGAAACTAAAAGCTTATGGTCTATCCAAATCCTCACTTGATATGTTATATAGTTATTTAACAAAAAGAAAACAATGTGTGAAAGTAAACCAAAATTTAAGTGGTATGCTTGACATATTTAAAGGGGTACCACAAGGCTCTATCCTTGGACCCATCCTATTTAATATTTTTATTAACGATTTGTTCTTTTTTGTAAAAAAATGTTCTTTATATAACTATGCTGATGACAATACTTTGTCAAAGTCTGGAAATTCCTTACAAGATGTAATTTTTGCTCTTGAGAAAGACAGCAATCATTTAATACAGTGGTTTCAATAAAATGCAGGCCAACCCAGAGAAATTTCAAGCTATCTCTCTTGGCAAAAAAACACATGATAAAAAGATTGTGTTTGACTTGAATGGTATTTCTATATCATGTGAGGATGAGGTGAAACTTCTTGGAGTTACAATTGATTTTAAATTAAACTTTAATTTACACATTTCAAATATTTGTAAAAAGGCTGCAAGGCAATTAAATGTTTTGAAAAGAATTGGGAAACATCTAAACAAACTGAGTAAGCTTACAATTTACTACTCTTTTATTATGTCTAATTTCAGTTACTGCCCTTTGACTTGGCATTTCTGTGGGGAACAAAATACCAGAAAAATAGAAAAAATACAAGAACGAGCGCTTCGATTTATTTATGAAGACCATCTGAGCTCATACGAAACACTCCTACAGATTTCGAACCTTCCATCATTAAAAACTCGCAGAATGCGCTCAATTGCCTTGAAGACCTTTGAAATAATTAATAAAAAATGTCTTTTATTTATGCAAGATTTAGTTGTAATAAAAAACAATTCCTATAATTTCAGGTATGTAAACACTGCTGAGGTACCTAGACCTAGAACCTCCAGTTATGGTAAAAGATCTTTTTGATTTGAGGCAGCACAAGTATGGAACTTACTTCCTAATGAGGCTAGACTCATGACTTCTTTTGACCAGTTTAGGAATTACATAAATTCCTGGTGTGGGGTCAAAAATGCTTCTGCAGTTCATGTCGTTTCCATCCAGTGCTGTCTCAAAGCTGAAATTTCTTTCTTTCTTTTTATAATGGCCTTTTGGTCTGCTTTTTATGCATTTTTTAAATATATATCTGCCATTAAATGCTAGTGCTTATTTTTATTTATTTATTGTTTGTATGCTTTTAGTTTGTTATATTCTATGATCGTCAAGTGATTTGTTGATTTCCCCGCTTCAATGCACATAGAGGCGCTTGCCACATGAGCTTTGACTCTGGAGGCTCACAAATCAAATTGAAGTTTGCTTTCATTATATTACATGTTTTATTTGGTTACTAAGTATTTGCATGCATGATGCTGCATGATTTTCATTGTGATAGTCGGTTAAAGAGCTCACCAGAGCTCATGTTTTCTCTGTTATAATGTATATATATGCCGACTCTAAATAAAATTTACTTACTTACTTACTTACTTACTTACTAAAATATCATCCAATATTTTAACGTGTTATAAAGTTTTTTGAATCCGAGATGTTGTTTTGATATTGCTGATTTTAGTCATATAAAATTGTAATTCATAACAAATACAGACATGCACATGTCACAAATAAGTGGTGCGGTAGCTGAGTTAATATTATATATATAATTATATATAGGACTATGTATGCCAATTGGCTGGTTTATTAATATTAATATTATTAATATTATGAGAGACATGTATTATATGTCTCTGATATTATGTTGTTTTAACATTCTGCAGATTTATTCCCTTGTCGGCTTGTTTCTTATTGCACCCTTTGTCCCCACCAAAATTAGAATAAACGCAAGGACCAATGCTAGATCACTCGTTAACACATTTTTATTTCATTTTTCATGTTTTTATTGTTTCCGGATTCCTAATCATCGTATTTCCGAACTTGATAAAGTTTACAAATAATTTGGAAACTTCCGGTTTCAGAATTGCAATTTTGTGATCATAAATAATTATTTTAGAAATGGATGCAGAAGCATGGGGACAGCTTGTCAGCTTAACGGATATCGACACGGAACCAATATTTTTAACGTCAGACTCATTTACCATCGGAAGGGCAAAAGGTTAATGTCAAATTGTTACTCTGTTGAAATTTGAAATACTCACTTCTTAAGGTTCATGTGGACCCTATGGCTAAAATGGCCGTATTTTCACCTCAACATTTTCTCTGAGTACAGGCAAACCTGTGCATCTGGAAAAGTTTTAAGGCATAGCATGCCCTAGATAAATAGAATTCAAATGCATTGTATGATTTAGAAAATTCATAACGTAACTGGATTTTGCCGTACACTTTTTTCGTCTCTGCAGAAGATGATAAAATTAACGAACAGTTGAGTTTATCTTGATATGGTCCACTCAGGTACACAGTTTAAATAACCAATTATTGTACGGTATCTATTGTCCATCTAATGTCCATGTTAATTAGAAATGCTCACTTTAATTTTTACCTGTGGGGAAGTTCTCAAACCTGTTTCCCAAGTTAGTTTATTTTGGCGCCTTCTGGAGGAATGAAAAAAAGTGCACAGCAAAATCCTGATAAGTTTTTATTTTTCTAAAACATAAAACATACTTAAAATTCATTTATCTAGGGCATGCTATACCTGATTTTTTTTACAGATGCGCAGGTTTGTCTGTACTCAGAGTAAATTTTGAGGTGAAAATACAGCCATTTTTGCCATAGGGTCCACATGAACCTTAATTACTCTTATTTTTTTGTCAACTTTCTAGGGGTTTGTATTTCATTTTTGTGTTGAATAATTTTTAATCATCATCATCATGTTTTGGTTAGTGTATTGTTATAAATTTGTTTTGCATTGTTTCTTGCAAATAACAGTGATTTCCCTAGTGTTTAAGGAATCCGGGTCTGTTCGCGCCCATTCATGTTCGCACCCACTCATGTTCGTCCCCTTTCACTTTCGCACCCTACATGTTCGCACCCAAAGTCCGTTTGCTCCCTACATTCATACATGTTCGCGCCCAATTTTAATTGGTTTTGGGTTTGATAACTTTAATTTGTATTCAAGCTTTGGCAAGTAGTACTCTTGTAAGTATAATTGTTTTCATTGTCTCAAAATAAAGTGAGACAGCATTTTTTATTGTGTTGGATAAATTGATAGACTATAGTGTATTGTTAAAACAAATACTATTCCTTTCTAATAAAGTGGGATTCTGTCAACATTTTATTTTGTGTTGAATAACTCTTCTTCATCACGGTTTTGGTTAGTGTACGTGTAATTGCTATAAATTTGTTTTATTGACTTGTTTCAAAATGAAGTGAGATTCTGGCTACATATTTTTTTTGTGTGTTGAATACATTTTATCATGTTTTGGTTATAATAGTGTATTGCTATATTTTATTGTTTTATTGTTTTAGATCAAAGGGACCAAGCTCATGAAGCTGTTAAAAAACAAATATCTTGTGTGCTTTCCATTTAAAATCTTCAATCTTTTACTCATACCAAGCTACATGTGTAAATAAATTTGGTATTAACATGAAAGCAATTAAAAACAACAATCCTGATTTTCCAATTATTAAACTGGAATTTAAACTTAAATTGGCCGCGAACCTGTAGAGTGCGAACGGACCTTGGGTGCGAACGTGTAGGGTGCGAAAGTATAGTGGGCGCGAACAGACCTGATACCGTGTTTAAGGGAAGGGACCAAGGGCCAAAGAAGTCCTATAAAATGACTTCACATTCTTACATGTATTCAATTGTAAACGTTTTTAAACTGATATTTTCATTTTTTATTTTTTGACACATTGATAGTAAAAGAAATATCTGAACAGTAAATAGAAATAGTAAATGATGCCCCCGAGGTCATATGTTATAGGACTAAGGGTCAAAGCAATAGGGAATATAAGTTCTTGAAATGTTGGATTTGCAGAAAATATATACATTGTAAGTTCACACCAGCCGCATGCAATTTGGTCCCAAAGAAAATTTGGAAAATTAAGAGAGAAAATCTGCATTCTGCATGTTCTGAGAAGGAATAAGTTATAATTGTTAAATCATGAACATTTTCAAGAGATTTTTAAACAAAATACCACATTATGACACCAACAAAACCTAACAATGATATCTATATACAATTGGGAATTTTAGAGCTGAAAATTGGGGAAAAAGAGCATCGTTTGGATAGGGGCCCATATTGGGACCCAAATGAGAGGGTTGGAAAATTCCTGAATAAAGTGTGAATCTGACAACTGAGCCAAGCTGTAAAAAACAACTATCTTTCAATTTCATGTTTTTTTTTCATTTAAAATTTTCAAAGTTTTACTCATACCAAGTTAAATACATGCAGTATTTACATCAAAGCAAATAAAAAACAACATGATTTTTAAACACTCAACAATAACTCCAAATTAGGCTGTGTAACAATGTGTAAAAATACCCAATTTGCAGTAATTTTAAACAAAATTAACATTTAATCATGTTTGTTATCAATTATCATGATCAATAGAAAAAAATATATAATAATTCCTTCAATTTTATTCAAGAAAATAGAATTAATTGGTCTATACATATAGAAAAGATTAAATATTTCAACTTAATAAAATAAGGCGCAAACGTGTAGGGTTCAAATTAAAATCAAACGGAATTCAGGGGTGAACATGCCAGGTGTGAAAGTGTATTGGGTATGAACGGACGTAATACCCTATCCCTGCTCTATTAAAAGTTTTCAGCACTTTCATAATGGTCATTCTGTAGAGTAGTATAGAAATGATATATTTTCTGTAAGTACATAATCTTGAAAACGTATCCTGCATGTATTCAAGAATTTTTTTTTTTTATGCACAGAAATCATACATTTCTATTTGTACATGGGCATGATGGAGATAACTAATCATGCAGATGATAAAGATGACCTAAAGTTTTTGAAGCAAACTCTGTTTTTATGCCCCTGCCGTTATTGGAGGGGGGCACTAAGTTTTACCCTTGTCCGTCAGTTAGTATGTATGTCCTGAAAATTGGTTTCTAATGTCTCTAACTTGAGTTTGTCTTAACCAAATGTTATGAAACTTATACACCATGCTTATTACCACAAAATACAGATTCAGTTTGAAATTTGATGGCGACGCTTTTTAAGTTCTAGAGTTTGCCCCTTTTTGTACGACCGCAAATTTTGAAAAAATTTTCGTCGTATATTGCTATCACGTTGGCGTCGTCGTCGTCGTCGGCGTCGTCGTCGTCCGAATACTTTTAGTTTTCGCACTCTAACTTTAGTAAAAGTGAATAGAAATCTATGAAATTTTAACACAAGGTTTATGACCATAAAAGGAAGGCTGGTATTGATTTTGGGAGTTTTGGTCCCAACATTTTAGGAATTAGGGGCCAAAAAGGGCCCAAATAAGCATTTTCTTGGTTTTCGCACTATAACTTTAGTTTAAGTTAATAGAAATCTATGAAATTTTGACACAAGGTTTATGACCACAAAAGAAAGGTTGGGATTGATTTTGGGAGTTTTGGTTTCAACAGTTTAGGAATTAGGGGCCAAAAAAGGGCCCAAATAAGCATTATTCTTGGTTTTCGCACAATAACTTTAGTTAAAGTAAATAGAAATCAATGAAATTTAAACACAATGTTTATGACCACAAAAGGAAGGTTGGTATTGATTTTGGGAGTTTCGATCCCAACAGTTTAGGAATTAGGGGCCAAAAAGGGACCCAAATAAGCATTTTTCTTGGTTTTTGCACCATAGCGTTAGTATAAGTAAATAGAAATCTATGAAATTTAAACACAAGGTTTATGACTATAAAAGGAAGGTTGGTATTGATTTTGGGAGTTTTGGTCCCAACAGTTAAGGAAAAAGGGGCCCAAAGGGTCCAAAATTAAACTTTGTTTGATTTCATCAAAATTGAATAATTGGGGTTCTTTAATATGCCGAATCTAACTGTGTATGTAGATTCTTAATTTTTGGTCCCGTTTTCAAATTGGTCTACATTAAGGTCCAAAGGGTCCAAAATTAAACTTAGTTTGATTTTAACAAAAATTGAAACCTTGGGGTTCTTTGATATGCTGAATCTAAAAATGTACTTAGATTTTTGATTATTGGCCCAGTTTTCAAGTTGGCCCAAATCAAGGTCCAAAATTAAACATTGTTTGATTTCATCAAAAATTGAATAATTGGGGTTCTTTGATATGCCAAATCTTACTGTGTATGTAGATTCTTAATTTTTGGTCCAGTTTTAAAATTGGTCTAAATTAAAGTGCAAAGGGTCCAAATTTAAACTAAGTTTGATTTTAACAAAAATTAAATTCTTGGGCCTCTTTGATATGCTGAATCTAAACATGTACTTAGATTTTTGATTATGGGCCCAGTTTTCAAGTTGGTCCAAATCAGGATCTAAAATTATTATATTAAGTATTGTGCAATAGCAAGTCTTTTCAATTGCACAGTATTGTGCAATGGCAAGAAATATCTAATTTCACAATATTGTGAAATAGCAAATTTTTTTTTAATTAAGAGTTATCTTTCTTTGTCCAGTATAGTAAGCAAGAAATATCTGCAAGAATTTTTTTTAATTGGAGTTATCTTTCTTTGTCCAGAATCAACTTAAATCTTTGTTATATACAATATACAATGTAAATTCACTTTTTACTACCAACTGATAAATTTAAATAATCTTTACCATTCAGTGATAACAAGCAGTTTTTTTACATCTTAATATTTTATGATGTATTTAAATGAGTAGTAATTGTTGCAAACTCCATTAGAATATTTTAATTGAAATTAGTTTTGGAATAAGGGAAAGGGGATGTGATTAAAAAATTGGGTTCAATTTTTCTCATTTGAAATTTCATAAATAAAAAGAAAATTTCTTCAAACATTTTTTTGAGAGGATTAATATTCGACAGCATAGTGAATTGCTCTAAGAGAAAACAAAAAAATTAAGTTCATTTGAATACATTCATTCTGTGTCAGAAACCTATGCTGTATCAACTATTTAATCACAATCCAAATTTAGAGCGGAATCCAGCTTGAATGTTGTGTCCAAACTTGCCCCATCCGTTCAGGATTCAGCGGTTAATCAATTAATTAACATTTCGAATGATTTTGGGAAGGCTTTAGATAGCGGTAAAGAAATAAGGGTAGTATTCTGTGATATAAGTAAAGCATTTGATCGAGTCTGGCATAAGGGACTGCTATTTAAACTTCAACAAGCGGGTATATCGGGTTCTTTACTAAGGTGGTTTGAAAATTATCTTACAAATAGAGTCCAGCGGGTGGTTATTAACGGTTCAAGTTCTGGATGGTTACCTGTAAATGCAGGCGTCCCACAAGGGTCCATTCTAGGCCCTCTCCTATTTTTGATATTTATAAACGATATTGTAGAAGATATCCAAGCTCAAATTAAGCTATTCGCAGATGACACATCATTATATATTATGGTTGACAATCCAACAGAAACAGCTAAAATTTTAAATGATGATCTAGATAAGATTTATAATTGGTCCAAAAAATGGCTTGTGAATTTTAATGCCCAAAAAACTGAAAGTATGATAATTTCAAAAAAAATAAATAGACCCTTTCATCCTCCATTAAATATGAACACCCAAGAGTTACAAACAGTAGGTAAACACAAACATCTAGGTGTCCTCTTTTCTAATAACGGATCCTGGAACGATCATATTGAATATATAGTTTCTAAATCTTACAAAAGAATAAATATTATGAGAAAAATGAAAAATGTCCTTGATAGATTTACACTTGAAAAAATTTATATATCATTTGTTCGCCCAATTCTTGAATATGCCGATGTCGTTTGGGACCCTCAAAATCAGAATTTGATTGCTAAACTTGAAAGTATTCAGCTTGACGCAGCGCGTATCGTCACGGGGGGTACTAAACTTACCAGTATAAACAATTTATATGTTGAAACTCGATGGGAAAAATTATCTGAAAGACGACGCAATCACAGACTAACTCAGTATCACAAAATTTTGAATAATAAAACTCCAGAGTATTTAAGAGACTTATTACCTGATTCAGTAGGCAGTAGGCATGATCATAATACAAGACAGAGAAATAATATTTCACAAGTCAACACACGGACCCGTTTATATTCTGAATATTTCATCCCTGCAACAACAAAACTATGGAACACTCTTAACTTAAACATAAGAAAATGTGAATCTCTATCATTATTCAAAAAACAAATTAGTACCCAAAATAGTAAGATCCCAGCGTATTATTATATAGGACATCGTTTTGGTCAAATTCTTCATGCTCGCTTAAGAATGGATTCAAGTTCATTGAATTCTCACCTTTTCCTTCGTAACTTAGTAGACTCTCCAAATTGTCGTTGTGGTGATGTAGAAACAAATTCTCACTTCCTGTTATCTTGCCCTTTATATACTAATTTAAGACAAGAACTATTAGATTCTGTTTCAGTTCTTCCTGTCCAAGTTAACACAACAACTTTGCTTTTTGGATCAACGGTACTCTCAGATGAGCAAAATAGTCTTTTATTTAGTTTGGTGCAGAAATATATTATTAAAAGTAAACGTTTTAACCCTTGATGTTAATGCTTCGTCACTCATTAGAAACCAAAGCATTTCACACTGTATACAGTACAATAATTCATGTATATTTTTATTTATTTTTTATTTTTTTCTCAATAATTTTTTTTTCTTCTTATTCTTCTTTCACCTTTTTCATATTCATATATTTATTACAGAGCATGCCAGTTATTTATTTTATGTATTGTTCAATAAGTGTATTATTTTTGTAAAGGAGACAGATTTGTAAAAGCAAATTGCTTGTTTCTGAATCCTGAATATATTTGTATTATATCGTATCATGATGAATTTATCTGAATAAATATTGTTTAAACTAACCTCTGCGGTCGTATAAAGCTACGCCCTGCGAAGCATCTGGTTCATGTTTTTAAACAATGTTAAAGGGAAAATTACAAAAATTTTAGTTTCCGTTCTCTTAATCAAGTTTTCTTTTTCTATGGTTGCATTATTAAAGTTGATAGTTAAGCAAGAATTTTTGATGAACACATACAAGTAAATCATTGTTGTCATGGTTGTTACATGCATTAAATTTGGAAATAAACACTGTGTGACAATTTTATTTTTACAATTTTTTTTAAATTTCAGCTTATTTCATGTATTTATTTGCAATTGTCTGATGCAAAACAATATCATTGTTTGATTTCATGTAAACATGGTTAACAGTAACATCAATTCTAATAATTTGACATGTAATGATGTATGTTTATATTTAGACTGTGATTTACCATACACTGACAACAAGCTAGTATCCAGTAGACATTGTTGTATACAGAGAGATGAAATTGGAACGGTCTGGCTCTGTGATTCAAGGTGCGTAAGAAACTTTGAATAAATAATTGAGTTCCAAAAAAAACCCAAACATTAGTCTTCCTCTTAGTAAGATTGTTGCTATAATGAATTTCATGTACTATGGTGGTGTAGCTCAATGTTCATTTGTAAATATTTTATGCATATATATTCACAAAGATCTTTCAAAATAATTTAAACAGATGTTCTACATGTTCTTGTTATATATAGGCAGGGTAAATAACCAACACTAGGCCTCTAGTTTTATTACCAATATATAGCTATAAATTCCATCTACTAGTACTGTTTAATTGTCAACCTTTGAAATAAAAGATTTTATGTTTGTAATACAAACTTTGGATATTCATTGAAACACCATGTGTACAGTACTTTATTTGGGTCTTTTTTCATTTTCCAACTAAACTACATGTAACAAAGGATTTGATAATGACCTTCGAAAAATATTGCAAAATCAGAACTTTGTTAAACATTATAGATTTGAGTTCAGATTTCAAAGCAGCAATTCCTAGGTAAAACACATGTAAAATATATAGAAGTATATATTTCTAAATGATTTTTTATAGAATAAAGGATGTATTGAATTGACACACATCAGACATCATAATTCAAAGATGATACCAAAGGGACACCCAAACTCATAAGTCTGATAGTGCCATGGGAAATACAAAGGAACAACAAACTAGCTATATTAAACATGTTAAACAAAACACTGAAAACTAAAGACTGAGCTATAAACAGGAAAAGAACCGCATCAAAAACCGAGGTGCTATGAAAGTGCAAGCAGATCTTGCTCCGCATGTCACATCCATCATCTTATCCTATAAATTATTGATCATGAGTAATATCGTTATGTATTGGAAAAAATGTACAGCATTTTATTAATTTGCATAAATAAATCTTGTGCTTTATTCATTTGTTTAACAGTTCAATTATGAAATACATGTACAAGCTTTTGAAAGACCTAATTATTAGATTATATTATTTTTTAACTATTTAATTTTGTGTCTATTTTTAGCACAAATGGAACTCTGCTTAATCTGAAAGTGAAAATTTCAAAAGGAAATGTAAGTATTAACATATAATATACCAATGATAATATAATGGAATGTAAAACAAATAATCTCTATTAAACAATGACAATATAAACTATCACAATAAACATGTGTGTACCAGATATTGCTGTTTACCATCTTGGCAACAAGGGAAATGTTTACTGCAACTAGAATTGCAAGACTGGAACCCAGTAAAATGTATTGTATACCATGTATACTGTGGTGGTGTGGGTTAAATAACAACTGATTGCCATGTATGTTATTATGTTGTAAGAATAATTTATGAATTGGTGCAAACTAAAAGGAATGTACACTGCATAGAAATACACAGTGACCTAGGCCTGTTTCATTAGACTATTGTCATTAGGTTTTCTTTTTGTAGCTTATCTGCATTTGTACAAGACTCTTTGTTCAAAAGTTCAAAAATGTTTAAACTTAGCCATATCAAAGTCTTAATCAATAAACTAATATTTTTGGCATGTTAGAAGTGTTAAATATTAAAGTTGAATTATGCTATTTTCTTGTTTTACTATGATTACCTTTAATTCATTGGTTGTCATGTGCTTGCAGGACTAGTGTACTCTTTATTTGAAATTTAAAGTAGTTGATCTATTGATGCTCACTGTGTAAACCTTCTTTTATTTCAGAAGAAAGAATTACAGCATGGAGATGACTTTTATATTGTGTACAAAAAAGGTGAAGAAGAAAAAAGTAAGCTGGGTTTATATTTAGAACTTTTCATATAGTGTAGGTGCTTGTACATCACCCATGACCATATGGTATCATCGTTACTTTTAAATTCATCTGTGTCGTTTTCTGTCTCATTAGAACATACCATCTATACCCTTTCCTCATTCATTTTAATTAGATATATGAAGATGTGGTTTGAGTACTGATGAGACAACTCTCCATCAAAGTCACAATTTGTAAAAGTAAACCATTATAGGTCAAATTATGGTCTTCATCAAAGAGCTTGGATCACAACTAAACAGCAATCTATAACAGGGCCCCAAAAATGACTAGCGTAAAACCATTCAAAAGGGAAAACCAATGGTCTAATCAATATATAGATATAAAAAACAAGAAACAAGAAACACTTATCAATCATATCAATGCAACAAACAGAACTACTGAACATCAGACTCCTGATTTGAGACAAGTACAAACAAATGCAGTTGGTTTAAACCTTTAATGCATACATATATATATGTTCCTCATTAACAGCTATTTTGGAAAAGTGCAAAAATCCTGCATTTTCATGATTTCAGATTTAAAACAAACAAATGAAGAAAAAAAACCAAAACAAATCAAATAATTGTTGAGGGAAATTAGTGTAGTCTTTGTTTTAAATTTATATTTATCAATTCAGAGTTATAACTAAGAAAAAAACATTTAATGGGGGGTGGGGGGGGGGGGTCACAAGATTAAATATCTGCTGCAAAAGTCACTGATGCAAAATATGCAAAAATAAAATAAAATATTAAATAAAAATAAAATATTTTTCAAACAGTATAAAAAAAAAGAGGGAGGGTGGGAACATTTTTCAACCTTATCACTCTAAAGAATTCTAATGTAATGCCTAGGAAAAATAGTTCACTTTTAAAATAATAGGTGGAGTGAACACAAATCAAAATCAGTTAAGAAAGAATACCAAATGATTAGCCAAAAAGGGAGTAACTAGAACATATTTTGCATCATAATTACTAGATTTTTTTTGATTTTTTTTTTAACTCAAACCAAATGCTGTTTAACTGAGTAATGAATTAGGTAGAGTAGGGATCAACAGAAATTAATAGAGTTTGATGGTGTATTATTGTTTTTAAAATAATTTATTGATGACTTTTCAATTCAAATTCTTAAAGATAATTCAATTTTTTAACATTTGGTTGTTAGCCATGTATATCCAGCTAGCTTATACATGTACATGTTACATTAGTTATACATGTACTACAATAATTTTACAAAAAGGTTAAGTATGAATCTTAACCATTTAAAGTATGATTTTCTAACATAGAAATAAGAAACCATATCATAAAACCAGTTGAAGTATCATGCTCAACATTTTTTTGACATTTTAGATGTTGGTTTTGTGTATCAGAGCATGGCAGAGCTTGCTAAAGAAGATTCATCAGAAGCAGAACAAACCCAGGAATATGAAACTGATGCCAATATATTGGATGCTACTGTTGCAGGTAGGTTTGACACTTTTCTTTTGTTGAGGATAGTTTCAAAGCCTACGAATTTCCTTTTTGGCAAAAAATAAATGCTGGGTTAATGTCTCATTTAGTTTTTTCCAAATCTCCAGTTCCTAGAGTTATTTTCATGGTTTTATACAAAATTTCTGATTGCTCTAGCAGTTGTTTATCAAATAATAAGTAATAAAATGTTAGTTTACTACCTATTGACACAATTGCTTGGCATATAAATAAAGTTATGACTTACCCCCTGCTTTGTATAGAGGGTTTATGGTTGTGGACATTTGTTTATTCTAAGCAAGTTAGTGAATTTAAATGTTATTTTAGAAAAGATTCAGACAAACTGGCATTTTGATTTTCTGTTTAATATTTTTAAATACTGATTTTGCATGTACTAAAGCAAAACTTATCCCTTTCTGTACATACAAATAGTGCATTAGGAGTGTTTAGCTTCTTTTTATTGTGTAGAATAACAAACTTTCTGTATTACATGTATGTCTTTTTGTATATTTTAACAGATGTTGATGTTAACTTCCTGGACGATACTGAAGAAGATACCAGTAAAAAAAGGACAAAGGTATGTCCGGATGATAGTTTTGATGCAATTTTCAAAATACAGTATCACCAATCCATATAAAAACAAACATGTGGTATGATTGCCATTTAAATGAGACAACTCTCCACAAGAGACATAAACACACAGAAATTAACACCTATAGGTCACCATGTAGTATTCAACAATGAGCAAAGCCCATACTACATAGTCAGCTATAAATTAATGAAAGAAAAACAAATATGTAACACAGCAACAAAGGACAATCACTGAATTACAAGCTCCTGGAAAAAGGACATACATACTGTGATGGGGTTTGACAGCAAATACTGACAAATTTTGTATTAACATGCTTGGTTATAAGTCAAGGAAATCTCAAATGTTGAAAAAACACCATTACACTTGAAAGTTCTATTAAACAATAGCTATTTGATTACAAAGAGACACTTATTAGTTATTATATCTGGTCACTTAAGATCACAATCAATTTGATTATTCAAATTTATATGTTATGTAGAACAGCAATTTAGAAAGGCTTTGGAGAGAAATGGAACTAAAACAATTAGTTTAGAATCCATCAAAAAGTAGATATACAATCATTGAAAAGTTATGTGGCAAATGACTTTTGGAAGTTCAAATGTAAAGTGGAATGATAAAATCAACTACTGTAAATATTTTACCAACAAGATGACCAGTATTAAGTTTTTTGTGATACATATGCATTTGATATTTTTTACTTACATTTCTGAAGAACTGCAAATATTTTTTAAAGGGTCCAGTTGAAGTCCATCTCAGGATTTGCTTGCTGTGTTGAAGACCCATTTGTGCACTTGAGGTGTTTTCTGCTCTTTTATCTGATTGTTGTCTCTCTGACAAATTTCCTGTTTCCATTCTCAATTTTTTGTAAAACTTAATAAATTAATAAATATAAATGGCATATTTTTTTATAGTGTCTATTTGATTTATTCACAACTTTTAGGAACCTGGACATGTATTGTGGAAGACTTTATGTTAAGGATTTTTTTGTCATATTTGTTGTTGGGTTGCTAGCTAATTGATGAATATCCTAAAGCACCTTTTATTTTATTTTAAAACTATACATTCTTGCCATTTTGCTAAAAATGAAAAATGTTATGTTTTTTTTTCATCCTTCTGTTTATAAAACATTTGGACTAGCATGCTATTGGCAATCATCAGTGAATCAATTAGAACTCAGTGTATATTTATAGTGCAAATATATGAAGTTAAAAAAACGTTTTTTTAAACTTAAAAGAACTTAATTCAATAAGTAGGATATGATTGTTAAAATTGTATATTTTATAGAAAGATGAAGATACAGATGACAGTGAACCTGTGAAAAAAATGAGGAAAACTTCAGAGGAAAGTAAAACAGAGAAAAGTTCTTGTAAAACTACAGAAGTGTCATCTGGTGAGAACAAAAAGAAAAGTAAAGAGGAGATAAGCAAGGAAGAAGCCTCCAAAATGAAGAGTGGGACAGTTACCACCTCTGCAGCAGTACCTGATGTTGATGAGATAGAAGAGACATTAATGTGTAGTATTTGTCAGGAAATTATGTATTACTGTATCAGGTGAGAAACTGTTTTGTAAGATATTCTATGTAGAATTTTATTCAACAAATGTGTAGGCCAGTGATGTCTTTTTGCTATTTGATTTATGAACCACATGTGAGGTTCATGACTGGAACTAATTCATGAACTTGTTTCAGTTAATGATATCATTTTATACTGCATATTCAAAAGTAATGCATGTGTTCAAAAATAAACAATCACTTACAACCAGATGAAATAGTGCAATTTAAAACAGTACTATTAGAGAGCACTAGTACTGCTCTCATAAACAAAAATACTTGTTTTTCATTTGAAGAGTTTGATATAAAAAAAGTGTGAATATTATGATAAATAAATTATGGAAAAAGTATCATACCAATAAATATCTATGAACTTATTTGTGAAATATAACATTGAATGTTAGATATGAAGGAAGCCCTGGATAAAACAATCATTAATTTTCTTTTCAGCTTACAACCTTGTATGCATTCCTATTGTGCTGGATGTTACTCTGACTGGATGCAAAAATCTAATGAATGTCCTACAGTAAGTTTTTATAGGATAGATACATAAAATAATAACTTTTATTAAGAGTTGGCATGGTATACAGAACAGTATGTACTATAACAGTCGGAAACCAGGTTGAAATAGAACAAAAGAATCGAAGCTCTTTATTAGAGAAGGCAATAAATGTTACTGTATTGTTTATAACTATAGTGACAAAATTTTTAAAAGTTAATAGAAACAAACAAAACTGCAATTTTCTTCTCAATAACGAGGTATTTTATTTTTAAAAACACCATTTGCATAAGTTTTCAATTTTTCTAGTACATAATTAAGCAGTACAATAAGTTATCAAGTCGTCAACATGGGTATCTTTCAAGTTGGATGACGAAAATGCATAATCTCCGATTTTTTTGAAAAAATTACCACTGACAGAAAACATATCAATCTATTAGTTCAGAATTTTCGTGTCTGCCCTTCCATTATGTGACTGAAGAGAAAAATCCAAAAAATAGGTAACAATTGTATCGAAAAGAGAAAATCGAGTGCACCTTTTTATGTTAGGGCGTGTTTGAGTTGAGTATTTTGTCTTGGTATCGTACAAAGTAAGAATATTTCATACATCATCTCGCTTCAGATTCTATCATTTTTATATATTAAAGCTACAGGTTGACTTAATAACACAAAAAAATAACAGTACTAAAAGATGAAATATATGGGTCAAGTGAAATACCTATCTATTGAGTCACAAATACAGAGAAGGTGTGTTCAAATAGCTATATTTTCACTGAAAGTACTTGACGACAGTCTTACAAGTCGGATGATGAAAATGCATATCTTCGAAAAATTCTAATTTTTTGTGTGTGATAACTATGGTTTATAGTCTTCAACCACTAAAAAAAAACTAGTCTGCCCTTCCACGAAATATTTAGTTAGAATTTTTTTTGTTTATGATTTTTCGAAAAATTCCACCTGACAACCGATCAGACAATAGTTTTTAGTTGAATCAATGCAGACAAGATCATTAACTGATGCTCATTAGCTAGCTGATACATTTGTCTTTTAAAATATAACTGACATATAAGGATCGTATTGGTGCAATGTGGATAAATTAATCGGTTTCCAAGAGCAAAATTGGTAGCGCATCATCCCTACAATGGCTTCCATTTCTACGATTTGGGAAAATGAACTGGCGTAATGGGGAGATAATTTTGACGAAGTAGGATCCTGACTGTATAAGCTATACTGAGCTTTTAACAGAGATTGATATTTTCTATTAAATTTGAAAAAAGAGAAGATCAACATAAGATTGAATCTAAAAAACATCTTTTTTCAAAAGTATAAACATATTATCCAATTTATTTATTTCAATTGTTGCTTAATATTCATATAAAGCTGTCTGCATGAATAATATTGAAATGTTCTGTTGGTTTTTTTTTAATACAGTAGAAACAGTCAAATATTTCATTTCTTCTCTTTTAAGAAAACCAAACAAAGTTTAGACTAGAATAACATATTTCATAAAGTTAAACTGCATTTTTAAAGTACTATATTCATAATCCAAATATAAACATTTAATCAGATCTCATTGATGTTTTACCTTACCATTACAATGCATAAGAACTGTTTCAAAAATATAGATATAAAAGTTTTTTTTAATAATTTGAAAGTAAATCCATTATTTTTTTCTAACAGAACTAAAATTTAGTTGGAGTTATTGCCCTTTAGTCATAGAACAAACTGTACAAATTAACACTTTATATTTGTATAAGTATTCTTTCAGTAAAGCATTGTTGATTATTCTTAAATGCGTCATGTTAACACCTTAGAGCAAGGCTAATACTTGCTGTAACTCTGACTGTTTTAAATGACAGTTTGTCTGTTGATAAGCAGTATGAAAATTGGCTCCTGATGATTTGTTTTTTTGAGCAATTTATTCTAAACTTTTGATCAAAAGTCCTGATTTTTTAGGGGTAGGTGGATTTCAATTTTCCAGTTTGTTGTTAGTATAGATAACATTCATAGATTACACAGAGGAAAATCTAAGATCAAAAGAAAGTATTATTGCTAGCAGTTGTTGTTTTTCTCCCCAGTTGCTGCATGCAATTATTTTATCCTGATACTTAAATGGCATCAACTAATTAATTTAATTTCACCAGACCACTTTTAAATAAAATTTGCTATTTATGATTTTAGTGTCGTATGAAAGTAAAAAGAATCAACAAAAACCATATTGTAAACAACTTGATAGAAGCTTATCTGAAAGAACATCCAGGTTTGTGTATTGCAATATATACTGAGGATTTAATCACCTCCATTGGTACCATTTTTTGTGGATTGAGTAAAATTTGTTTTTTCATGAATATTAAATTTCATGGTTTTGCCAAAGTATTTATGTAATTTAGATTTTCAAACTTAATTGTTTTATGAATGTATTTTGATAGTATTAAAATACATAAAGCAGTTAACATATGTACCTATCATATTTAGCTGCTAAAAAGAGGAAATGATCAAAAAGATGTTTTTGAGCTACATAAATCTTATTGGATAAAAGATCTAGATATTTGTTGCTTTAAAACTAGTTTTTTTATTTGCTTTGTCATAAATTTTCCCCCTTTCTTGAAAACTTGTGAGTTTAAGATCAGTTATGTGACTTGAAAAGTATATCATGTATGTATGGGAGTAGTTTTCCTCTCATGGAAATTTTAGTTATTTCATTGAAGATTGGTCACTTTTATTTTCACATAGTTGTTGATATATGACCAACAGATTTTTTTTGAAAAGGGCAAAGGACTTGTTAAATGGGGCTCAGACCATTTACTTTGATTTTCATAATAAACCTTGTTTTAAGTATGCAATTGTTTTGTTTTTATTATAGAGAAGAAGAGGCCGGAAGAAGACTTGAAAGCCCTTGATGCAAAGAACAAAATAACCAAAGATATGGTAACTTTTTATTTTTTACTCTGGCTTGATAACTTGATAAATGGAAAAACAAATTGAACTAATAGCTTAATTCAACTTTTAATTATACATTTGAAATTTTGTTACTTTATTCTTTAAAAATACAAATCTTTGAATATGCTGTAAATTTTTGAATAGCAAATAATGGAGAAGATTGAGTATCACAGTACAAAAAAACTCAAACTTTATATTTTAAAAGCATTAAATTATGCAGAAATTCCTGTCAAAATTTCATTAATGAATCTGCATTTTTGTTCATTGTTCAGTAAAAGCATTAATAGATGCACCCGATGATTTCTGAATTTGCAGTAATACATTATGACAACCATTAGATGAAATTTGCTGGTTAGGATGAATACATTTACAAATTGTTTCACTAATTTTAGATGACCCCTACAGCTAAAGAGGGCTATGACCCAGATAATGAGGAGGAAGAGGAGGACTATACTGATTCTGATGCTGAGGATGATGAGGAAAGGTAGGTTTACTTGAATGGTCAAAATATTACATTGTTCAATTCAGTTGTGGATACTAATGCTATCTTTTTTTTTACTTGGTTAAAATTGTTTTATCAGGTCAAGATCTTTCAGTCCTGAAATTTACAGATGAATCAGACAACCCGTTGCTGGGTTGCTGCCCCTGAATTGGTAATTATAAGGAAATTTTGCTGTTTTTGGATATTATCTTGAATATTAAAATAGATAGAGATAAACTGTAAACAGCAATAAAACAGCAAAGTAAGAAGTACAAATAAGTCAACATGACACAAAAAGAAATATTTCATACTTCTACACAGAATAATTAGGTATATTCAAGTATTTGCACTGATTGTGCAGGAAATATTTCATAGTTGAATTAAAACAAACATGTCCTCTCTAAAATTAAATTAATGAACCTCTGTGGATTCACTAATAATCGTGGAATACTAATACTGTGAATTGTCAGTGTAGAGGAAAATCATAGAATCTGAACAAAATACAACCTTTCATTCATTTTAGGAGAAAAAATGGTGAAACTATAAAATTATGTACCCTTAAAATATTTTTTTTCGCAATCAACCACAAATTGATACCACTGTTAATTATAATCTGTACAATGTTTGGCTGGAAATATATTATAAAGAAGGTTAACGTTGATACCTAAATATTTAAAGATTTGACCACAAGAATCTGTTAGATATACAATTCTAAATTTGAATTGTACTATTTCCAAATGTATCCTACTTTATAATTTAAGGTAGTACCCACACCTTCACTAAAATTAGTTTTGCTAGTTTAATTTTCATACAATTTTTGACAAAGTATTTACTTTGACCCTTTGGCAAAGATGTAAAAATTTCCAAAAATTTGAACCAACCATTTTATCAGAAATATTACACTGGTTATATAGCAGTTTGACAAACACTAGTTTTGATTATTGATGAGCTTAATATTCCCCAACAAAACATAATTAAAACGTTTAACTAATTTTACAGAGTTATCTCCCTGTAGTGTTAGGTACCATCTGAAAATTAAAGGTATGGTTATTTTGAGTGTTACAGCAATTACTTTTTTGTGCATATGTAACAGATTTGTATAAAATTTGCTTCCAATCCATATAACTCACAGAAAAAAATATTATGTGATGTGCAATGCTCCAGTATATTTTTTTCCTTTAACTATTCTTATAATTAATATTGTCTGACATTAAGATTGATTTTTCTGTTGCAGAACAGTTCAACCTGCTGTAGGGTTCAACCCACCTGTATTTCAACCTGCACAACCCATGCTTTTTGGAATTGGTACTCCATTTTTTGGAGCAAGGTATAATTATTTTTCAGTTTACAACAGAAAACTATTTTTTTCCCTTGATATTAAAGAATTTTATGATGTCATTGATCACTGCATGCTTAGAATAATATTAATTTGAAATCAAGCTTTCATCAAGCTAAAAATATTTTTTCTCTGAAAGGTTGTTGGTGTAATGCAGCCATATGCATGTTAAGGGCATACGATACAGTTTTGATCCTGTATTTACAGTTTGATGAAAATTTCCATATAGGCTATTTTTTGCCTGATTAAATCAAATATGTTAGAAAAAATATACCTCCATGTGCTACTTTTTGAGTTAAAAGAGGTCGAAACTTTGTATATTTGCTCAAAATTCAGATTTGTATTTTTGCTTTTGAAAAGAAAGACAACTTTTTTGTTTTAAAAGATAAACACAAATTGTTTTTTGTTAAATAATTTGTAATTTCTGTTTTTTATCAGTGTCCTTAAAATTTATGCAATTTCAGAAATAACTCATATTTATCAAATGGTCATGAATTGAGAAAAAAACATCATTTTTTGCTGTAAATTTATCAAGATTAAAAAAATTGCACTATTTACAGTTTTATAAAAATTGGTCCACATAATCTCCCCTGAAAATGAAACAAAATATCGTTTTAAAAAATAGGGGTCCATGCATTTGTTTTCAAATTAAATCAGTTTGAATGATAAAAATCAGTCGAAAAATGCATCTTTTCCCGATATGTCACAGTTTGACGTTGCAAACATAACATTTTACGTTAGAAACGTCATTACCTCCCCTGTAACTGGATCGTATGCCCTTAAAGTCAAGAGCTTCCCTTAAGGGAAAACTTTGTATATGCAGCTTAAAGCTTGTTCTCAAGAATGAATATATGATCCCTAGTAGCGATGGATGTTTTCTACCTTTTATTTTTAACACTGTCAATTTGTTTAAGTTATTCATTTAAGTTTTCTGCTTTGAGGGTGTGGGTTTATTTTATTGGCTGACAAGCATTTCAAAACCCCTTCATTAAAAAAATATAAACATTGAAAAAAAAATCTCATTAAAAATTATATCATGCGGATTTAAAAAAGCGGGTAAAATTGAAAAGCAATGCATATATGTATGTTTTACATTAAAATGTCAATTAACTATAAGAATATTTTAAGGAAACTGTTTGTATTATGATATGCTACCTTTGATTTTATGTTTGAAACTGATTTTGCATCTTTAAATTTGTTTTTCAGACCAGCAGCCACAAAATGTCGCCAGTGTCCGGGTTATGTTGCTCCACCCATTGCTCCACCAACAGGCATATTTCAGACAGGTGTGAAATTTTAGTTTCCCCATCTTTTCACTTCTTCAATTTTGCCGAAACAGGAATTAACAAAATATTGGACAGTACAATAAACACACCAACCTCAACACCATTTTCTTTAAGATAAGAAATACTAGCATGCACAAAAATTCAAACATGGTGAACAAAACTTGTTCCAGAGAAAGAACACATCATAGTTTTTTTATAGAAATTTTGTCATGTATATTCATCTTTGATTTTGGAGCTCTGTAATGTTATATAATTTTGCAATGTTTGATTTGCATTTTGATTCTGGTAAAATTATATTTATGCACAAATTTAAGTTTGGTATATAGATACCAATTTTGGAAGATAACATGTTCTTGAGAAAGAACATGTTATAACATTTTGTTTTGTTTTTGAAATGTTGTCCTGTTTATACATGTTATATTAGCAAGGCATCATTGTTTATGGACTACTGTAATGTTCAATTCTGCAATGTATGATTTGCTTATAGATTCTGGTCAAATTATGCACAAAATTTAAGCAAGGTATTTAAAAAATAAAATTTAACAGCTAAAATATCTGGCAAAAAAGGGGGCACAAAACTTCAACACAATTTTTCTCTGCACCTTCTGTCTTAACTAGATAGACAGGCCACATGATAATGCAATGTAAGAATGGATATAAAACAGTATAGCTCTCATCAAAATTCCTAGAACAAAGAAAACTTGTATTATAAGTTAATATGGAGGTAGATCATTGTACCTTGATCTCGACTACATAGATGTCTTTACTTTCATCAATAGTGGACACATCACTTTAAGCAATAAATTATGCATCATACCACAAGTTGTATACAGGCAATTTTTGTTGTTATATGAAAGATTATTATCATCTGTTTTGAGTTTCAGATTTATAAAAGAAGATGTGGTGTGATTGCCAATGAAACAACTATTCACGAGAGACCAAATGACACAGAAATTAACATCTGTACTGCAGTCTCCAAGCTTAACCACAAGTCCTACAGCATTGGCTTGTTAAACTGCTTTTGGGCTTGTAAACTCTTTTCTACAAGTCAACAGAATCCAACTTCGATTTCCAAAAAAGTAGCCTCTGCCTTTTGGACTCAAAAGTTAAGACTGAAGGCTGTTAGTATAGGCCACTGTACAGCCTTAAACAATCAGCAAATCCAAACCACATAGCCAGCTATAAGAGAGTTTGTTTCAATAAATCACTGGTTGTGGGTAGAAATCACCATGGATCTTACAAAATTAAATTCTATTATTTCAGCTATAAATGCTGTAGGCACTGCTTTAGGATTGAATCAGGAAGGTAACCAGATTACAGGCACAGCCAATGAAAAGAAGGAGGAAGAGGAGTCGGAAGCTACCCAATCTCTTGGTGATGGGGTCGGACCTTCTACCTCTGGTAAGAAAAATAGAAAATAAAGGATATTTTACAGCTTTACATAGGAATATTCCATTAAAATGGATGTGGGTGTGACTCCACAAGTCCCTGTACAATAAGTGTGATTCTTTTAATTAATTTTAAACTCATCAAATTGATACATCCTGGATCTTTCAATCGACTTGAAGTCCAGAGGAAAGGGGTAATTGTGAAATAAGTTGGTTTAGAGTATTTTTATTTTATGATCATGTTAAATGAAAGATCTAAACCATTGGTAGTTAGCCTGAATCTCAGATATAATTTACAAACATGCTGCTGAACAGTTTTTCATTGAATTTTTTTATTGTATGAAAAGTTTAAATTTTGTGAAAGAAATAGAAAAAAACCAATTGCAGACAACTTTGAATATATATACCTTTGTTCATAAAGAGTTTGGGAATTTCAGTTTCATTCTTTACAAATGACAAAAATGACAATTTGTAAAAATGGCATTATTATAAATTAGAACAGCAGCTTTTCTCAAAGTCTCCAGCGAAAAATTTATAGACGCAGTAAGTGTTCTGTTATAGTAAAAGTAAGATTCTCAATTGTAGATGGCAAAACAAACAAAATGGCTGACCCAGACCTAAAAGATGAGAAGACTATGCCAGAAGCTCCACCCTATAACTGCCTACCTGTTCAGAATCATGTTTTATGTCAGTGTTGTCTACAACCCATGCCAGATAGAAGGGCAGAGGCAATAAACCCTGCTAATAATATACCACCCCTGCAATGTGAGTATTTTGTATCTATCGCTATGTAGATTAAAGTCTATGTAAGGTATACTGTATATTTAGAAATTATTGTGATTTTGTCATTGCAGACTAAAATGCTATTTTAATTTTTGCGATATTGAGAAAAATTGTAAGAAATTACTCTTAATTAGGATAAAATGGCTTACATTTACAAATATGTACAAAAAATATTTGTTTAATTCATATAAAAAATTTCAACTGGGATTTTAAATTATTGCTATAATTATAACCTTGTCACATTTTTCGCAATAGTTTCTGAATTACAGTACACATATATATATATGCATGCTCATGGAAATGACTAAAAAAATCTTTCCTAACTATGTCAGTTTATCATCAGGACAGCAAGACTGATTCCCTGTCCTGTGTGACTTTATAACAGTATGGTATGAGGCAACTATCCATTAAGGGTTCAAAAGAAATGGATGTTAACAATTAAAGGCTAACATATACAGCCTTCAGAAAGGAAAAAACAACATGCCTTAATTATTGTCAGCTATAAAAAAAAATGACATGAAAAATGAGAAACATTTCTAACAACTTGAAGATTGAAACATTTTGTTTAATTTGATTTCATGTATCAAGAAGGAAAAAAGAAGGAGATTTGCTATATGTATAGAATAAAGGAAAATATATGCCGTTACTAACTAAACAATAGCGCCTGATGATAATAAGCCTGACCGGTTTCTAGAGCTTTGCTATATGTTTATCATTGTTACAACAATTGAACAACACAGATAACTTGAAAATATATTAAATGTAGTCAAAAAGTGTCACTATATTTACAGGTCAGATTTGTTATAGAAATTATTGCCATGCCTACTGGGGATGCACCAAGAATGAATGTACAGGTTGTATTGGAAAGTTTAAAGGTAAATAAAAGACAATAAATTGGGTAAATATATTGATTTACCAGGTACTAAGATTATTAACATTAAAGATGCAGTTTTTTACTTTACAATATTTAAATTTTTTAAAAGTTCACAATTGAACATCCGATAAGTATGAATTAAGATTTATAAACATTTGGTTCATTTATTTTGAGTGGATACAAAGAGTGGATACAAATATTTCGTGGCAAAAGGGAAATTCATATCTTCATAGATGTTGTCTAAGCCTGCAATACAAGCCTATAAAAAAATATACTTAGTTGAATATTTAAATTTAAATTTCATGTTTATACCACATAATCCAAGAAAATTGGTATCTCAAAAATGATAATAATTCCACAATATGCTTTAATATCTAGCAATTATCAGAAAGATGTGATTCATAATACATCTCATAGATATAAAAATTATCAATGAGGATAGCAAACGTATATATATAAGTATAAGGAAGCTCATATAATGAATAATGGTTTTATTGTAGATTTAAATTTTGGAAAGAAATGCTTGAATAACCTCATATTAGAAAATGTCTATGAGTCAGAGATATTTAAGGTAAGACTTAAGCTTGTATTATAACTTAGATAAAAACTGTTGAAAGTTAGAATTAAACCATAATTTGGAGAATATAATCATGATAATTAAGACAAAACTTTGTTAGATACTTGGAAAAAACAGCACTATAAACTCAGAAATTATTGGAAGGTTTAAATTTTGTCAATATAACAACTGGATGATAATTGCAAGAATAAGAACTCGCATTGTGATATTTGGTACAACCTTACTCGAATTTAAAATACTGAACCTATATTTCCATCAAACTTTGAGTGAATATTCCTTAAGGTATATATTGGAGTAAGTTTGTTATAATTAAAAAATCCAGTTAGTCAACAAAAATGTCCTACATGTAACTGCTTATATAGAAAAAAGGGAAACAGGTATTTATAGTCTTGTATCTTGAAAACCAAAACCTGACTAGAGCACAAATACTTAAAGACAGGAAATTATTTGATTCTGGAATAATTTTGAATTCTGGAAAATTGATTAGAATTTTTTTGATGAAAACTTAACCAACTAAAAAGGATTAGCCATGCACGCATGGCTAAGGTTAATTTTTCTTTCACTATCATTTCAGTATGAACTCCTTAGCCATGTGTGCATGGCTAACCCTATTTAGTTGAGTTAGTTTTCATAGTAAATTTCTCATCAATTTTCCAGAATTCAAAATTATTCCAGATTTAAATAATTCCTTGTTTAAAATGTCATAATCTACATATTACCTCTATATATTCATTATAAGTATCAGAAACTGAAAGAAGTAATTGGACTTCTAAAAGAACAGTTTTTTTTATCAACTATGGACTCATTTTTGTCATGAAATTTTGTCTATAATCATGATAATTTTGGATTGTGGCAATTGTTGAAGAAGCATCAAGATCCAAGGGAGTGACTTGGTCTCATTCAGTCTATTTTAACAAAATTTTTGGAAGAATTTTTTTTCGAAAGCTTTATACTGAACTTTGTATATAGTTGAAAAGGTTTTAAATCCATTATATAATTATTTGAAATAAATAAAAAAAAGTTTTAAATGGATTTCTATTTTTGATTGTTTCTTGATATAATGAAGAGTTACAGCCAACTTCAATGATTGTGTAGCTAAAGGTAACATCTTTGGTTAGCTTGCTTGCTAGTGAAGTCATTGTTATGTTTGGTAAACTACCCTTCTTTAAGAGTAGACTAGTCTTGACTGATAATCAATTCATCGGTTGGTAGGACTAGGCTACTTCGAAAGGAGGGTAGTATACCTTAACTTATAATGACTACGGTTCAGCTAGCAAGCAAGTAACAAAAGATATAATCTTTAGCTACACATTAATAATAATATCTTTTTCAATGCCTTTCTTTAGAATTATGTAGAAGCTAATGGTATGTCAGTGAAGCAAGTTTTAAGAGAATCCCTAGTGAAGTTAGACACTGGACAATACACTTGTCCTGGTAAGTTTTGGATTAAGAAAATGACAATGGAGAATTTGTCAAAGAGACAACAACATGACCATAGAACAAACAACAGCAGAATGTCACCAATAGGTTTTCAATGCTTCAATGCAGCAAGAAATTTCTGCACCCAGAAGTGTCCTTCAGCTGGCCCCTAAACAAATATATATACTAGTTCAGTGATAATGGACGTCCTACTAAACTCCAAATTAAACACAAGAAACTAAAATTAAAAATAATACAAGACTAAAAACAGCCAGGGGCTCCTGACTTGGGACATGCGCAAAATGCGGCCGGGTTAAACATGTTGGATGTTGGATTGTAATACATACAAGATAGCAAGATTCTTATACTGTATATATTTGTGTTAGGTCTATAACCAGACAGCATCTAAGAAAGGGCAATCATATCTTTAACAATGATTTGACGTGTTTGCATTAGGATCAATTAATTTTAAATGCCTATTGCAAATATACTGAAAATTAGGCTCACAAAACATTTCCTTATACGTACATATGGCATTATTTACAATAAATAAACCATTTTTATTATATCCCCGCTTTAAAAAAGGGGGGGTATACTGTTTTACCTCTGTCTGTCCATCAGTCTGTCTGTTTGTCCGTCCGTCCCATGAATATTTTTCGTCGCATTTTTCTCAGTAACTACAATACAAGGATTTCTGAAATTTGGTTTCAGGGTTTATCTAAGTCAGCTATACCGTGTGATGCCTTTTCAGATTGATCACTTGACAACTTCCTGTTTACCGAACACTTGTATGATTTTACACATGATAGCCAAGTTGAAAATTTTCGTCACATTTTTCTCAGGAACTACAATACAAGGATTTCTGAAATTTGGTTTCAGGATTTATATAAGTCAGCTATATGGTGTGATGCGTTTTCAGATTCATCACTCGACAACTTCCTGTTTACCGAACACTTGTATGATTTTACACATGATAGCCAAGTTGAAAATTTTCGTCACATTTTTCTCAGGAACTACAATACAAGGATTTCTGAAATTTGGTTTCAGGATTTTATAAGTCAGCTTTACCGTGTGATGCGTTTTCAGATTCATCACTTGACAACTTCCTGTTTACCGAGCACTAGCATATTTTTACACTATTAATATTATCCACTTGTGGAGGGGGTATCATCAGTGAGCAGTAGCTCGCAGTTTCACTTGTTTTGATATGCGTCAAATGAAACTATTTTAACCATGCTTTAATTTGATATAACAGATTAAAAACAGAAAAAAAATTAGCTGCATTCATTATATAGAATAAGATACATGTAAGAGTTGGAAGCTCAATATATTGTCCAACAAAACTGGAAAGGACACACACTTTACTTTATCGTATACAATTATACATATACACTGTATATGTCAAGCGAAACATATTTTGTCATAAACTTTTGATTGATTTAAATTGAACTGTAAATGTTGAAAATTCTGAGAAATGACTTCACTCTAAAGCACTGCTTTTATGTTTAATATGAAGTTATAGAGCTGAATTTTTATTTTGAAGATCAGTCAAGATTTGCGATAAATTCCAACACTGCCTTATGCTATACCTGTGGGCTGAGAAACTTTAAAGAACTTGCATACCAGTACAGGAAAGATATTCCAAGAGACGACCTTCCTGGTATGTAAGAAATAAACAAATATTTTATTATGCTTGCAAACAGCCTTGGTTGTCTCGCAATAGCATGCTTATTTGGAATGCAGTAGATTAAAAGTTTGTTTTAGCAAAAGACTTAAAATTATGTAAGTGAAATTAAAAAAATCTATTTTTCAAAGAGGCTAAAAATATTGATTGTTTAGGGAACTCCTTTTCAAGATATTAAATGTTAAGAAAATGGCAGGCAAAGGCTATCTTGGACTTTTACCTTATATTTGCATTTGGGTCTCAATTTGAAAGAAAAGAAATCCAAAATCTGCTAAAATTTTGGCAAATTATCTTCTGTGAGCTATTGAAGTCTTATATGAAAAGAAAAAAGGGGTGTTATGGGGCAAGTTATTTGAACCTGTCTTTTAGGGGGGAAAAAACCAAAAGAGCTCAAACATTTACTTTTCCAACAAGCATGCCATATCTAGTAGTAAGATCAGAAACTGGTTGGCTCAGATAATTGTGTCTTGGTAGGGTGATATGTCTTCTGACTGTTTCTTTTTAAGCTAGAATCCAACTGAAATATCCATCTTATATTGAAGGTCGAAAACATGCTAGGTTATCATTTGTCAAATCACAATAACATGTTGTCATCCTAAATATACATGTTATATTTGCTGCTGGGTGTTAAACAGCCATCAACTAATCAAGCAATCATATTTTCTAAATACACTTTATTTAAGGAATGACTGTAATACTTTTTCTGTCTATGAAGAAATAACATAAAAAATTTGGTGCATACTGAAAAACGCGCTTTGTTTAATTTTTATACGACCGCAAAAATGGTGTGCACCACGTTTTTTATGTTATTTTGAATAGACAGAAAAAACATTACAGTCATTTCTTATAATTTAATTCTAAATTCCATTTTAAACCATAGAAAACCATGAAAAAACAATGATAACGACATGGTCACATGACTAAATTATATCTATGGGCTGATAACAAAATAACGTCAACCAATCAGAAGACACGTAACATTCAAAATTAAATTATCAATAAATAGATGGATCTATCACTCAATCATGATCAGTTGATGTATATGCCAAAAGAGTTTTTAATGGAATTGAATTAAACGCTTAGCCTCTTTTTATTTTGAAAATTTGTGAACATGATGCTGTTCTCCTCATATGAAAAGTTGATTTAATTACCCTTTTTGTAAGAGTTACTTCTGTATAAATTTATTTTTGAAAAAAGCATATTTTTACTTTATGAGGGTTTAACCTGACCTTTATATACAATGTTGGACTATTACTTGGAATCTGTTGGTGTTGTTTGTTGTCTAGTTCAGTATATGTTTTATAAGTGATTTAAAATCAATCAGTTAAGGTGGTACCTAACACTACAGGGAGATAACTCTGTAAAATCAGAAGAACGTTTTAATGACGTTGTGTTCATAAGGGAATATTAAAGCTTCTCGATGATCAAAATAAGTGTTTGTCAAACTGCTATATAACCAGTGTAATTTTTCTGATTAAACGGTTGGTTCAAATTTTTTGAATTTTTTACATTTTTGTCAAAGGGTCAAAGTAAATACTTTGTAAAAAATTTATGAAAATTAAACAAGCCACATTAATTTTAGTCAAAGTGTTAGGTACCTCCTTAATATCAATGAGTTTACTAGAATGAATAACACAATGTTTATTTACTGTATTCATTATTTCATTACAGAGGATGCTCAAAAGAGACAGGATTGTTACTGGGGTAAAAATTGCAGAACACAGAGAACAAGACCTCATCATGCAAAGTATGTGTGAAGCTTTAAATTAAGAATATGATCAAAATGGGCAGAATAGAAAAAGTTTTGGGAATCTTTTCACCAATCTCATAGTACAATAAGTTTTGATACACTCTTAATTATTCTGTCTTTAGTGATCAGGTGCCTGTAGTTCAGTGGTGGTCTTTGATTGCTGTCTGTCACATTTATGTTTTATTTATTGTTTGTCATAAAGAAAGCCATTTGTTATATCCCCGCTTTCAAAAAAGGGGGGTATACTGTTTTACCTCTGTCTGTCAGTCCGTCCGTCCGTCCGTCAGTCAGTCAGTCAGTCGGTCCGTCCCATGAAACTTTCGTCGCATTTTTCTCAGGAACTACAATACAAGGATTTCTGAAATTTGGTTTCAGGGTTTATCTAAGTCAGCTATACCGTGTGATGCGTTTTCAGATTGATCACTTGACAACTTCCTGTTTACCCAACACTTGTATAATTTTACACATGATAGCCAAGTTGAAAATTTTCGTCACATTTTTCTCAGGAACTACAATACAAGGATTTCTGTAATTTGGTTTTAGGATTTATATAAGTCAACTATACTGTGTGATGCATTTTCAGATTCATCACTCGACAACTTACTGTTTACCGAACACTTGCATATTTTTACACTATTTATATTATCCACTTGCGGCGGGGGTATCATCAGTGAGCAGTAGCTCGCAGTTTCACTTGTTTTTTCTTTGGTATTGTTTCACAATTTATCACGCCTTTTATTGGCTAGTTGTTAAAGGCTTTCTTTTTCTTATATTGGCTTAAATTTTCATCATTTGGACTCTGCTGGACAGGAAATTCCTATGCATATATACATCATTCTTATAATAAAATTTAACTGAAAAAAATGTTGATAGGTTTATATCTACACTAACCAATACTAAACTAGTACCACACTCAGAATATCTTTAATTTATCTCGATTTAAGACAAGTCATGCATATTCAGTAGATGAGTTTCAAGAACCCATAATCAACAGTTTTACATATATTTATAATAGTTGATATTTGAAGCTTAAAGGTATCACTCTAAAAAGTCTATTCTATTTTATAAGATAGTTCAGGAAATATTCATAATGACTATTGATTAAGCTCTTACTAAAATATGATTTCCATCTTTTCAGGAATTTCAGCCATATCTGTGATCAGATTAGAACTACATAGAACCAAGAAAACAGATGATGTCTTTGTTCAGGCTAAACCTATATAGAACCAAGAGGACCAAGAACCTAAAAGAAACCTGTGATAAAACAATGTAGCCATTCTATATTTGTGTCCAGAAACAGAAAATTTGTACAACATTACAGATTATAAATTAATGATAGCTTTTTTTGTTAAAGTATTAAGTTTTGTTACCAGTATTTATTCTTTTGTAAAAAAAAAAACACCAATAAAGGTTATATTCGTTAACCAGTGAGCATTTAGAACAAGACTAATGCCTATTTAGGATGTTTTTGTGTAGAAAATACTTGTATTTGAACTGAACCTTGGTTGAATAAAAACCTAGATGTACAGTCATAGGAGAGGCTGTGTACAATATTGTATTGGTAGTGAACTTCTGTGGTTAAAACATGCTGCCAACATTTTTTGTTTAATTTTTTGTTTTTTTAATTCAATATTTTTAAAAATACAATCTCTGTGTGTATTTGGTGATCTAGCATTATTACATGCATAGAAACATGGCTACAAAAAAATCAGATGGTCAGATAATAGATTTGTTAAATTTAAAACTTTTAATTCACGCACTATATTGGTGTTGCCAAAATTAAGAAATGCAATTATTTCTTTTTGCAAAACCTATCCTGTCACAATTTTGACAATGATAATTAATATGCAAAATTCGTGGGTTGTGTTACCTTCTTTTTCTTTAAGTGGAATTACAACTAGATAGGTTTTGGAAATGTGAAAACTGGTATTTTAAATGGTGCATTATTTTCTGAACTCACAATTAATTACCTCTCAACTTTGTCCATTGATCCCACTAGGTACCATTAATGTTTTATTGGAACAGCATTTACTATAAAAAAAAAATACTATATTGATAAATTCATGAATTTTAATTGTGAAAAAGATTTCCATTTTTTTAGCAATTGTTACATTTTTCTGTTTGTTAAATATGTTTCGTTATGTTTTATGAGGTATATTGTTTCCACTAATATGACATTTTTTGTTTGTTTTCAGAATGAAAAATGTTCAGACAGTTTAATGTTTGTTAGATTTTTTTTTACTTGTTGAAGAAAACATTATAATTAATATTGATGAAAATTATAGAATGTTCAGATTTTTTCTGATAATAAAGAAATGATTTTCACATTGTTTATAACCCTTTGTTGACCATTAAAATACTTTTTGTATGTCTGATAACCATATACCCATATCTTACATCTGGTTAACTTACCTGTTGTTCAATAGAGCCATTCTAGTGGACCTATAGTCGCTGTCACGTAAAATTGGCACCCTGTTTTTTGTCAAAATTTTATTAAATATCGACTGCTTTTACTAAGATTATGTTTTTCAATTAGTGGAAGAAAAATCCTGTCCAAATATTCACTATTGTCCTACCTTTTATTGTGTTTTGCTGTATAATCCTGACCTTCACATAATCCAAGATTATTTTGTATGGTGGAATCCGCCATTATTATTACCGAAAGTGTTGCTGTGTAGTTCCACATGCTCTCCATTTTCTTGTGTCTCTCGGAGCTTTTCATAATTTTTATGTAAAAAGTGCGTGAAATTGTATCATCAATGACAATGATATTACCAAAGAGTAACGAATGTTATGGCATAAGGGATCCTCATAGAAACCAAGATGACAGTTTTACAATGTAGATAATCTTGAAAAATGTGAAGGTAAGGATTGTACAGTGCAAACACAATAAAAGGTAGGACAGTAGTGGATATTTGGAAAGGATTTTATTTCCGCTAAGTGAAAAACACCATCTTGCGTAAACTCGGCTGATAATTATTTTTTTTTTGAGAAAAAACATGATGCCAATTTTATGTGATGGCGACAATAGTTAGATTGTAGGACACTGCAAAAAGTTCTGTGCAACAGGTAGCATGACAAATAGGAAAAAAAGCACTGTTTTTATGTCCCATTTATAGGTATTATTTTTTCTGGTCTGTGCGTCTGTTCATATGTTCCTTTGTCTGTCTGTCTGCTTCAGGCTTAAGTTTTAGGTAGTTTTTTTATGAAGTCGAGGTCCAATCAACTTGAAACGTAGTAAACATGCTCCAAATAATATGATCTTTCTAATTTGAATGCCCAACTAGAGATTGTACCCAATTTCATGGTCCACTGAACATATAAAATGATAGTTAAAGAGGGGCATCCATGTATTATGTTATAGATAATGCATATTTTAAGGTTTTTATTGTCGTAGAACACACCGAGGGGTGTCAGGATTGATCAAATGAAAGAACGACCGGAGGGAGGTCCGTCTTTGAACAATCCTGACATCCCAAGGTGTGTTCTACGACAAGAAAAACCTTAAAATATGCATTATCTGACTTATATATCGTCAAAAAATATTAATATTATAAAGATTTGTAAAATTTAGTATCCTATTTTACGGACAACACTAAAGTGGGATATTCCTTTCTAATACGTTCAGGTTTTAATACACCCTGTGGCTCATTTAAAATGTAAAATAAAACTCACTTAATAATTTAGATATAAACCTTTTAAAAATTGTTATCCATACACAATAAAAATATTACTGTAACTGCATGAAGTTAGAACTAGAGGCTCTAAAGAGCCTGTGTCGCTCACCTTGGTCTATGTGCATATTAAACAAAGGACACAAATGGATTCATGACAAAATTGTATTTTGGTGATGGTGATGTGTTTGAAGTTCTTACTTTACTGAACGATTTTGCTTCTTACAATTATATCTATCATGAACTTTGCCCATTAGTAACAGAGAACTATATTTGGTAAAAATTTACATAAATTTACCAAATTAATGAAAATTGTTAAAAATTTACTATAAAGGGCAATAACTCCTTAAGGGGTCAATTGACCATTTAGGTCATGTTGACTTATTTGTAGATCTTACTTTGCTGAACATTATTGCTGTTTACAGTTTATCGCTATCTATAATAGTATTCAAGATAACCAAAAACGGCAAAATTTCTTTAAAAATTACCAATTGGAGGGCAGCAACCCAACAACCAGTTGTCCAATTCATCTGAAAAATTCAGGGCAGATAGATATTGACTTGATTAACAATTTAACTTCTTGTCAGATTTGCTCTAGATGCTTTGGTTTCATAGTTATAAGCAAAAAACTGCATTTTACCCCTATGTTCTATTTTTAGCCGTGGCGGCCATCTTGGTTGAATGGCCAGGTCATCGGACACATTTTTGGAAAATGACGCAGTCATTGTTCCATAACTGCCGACCTGATTTCTCTGCCTACCGTGCTTGGTTTCGTATTTACTAATTTCAATACAAACTGGAATGTGCTTGTGTTATCATTATGCATGAGCATTGTGTAGTAATCAGCCAGGAACCAGTTTACAAACTAACTGGTTTCTGTTTGTATTCCACTACATTCGAACAAAGTGTTGTAGTTTGACAGGAACCAGTCCAGAATTTTGTAAACTACAAAACGTAATCGGTTATTATCATTCCGTTTTGTTGTTTCATACCGACTTATATGGTTTGAATAAGCTTAAGACCCTTCAAACATTAATGTGATAGGTATATTAAAGACTGTTTTACAAAAGGATGAAACTGTTTTGCTTTAAAAGTCGTACTAAAGTGATATATGTTATGTACGGATTTCCACTCTCACCGGTTAATTTCTTCTTTTACACGTGCTTTTGAAACTTCCTGTTTAAACATCGCAAGTTTTAAAATTGTTTTTTGAGTGAATTAAACTTATTTTAACAATCACGAAGCGATCGGGAATCATTTCAAGCAGTTTCTTCTTCTCTTTGATGATGGAAAATAGGTTTTCTCAAGAAAATACCGCAAACGATCGCAGAGGAATTGAAACGTACAAGTCAAGTCGGCACCTGGTTAAATTGGCATCTAGTCAAATCTGGGAACAGTATATCTAATCGGCACCTATTTGACGTCAATTCGGCTTCCAATAATATTTATTATAATATTTTCTATTCAATTAATTAATAACTGTTACCAAGTACATAGTGAATATTAGGTAAACAACGAAACCAAAGTGAATATGTTGTTGTGTATAAAAGTAAACAACGAAGCTATTGTTTTAACCATTAGACAATTATTAAAATTAAATGGAAAACTATGAGTCCCTTTCAATAAATCAAACTTTCATGCCAAATAATTAGCAAATTTAAGGTGTTTTTTTTCAGTAATGTTTAAACAGCATTAAACAAACAATCCTGTAAAAGACTCAACTGGTTAAATAATGCATAAAAATATCCAATATCTCATGTATTAGTCCAAATAATAATGACGTCTGACAAGGCTATTTTATTTTTTTCTGGGACGCCTTCCTAAGACGTTCGTAGGAAGGCTTCCTAAGAAGGCGTCCCAGAAAAAAATTAACATAGCCTTGTGGTCAAAGGAAGGTGTCCCAGAATAAAATTTAAAAAGCCTTGCCAGACGTAATAATTATTTGGACTACTCATATATATCATTAAAAATACACCAAAAAATTCATGTAGTTGAGAAAAATAAATACATACAAAATGTACATGAACATCCAAAAAAGTGAAAGTTAGTATTAACTCTTTTTGCTTTAAAAATTTACAACTGCATTTAAGTATTGAATGCTTTTTTTTTTGTAAATTCATTGAGGTGTAAAAGCGTTGACCGAAGTACTTTTTGTATGAAGCGTGTAATAGGACGTCATAAAGCCATAGGAACTAACATTTTAAACTGATTTTTCATATTTCAATATAAAAATAGATCTTTTCTAGTGGAAAGACTTCAATTGTTCTCTGAACAATTTGTTTTTAATTTACTTCATATTTTGTGGGAGAAGGGGGTTCAGACTATGTGGTATCAGGTCTGTTTGCGCCCAATACACTTTCGCACCTCGCACGTTCACACCCAAGGTCCGTTCGCACTCTACTCATTGGCGCCCAATTTTAATTCAAATTCAAGTTGAATAATTGGAAAATCATGATTGTTGTTTTAAATTGCTTTGGTGTAAATTCTGAATGTATTTATAGCTTGGTATGAGTAAAACATTGAAGATTTTAAAGGAAAAACACAAAAGATAATTGTTTTTAAGCCCTTTGATCTGAAACAACGAAACAATAAAATATAGGAACCAAAATATAGCAATCCACTATTATAACCAAAACATGATAAAATTTATTCAACACACAGAAAAATAAATAGTCAGAATCTCACTTCATTATGAAAGAGGTCAATGAAACAAAGTATAGCAATACACTAACCAAAACATGATTAAGAGTTATTCAACGCTAAATAAAACGTTGACAAAATACCACTTTATTTAGAAGGGATTATTATTATCTTTAACAATACGCTATCCAAAACATGATTAAGATTTATTCAACACAAAAAAAAAAATGCTGTCTCATTTGAAAATGCCTGTACCAAGTCAGGAATATGACAGTTCTTGTCCATTCGTTTTTGATGCGTTTTGTTTTTTGATTTTGCCATGTGATTATGGACTTTCCAAATTGATTTTCCTCTGAGTTCAGTATTTTTGTGATTTTACTTTTCACTTTATTTTGAGACAATGACAACAATTATACTTATAAGAAAACACTTGCTTACAGAGTTATTAAACACAAAACCAATTAAGATTAGTTGCGAACATGTAGGGTGTGAAAGTGAAAGGGGGCGAACATGAGTTGTCGCAAACGTGAATGGGCGCGAACGGACCCGGATTCAGCCTATGTACCAGTGAGAAATATAGAAGCCTTTCTACGGTATTTATTTGTACAATTCAGGTAGTCTTGACCTATTCATTTGTCTTAAAAAAAAACAGCCAGTTGGCACCTTCACTTCACACACACACATATACGAATATCAATTATATGCTTACGAGACATGTTGCATTGTTAAACTAATTACGGTATGTGAAAATCAAGACTTGCATAAAAACTATCCCAATATTAGAGACAGTGGCGTCATTTTTCCTCAGAGCTTTCAGCTCTTTGATTCAAACTAGATACCCCAAAGATGATTGTGGCCTAGTAGTTTCAGTGGAAATTTTGTAAAAGATTACTTAGATTTATGAAAAATGATTAAAGATTGACTATAAAGGGCAATAACTCCTAAACGGCTCAACTGACCATTTTGGTCATGTTGACTTATTTGTAGATCTTACTTTGCTGAACATTATTGCTGTTTACAATTTATCTCTATCTATAATAATATTCAAGATAATAACCAAAAACAGCAAAATTTCCTCAAAATTACCAATTCAGGGGCAGCAACCCAACAACCGATTGACCGATTCATCTGAAAATTTCAGGGCAGATAGTTCTTGACCTGATAAACATTTTTATCCCATGTCAGATTTCCTCAAAATGCTTTGGTTTTTGAGTTATAAGCCAAAAACTGCATTTTACCCCTATGTTCTATTTTTAGCGGTGGCGGCCATCTTGGTTGGTTGACCAGGTCACGCCACACATTTTTTAAACTAGATACCCCAAAGATGATTGTGGCCAAGTTTGGATTAATTTGGCCAAGTAGTTTCAGAGGAGAAGATTTTTGTAAAAAAATTACTTTAATTTACGAAAAATGGTTAAAAATTGACTATAAAGGGCAATAACTCCTAAACGGGTCAACTGACCATTTTGGTCATGTTGACTTATTTGTAGATCTTACTTTGCTGAACATTATTGCTGTTTACAGTTTATCTCTATCTATAATAATATTCAAGATAATAACCAAAAACAGCAAAATTTCCTCAAAATTACCAATTCAGGGGCAGCAACCCAACAACCGATTGACCGATTCATCTGAAAATTTTAGGGCAGATAGATCTTGACCTGATAAACATTTTTATCCCATGTCAGATTTCCTCAAAATGCTTTGGTTTTTGAGTTATAAGCCAAAAACTGCATTTTACCCTTTTGTTCTATTTTTAGACGTGGCGGCCATCTTGGTTGGTTGACCAGGTCACGCCACACATTTTTTAAACTAGATACCCCAAAGATGATTGTGGCCAAGTTTGGATTAATTTGGCCAAGTAGTTTCAGAGGAGAAGATTTTTGTAAAAGATTACTTTAATTAACGAAAAATGGTTAAAAATTGACTATAAAGGGCAATAACTCCTAAACGGGTCAACTGACCATTTTGGTCATGTTGGTTTATTTGTAGATCTTACTTTGCTGAACATTATTGCTGTTTACAGTTTATCTCTAACTATAATAATATTCAAGATAATAACCAAAAACAGCAAAATTTCTTCAAAATTACCAATTCAGGGGCAGCAACCCAACAACCGATTGACCGATTCATCTGAAAATTTCAGGGCAGATAGATCTTGACCTGATAAACATTTTTACCCCTGTCAGATTTGCTCTAAATGCTTTGGTTTTTGAGTTATAAGCCAACAACTGCATTTTACCCCTATGTTCTATTTTTAGCCGTGGCGGCCATCTTGGTTGGTTGACCGGGTCACGCCACACATTTTTTAAACTAGATACCCCAATGATGATTGTGGCCAAGTTTGGTTTGATTTGGCCCAGAGGTTTCAGAGGAGAAGATTTTTGTAAAAGTTAACGACGACGGACGACGACGACGGACGACGACGGACGACGACGGACGACGGACGCCAAGTAATGAGAAAAGCTCACTTGGCCCTTCGGGCCAGGTGAGCTAAAAAATATATTGTTACCATTCGATAACGGTGTATGACAAATAAAAGACACAATGTAAGTTATTTATTGTACCACTTAGCTAAAGGAAAAGGGGGAGGGGGTATGGTTTTTTTTCTATTTATTATGTTATTTCTATCGCGGAAAAGTGGTTTTTTTTAACATTTTACTTGAATCGAATGAAAAATTCAGAAAGATTGTCTTTTGAATAGCAATACATTTTATTAAGAGATAATCAGGACATAATTATATACCCTCCGCAATCGACCCTTTCGTGAGTTACATTAATGTTATTCAATAGAATATAAGATTATCTTATTAGTTGATCATTTGATAGAGAAAAAGGTATACATAAATTTCAAAAAGTTAAAAACTGACACGAAGACGAATATAAATACATGTCACAGTATGATTTCCTTTCAGTGTATATCGTTCTGAACATGCATGAAATATTTGCCACTGGACGTAAAGCAAGTAACCAAAAATCAATCAACCTATTCAGTTTGACTCAATAAGATTTTCAAAATCCTACACACGAATACGTTAAATCTGGATTTATTTTATGAAAGTCTACATTAAAATTCATCTGACATATATGATAATGTTTCTTTATTGAAGCGATAAATCAAAAAAACTTCACGTTATTTAAAAAAAAAATTAAAATGCGGGACTACAATGACGATTTCTTTTACACCAATTATTTGAACTTTAAAAATATAAATTTCCAAATCAGCAACAAAAAACTATTAGACGAATAAAGTTTTGAAGTAAATCATAGATTGCATATTTATCAAGGAAAATAATGAACTTACGCAGGTCATTATTTTATGCCTTGGAACATATATCATTGAAACATGGTATCGCTGGGTTGATTCTGAAAAAGAATGACCTGACGTTCTGAAAGAAAATAATCCATATAGGTATACAAGGACACATTCTTATTTTGCCTTGTGTTTATATGTTTCTTATTTGTAGGATTTTGTGACAGGAATTAATGCTCCCTATCCTATTTAAACTTACTCAGTCATATGGGCATTATGAGCTATTGACATCAATTAGCCTCCTGTGTCACCATCATTGACCAGGGTTAAAAGCATCTTAAAAGGCAAAATATCTTGAAAACCATTATAGTTAGAAAAAAATCTTACAAGGCAAAAATGCCCAGAATTTTAAAATCAAACTTCTATCTCATTTCTATGAAATTATTACTAAAACTATAAAAGATGATCACGGCCTTGGACATTTCTTCGGTATGTCAAGTCAGAGCATTTGCTGGCTGACTCATATCAAGCAGAACTTATACAGAACCATTTCAAAGAATAAAGAACATCTTGCTTACTTCTTTAATTTCTTATTCATATATAATGATGATGTATTGTCAATCAATTACATATCACATTTCATTGAGCTCCCATATCTTACCTCCCCCCACCCAGTGAACTTGAGATAAAGATACCTCCGAAACTCAACGTACTTCTTACTTTCTGGACGTTTTCCTATATATACTAACTAGCAGTAACACTTTATGGACTTCATTTACAGGGATGTGTTCCCAACACAAAAATGTATGAGGAAGGAGCCCTGAAATCTGCAAACGAAATAATTCATTTGAAGCCATAGACTGCTGAAAATATACTCATGGTCAGGGCCGATGTAATCATTAATTTTATCCCTTGTTAATGCTCAGGATAAAATTCGAATATCACGGCCAAGGCATATCGATATTTTTTGTATTATTTTATTTGATACAACATATAGGTTGTTTCCAGCTCGTTATTGTATTTATAAATCTGTTGCAGATGCTAACTACTAAATTCTGTTAGAACATTGACTTGGATAAATAATTCATTTGAAGCCATAGACTGCTGAAAATATACTCATGGTCAGGGCCGATGTAATCATTAATTTTATCCCTTGTTAATGCTCAGGATAAAATTCGAATATCACGGCCAAGGCATATCGATATTTTTTGTATTATTTTATTTGATACAACATATAGGTTATTTCCAGCTCGTTATTGTATTTATAAATCTGTTGCAGATGCTAACTACTAAATTCTGTTAGAACATTGACTTGGATACTGATATAAATCTGGTTACTTTTTGTATCCATTATCAACACCTAAATATATATCCTTATGGTATAAAATTGAAGGACACTAAAAATTCTTTTTTTTGCTGTAGGTCGGGCAATTTTTTATTAGCCAATTAGCGATTTGATTATGTGTTTAGTATTGCACACTTTAAGAACAAGTTGTTTGCCTTTTTCAATTATTTGGGGGGAAAATGGACTACTGTCCATCTAAATAAAAAAAAAAAGATACATATGAGTAATGACCAATTCCTCACATCCCACAATTATGGCAGCTTATAATTCTTATAAATATGTAAGTTCTTGTGTTACCAACATATGTTGGGACTTCTCTGTAATCTGCAAATTGCAGCAGACGCTCAACGCCTCTCCCAAAAAAACAAATCCGAGCAAAATAGAGATCAACACCTTGTTTTTTTACCTATTTAATGTAAAGACATTGATATGGAAACAGATTTTTCTTTAGTATTTCATTTGGTACAAAATATACTTTTTAATCTAGTTATTGTATGTAAATACTTGTTAGAGATGACACTAAAAAAGATGAAAACTATGTAAAGCATGGACATATATTTGTTTTGTATTGTGTTATTTGGTACAAAATAATAAGTGGTTTTCAACTCTTAATTGTAGTTATGCATCTGTTACAGAGAAAAATACTATAAGAAAAAAACAGCGTTATTTAAACTTTGACATAGAAACTGAAATTTAATACAAAGTCTATTGGTTCATTTGGTATACGATCAGTAATTTTAAGCATGCAAATCCGTTCAATCCATCGTTTTAAACTATTTTGTTTTAAATTTCCTTTGAAATTACTACGACAACTGTTACCAGACTACCTGAACATGACTGCTTTTGTTAATCATAGGAGTAGAATGTAGTGTTTGTCTTATATCTGAAAAATCTATGGATTGGAGGAAATCTGAAATACACAAAAATGTTCAAACGTTTAAGGTTTATGTCCTCTTGAATTACCACCGGTCAAGGGTTAACTCCCTTGAATTATCAGATATATTGGAGAACATATACTAGAGTATTAAGTCCCTGAAATTTTATTTGTTTCAAGTAATAAACATTGTACCTTTGATAAATACATGTATTGTTAGCCTATTTCACAATTTGTAACTATTATCTACTATAAAAGACATAGAAAACTAATAACAGTATAATTTATTTAAAAATCAAATAGGTCAGCTTGACAGAAACCGCCCCTTAACGTTACCCCTTATAAGAGTTATTGCCTTTAAATGATGAATTTTACCATTTTTGCCATAAAAAAAAATGAATAAAAGAATAAATGATAAAGAATCTTACTAAGGTAAAAGTGTTTGAAAAAATATGAACTACAAATAACCAACACGAACGAATCATCAGTTATGTCTCTCATGATTTCAATAACTCGTTTTCAAATCCTATCCCAGCACCTCAATACTATAGATTACAAGCTAAAGGTGTTTTGCACATTAATTTAGACCAATAAGATATTAATTGACCAAAGTCATTCCCATTGTCAGGAGCCAAAGCCAACGCATGGTGACACTTAGACTTAAAACACTGTATTTTCGACACTTCTGCCATTTGCTGGATGTATGATATACTTTTTAAAGACTACAATTAACTACACTATGCTATTAAGTTACTAAATCATACAATTGTTAACGCTATCATTGTCTGCCTGCACTCTACAACCTATTATATTGCTCGTTAAGTGTATGTAGGTCATGTTTTGATTTTAATATAATGTCACGTCCTTTGTCATCACTACTTTTCCTGTATGTCACTGTAAAATAGAGTCAAAAGATACCAAAGAGGCATTTTAACTCATAAGTAAAAAAAAAAAACTGACTGCACAAAGGCTAAAAAAGAAAAAAAAAGACCAACAGACAATTAATAGTACACAAATAACAACATAGAAAATTTAAGACCGAGCAACACGAACCCTAACAAAAACTCGGGGCGATTGTAAGTGCTACAGAATGGTAGGCAGATCTTTGTCTCACATGAAACACCCGTTGTGTTGCTTATGCTATTACAAATCCGGTAATAAGTTTTATTCGGTAGGTCACATTCGGGAAAAAGCGGACGGGATTTAAGTTAAGACATAAGGAACGTATCTGCTATTATCTGTGAACCTTGTATTTCATAAACTATATAACTAGCTAGTACTATGCCTTTAGTTGTTTATTTCTGAGTCATTTGGTCTCCTGTGGATAGTGGTCTCATTGTCAATCATACCACTTCTTCTATTTTATATAACTCGTGATGCCGTCCGTAAAATTTATGAAGGTATGATTTAAACTTCATCACTTGGAACTATTGTTTTAATAGCTTCCTTGTGAGCAACAACCCTCTATCTAGGAAATCATGATAGGAAATACAAGCTCTGGAATATCGTATCAAGTGTGAGAAACTCCGTATGCGGCGCTGCTACTGGAATGTTGCTACATAGAAATGAAAAATTCACAATTGAGAAGATGGAGTCATCCCTTTGGTGGTAAAGCTTTGTTTTCAACCGATCGCCATTGTCAATTTCTAGATGTAAGTTTAGAAGACAAGAAGAGAAACAGCCACATCGTATAGGCTAACCAATTTGTAATGGTGGCCGTTAAATTTATTAAGGTCTTATTCTATAAGTTCTTTCTCGTCAATTCCTTTTAAATAGTAATAACTATGCAATAGTTTTGCAATGTTACCGATTTATAAAGCAATTGCTTTCCTGCTATGGGTTATGGCCATCTCAATTAAACAAAGAGTTCCAAATGGTGAGGTTGAAATCATCCCTTTGTAAATTTTACGGTCGCCATCACGAGTTGATTGACCGTTATGGAATAACCGTTTCACAGATGATATCGAATATGTTCTTTTTGTCGTAACTAATCTACCCTTCATTTTTCACGAATATGACCGAATTAGAATATTTTCCAGGTTTGTAATAACATGAGCAACACGACGGGTGGAACATGTGGAGCAGGATCTGCTTACCCTTCCGGAGCTCCTGAAATCACCCTAAGTTTTTTGGTGGGTTTTGTGTTGCTTAGTCTTTAGTTTTCTTTGTTGTGTATTATGTTCTTATATTTGTTTGTTAGTTTTTTTTTTTTTAGCCATGGCCTTTTCAGTTTATTTTCGATCTATGAGTTTGGTATATTTCTTCCCTTATTTGTGACCAGGTCGATTTTTTTTAGCCCATTCCTGGTCTGTCATTTCTAAACACCTAATTTTTTAACACCTGTATTTTAATGAAAACAAAAGTAGATTTGAGAATTTTCAACATATCTTCTTGTACTTTGTATTTAAGGGGGCAACTGTTAGACTATCCAACAACATCAAAGTCAGAGAGAAAAAAGTGCTTTACGTATCTATTGCAGATTTTGTAAAAATAACAAGATGCGGTATGATTGCAAATTCTCCACCAGAGACCAAATGACGCATAAGTTGAATAAATATAAGTCCCAATACGACTTTAATAAATAAGTAAAACATATATTTTCTCGTAAAAAGTTTATGAGGAGCTTGATTGAATGTAGAACTGTTCCTTGAAACACTCCCATATATAACTAAGAAGTGGGAAATATTGGAGAAGAATTAGTTGATCAAGTTTATGTTTTGATGTATTTTATACGGTTTTACTGTCGGGTTAGCTTTTCTGTAATTCATGTCGCATCGTGTCAAACTACATTTTTTAACACTTAATTAAGATGGCTACTTGTCTTGGTTCTCGATAGCACTTGCCAATTCGTGAATGAAATTTACAAGTTGAGTTACGAAGGTAAATGTATGTGTCTGTTGTTGAGAATGTTGTTGTTTTTGAAATGTTGAATCAAAATTGAGCGAATGATATGTTCTAGTAGTTTTGTTTACATTTGCATGTGTGTAAGACATGACTATTAAGTCTTTGCATGAGGTTATCGACTTTTTTTTCGGATGCTAAAAAAACTACTGTAATTTCTACACTGCTTATCAATTTTGATCATTGCCATGAAACCAGCACTGTACAAATTAACATGTTTGGGTGCATATTTGGTTTAAAGTGATTATTCTTGTTTTATGAATAAGTTATATCCGGGTATAAGTGATCGGTTTCTTATGTATAACTTAAGCTTGATTTGATGTCATAATTGCAAAGCTTTATATCTTTACCTATATTAACGCCCATCAATTTACTATTTTAATCTATTAACATCTTGCATTTACCTTTTCCCAAAAAAAAACGATCCTTTAAATGAATCAATTTAAGTAAAGGCAACAGTAGTAGAACGCTGTTCAAATTATAAATCGATTGAGGAAAAACCAAATCCGGGTTACAAACTAAAACTGAGGGAAACACTTGCATCAAATATAAGAGCAGAAACACAACACTTACATGCAACACACACAGAAACGAACTATAATATAACCATTGCCATTTTCCTGACTTGGTACAGGAAATTTAAAGCATAAATGGTGGGTTGAACCTGGTTTTGTGGCTAGTCAAACCTCCCGCTTTTTGGCAATGTTAAATATAACATTCAAATGACAACATTTCATGACAGCTGGACAACAATACACATAAATGGGAGAACATACAGGACAGAGAAACACACAAATAATAGCTATCAAAAGGTACCAGGCTTATAATCTAATACACCAGACGCGCGTTAAGTATACACAAGACTCATCAGTGACGCTCAGATAAAAAAAGTTTGAAAGCCAAAAAAAGTATAAAGCCAAAGAGCACCGAGGACCAAAAGTTCCAAAATGTTGTGCCAACATGGCTAAGTTCATCTCCTTGGGATAAGAAAATCCTTAGTATTTAGAATAATTAATACTTTTGCAAACAGTAAAAAGAGTATATAATAGATATGCATGTTAAAACACCGAAGTGTTAACTAACTACAGAATAAAAACGAATACGAAAAATAACCTAAATCAGTACATAAAAAAGGCACAGCCGAACAACGTCTTATATGTTAACCGAAGAGATCAACGCACTAAAGTAGCGTCACATTTGAACTTCTAATTTTTTCCCAAAACATAGAGTTCAAGATAAGGTTTGTGATACTGATATAATATGTATTAATAACAATGAAAATTACAATATTTCAATATAAAATATGTTATTTAAATAAATAAATAACGTTATTGATCATTTTTCAGGTACCCAAGGCACCGTTTTTGTTGAGCCTGCAACTTTTGTTGCAGAAAGCTCGACATAGGGATAGTGATCCGGCGGCGGTGTTAGCTCACTTCTTAAAAGCTTTATATTTTAGAAGGTAGAAGACCTGGATGCTTCATACCTTGTATATAGATGCCTCATGTTACGAACTTTCCGTCAGTCACATGTCCAATGTCCTTGACCTCATTTTCATGGTTCAGTGACTACTTGAAAAAAAAGTTAAGATTTTTTGTAATGTTAAATTCTCTCTTATTATAAGTAATTGGATAACTATATTTGGTATGTGCGTACCTTGCATGGTCCTCATGCCTGTCAGACAGTTTTCACTTGACCTCGACCTCATTTCATGGATCAGTGAACAAGGTTAAGTTTTCGTGGTCAAGTCCATATTTCAGATACTATAAGCAATAGGTCTAGTATATTCGATGTATGGAAGGACTGTAAGGTGTACATGTCCAACTGGTAGGTGTCACCTGACCTTGACCTCATTTTCATGGTTCAGTGGTTATAGTTAAGTTTTTGTGTTTTGGTCTGTTTTTCTTATACTATATGCAATAGGTCTACTATAATTGGTGTATGGAATGATTGTCACGTGTACATGTCTAGCTGATAGGTGTCATCTGACCTTGACCTCATTTTCATGGTTCAGTGGTCCAAGTTAAGTTTTTTAGTTTTGGTCTATTTTTCTAATACTTTATGCATTAGGTCAACTATATTTGGTATACAGAAACATTTTATGATCTATATGTTGGTTACGCAGGTTTCATTTGACCTTGACCTCATTTTCACAGTCCATTGCTAAGTTTTAAGTGTTTGTGTTTTGGTCTGTTTTTCATTATTTATAAGCAATAAGTCAACTATATTTGTAATATTGAAGAATTGTTAGCTGTACATGTCTGCCTGGCATGGTTCATCAGACCTTGACCTCATTTTCATGGTTCATTGATCAATGTTTCATTTTCTTGGTTAATGTTGAGTTTATGTGACAGTTGTAATAAAGCTTTATATTTAGGTCTATCAAGATAGTATCAAGGATAAGTAAAGAAGGCGATACATTTCAGTGTGTGCACTCTTGTTCTAGGAAAAGTCTAATTAAAAGGCATGCATTGTCTTCCATCTATAATACTAAAATAATGAGGTCCAATTTGTCAGCCATCATCAGGTAAAAACGGCAAATCAAAGAATTCAACTTTATATATAGCTAATATAGGACATTGGTGTTGATTAAAAATTACACCACTCCAGACCCTTTTGTTGTCCACATAACTAATATTGCCAATAATTAACAAGTTCCGGGTCGAAACCGATCCCGATACCAATAGTATATCACCTGTTACCTATTACCTTATATGTACTTCCGAATTTAACAGGCGCACCACCATACGGTGTATTTAGGATTTTGCTATATACACGGGTCATAACCACAGGGTTGACACTATTAAATTCAACCATTGTCACATTGTTCCCTATTGTAGTATTTTAATAAGTATGACTTTCTAAAAGAGGGACGAAAGATACCAAAGGGACAATCAAACTCTTAAATCTAAAACAAACTGACAACGCCATGTCTAAAAATGAAAAAGACAAACAGAAAAACAATAGTGCACATGACACAACATAGAAAACTAAAGAATAAACAACACTAACCCCACCAAAAACTAGGGGTGATCTCAGGTGCTCCGGAAGGGTAAGCAGATCCTGCTCCACATGCGGCACCCGTCGTGTTGCTTATGTGATTACAAATCCGGTAAATAGTCTAATTCGGTAGGTCAAATTCATGAAAGGGAAGGGGATTGTAGTTACGACGTAAGGAACATATCCGATATCATTTGTGAAACGGTTATTCCATAACAGTCAACCAACTCGTGATGGCGTCCGTAAAATTTACGAAGGGATGATTTCAACTTCACCATTTGGAACTCTTGGTTTAATAGCTTCCTTGTAAGCAGTAACCCTCTATTAAGAAAATCATGATAGGAAATGCAAGCACGGGAATATCGTATCAATTGGGAGATATATACTCCGTATGCAGGTGCTGCTGGAATGTTGCTACTTAGAAATTTAAAAGTTCACAATTGAAAAGCTGAAATCATCTCTTTTGTCGTAAAGTTTTGTTTTCAACCGACCCTCGTTGTCAATTTCTAGATGTAAGTCAAGATATGAGGCCGACTTTACTGTATATGTAGTATCCTTTATCTCCAATTCGATGGGATGATGCGATCCACATCGTCACCAAATATTGAATTGTTTAGTGAAAGAACGTCATCTATATAGCGGAAAGTAGAGTTAAAGGATATTGCTAACTTCTTATCTTTCTTCTTAAGAAGTTCCTGCATGAAGTCAGCCTCATAATAATAAAGAAACAAGTCAGCAAGTAGAGGGGCACAGTTTGTTCCCATTGGGATGCCGACAGTCTTGAAAAACACGACCTCCGAACGTAACAAATATGTTGTCAATCAAGAAATCAAGCATCGTGATAATATCGGTTTCAGAGAATTTTTTGTTTGAATCAGAATGATTCTTTACAAAGTAGGATTTATCCCTCCCTAAGACAAGATACTTGTATCTACGTTGGCCATTCTTTTTTATGAAGCAAAGTAACACCAACTCTTTACAAAGTAGGATTTATCCCTCCCTAAGACAAGATACTTGTATCTACGTTGACCATTCTTTTTTATGAAGCAAAGTAATACCAACTCTTTACAAAGTAGGATTTATCGCTCCCTAAGACAAGATACTTGTATCTACGTTGGCCATTCTTTTTTATGAAGCAAAGTAATACCAACTCTTTACAAAGTAGGATTTATCCCTCCCTAAGACAAGATACTTGTATCTACGTTGGCCATTCTTTTTTATGAAGCAAAGTAATACCAACTCTTTACAAAGTAGGATCTACGTTGGCCATTCTTTTTTAAGAAGCAAAGTAATAGAGCATTTGCATTATTCACGTATCAGGATACGGACACGGATCGACGTATACGTATCGGGTAGATTTGCTTACAATAATGATTTTACCCCGATCTCAATAAAATTTTAAGGCATTATGAAATATTTTCATCGGGACCAGCTAGCCTTAATTTATCCTTTCCTCATATACGTGTTATACGATACGTCGATACGGATACGCCAGCAAATACTTGATTAATGCAAATGCTCTATTACCAACTCTTTACAAAGTAGGATCAACGTTGGCCATTCTTTTTTATGAAGCAAAGTAATACCAACTCTTTACAAAGTAGGATCTACGTATAAGATGACAATACCGTTACGAAAACTAAAAAATCTGGACTTAAATTAGGGCGTATAGGTACAGTTTTCAATTTGTTAGCCGGCATGACGTAAAACAGCGAATCAAAGAATTCAACTGTATATATAGTTAATATAGGACATTGGTGGTGATTAAAAATTACACCGCTCCAGACCCTTTTGTTGTCCACATAATTAATATTGCCAATAATTATCAAGTTCCGGGTCGAATCCGATACCGATACCAATAGTATATTCACCTGTTACCTATTACCTTATATGTACTTCCGCATTTAACAGACACACCACCATACGGTGTATTTCGGATTTTGCTATATACATGGTTCATAACCACTGGGTTGACACTACTAAATTCAACCATTGTCACATTGTTCCCTTTTGTAGTATTTTAATAAGTATGACTTTCTAAGATGACAATACCGTTACGAATACTAAAAATCTGGACTTAAATTAAGGCGACCTCCGAGCGTAACAAATATGTTGTCAATCAAGAAATCAAGCATCTTGATAATATCGGTTTCAGAGAATTTTTTTGTTTGAATCAGAATGATTCTTTACAAACTTTAAGTAGGATGTATCGCTCCCTAAGACAAGATACTTGTATCTACGTTGGCCATTCTTTTTTATGAAGCAAAGTAATACCAAATCTTTTAATTTGTCTTTTAGTTTGGAATGTGGAATACTTGTGTAAAGAGTAGAAAAGTCAAAGGTTTTAATACTGTTACAAGATGAAAGAGAGTTAGATTGTATGTACTCTAAAAGATCTTTGGAATTTTTAAGTATCCACATCTGATTCACGCCACCTCTAGAAAAGGCAGTTTCACAATAACTTTGAAGCCCGTCTTTGATTGCTGATAAAATGGATGTTAATAATTTAGAAAGGGGTTTCGTGGAGCACTTGAAAGACCCAGCACTTATGTAGTTTAGGTATCCAATACAGTGATGGAAGATCTAGTTCTTCATCTTTGGTTGAAATACCAAAGGAACAAAGAACAGACCTTTGATTATCCAGGATTTCCTCTTTGGTAAGTGTCGTGAGGGTATATGTTGGGTTTCCAAGTGAATTGTCTATACATAATTCGTTTGTCAAGCAATTAATGTAATGACTTTTACAGACAAAAACGATGTTATTTGGGGCTTTGTCTGCGGGGACAACAACACATTTATCATGGAGGTCAGATAGGTGTTTTTCAACATTTAGATCTTTGAAGATTGACGTAGCATGGGCATTGATGGACCCATTCAGTTTCTTAATTCTGATTTGTATTAACGACCTCACTGCCTTAATCCATTTGGATAGAGTGTCTACGTCTTCCTTCTCGCGCTTATCCTATTGCCTGGCATAATCATCGACTGAATCCATCAAAATTTTAAAAGTTGTATTTCCAATTGATGGATTTAGGCTCACGATATTTCGGACCTTTCGATAACACGTTTCGTAGAGAAGTGTTATTTACAATGTTAAGGTCACCGGTAATAACGTGGTCAGCAGGATTATATGTGAATTGGGAACTAGCACAAGTGCAATCAGGAGGTTTAGACTTGAAGTCGTTAATATAGAGATCCTGCAAAACGCGTTTGTAATTGAAAAGTTTAGTTGCAATAGGTTTGGTATAGGTATAAGAAATTATTGGTACAGACTGGTCTTTGAAATAAGGAGGTATTTTCGATTGAACTAATTTATGATGAAGGAGATTGCCTAGGTTGACGCCATCGAGACCTTTATTGGCAAAGGAAAGATTTAGAAAAGATCTTTTCTCTTTTTCATCTTTTCCAATGCGAACTGGCTTGCAAAGTCTGTGACTAGCAATATCCGAAATTATAGCTTGTAGTTTGTATTGGTTTGAATGAGGGTTCGTAACAGTGGATTCCAAACATAAATTGAACAGAGAATGAAGTTTTGAAAGGGTAAATGAATAAAGTTTCGTGCGAATGTGATGAATACCTAACGGTTTTTGTATGCATGTCAGCAAGTCATTAATAGAGACATCATGCAGAGAGGGTGATGTATAATGACGATGGCCATGACTACGTCTACGTCGAGGAGTCGAGTTGAAAATATTCATCACATTCACCGAGTTACACGAAGGACTAGATATAATACCTATACCATCAATTTTGTCATCGCAGCCATACGGTGTTGCAGTTCCAAATTGTCTAATCCAGTAGTCTTCTTTATGTCTACGGAGAGTCATTGAAAGATTAGGATTGTTCGAGCTATGGTATATTTTTTCGATAATTCGAACTGTCATAGAAACGATGGAATGATCGGGCTGATTGAAATGCTGGTATAGAATGTCGTTAGCATTGAGGTTAATGTCTGATCTATGACCGCACATACGTTTGTTAAGCCTTCCTTTCGTTTCACCGACGTATACCAATCCGCAAAGGTGGCACTCTAATCCGTAGACGACATTTATCGATTTACAATTCAGATCATCGTAACTTCTGGCTAATATGACTTCTTCGTCAAATTGCTAGTGAATTCAGCATCTGTAATTTAAATAGCACAAGTTTTGCAGCCTTTGGTCTCACATTTTGAAATGCGATGTGTTGTACTGTGTACTGTGTCATCAAAAACCAAAATGTCTTTAAGGAGAACTGAACAAGGCTGTATATGTGTAATATTGCTGTTGTCACTAGGACGATGATCTGAATGAGCCGTGTTTGGGATATTTGTCATGTCTGGTGATGAGGGGACACATGCCGTATCAGACGACACCGTGTCCATGGTGACCTCTGTTTTGGACCTTTTTATACTGGGCGACGTCCGAGCCAGTTTCCTGCTAGTTCTTCGTGGGTTCATGCAATTGTAGTTTTGCTACTGGGCGGATGATGTCCTCGGGGACAAAATGTCCACCAGCAGAGACATCGACCCAGTGGTAATAAAAGAGGGACGAAAGATACCAAAGGGACAATCAAACTCGTAAATCTAAAACAAACTGACAACGCCATGGCTAAAAATGAAAAAGACAAACAGAAAAACAGAAAAACAATAGTACACATGACACAACATAGAAAACTAAAGAATAAACACACGAACCCCACCAAAAACTAGGGGTGATCTCAGGTGCTCCGGAAGGGTAGGCAGATCCTGCTCCACATGCGGCACCCGTCGTGTTGCTTATGTGATTACAAATCCGGTAAATAGTCTAATTCGGTAGGTCAAATTCATGAAAGGGAAGGGGATTGTAGTTACGACGTAAGGAACATATCCGATATCATTTGTGAAACGGTTATTCCATAACGGTCAACCAACTCGTGATGGCGTCCGTAAAATTTACGAAGGGATGATTTCAACTTCACCATTTGGAACTCTTGGTTTAAAGCTTCCTTGTAAGCAGTAACCCTCTATCAAGAAAATCATGATAGGAAATGCAAGCACGGGAATATCGAATATGCGATCCACATAGTCACCAAATATTGAATTGTTTAGTGAAAGAACGTCATCTATATAGCGGAAAGTAGAGTTAAATGATATTGCTTCTTATTCTTTCTTCCTTAGAAGTTCCTGCATGAAGTCAGCCTCATAATAATAAAAAAACAAGTCAGCAAGTAGAGGGGCACAGTTTGTTCCCATTGGGATGCCGACAGTCTGTTGAAAAACACGACCTCCGAACGTATCAAATATGTTGTCAATCAAGAAATCAAGCATCGTGATAATATCGGTTTCAGAGAATTTTTTGTTTGAATCAGAATGATTCTTTACAAAGTAGGATTTATCCCTCCCTAAGACAAGATACTTGTATCTACGTTGGCCATTCTTTTTTATGAAGCAAAGTAATACCAACTCTTTACAAAGTAGGATTTATCCCTCCCTAAGACAAGATACTTGTATCTACGTTGGCCACAGGCATTTTCTAATGTAGAAAATGGTGGATTGAACCTGGTTTTATAGCTAGCTAAACCTCTCACTTGTATGACAGTCGCATCAAATTCCATTACATTGTCAACGATGTATGAACAAAACAAACATACTCAAAGAGTACAAATGTCAAAAATAGGGGTACAGCAGTCAATATTGTGTTATCATCTTAATATCACTATAAAAACAACAAATGTAACGAAGAAGCACAAAAAGGCATACATCAAATTTAACATACTCATTTTGCTTTTCTTAGACCACTTAATTTATCTATATAAAGTCTACCCGTAAAGGATAGAAGGTTTTTATTGCTGGTGTAAAATTGCGCGTTTGAAATTTGCACAGGTAGACATAAAAATAATTTTGTCGTTCAAAGTATGAGGACATACATACATGCATCACTATATAAACAACAAGTGTAACGAAGAAGCACAAAAAGGCACACATCAAATTTAACATACTCATTTTGCTTTTTTTATATCACTTAATTTATCTATATGAGGTCTACCCGTACAGGATAGAAGGTGCTCATTGTTGGTGTAAAATTGCGCGTTTGAAATTCGTTCAGGTAGACATAAAAATAATTTTGTCGTTCAAAGTATGAAGGCATACATACATGCATAGTCACGTAAAGTTGATATAAAAAAACAACAGATTCAACAGTAAATGTAATAGTAATAAATAAAATAATGTGTGGTTCAACGTATGACGAGATACATATACGTACAGTTTCACGTCAAATGTATAACATAAAAAACAGACTTAACAGAAAAAGTATTATGATTGAATAAAATAATTTTGTCATTCATAGTATGTCTAGGTCCATAAATGAACAACATCAGTGATTTAAGGGGCATCGTCACTTCCGTTCCTATGTAGAGCTTTTGGTTGAAGAATGATAATGATAGTGCACGAATTATTCGGCAAATTAAATTTTTATAATTGATATTCAGCACTACTATCATTACAGAAATGTGATTAAGTACCAACGGAACAACTATCATTTATAGTTTATCCTGCATGATGACGATTACAAAGACGCTAGATTAACTTTAATAGAATAGGGATATAGGCGATTGCCTCTTTATGTAAATGGCGTCATAAAGGTGAACAAGTTTGACGTTTTTTTTCGGTGATGGACATAACTCTAAAGTGGTTAATTTTTTAATATAAATCTGTCCGTCTACTCTACCAATTGTGACATAATTGTTGTGTATATCTATGATTTCTTTGCCAAAATAGTTAATAATACATAACAATAAATATACACGTCCGTCTATATCAAGAAATGTTTTAACATGATAATGTTTGACATTTCAACAAATTGATGCTGCAACTCCAGAAGAATGGCTTGAATAATATTTTTCCTAATGAAGATCATCGGAAAATGCCATGACCTTGTCTATCTTCATTCCGTTTGAACTTCACACATTATAAATGATGGTCTGAAAGTATAGGGTTTAGGTACTCGTGTTGTTTATCATCTCAATTAAGTGTTAAAGTGTTCTTTGAATTTATCCTTGTATACTTCAAACTTTTACTGTATAGTCCATTTTTTGTATTATGCTGAAGGCATGCCTCTGTATTTATACAATTCGCCATTTCGTTGCTGTGTTATGGTAATTTTTGTAGTTTTGTCTTTCAATTTTGCGTACGTACTTTGTCTGTAGAATGTGTATATGCCATTTTGTTTTTATTTGTTGAAATTATTATTTGATTTTAAAGTGATTACGATTATACTATGATGCCCTGTATTACCTTAATATTTTCCATTTTTACCTATTATGTCTGCTTGTTTTCTTATAACATTGTTCATGTTGTTGTCAATATAATGGAATTATATGCGACTGTTATACAAGTGAGATGTTTGACTAGCTATAAAACTAGTATTTAGCCACCGTGTTCTATATAAGGAAATGTCTGTATCACGTCAGGATTATGACATTTGTTGTTTTTTGTTTGAAACTCAATGCTTGGTGTATTTGAGATTTTGATTTTGCCTTTCCGTTTCAAACTTTCCATGAGTTTGGTATTTTGTTACTTTATTTTTTTCCATTCTCGTTTTTTTGCTACAACTGTTCTTTTTCAGTTGAACAATTCGTCTCTTGTAAGCATAAACTACCAATTTTCTGTCTTTTACACCATACTCAAGTTGAATTTCAGTTTTGTTTTTATTATCTCCCATTTCATTCACGTTAAGTGATACTATATAATTAGACAATAAACGTAAATAAATTAAAATGCTATACACTTTTTTTGTAGATTAATAAATTTAAATAACAAGTTAATACGATGAGGGTTTTTTTTACTATCAAAAATATATTGTTCTACCAATCAATTATTTGGACAATAATATAAATGGAAATAACAGTCCATTTAGTGTGATTTCTGAACTTTCAATTGTTTTTTTTAACCTAGTGTAAAAGTGTAGCTTCTGTTGCGTCTTTTCGTTCGTTGAGTTTGATTTGATGAACGCATATGTTCTAGCATAATATTGTTCCTCATTTGCTGTGCACCATCTGTGCTGATATACACACCCGTTTCATTGTTGCTTAATGTGGGTATTCATTATGTACACATATATCAATAAGTCTATGTAAATAAGAAAGGGAGTTCTGTTACAACTTTTGCGTAGGAAATTATTAACGCCAGATGTCATTTTATTTAACGTTTGAATGTTAAGCATTTGTCATATTTCACACTGTAATGTTAGCATTTGTAAATATCATATTGTTTATCAGTAGAACTAAATATGTCACCATCTTTTGGTTGCTGTTTCATATTAAGAGACGTCATGTGTTTTTAAACACAACACTTTTTTTTAAACACTTTTTCACTATGTAATCTTCTGTTTTTGTTAGTAAAACGCAAATCGCTTCAGCTGTAGAACCAGAATTTGACAAATTGTGAGCTGTTGGATTGTTAATCTGAAATCTACGACAATACCAATAATTACACACTCATTAATTTTATATTTAATTCGTATCATCGTTTGACGTATTGTTTGTTCGTTTGAAGTGATTTTCAAACCAAAATGTTTACACATGTTATACTTAATCTAATGAAACTAATCAAATGATAGATTGTAGGATGAATAAAGTTCACCAATAACCAAGGTTGAAGTTTTAGTTTGTAATCTGGACTTGTTTTTTTCTCAATCGATTTATGACTTTTTACAGAGGTATACTACTGTTGCCTTTATTCAAAACAGAAGTAGACGCTTTGGTAATATCTCGTTTGCTGAGTAGATAATGATCTTCAAATATCTCTTCCGAATACATGTAATAAAAATATAGATCTCGACTTTGTATTAAAGTTATTTCTCGTATGTTGATTTTAATTTAAAATTAAATAAGTTGATCTTCATTGCAAAACCCGTTTGCTTGTCAACGATTGTCTGTGCATTCAAATTTAAAATATTACTGTTCATGCTGAATAACCCTAGCCTGGTTATCAAAATGATTTAAGACCTTGTCTACAACTTTTTCTTGAGCTACAAAGCCGACACCAGCACCAAGTACTAAACCTGCATAGCCTTTTATAATATATCCCATTGATCCACCAATGACTGCACCAATCGCAGATTTCAGAAAGCAGAAAATCGAAGAAGAGTTTGTACTGGCAAATCTATAACAATGCCACTTCCATGACATGCGTGCAAATGTAAATGTTTTTGTACCATCAGGTGTGATTTTTATTATCATAACGTTTTCGTCGCTTTTCAAAATGCACTGAAAGACCGACGGCACTTTGACGTCTTCAGATTCATATATACACATATCGATTCGAACATTATCTATACCATTCAGATCATCGTAAATGTCCATCACCATGCTATTCAATGTGCCACTAATTCTTGGTTGCAACTGTATATTGTTGTTTTTGTAATGCACAAGTGTACAAACTATGAATTCATGGGGATGCTGTACTTCAAAAACAGTTACATTCTAAAAAATAGGTAAATTAAAAGCTTATATAACCTATTATAAAGCTTATATCACCTATCATAAAGCTTATATAACCTATTATATAAAAATATCAAAATAAAAATGAGATGCCGTAAAATTGGTATCTAATTATCAGGGACTTCCTCTAAAATCCCAAGGTAATGATAGATGCACGATTGCACGATATGCATCGTTCGCACGTACATTTATGCTGAGTTCACGCGTAATTCGAAATCGATTCGCATTCGATAACTTTGACGTCCTAATGTCAATTATAAATCGATTCGCATTCGAAACGTTTGACGTCCTAACGTCAATTCTAATTCGAATTGCAATGCGCGTCAAATTCGCTTTACTGTCCACACGACGTTAACTTTTAATTCGTATTAACAAAAGCATATTTTTAATGGGAATTGGATAACTCGAATTAGCCAATTCGAATCAATTCAAATTAAAAAAAAAAGAGTGTGTGAACGCGATTTGCGAATTCGATTCGCATTCGATTCGAATTCAATTCGAATTAAATCTACGTCTGAACGAGGCATTATATAATAATTGTCATTATCGATACAGGTATTGCGCAACTATTGGTTAGCTACGATAGTCAATTAGAGAATGGTTCATAGTAAGAAATTATACCTTTTCTTCGCTTTTAGCAATGAAATATTTCGGCTTCTAATGTTTCTATATAATGGCGAGACATATGGTCAATTGATATTAAATTTTATATGTTTTGAATTGAATGCAGAGTGATAAATACAATAAATCATAAGCTAAACTTTTACTATGCCTTTTCCTGACCCATTGTTCAGAAAAACAATTAAAGAGTGTTGCTCGTGATAGTAAATATAAAAAAGAAGATGTGGTATGATTGCCAATGAGACAACTCTCAAAAATGATACAGCAATAAACAAATAAAATTTACCATACGGCCTCTCAACAATAAGCAAAGCCATACCACATAGGAAGTTATAAAGGGCCCCGAAATGACAAACATAAAACAAAGGTTTGTTTGCCCTAATTACACATCTTTTTATTAGAGTTAAAATATACTTCCTGTTTAAAATATTCCTTTGAGTGTCAGGATACAGCTTATTTTTCGCCGATTTCAAAACCACAGAGTTTCTTGTCTACGGACCATGGATCTCAAATCAGAAGATCGTAGGGATTGATATTATACGGTTTACAAGTCATAATAACAGTGAACATTTTTCGAATATATTTAGGGAAATGACTTTCACAATGAGTGTACAGGTTGCTTTGGTCAAACAAAAAATGACTAGCAAATTTAAGAAACAAACATTGCCGTTTTTCATTTAGTTAGTGAAGACGTATTAAAAACAAGACAGTGTTTAGCAAGATATCATACGCAAAATCGACTGATCAAAAGTCACATTACAGCGCCCAAAAAAGGGACAGAAGAAAAAAATATTTTATGAAAAAAGGAAAATGAATTTATGTTTCCTGTGTACAATAAGAAATTTTCGATTACAAATATTATATAGCTATAAGAAGATATGATATTAGTGCCATTAAGACAACTCTACATCCAAGTCATACATTGAAAAAGTAAACCATAATAGGTCAAAGTACGGTCTTCAATATGTCGGCGCTTAAACTTATATATCGCAGCTACACCATTATTCAACAAACGATTAAAAAAACCTCGACATATTAGTAAGGTATTTTGGAGAAGCGATTACACGCAAAAGAACTGCATAATTCTTATCTAAATCCTCGTTGCAAATAATTAGCAATAATTCATTTCACTTTGCGAACACTCTCATCAAACAGCAGGAAATTAGTGGATTTATAACTGATTTTTAAAAGATCTTCTGGTATATGATAATCATACAGTTTGACACGTCCTATCTAAACATGCTAAAGAAAAGATTCGAATGAGATCAGAATTGAAAGATCTTTTAAGGAAAAATAAACGGTATTGCTGATAAGGCATCAAATGTGATCAAATATGTATGTGTTTTAGGAATACTGTAGATTCATTTATTCTCGTAGGTACCAATTTTCGTGAATTATGGAAAACTTGTATGTTCGTTGATACTTAATTTTTTGGTTTGACTAAAGTCAGCATACAAGCCTATAGAAAATTTGTCATTCGTTGAAGATTTGTTTTCGTGGTTCACCTGTACCCACGAAATACACGATAATTTAATTTATGAAGTCATATGCATTGTTAACATAGAAACGCTATCGTCAGGTAACGTTTTTTCATATCAAGGAATTATTAAAAATGAAATCGGTATTGCGTTCCTTTCTATTTTATACTAGACTGATAAATATATATTTTACTCAAAGTTTCATACAAACGAGACCGGAAAAAGGAAGTGCATTGTAGATTTCTGCGCAGATGCAGGAATTCAAAACACGACAAAAATAAGTTTGAACGATTTTGAGTTCATTACTACAATGAAAATTTTGGGAAATGATTGATTTGTCTCCTGTTATTGGGGACTAATAGTTTATTATATATATATATATTGTCTATTGTGTGTTTTCTTTGTTAATAAGTGACACGTACTACATTTTTTTAAAATTTTTATTTTAAATAGTTTTTACAACATTGTTGCAAACGAAAGGGCACAAATAATTAATACATTTATACACAGTTCAATTAATTGTTTTTTCCTGTTGTGGTGCTCCGAAAAACGTCTGTATACCTCTAAATATTTGCCTAACGTATTCTACAAAAGATCCGTCTTCTGGAAATTTCTTTTCCTTATTGCTAACAACATTTTTTATAGTTTTTTTTGTTGTGGTGCTCCCAAAAAACGTCTGTATACCTCTAAATATTTGCCTAATGTATTCTACAATAGATCGTTCTTCTGGAAATTTATTTTCCTTATTGTTAACAACATATTTTATGGTTATAGTACCATCAAACATTTCATTTACAATGAATTTATTGATCTCTGACCCACTACTAATCTTTACAATATTATATTCACTATCATAAACCGTTACTTCAGCATTTTCCCAAATGCTTTGGTTTGGATGCTGGTTTATATAGGTGATTAGAGATTGTAATATCTTCCGTAGTTTTTCTTGTCTTATATCCCGTTCAGCACCTTCAATTCCAGTTAGCTTTACTATTGCCTTTCCAATAGATGTACCTTTTATTTGATCAACTTGTTTGACGTACAGGTATTCAAGGTTTTCCATATTTAAACACTTTAATGAATTTTCATCTGCAATTAAAATTGAGAATGGAAACTGGGAATGAAAATGGGGAATGTGTCTAATTAAATACAATAATTTCATCAATGACGCTGCTTTTGACCAACAGTTAATAGATGATTTAGAGTTAATCTACATGCACATATCTTTGATTAGTTTTGTTTAGTATTTATATTTTAAGACGAATTCATCATGTTCATGGAAGTATAATCGAAAAACAGAGATAAAATTTTGAAAACTAAGTTTGATATCAACCAATGAAGTTATCTAAATGCAAAATTTGACATTATTTGATAACTCACATAATTCCTGCAGATATCGCAAAATTTTTACATATTCAGGAGTAAGTGACACAAGTGGAAATCAATTTATTGAAATATCTTTGGGTTTTGTAGTGAAGAGACTTTTTTTCCATTAAGCTTCAGCAAATATTAACATCATTAAAGTCTCAATATAAACTTCTAGAACTATTTATATATTAAAAACGGAAGATACAATCAAAATGATACAAGTATCTTCCTATTCAAGTTGTGATACAAAAATACCGAACTCCAAAGTAAATTTCAAAAGTGGGGATCCATAAAAACCGACAAAATCAAAGGTAGGACTTCTCAACCAACGGAACGAATGAAGGTCTAGTAACAGTAAATGGGCTATGTCGTAGATTTTGCTAAAATGTTGCATGCAACCTTGGCTCGCTGAATTACAACTTCCAATCGAAAAAATAATGCATTTATCTCTTTTATTACCTGAAATATTACAGCTTGATTTCTTTCAATATAGGTGAATATTTGTATGGAAAGCACCTAAAATCGGCGAAAAACCTTCCAAAATCAGTCTTCAAATCGTCAAATCTCTAATTCTACTTCATAGATTTTTCTTAAAAAACTATATGTTGTTAATACATACATTTCTGTTTTAATGAAATAAAATAATCATATGGTCACCGACTTCGTTTTTTTGTTTAATGATCAATTTCTTACCTTCTATGTAGTGAAAAACGTCAAAAATCAACATTTTACGGACTGCAACGCAATGACGTTACGATTATTTCGACGTTTTATTGGATTTGTTTTCACAAAATACACCACTTGGTATGATGTTTACCTTAGAATTGAAGTCGGTGACCCTATTTTTATTTTGTATCGTTAAAACGGAAATTTATGTATCAACAACATATAGCTTTTTAAGAAAAATCTATGGAGTAGAATTAGAGATTTCAAGATTTCAAGACAAATTTTAGAAGGTTTGTCGCCGAATTTATGTGCTTTCTATACAAATATTCACCTATTTTGTAAGAATTCAATCAGTAGTATTTCAAATGCTAAATGAGATAAATGCATTATTTTTTCGAATTTCAGTTGAAGTTCATCCATCTAGAATTGTATGCAAAATTTTACTGAAACCTGTGACATAGCCCATTTACTGTTACTTGACCTTAAATATAATTGTTACACGATTGAGAAATGAACACAGTTATTTAAATGCTGATCTGCTGCTGTTAATATCAATCCTTAACCCCGAATGCAGCTCTTGCTATCTAGATGAAGATGGAATCCATTTTTGCGAGTGCTCTTTCCATATTGAAGTAAGACAGATTTTGTTTTTAAATTAGTGAAATACGTTATAATAATTGAACTTCACTCAGCTACGTGTAGTAACGGAGACCTTACATTTGAGCAAAAATAATGAATTTCTGGATTCTGTACAATCATTTATTATGCATGTTATAGGAAAACAAAGATTCAAACATTAAACTTACCCATTTTAATCTCATTAACTCTAGTCAAGTCTATTCTTAGTCTTGTATTACATATCATATGTTATGTTTTGTAGAACATACATTCCTATTCGTCATTATATTATTAAACGCTTTTGATTATGCAATAATGTATCTAAAATGGTTATAACATGCGTCAAATCCCATTTCATATTCTTGCAATTGCAATATGTTTAAACGTAGCACATTTATTTTATTTTCGACCCTTTTATTTCAAAAACCGATATTAACCCGTCATCAAAACAACGTGCACCCTGCTATTTTGGAGTTTGATAAACAAAACGCATTGAATTATCCCTTTGGGTATCTCCTATATGCTCTGTCAACTAAATTTCCTTATTATAGCAGATTATGTACATTGATGTACTACTTAATATCCACAATGTACAGTATATATATATTTCAAGATAAAAGACTTCTTAAACTACTACCGATCGATAAATTCCAATGTAAATATATGAATATACTACACTAATAGACATTTACAATAAGTGTTTGACTCCGACAAGAGTCCGAATAAAAGTCAGAGTAAGACAGTATAAATGACGGGGGCGATCTCAAAATGATAAAATCAATGTAACTATTGTACTTTAATCACTAATTTAAAAGTAATAATTGAAAAGTTGTTGTCGACGATTGACAAAACAATGACTACCACAAATTTTAAGTATGTGACAAGGAAGTCTCTAACGAGTTCCAATGACTTTATAACATTTAAGTTCGCCGAACACATGTTCAACTGAGACTCGGTTTTCTGTAATGAGTCTGTTGAGCTTCCTAAATTATCTTTTTTGTGTTTTGGCTTTCTGGTTATCTGCTGTCTTGTGAACATCATGTATGGCTGATGAAATACATCAACCTCATTCGTTTGACGAAGACCAGGAGCCACCCATTCCTGTATGAACAGTAAAGGAACATGATTCTCAAAAAATGGATAATGGGCCTAACAACGGAGATATTAATACTGGCGATGCTACAACGAAAGCAGATGAAATTGCCACAGAAAGTGCAACAGCCATAACTGCAGATAATATTTATATATGATGCGCTTGTAAATCTTGAAACTACAAGAAAAAAGAAAAACCGCGAAAAAAGAAAGAAAGAAACTTTAATGGAATTGGTACGCAGTAACCATGACAAAAATGTTAAAAGTTCTTACAAAACAGTTTTTTAAAATTGTTTAAATGCTTCGAAATTTATTTAGATTAATCTGAAAGTCATAAATAGATATAAGAAGATTTGGTATGAGTGCCAATGAGACAACTCTCCACCCAAGTCACAATTCTTAATAGTAAACCATTATAGGTCAAAGTACGGTCTTCAACAGGGAGCATTGGCTCACACCGCACAATAGGCTATAAAGGGCCCAGCAAATTACTAGTGTAAAACCATTTAAACGGGAAAGCCAACGGTATAATCTATATAAAAAACGAGAAACGATAAGAAAACTGTCTGGTTCAATGTTTTCAAAGGAGTAAGTTCGGTACGGGTTATATTTGGCCACGATTATTAAGTTTAATGTTTCAAGATAATAAATGTTTTGAAGTGATAAAAAGACATGTGAGAAAGTTGAATAGAAGTTTTTTTGTCAAAGTTTTAGTTTTAAAGCGTTGATTTTTTACATCCAAAAAAGGTAAAAAAATAGAGATTTTTGTGAAATTTGATCAAATCGTCCAGATTTCAACCAAATTAAGGCCAAGGAAACGTAGAGCGCAGGCGTCGACAAACTAAATATTCAAGTCAGATATGTAAAAAAAACATTTTGTTAAAAAAGATTTTTTGTCGTCGAATGCGCTCTATGTTTCCTGTCTAAAAAAATCATTAGAAATTTACCTTGAATTTTCGTTGATTATCAAAATGAGTGCTATTTGTGACGCATGTATGTAAATTTTCATCAAAAAGGCATATTTTCTATCTAGTCATTGTATAAGCTATGATTCATTGTGATATTGATTAATAAATCCTTATTTGAAATTGTAGCTAGAATTAGGGGCAGTGTTTGAGTGTTATCGAACCTTCTCCTTATGAAAACAACAAGTCTAATTTATTTATAGCATTTATAAAAAAGGAAATATCTTCAAATATAAAACAAATGCATTTAACCTAATCCCTTTTCTCCTTTACAGCATGAGTTTTGCATATATCGTATATTTGTGTTAAGTGTTGTATTTTTATTTCTTTTTCTGGAGGAACTAATTGCGAAAAGTCAAAGAGAGGCGAAAGATTCTAAAGGGACATTCATAAGTCGAAAAATATGGTAGAGAATTTAAAAGTGAAAACTATCACATAAATAGAAAGGACTTTAAAAGCGCGGTCTTTATCTTGTTTAGCCAAAGAACTGTGTAAACTCCAAACATAATAAATTTAATTATTTGTAAATGTTTATTACAAAAGTAAAAGTAATAGTTAAAATCCCTAAACAATTAGTTGCAGAACACTTATACGAGATCTTGATTAACTATATGTAACGCTTGAAGTATTTTTGGTAACCGATACATAGTAGGTACCTTCAAGTATTAAATGGTGACCTCAAACTGAGACGTGGTTATGCTATGATTGTGTTCATTTTAAATCTCTTTGGAGCGTAACGACCTAAATGTAGAAGACATTTGGAGTAGTATTTTCGTATGGAACGCCAAAACTGTCTTGTTATGCCCATTTTCAATATTTTATGTACATTTACATTTATATGAATCAATGTGCATTACATGATGTGCAAACACCTTTAAATGGTGTACAGTTGACATTATATGATGTGCAAACATCCTTATATATAATGTGCATATGTACTTATATAATGTGCATATGTACTTATATGTTGTGCAAATATACTTTATGATGTGCAAATATCTTTTATATGATTTTTCCTTATGATATATGCAAACATCAGTATATAATGTTGTTGTTTCATTATATTATGTGCTGCTTGTACTTTATATGATGTGGTTCAGATTACTTCATTATATCATGTCAAAACGTACGTATGTGATGTGCCTTCACCGTCGTTATGGTAAAAAAAATCATCATGATTAGAACGATTACTCTATACAGCATAAGTGATTCCGATCTGCTTCGCCGGCATTACTATAAACTAGGCGAAAGCCAGTATCTATTGTTTGGAAAACGGATGAGATTTTAAAAAGAGATAAACCTTCGCACGTTTGTACCTCGTTTTAACGATGAAAAAATCACACCTGATCTAGTTGGAGAATTACTAAAATATGAATTGCGAAGTTTAAATTTAATGGGTGTACAATAATGAACATACAGTTAAAGTTACTAAGTTATGGGTCCTGGATTGTGAAATGAGAACCTTGAGTTTAAATAATTGATCTACCAGAGGATATTCTGCAATTTTAAAGGCCAGTTTACTGTTTCTGATCTAGCAGCTCCGCTTCAGAAATTGCAAAATTTATAGAAAAAAATGAGATAGTGCTTTTTTATGAAAATCAACGTTTCGAACATTTCGGAGGAAGATTTAGATCCCTTAATACAGGAGCTAGTTGAAGAATTTCCAAGTGGCGAAAATATGACAAAACAACTTGTATTGCAAAAGACAGGTATACCGATTTTATTGTTTCCTCTCTTGGAATGTCGCTTTTTATTTATTTATTTATTTCATATACCATGTGTACCAGTTAAATCGCAGTCATTTTAAAAAGTATTTCAAAAGTATAGCTGTAAAATGTTCTACTCTAGCATAATTATACTGGTATGAATGATTGATTGATCGAATGGTTGATTTGTGTTTCACGACACTTTCAGCACTATCGTGCTATTTCGGGGCGGTAATTTTTTAATGGTGGAGGAGGTCTGAGTGCCCGGAGAAAACCACCAACATTCGGAAGGAAAACTTAAAATTGGAGTCGAGGGTACCTACCACGTGCCAGATTCAAATTCCAACTTAAGTGTGGACAGGCTAGTGATACAGTTATTCGACTATTGTGACCACTCAGCCACACAGCCCATCTAGCCCAGTATATATGGAAGGAGATATAGGATGAACTTTAACTCGGTAAATTACATGTGCGCTTAAGCTTTTTACAACGTTTTCTGGCATTTATTTTACAGCTTCAACTATACAGTAACTCGCAACATAAAAAGTTTCGTAGGAAGCCGCTGATATACATGCCTCTTGACTCAAGACATCAAATTGTTAAAAGAAATAAGGCATTTTATTTTTTTTGGTGTGGGGGTTATTTTTCTTTCATGTTAGATCCCAAAATTCTTGATTTTTTTTATTTGTCTAAGGACGGAATAGATTTTAATGAAAATATATATTCCTGTTCAGAGAAAGTTTCTTCAAGAAGAACATGAAGATTTAGGTTTACTTTCAAATTGTTATTTGGATGGAGAGTTGTCTCATTGGCATTCACACCACATCTTCCTATATCTATCTGTGAAGAGGTTATTTAAAAAATTTCAAGTTTTTTGAAATTTTCATTGTTGATCATTCAAAATAGCTGTTCAAATTACTTTTTAGATAATAATTTTGGCAAGATATTAGTACATGTTGTAAAGGAAACGCAAAAATGAACAAAAAGTGGACACTGGAAGTGTAATAACTCCTGTAGTGGTCATTTGTAATCTAAAAGGGAAAATGGAAAGGGTATCAATGTTTTTATACGAACGCAATATTTGCGGCCATATAATGGTATTGCGATGTGGTCGTCGTCGTCGTCCGAAGGCCTTTGTTATCAAGTCAATAACTTGCGTTTAAGTGTATGGATACCTATCAAAATTGTTCCACAAGTTTCCATATCACAAAAAGAAGTTTGTGATTGATTTTGGGGGTTATTGTCTCAACTTGTTTAGAAATAAGGGGCCAAAACAAGCATGTTTCAGGACAATAACTTGTGTATAAGTATATAGATCTTTATGAAGTTTTACCACAAGGTTCCATATAAAGGAAAGAATTAATTTTGAGGTCATGGCCCCAACTTTTTAGGAAACAGGGACAAAAAGTGGCCAAAACAATATTTATTTTAATACTTTGTATAAATAGCTTATTTCTTTGACCAATTTAAATGGATTTGAATTTAAAGTTTGATACTTGGGGTTCTTACATATATTAAATCTAACAGTCTGTATGTAGGTTTTGGATTGTGGTTCTTATATATGCTGAATCTGAACATGCATTAATATTTTTTATAATCAAGTTGGTCCAAATCGGAGTCCAATATTAAACTTTTGTTTGATTTAACAAAAATTGAATGCATTGGGTTCCTTGATATGCCAAATCTAATAGTGTATTTAGATTTAGAATTTTGGTCCACATTGAGGTTAAAAGGTTCAAAAATATATTTTTTATTTCATCAAAAACTGAATTCTATTTGTACTTGGAAATGGTGAATATAACCGGGTATTTAGATTTGGGATATTGGACAATAAAAGGTAAATGTTCAATTTAAAATCTTTAAGATCTGTAACCACATTCAGTCTGTGGCTGAAATAATGCTGTGTTAACTATTTAATCACACTCCAAATTCAGAGCTGTATCAAGCTTGAATGTTGTGTCAATACTTTCTCATAATATTCAGGGTTTGCTGCGACCCGCCTGTGCAGAGCATATTATTAATTCCTTAAATGGGAGGAGGCCATAGACATTTATTAACAAAATTTAAGCAACTCTGTATTTTGAACATGCAAATATTATATATTTTAAAAATGATGAATACACTAAATCAACATCTGATTATTTAGCAGTAGTATATTACGCTTGATTCAGATGTCATATTTGTATCTTTTATGTCATAATTTTTTACTTCAGTCGTCATTTCAATATTTGTTATATGTAAGTTTTCTGTTTGTTTATTGATCACGACAAACGACATTATCAGAATTTAATGGTTTGGTCTCTAAGTGTTTGCAGGTTTTCCAGAAGCTTTTCTGATTATTTTACTTTCCATATATTACGAAAAACTCATTATACACTTTCCCTTACAGTAAACAAAATATAAAGCATTGTCTCGAAAGACATCCATTTCAACATGTTGTTATAGGAGAGTAACTTTCATCTGAAGTTAAAATTGAATGAAGGTTGTGGTAAATATCAATGATACCATTTCCGACATATCCAAATGGAAGTATTTTGAAGTTGCCAACAACTTTTACACTTTAAGTTCTAGATTCACTATTAATGCAATATTTTTTATACTTATAATAGAAAAAAGGAATTGTACTCATTTTTTGTTTTAACGAACAGAAGTATATAATGTTTAATTATTCATTTGTAAATGATTGTTGTCTACCATTTTGCAAGGAAGGGTTCTCTATAAATAGGTAATGAAGATAATATGCAATAAAACAAAACTCATGAGAGCCTAAATGGGAACTGTCCTAGAGAGTAAATTCATCGTATATTTTCAACTGAGCACCATACGAAGGTGTTTGCACATCATATAATGACAAGTGCATGCATGCACATCATATTAAGGTAAATAAACATCATCTATTAAAAATGGGCATACTAAGACAGTGTTGGCGTTCCATATATTCGTCATTCTAAAACCACAGTGTTGGTTGAATTGTCAACCGGTGCAAACTCAAACAGATTTACAAGTTCTTGAAGTTTGTTTCTTGTTGCAGAAATTATGCTTTCCAAAATGAGATCAGAGTTGTTACGTTCCTTTTATTTTCACAATAGGTTGAAAAAGCGTATGTTATACCTGATTGTGAGGAAAAGTGACGTGCATGAAAATTATATTGTAAAAACAATCACTTTATTATTAAATTCAGGGAAAGAAGACAACGAGAAGTATTTCAGGCGTAGTACTTTCAAAACTGTTTCTGACAACCAACACAGATGTTTTCTGAGTGTTTACAAAAATAGATTAAAAATCTGACTATGGCAGAGTTTTTATATACTAACTAATCTATATCTCAAATCGTTCATGTTACGGCTGTATACTTTTCTGTATGTTTTCCAACGTTTAGCTTTTCCGTTTTACACAATTTTAACAATGCAGATATATGAACCTAATGAATTAGTTACTTAGAATTGTGCTGATATCTTCATTGATTTGTTTAAAATAATTTTAATTGAAATATAGAAATTTTAGAGAGAAAAAAAAGAGATTAATAATATTTGAAAAAAAGACATACACTAATACATTTAGTTTTATTATTAAAGATTAATAACTTGCTCAATGTATTGCAAAAACACTACCCGTACTAAAAATAATTAAATTAACGGTACCAATTTTCTTGCTCCAGATGCGGATTTCGACAATACATGTCTCTTCAGTGAGGCTCGTGGCCAACATATTTGAAATCCAAATCTTATATTAAAGATGAAGAGCTATAATCCAAAAGATCCAAAAAGTATCGCCAAATCCGTGAAAGGAATCAGAGCTTTGCATGAGGGAGATACATTCCTTTATTGTACTACTTTCTAATATTTTGTAACAGCAAATTTTTATAACACAAAACAAGAATGTGTCCTCAGTACACGAATGCCCCACTCGCACTATCATTTTCTATGTTCAGTGGACCGTTAAATAGGGTTAAATATCTAATTTGGCATTAAAATTAGAAAGATAATATCATAGAGAACATATGTACTAAGTTTGAAGTCGATTGGACTTCAATTTCATCAAACACTACCTTGAATAAAAACTTTAACCTGAAGTGGGACAGACGGACGAACGAACAGACGGACGACCGAACAGACGGACGAACGGACGCACAGACCAGAAAACATAATGCCCCTCTACTATGGTAGACGGGGCATACAAATCCGTATTTTCATGCCAGTACCGAAGTACTGGCTAAAACTGCACGTTGAATGATTCATAAGAACGTCATTTTTTTTTATTACAAAAATCTATATTATGTGTATTACTCATCTGACATGTCTGACGGCATTCAATAAAAAACCAAAATAAAAACTTATTTTAACAAGTTCTTATAAATTAATAATAATATACATTTATCAGACTCTGTATGTTTCATTTTCAAAACTTCTTTATTTTTAACATATATAAGCATTGCCTTTCAAATAATTTTTTATTCGAGATGATAATTGTTATTTTACAATTACTACGCCTATAGACATGCATCCTATATTTATAACCAACGCATTTTAAATGCTTAGTAACCAAACTAAAGTATCAAATTGGAAAATAATTAAAGATAGTGTCATGTCCTTCGTTCAATTGCATATTATGGTAAATAGTAGCATGTCGATAAAATAAGGTCAGTAATTCACAAATAAGAGACTGCTCTTTCACACTGAATGGTAATCACTCACGTCGGGAAAATGACTGTCTATTCGCTGACAACAAGTAGAAATCAATTTCACAATAAACATTGGTAACAAATGACTTGCATGACATATCTGAGAAGAATATCATGTGACGATAAAAACCTTTAACTTCAGTAATATTTGTTTGATAATCTTGAGGCAAAAGAAATGAGCTTTTCGTCAAAAGGTATACATTGATTTTGAATTTTATATTCCTAATATATGTAATGAATGGAATGTTTTATATTCCAGTGATACTACTGTAAATACTTTTTTTGTTTATTTAGTTGCAAAAGACGAATAATGATCCCTAACGCCTGAGCTATGCTTGTTGACATTTCAACAAATACTATCAATTGATTTTCAGCCTGAGGGTGTTATCAATTTAGATGAAAAGAAAAAATAAATGCATTCTGTAAAATTTAACAGACAAATTATTTTATGGATCCATTCATACATATGACTGATCTTCTTAATGTTCTGTCTAACAATTAGTATTGGTGTTTTCGGCAGTTTACTCTCCTCGAGTGCGGGAGGTCATTAGTTCAGCAATGCATCACGCTCAACCAAGAATAATGTCTGCGTCTTTTCTTTTTTTATGAATAAAGTAAGAACAAAGGTTTATTTACATTTAGTCTTCTGCTAGACATATCGCATTGCTGACATACACAAACCGTGTGAAGAAAGCAGTGGGAATTTGTGTAACTTTAGTATGCTCCACGGCATGATACAAATGCTAAAAGATTTTAAAATAAAGGTTGCAATGGCATTGTAATAAACTGCATTTCACCTTATAATAACTTTATCTCTCTATTGCATCAGTTGAATTTCTAAGTGGTCATCAATGTGCTGAACGTTAAATAGTGACCAATCAATCTACGATCGATACAATAAAATGAATGTAATTATATAAAACATTTACTCATAGTAAATGAGTTTTGATATACTAGTAAGATACAAAAACCTTTAATTTGCTTTAATATCATATATGCTCATTGCAATGAAAATGTTATAAACTTCTCTCGCTTAGTAGTACACTTGATTTTGGTACGTTATTTCATGACTAAAAAAAAACCAGGTGACATAAGATGGAATAGGATCCCAGTTAGGGCAACCAGTCCGGTACCCACGAATGTAGTTCTTAAAAAAAATATATAACTTTTGTTATAAATTTGTGTAGTGTTATTATTTCACTAGTTCTGTAACTGAGTGTAGATTTATTTGAAAGGGTAGGCTTTCTAGTTTGAATTTCTGTAAAAATTTTGATTGATTTAAATGTAATCTGGCGTCAGTACATAGAGTAAATTGCCTAAATTCTAGCCTTTATTCTTTCCCGGAAGTAGACAGACTGACCCTGTTGTCAATAAAAACAAAATTTTGCAACGGAATGCCGGTCATGAGGCACTGAGATTGTACTTAGACACTTCTAAATGAATGCCTAACATGAACCAGAAGTCCCAAGGTGGCTATCAAAATTATTTAATGAACAGGACCCTATGTATTTACAATGATTTTCAATGCGTTCCAATGGGGCAATTAATTGGGTCCCCGTTTCTGTCAGAGAGCATGTTTTGAACATTTCAATCTGCAATTGTAAGCTCATTTTTGAAGTTTCATGGATGAAATTTGGCTACAGGCTTCAAAATTCAATAAGGAAAATAATGGTGTAATTATTTTAAAAATTTGAATTAAACTTTTTAAATAAAATTGAAATTTAAATTTATGAAATTTAAAAAAGTTTGTTTTTCAATTTAAAGTTTATAAGGGGGTCACAGAAAGGTCATAGTTGTCTGTAGTATGTATTCCTACACTTGTAAGTTAAAATGGAGGGATTTTTGAAAAACATCAGCAAATAGTATTAGAAAAAGCCACAGGGAAAGAAATAATAAATGTGTTATATGGCATCAGGGGACAGTGCCAGATGGAAAATATGGGCTTATTTCTTTCTAATATCTTAATTCTGGGACCTGGAAACAGAAAAGAATCCCATAGTTTCAGTTTTATGTGTTTAATAAGTGTTTGATAAATTGTGGCTATTAAATAAATCATTTAAGTGCCACGGTTCAGTTATGAAAGTTGTGTGCGAATCCAGCTCACATTTATTTAGAGCCGCATCACACACATATAGCCACATATTATTGTGTAAACTCAGAAACACTTGCCAGGGGCTCTCTAATTTTACATTTTTTTTAAAGATATTTAAGGGGTAGGGCTATAATATAGCTTATAAAAGCAATTTAAACTGAATGTACAACAATTTTAGACTCCCTTTTAAAGATTTTGATGGTCCTTAAAAGGACCGTTTATTTTATCTGTATCTATTTCAGCAGTAGATGAATGGAGTTATATCTTCCTTGGTTTTGGAACTTTTGGAGATCAGCTTCTGGTTAAGGAAACACTAAGTGCTCTTTTAATAGTTTCACTGTTTCAATTTCATTTTCATTAATGCTTCTTTCCCAAGTTGCATTTTTAAAAGTTCCTGCATTATGAACTTGTCTTTTTAATCTATATTCAGGTTGGTGAACTTGGACTAAAGTACATGGATCTCAGCCACCAACAGTTTCAATGTCCAAGAAAACACACATATGAACTAGTGGGACATTTAGAGCAGTCAAAAGTACAACAACGCACAGTAGCATTAAGCGGTCAGGAAGATCAAGGATTTCCCTCCACATCTGTTAAACTATAGGAGGTGCTGTTTGACTGGTTTTAGCTACAAGTGAGAACTTCTCTGCATCTAGCCTCTTATATTGTATTTTAAATGAACTTAGCAGACTATTTGAAGACTTTGTCTCATATGTTATACCATTGTTATGGGGTATGCTTGTTTTGCATATTATGTAATTCTTTAAAACAGAAGATTTTTTAATTTTAATTGAAAAAAATAATATTTGTAATTTATTTTTAAACAAATTTTGGTTTCAACTAGATTTCCATACAGAGAATGAATTTATCTACCTTATGCAATTTACAGAATGTAAATATCTCTTGAAATAAAAAAGTTTTGCTGAATTTTAGCATATTTTCTTCATGAATTTAAGATTTTCTCCGATCAATTTTCTGGTATTTGAGATGTTATAGATAAGGGTCTATAATTCTGTAACTGTTTGATCAATTTTTTTGAAACTTTGCACAATAACTACTGAGATGTATATCTTTATTTTAAAAGTGCAGTTTTAAGTCTGGGGAAAAAAATAAAGTCTGACAGGAATAGGATCCCAGTTAGGGCAACCAGTCCGGTACCCACGAATGTAGTTCTTAAAAAAAATATATAACTTTTGTTATAAATTGTGTAGTGTTATTATTTCACTAGTTCTGTAACTGAATGTAGATTTATTTGAAAGGGTAGGCTTTTTAGTTTGAATTTCTGTAAAAATTTTGATTGATTTAAATGTAATCTGGCGTCAGTACATAGAGTAAATTGCCTAAATTCTAGCCTTTATTCTTTCCCGGAAGTAGACAGACTGACCCTGTTGTCAATAAAAACAAAATTTTGCAACGGAATGCCGGTCATGAGGCACTGAGATTGCACTTAGACACTTCTAAATGAATACCTAACATGAACCAGAAGTCCCAAGGTGGCTATCAAAATTATTTAATGAACAGGACCCTATGTATTTACAATGATTTTCAATGCGTTCCAATGGGGCAATTAATTGGGTCCCCGTTCCAGATACAAATGTGCTATGAAACAGAAATATAAATATAACACTTTCTTTTAATCAAGCGTTCTGTAACTTATATATTTTACAAATGGTTAGAAAATTGACACATTTCATGAACAGAAAATCAAGGATTTGTATGTCCTTTATTTTTTTTTTTGCATAATCAAAGTCATGTGTTTTATTCTTATTATTGTCCAATATCTAAAAGTTCGAAAAGTCGAGAACTGTCAAAATCCGGTTTTATATACCTTATATACTTATATAGCTATATATGGTTCACTAAAAAAAACCACAATATTCTGTTATTCGTGTCGAATTCGTTTTAACAATAACTGTTTTGTTCTGCCCAGGTTACCCTTGTGTTTGATAAAACGACCATAGTATTGCATTGTTGTACACAATAGCTGTTATCAGTCAAGGGATCCATGGTAATTCATAATTGATTTGATAAAGTGTAGCCATTCGTATGGGTTGTCAGTTCATTTTTATAGATATTTATTGAACTCGTCAATGTAAATACCTTTCATAAAAAATCTATTGAAATGTAAAAAAATAGAGAGACTTACTTTATGCACGAAGTAAATTAGATACGCAAAAAATTTCTCTCTTAACAATTAATTTGCCAAGTGCACGTATTTACTATGTTTATAGACATGACATGATAGATACGATGATTATATATTTTAAAATTTGTACACCTATGAATCAGTTCTATTTAAGATGTGTTTATCATAATGAATAGATTATTACAAGTGGTATGTTTTGTTGATTGCAAGAAATCATAGAAAAGATTACTTTTTGAACACCACTCAATGACGCAGAATAAAGAGGGGTTAAAACAGCAATCCTTATCTCTGCACAGACTGGATAAGTTAATAAATAAATAAAGCATTAAAAGATTGCAAAGCCTGACTGCAAAGTTTAAAACATCTACAGTCGTTTTTAGGTTGAAATAATTATTATTTACTTACATCACCAACTAAATGTTATAATTTCTATCGAAAACAGTATAACAAAGAAAAAATTTGTAAAACATCAATTTACCTTATTTAATGAATTAGGCATTTAGTTTAAAATTGAAAAAAACTTACATTCTTTGTCGATTTTATTGATAACCCTTGATATACATTGAGACGGTTTCACCCGTGCATACAATGAAGTACAATAGGGACATGCTTATACAAATAAGAAGACGTGGTATGATTACCAATGAGGCAAACCTCAATCAGAGACCAAATGGCTAAACCACTACAGGACATCGGACGGCCGTCAACAATGAGTAAAACTCATCCCGCCTAGTAAACTACATGACAAATGCAAAACAATTCAAACGGGAAACCTACGGCCTGATTTAAGTACAAAACAATGAACAAAATACTAATATGATGAACAATACCAAAAGACACCATTTAATTACAAGCCCTTTTAACAGCATGTGAACGGTCGTTTTTCTTGTTTTGGTCTTTTTTTACATCCAGTTTCATATACAAAAAGAATACAACCAATTAATCAACCATACGTGTGACAATTCTGCATCTATTGGTAATATTTTGCATAAATTCAAACCAAAATCGACACCAATACATTTTTTTAAAAATCTTTTTAACGGACTTTTATTGACAGTTATTTTTACATACACATACAATATTATATGTTTTAAAAAATATTAATTAAAATCGGCAATTTTTTTATGTACCAATTTCAAGTCCAGAACAGGATGAGACACTCTCTTTATTTATTATTTTATTTACGAATATAGGAGTGTTATACGAACTTGTCCACCAATGAGGGTTTCGCACATGCAGTCGGTTTTGTTATTTCATTGATAGTCTGTTAAATTTGGCCTTACAATGACAATTCTCCGTAAAATTTGGAGGCTGCCAAATGCTAAACAAGAAAAGTAAAAACAAGACACAAACTTAACTTTTTTCATACGGATGTTTTTCAATTCAAGATAGTATTATTTACTTCGAATTCATCATCAATAAATGAAAATAACTGTTCTCGTCATGAAAAATATTGCATAGCTGTCCAACATGTCGTAGTAAAGACTTTTTGTGTATGGATTTCAGCACCTGACCAGATTCGCTCAATCTACGCGCCATAGATTTTGGTAAATTTTTCTCATTAATCACGGCTTCATACGTTTTCTCATTTCTTTAAATTTCATTGAAATAACATTTGAATGTCATACATATGCAATTAAATATTTGCTGCTGGACGTTAAGCAGCTACCAATACTCATAATTAGCTATTGCAGGTCGTTTTGTACCGAATTGTGTTATGGGTTAAATGTTTCTCAGCATAATACAGTTTAAGCAACAAATAGTAAGATAGACCCACGTCCTTGCAATTTTTCTTTCTCTACGTTGAGCAGATTCCGCTGGGCTGTACAGTTTTGGCAGTTATTTAGTGCAAGACTAAAAAGCTCCACAATTCTTCTTCCGTCTTTCCATGTTATACAGTACTCTCTTCTGTGTCTATCACCAATTCTTCAATGTCGTCATGCAAAATTGTATTTGATTTATTTTTGTACATCTCAAGTATTTCCTTTAATCTCACTGCATCGGCGGATTTCTCCGTCTTTACGAAACGGCATGGCCACTTTTTTAGCAGGTACTTTTTTGAAATTCGCGCGGCCGAAATTAATGACGTCAGTGAATATTCCGTGAAATATGATTTATTTTAAAGCAACGTCGCGAAATGATAACGTTCTTATTAGAAACATCACGAAATTACAACTTTCTGGTTACCAACGTCGCGAACATAACCCAAACAATTTTGAAAACGTTTTTATCTGCCCCTGCTACTGTATCGTATTCCCTTAAAAGTCTTCAAATGCTTGCAGCCACTATTGATTAGAACGAAAACGGAAAGTCTGAAAAAGTCTTAATGTTTAACTCAGTCGATAAAGACTTGATCACACCAACATGGCCGTTCCATACTAAAATCCGGCTACTGGTGGGTGAACCATCTTTTTTAGATCCTAGAATGGTTGCTATATTGCCTGATTTGCATGTGACAAATTTAAACCGCATCAGGTTATCAATAGTTTCTATAAACACATTACATATTTCACTACCATGTTAAAATTTTGATGAAATGTTGCTGTAACCATTAGTCTGAGTTTGCAGTAGATCAACTGCAAAAGTTCGGTACAAGCTTTGTCTTTCAAAGAGGGAGACGATAGCTAGGAAAGTAAAAAACAATTGACACAACCATGGTTAAAAAACGACCAAAGGACGAAGTGGTCCAAAAATAAGTACTGTTGAAATAGAAAACGAACAATGGAGCAACATGAACGCCACGAACTATCGGTAATGTATCAGGGACTCAGCGTTTCTCTATCTAATTATATGGTATGGTTGGTTGATATCTTGCATATTTTTTTATATGCTTAAGAAGATATATATTTTTGGACATGGTTTTGTCAATTGTTTTTGATTCTCCTAGTTATCGTCTCCCTCTTTCAAAGACAAAGCTTGTACTGAACTTTTGCAGTTGATCTACTGCAAATTCAGACTAATGGTTACAGCAACATTACATCAAAACGTTAACATGGTAGTGCAAGGTGAAATGTGTTTTATACAAACTATTGATAACCTGATGGGGTTTCAATTGATCTCTGGTAGACATTTGTCACATGCAAATCAGACAATATGGCAACCTTTCTAGGATCTAAAATTTATGACGGTTCACTCACAAGTAGCCGGATTTAAGAAAGGAACGGCCATTTTGGTGTGATCAATTCTTAATCGACGGAGTTAAACATTATGACTTTTTCAGACTTTCCGTCGCCGTTCCGATAAATAAGGGCTGCAAGCATTTGAAGACTCTTAAGACATGTCCAAAGCAGCAAGTGGGATTGTTCTTGTGTACGATAAAGGCTTGATCACACACGAGTATACCAAATCAGACAAAAGATTAAAAATGCTGTAAATTAAAGATTTTGTATGTATGATTTCCGTCGAGTGTAAATTTTAAATAATCGGTTGCAAAACGGGCAAAACCGTCTCATTGTTTATCAAGGGTTATGAATAAAATCGACAAAGAATATAAGTTTTTTTTAATATTTAGCTTAATGTCTAATTCATTAAATTAGGTAAATTGATGTATTACAAATTTGTTCTTTGTTATACTGTTTTCGATAGAAGTTATAACATTTAGTTGGTATCGTACAGTAAATAATAATTATATCAACCTAAAAACGACTGTAAATGTTTTAAACTTTGCAGTCAGGCTTTGCAATCTTTTAATGCTTTTTATTTATTAACTTATTTGGTCCCCTTTTTATTGTGCGTCATTGAGGGGTGTTCCAAAATAAATATTTCCTGCAATTTCTTGCAATCAACAATACATATCAATTGTAATAATCTATTGATTGTCATAAACACATCTTAAACAGAATTGATTAATAGGTGTACGAATGTTAAAATATATGATCATCGTATATATAAACATAGTAAATACGAGCACTTGACAAATTAATTGTCAAAAGAGAAATGTTTTGCGTATCTAATTTACTTCGAGCATAAAGTAAGTCTCTCATTTTTTTTATATTTCAATAGATGTTTTGATGAAAGGTATTTACATTAATTTAATGATTTCAATAAATATCTATAAAATGAACCGGCAATCCATACGGATGGCTACACTTTATCAAAATAATTATAAATTACCATGGATCCCTTGACTGATAATAGCCATTGAGTACAACAATGCAATACTATGGTCGTTTTATCAAACACAAGGGTAACCTGGGCAGAACAAAACAGTTATTGTTAAAACGAATTCGACACGAATAACAGAATATTGTGTTTATTTTAGTGAACCATATATATCTATATAAGTATATAAGGTATATAAAACCGGATTTTGACAGTTCTCGACTTTTCGAACTTTTAGATCTTGGACAATAATAAGAAATAAAAACACATGACTTTGATTATGCAAAACATATAAAAGACATACAAGTCCTTGATTTTCTTTTTTTTTTAAATATGTCAATTTTCTAACCATTTGTAAAATATATATGTTACAGAACGCTTGATTAAAAGAAAGTGTTATATTTATATTTCTGTTTCATAGCACATTTGTGTCTGATGTCACCAGTTGTTTTTTTGAGTCATGAAATAACGTACCAAAATCAAGTGTACTACTAAGCGAGAGAAGTTTATAACATTTTCATTGCAATGGGCATATATGATATTAAAGTAAATTAAAGATGTTTGTATCCTACTAGTATATCGAAACTCATTTGCTATGAGTAAAGGATTTATATAAATACATTCATTTTATTGTATCGATCGTAGATTGATTTGTCACTATTTAACGTTCAGCACATTGATGACCACATATAAGTTCAACTGATGCAATAGAGAGATAAAGTTATTATAAAATGAAATGCAGTTTATTGCAATGCCATTGCAACCTTTATTTTAAAATCTTTTAACATTTGTATCATGCCGTGGAACATACTAAAATAACACAAATTTCCACTGCTTTCTTCAAGATTAACACGGTTTGTGTATGTCAGCAATGCGATATGTCTAGCAGGAGACTAAATGTAAATACACCTTTGTTCTTACTTTAGAATATAAAAACTCTGCCATAGTCAGATTGTTATTCTATTTTTGTAAACACTCTGAAAACATCTGTGTTGGTTGTCAGAAACAGTTTTGAAAGTACTACGCCTGAAATACTTCTCGTTGTCTTTATTCCCTTAATTTAACAATAAAGAGAGTGTTTATTACAATATTATTTTCATGCACGTCATTTTTCCTCACAATCAGGTATTATAGACGCTCTTTCAATTTATTGTGAGAATGCAAAAGAACGAAACAACTCTGATAAAAGTCTATTTTCTTATTTTAATAAACGTAAGAAAATTGTTGATATTCTTGTATCTCATTCAATTTTAGCTTCAGATGAAAGTTACTCTCCTATTATCACATATTTTGTACTGATATGTACGTTTTTGCATGGCCAATAATAGCCGGAAGTCAATTTTGGTTATCAGCCCTCGGGGCCGATATCGATATCAGCTCTCGAAATCCATATCAAGTCCCCGAGTTTAACTTCCGGTAAACTGTCAATCAAAGACTATTTGTTAACAAGTTGAACACAATGAAAAGAAATTTAGAAAGTAACGAATCTGCTGTAGATGAAAACAGTAGAAATCAACAGTGAAAATCACAAAATTAAGTTCCCGAAAAACAATTTTACGTCATAAAGACTTTAGAAAATATATGACGCCACACTGGAATGAGTAGCGAAATATGATTCTTCTGAAGCATTTTTTAACATTTGTAATGTAACACTTTAAAGTCGTTTAATATTTGCAATTCTTAGAATAAATATATTTATTGTTGATTATTTCTGAAACTTTTCACAAAACGTTGTTTACCTACTGTGATACGAACTTTTTTCTAACTCACAGTGATACATCATAAGTTTTTAATTTTTTTCCCGTTAAATATCTCTTTGATTTTTGATAAAATATCAAACATAATTTGGGTGTTAGCTATTTGTTTTCTCTTGCTTAAAAATATGTGATAAATAGATTATTACATGTCATTTTTCATATGGTCCTTGGTATCAGCCCACGACCAATATCAAGCCCTCGGGCTAAAGCCCTCTGGCTTGATATGGGAGTCTAGGGCTGATACCAGGGCCATATGAAAAATGCCATGTAATAATCTATAATAACAACATGTTGAAATGGATGTCTTTCGAGACAATGCTTTATATTTTGTTTACTGTAAGGGAAAGTGTATAATGAGTTTTTGGTAATATATGGAAAGTAAAATAATCAGAAAAGCTTCTGGAAAACCTGCAAACACTTAGAGACCAAACCATTAAATTCTGATAATGTCGTTTGTCGTGATCAATAAACAAACAGAAAACTTACATATAACAAATATTGAAATGACAACTGAAGTAAAAAATTATGACATAAAAGATACAAATATGACATCTGAATCAAACGTAATATACTACTGCTAAATAATCAGATATTGATTTAGTATATTCATCATTTAAACTATAATATTTGCATGTTTGAAATACAGAATTGCTTAAATTTTGTCAACAAATGTCTATGGCCTCCCCCAATTGAAGAATTAATAATATGCTCCGCGAAGGTGGGGGGCAGCAAACCCTTAATATTATGAGAAATTATGAACACAACATTCAAGCTTGATACAGCTCTGAATTTGGATTGTGATTTAATATTTGACACAGCATAGGTATCTGCCAAAGACTGAATGTGGTTAAATATCTTAAAGATTTTAAATTTAACATTTACCTATTATTGTCCAATATCCAAAATTTAAATACACGGTTAGATTCTCGATACTCAAGTACATATAGAATTCAATTTTTGATGAAATAAAAAAAGATTTATTTTTGACCCTTTTACTTCAATGTGGACCCTGACGACTTCAATATGGACTCATTTGAATACCGAGCCCAAAATCCAAAACCTAAATACAGACGGTTAGATTTAATATATGTAAGGACACCAAGTTTCAAGACTTTAAATTTAAACACATTGAAATTGGTCAACGAAATAAGCAGTTTATACAAAGTATTAGATAAGTATTGTTTTGGCCCCTTTTTGTCCCTGTTTCCTAAACAGTTAGAGCCATGGCCCCAAAATTAATCCTTTCTTTTATATGGAACGTTGTGGTAAAATTTTATAGAGATCTATATACACATACACGAGTTATTGTCCATAAACATGCTTGTTTTTGGTCCCTTATTCCTAAACAAGTTGAGACAATAACCCCCAAAATCAATCCCAAACTGTTTTGTGTGATATGTAAACTTGTGGAACAATTTTAATTGAGATCCATACACTTATACGCAAGTTATTGACTCGATAACAAAGGCCTTCGAACGACGACGACGACGACGACCACATCGCATTACCATTATATGGCCGTAAATATTAGCGTTCGTATAAAAACATAGACCCTTTCAATTTTCCTTTTTAAGGTTACAAATGACCGGTTCCTTACAGGAGTTATTTACCTTCCAATGTCCAATTTTTGTCCATTTTTCTCTTTTACAAGATGTACTACTAGTAATATCTTGCAAAAAGTAATATATAAAAAGTAGTTTGAACAGCTATTTTGAATGATCAACAATGAAAAATTAAAAAATAAAAAAGAACATACTTTAAAGGAGTAGGTTCAGAAAGACCCCTTTTTGGCCCAAAAATATAGCAGTTTTACAAAATTGTGAAAATTTAATCTTTTATCTATTCAATAGAAAGTAGAATGTTTCTGCTACACAAATATGGGTTGCTTTTGACATTACAATGCACATGTATCAGGTACTACTATCATTAAGTCATTGTAAATTACTGAAACCTTCATAATTTAAGCATTTTAGTTAAATTTGAGACGGTTTCCATCTAAAATGAAAGTGGCCGCATTCGTGTTCATTCATAATTTTGAAATGTCAGTTGTATTTGATGATAATTCATAACATATATTAAGGTTGAGGATGAACACGGATGCGGCCACTTTCATTTTTGACAAAAAAAACATCTCAAAAGTGACGTTTATTTGCATATTTGATAGATTTTCATATTTAGGCTTAAATTGGAGTGTTTTAATGACTTTATCAGTTAAAATCGTTCACACAAACGTATTGAATCAATTAAAACAGAGACCAAAATAGTTCGTTAGATGAACCTGAAATTTTAGGCCAAAATCGGCCCTTACCAGACCTACTCCTTTGTGAATTAACCTCTCCATGTTCTTATTGAAGAAACTATCTCTGAACAGGAATATATGCAGGACTCAAATCTATGGCGGGTTCCAAATATGTGGCAGATTCCTAATCTATGGCAAAGGTGACGTTACAAATCTGTAACAACTCAAATCTATGGCAGATTTTTGTTTACTTCAAATATATGGCAGATCTTTGGGAAAGAGTACCGTATAACGTCACAATTGAATATAAAGCCACATTACATCTTCGCGACAGCTAACGATGGTGGAACCAAAAGATGAAGATATTTCCCAGACAACAATTTGCGAATTGTATAAAGGAAGATGTGACCTATTATCCAGAAGATGGACCAAACGTGCTGTATACTGGCCGAATCCCGCGATGAATTATGGTACCAAATGTTTTAGAAAAAGGATATTAATGGGCCATTTTCGGTGTGAGTAAAAGCTCCATGTTAAAGGCCGTTCATTGGCCTATACCGGTTTACTTTTATAAATCGTAACTTGAATGGAGAGTTGTCTCATTGGGACTCATACCACATCTTCCTATATCAAGTTAGAAGTAGTTTATGGTCTACGGCTGGCAAAGTTTATAAAATGATATATAATATTAAGAGATACAAAGGAGTAGGTCCAGTAAGACCCCTTTTCGGCACCAAAATATAGCAGTTTTACAGAATTGTAAATTGTATTTTATGATGATAATAAATAACATATACAAAGGTTGAGGATGAACACGTATGCGGCCACTTTCATATTTGACATAAACCATCTGAAAGGTGACATATTTTGGCATATTTGGTAGATTTTTCATATTTGAGCTTGAATCAGATCGTTTTTAAAATGACTAAATCAGTTGAAAGCTTTCACATATACTAATAAATTCAAATGAAATTGACACTTGAGTGTTTACAAAGTGGTCAAAATGTTTCGTCAGATGAACCTGGAATTTGAGGCAAAAATCGGTCCTTACCAGACCTACTCCTTTGATGTCGCTTAAATAAATATTATTTGAAAATTCAAACTGTATTTTTTTATAATAAAAGGCGGCCTTCTTGCTTGTTAAAGGTCTTATTAGTTGGTTTAATGAATTGGTTAAACAGGTACCATGCACAGATTAAAAATGTTAATTTTTTACAGAGCACATAATTTTAATCTTGACTGAGTCTTAATAAAGGGCCCTTTATAGCTTGTTGTTCGATGTGAGCCAAGGCTCCGTGTTGAATGCCGTACATTGACCTATAATGGTTTACCGTTTTTTTAATTGTTGTTTGAATGGAGAGTTGTCTCATTGCCACTCAAACCTCATCTTCCTATATCTATATATGAATTTATCATTTATGATACTTTTTTGGTTGACCATTATGGAATGTATATTTCACAATTTTTTTTCTCTCGTTCTCGCATTTTTCCTCTTGCTTAAAACAAGTCATTGGTCGAAAATGTACTGCATTGTTTTTCATTTGAAAATTTAAAGACAACATAAATCCGCCATAGATTAGAAAATTACAAAACTTGCCATGTATTTGGGATGGCATGACGTCACATTTATCATAGATTTGGAACCCACCATAGATTTGATTCCTACAATGGAAACTATTCCCTCCTTTAAAAAATAATGTGCTTTTTCAAGAATTTTGGGATCACATATTGAAAAGAATCTCATTTTTTTCTATAAATTGCAATTTCGGAAGCCGATAAGAGAATGAAGCTGCTAGATCAGAAACAGTCAACTGGCATTACAAAAATGCAGAATATCCTCTGGTTGATCAATTATTTAAACTCACGGTTCTCATTTCACAGTCCAGGACCAATAACTTAGTAACTTTAACCGTATGTTCATTATTGTACACTCATTAAATTTAAACTTCGCAATTCATATTTTGGTAATTCTCCAACTAGATCAGATGTGATTTTTTCATCTTTAAAACATGTAAAACGAGGTTCCAATGTGCGAAGGTTTATCTCTTTTAAAATCTCATCCATTTGCCAAACAATAGATACAGGTTTGCGCCTAGTTTATAGTAATGCCGGTGAAGCAGATCGGTATCAGTTATGAGGTAGAGCGTAATCGTTCCAATCATAATGATGTTTATTGACCATAACGACGCTGAAAACACATCACATACCTACGTTTTGACATGATATAATGAAGTAATCTGAACTAGCAACACATAATATAATGAAAGAACCACATCATATAATGATGTTTGCATATATTATAAGGAAAAATCATATAAAAGATATTTGCACATCATAAAGTATATTTGCACAACATTTAAGTACATATGCACATTATATATAAGGATGTTTGCACATCATATAAGGATATTTGCACAGCATATAATGTCAACTGTACACCATTTAAAGGTGTTTCACATCATATAAAGACAAGTGCACATTGATTCATATAAATATAAATGTACATAACATATTGAAAATGAGCATAACAAGACAGTTATGTCGTTCCATACCAAAATACTACACCGAATGTCTTCTACATTAAGGTATTTGCGCTCCACAGAGATTAAAAAAGGACACAATCATATCATAACCACGTCTCAGCTTGAGGCCACCGTTTAATACTAGGAGGTTGTGATAGTTTTCACTTTTAGAATCTCTATTATACTGTAAGTATGATGAGATAATTCAAGCTGTAAATTTTCTCCTAGATAACACTTATGTACGTTTCGACAATAACGTTTAGCGATTTGTTGTAGGTATTGCCATGGGCATCAATTAGGCCAACCAGTTTATGGCCAAACTTATTGAAGTTCCGCCTAAATTCACTTAATTGATACATTCAATAAATCTTTTTTTTGGGGTAATATTTTCTGGTGAAATAATCAAGAACAATCAAAATATCCTGTCGAAATTGATAAAAAGAAACCTTCTTAAAATTAAAATAACACAAATAACACAGCAGTAAATGTCCCTCCAAATGTTTTGATATTCTATTTCACACCGGAACTTATACAAAAATTTACGATGAAAGGGATATTTTTTCTTTCCCTATTGCAAGTTTTCCTTTTTTTAAAGACGGATATGATTCACTGGTCCCACCTTGTTCCCTCTGTCCGTTTCTGTATTGCCGTCGAAGATGTCACTGTAATCTATGTATCACTGCATTGTTTTCTCGCTGCATTGAAGACCCATTGGTGGCTTTTGGCTGATGTCTGCTCCATGGTCGGGTTGTTGTCTCTTTGAAACATTCCCCATTTCCATTCTCAATTTTATCACTGGTCGATTAATAAGTCAGGGATGTTGTTATCATTAATTTTATTAAAACATTTATAATTCTTTCATAGATCTAAAGATTTGAATTTGAAGTTTGTCTGTACCTGTATAAAATTATAACATAGGGATATCATAACCATTTTTTACGGTGTTGTTGAAAGAGCTCGTACATTTAGATAAGAGCAATGTAAATGTTTCAATCTCTCAAATAAACTTATTCCAAAATAATACGAATTAAATACTGTAACATGTTCAATACGATCTTTGAGTATTGTTTTTATCGGTACACATATTGGTTTTGTTATCAATCAATTAAAACATAACAACATGTCACTGTTATTCAGTATTCAGCTGTGATAAATTACAGTCCTACATTATGTCTTTATGGGTATGCTTGCAACACACCAGATTATGTTTTTCTTTTATAGTTTATCTCGTTTTTACACTTATATCATTGGACATGTTATTATTGATAATGAAGTCTGATACATACAATTTTATTAGGTTTACAAGGCTTTGAACTAGCTTGCAATGACTGCGTACGTAGATCGATTCTTTATGACTTTGGCTTGTCTGTTTGTTTGTTCAGGTGTGTCATGGTGATAAGTTAAGGCTTTTTGTGGATTATTCTAATGTCAGGATGTTACACCACTCTTCCTGATCAGGTTATGGTTGTGCGCCTGCAAATTTGTTTTACCCCGTGAATTGTGCATGCACCTGTTGTAAGTCAGGACTCTCTATACACTCGTTGTCATCGGTTGCTACATATAATTTTTTTTATATTCCCGACAAATACATATAATTACCAGAATCGTTTATAATGTTTACCTGTATATATACAAATGTACATTGTTTAATAATCAGAATGGACATTACTGCATATGTTTAAAAGTTTATTCGGCATATTTCGAATATCCACGTGAGGTTCACACGAATTGCTTTTTTCAATTAGTGAAACATAATCACATGGAACGATCGATTACTAAAGAAAAATCTGCGTACCGTGTGCACATGTCGTCCAACCTCTGTGCGATTGTCATACAAGTGACAGGTTTGGCGCTAGCTAAAAAACCACATTTCGTCTACCCTTTCTACATAATGAAATGCTTTTTCAACAGTATTACTTTATTATCAATATGTTTATCAGTCAAACGCATTACTGTTAAGGGCAATATTAATCAATTATAGATTGGAGAATACTAAAAAGAAATACCAAATAATCATATTCGAGATTACAACCGACAGCTTAAATCATCTGCACCCCACTGTTTTGAGAAAGTTAAGGAAAAAGAAAGGCAAAAAGGAATTATGAAAATTATCAAAATAGCCTTATTTGGTTCTGGTACAATTTGTATTATGAACACACGAAAGAAAAACATGAATAGTGACGTTACTGGGTGACTACTATTTTGAACAGGGAAGACAGCACATAATTTGAAAAGCAAAGTCAAAATGTGCTGAGCCTCGCGACTATCGCAAACTCGGCTTTTGTAGCTAGATCTATAAATTGAATACGGTTCAGCATGAAAAATATAGCAGCTAAAGACCCATCTTAAATTCAATTACATTTTATTTTACTTTTGAGAGAATAATACGTTGTTATAATTGGGCAGCCCATCAAAAGAGAAAACACTGTTAGCTAAATTATTTAGCATATCACGCCTGTAGTCATTACAGTTGAGACTCTTGGTACTTGTTATCCTGTAGAATTAACTTTTGTCTTTATGCAAGATTATGCTCATTAAGGTCAAATTAATTATTACATCTTCTATCATTATGTAAAAGACTTATGATGCGAAATGGGGCTTTTCACTATACAAAAGGGGGTTTAATGTCACGGATTTCGCTACCAAAATCTACTTAATCTAATTTATTGACCAGGGAATGTTACAGATAAACATTATGCAAAGGGTAGGATTTACCTTGAGAAAAATATCAAACATATACAGTTCATTGTACACTTCTGAGGATTTCTCAAATCTACCAGCAATAAACATGACAGACAGCTGTACTTAAAAAAGGTAGGGTCAACTCCCACAGTATTCTTTCACTAATAAAATTTAACGAACAAAGTTGATAACCACTACTTGAGTTTAACAGTAAGAGAGTCTATGTACCCACAAAATTCGCGTCAATCCGTAGATAATGTTATTATCGAATGACTGTTGAATACTCTCTGTGGATATTAGCTTTTAACTGTCATTTGTTTTTGTCAATTAGTTAGAAGATCGAAATGCAGTATAGAATAAACTATATAGTCTTCAATATTAATTACGAAAATTCATTTAAAACACAAAAGCAAAATAACCCTAAATATGAATATATATTTTATTTTATGTGGGAACCAATAAAAAGATACAAGGATTGATGAAATGACCGGATATTTAATACCACGCAAGGTTTAAAATCATTCCTCACAAAGTTTTTTTTTTTTAATTCGTATCAATAAAATTCGTATCAATTTTTTTTTAATTCGTATCAATAAAATTTTCAACTACAACAATTGGAAATATTATGATGATATCAAAAGTATCATAAGTCTCTGGCTCTTAACCCCTATTCATTGCTAAAACCTTCAACAAGTTTAATGGCAGCAGATCGCATGACGTGCTCTACATTATAACGAGAAAGAGGTTTGAATCCATAATCCCCATTCCCTGTGTTAAGGAAACATGATCAATATTATTTTATATCAGTAACACTGCAACATTTGCCAGAACAAATAATCTGCCTGCAAATGCAACGGCCAATGTTTGGACCTTGTAGCAACGTTAAATGTGTGTTATACTACTTATGTTCATTTCGAATCACTTTTCAAATTTTAGTAAACAATTGCATGCATGGTGTTTAATTCTCTTTTTGAAACTATATGAAGTTGATGGTAAATATACTTCGAATGAGTAATGATTGATATCTATGTATTTAAAAAATGTTTACCTCCATTCTGTTATAATTCTCATGAAAAATAGTCCATATAACATATGTATACCGTAGGTAAATATTAAAAGTATATATAAAGTTATACGAAATTTCAATTGAATTTCGATTTAAATACAAAGGTCCAATCACATGGCAAAGTATTTTGAAATATTGCCAATCTAAATTTATTTCTGTCCTGTTTGTCGAATTTTATCAGCTATCATCAGTTTTTTTAGTCAGTACTCGGGAGGAAATGGCATAAAATGTCACCAATTTTCAGTTTATAAATTGAGAAATTATAAAGAGACTAGACTTCAACTCTATCATGCATACTTGACGCTAGATTAAATTCGCTATCATGTTTAGGTATTTGTTTTTGTCAGATAGCTCTTCAACTGATTTGGTTCTTATCATTGACTTCCAAATATTCGGTGTTCAGTGTCCCAGATGAAGGAACGTCAAAAAACCGCTTTGAACGCATGCAATTTATACAGTGTTTATTTTATTTTTTAAGTACATGATAATTGATTAAGTTTACAAATTGTTATTCTCATGGTTTATCAAAGACTTGGAGTTTGAAAAGATTTTAATTGACCTTATTCATTATCGTTATATTGGACATTTGAATTAACAGTCTTTAATCATTGATAGAATACGTATATATATGGAAATTTGAAGCACCGTTTTAGCAGTTGAAAGCTTTTTCAGAGCTAACATTTCGTATTATAATTTCCTTGGTAGAGTGTTGCTGCTCACAAGAATTCCAAGAGGATGAAGTTGAAATCATCCTTTTGGAATTTTCACGGACGCATCACGAGTTGGTTGACCATTATATCATATGTGATTCACAGATGACGACAGGTACGTTACAATTGCTGTAACCTCAGTCCTGTCCTATTCCTTTAATATGACCTACCGAATTAGACTTTACCAGGTTTGCACTTACATCAACAACTCAATGGGTGCGTTTTGTGGAGTAGGATCTGTTTACCCTTCTCGAGCTTCCTATATCACCATTAGTTATGATGGGGTTCGTGTTGCTCAGTCTTCAGTCTTCAGTTTTTTCATTTTGTTTTTATTTTTTTCTTTCATTGCCATGGCATAGTCAATTGTTTTATACTTATGAGTTTGAATATCCCATTGGTATCTTTCGCCTCTTTATACCTAATATACATGTAAGAAACTGTCCAAAAACTTAAATTTCCGGAAAGCTTGCCACGGGTCCTTATTTCCATGTCTACGTCACATAGCACAAATGGTTACCATGAATAACTGGAAACCTATGAAGCTATGCAAATTTGCGTAAAACCTGCCGAAAAGTCCTTCTCACGATAGCGTTTACGAGTAGTATTGCTACAAGCAATTTGATACAACCGCAATAATATGTGTACTGCAGATCTGGCGCAAAAATTCTCTAGCAGCTTTAATATTTAAAAGAAAAAGAAGAAATTACCTAGTAAGCAACACCAAACCATAAGTTGAAGAAAACATAAATGAACAATGCATATGGTAAGGCTGGTTTAAACGTCTTGATTCTCGTACAAGTATCAATTATAAACAATAGCACACAATAATCCAGGCAAAATCGGTTGATCCATCATAAATGGGAAAACAAGTTTTCAATAATAACTAAGTTGATGCTATTGTCCAAATGTTTATTTCTAAGACTACTCATAAGTTTAATGAATGCAAACTTATCCGCACATAGTGCCTATCTTTATCAAAACTCTACATTGTTATTCTTATAAATTCTGGTATCCGTTTGGGAGGGGATGTCAGTATTTAGTTCAGTGTATGTTTGGTCATATGAGTGCACATTATCATTACACGGATTGTGATGCTATTTTGAGTTCAAAATTGTCGGTTAATGTCTTTTGATCTTTTCATAGGTTGAAAACTGAGAAATAATCTAATGTAATAATTAAAGTAGACAAATTTGAGAATCAGCATTGTTTTAGATCAAACACTCATCTACTTTTTGCCAATTACATTCTCCTAGGAAGTGAAAAACGTTTTGCAAATATAGCAGATGAAAGGTTTTCAAAAATGAGTTTACAAACCTATTAAAGTCGAAAGTGTTATTTACCGATGAAAAGCTTAAAAAGACCCAAGTACAGACATAATAACAATATTTGTTCTTACATTCGTATGAGAGTTTTTAGATATACTACAATAAAGGCCATCACCTGACAAAGTGATAAGGTCAAATACCTCTTTAAATTGCCGAAAATTTGGAGCCTTGGATATCAAGAACTTTGACCAGTAAGTGTTCTTCCTATGCAATATAAAGTGTTTTTAAAAGGGCAAAATAATTAAATAGTTATCAAAAGTACCAGGATTATAATTTTATACGCCAGACGCGCGTTTCGTCTACATAAGACTCATCAGTGACGCTCAGATCAAAATAGTTAAAAAGCCAAACAAATACAAAGTTGAAGAGCATTGAGGACCCAAAATTCCAAAAAGTTGTGCCAAATACGGCTAAGGTAATCTACTCCTGGGGTAAGGAAATCCTTAGTTTTTCGAAAAATTCAAAGTTTTGTAAACAGAAAATTTATAAAAATGACCATATCAAAACAGTGCTTAAGAACTTATTGGGGACTAGAAATAGACATTGCATCAAATTGAATAAGGATCTCCTCAATGCATTTAATTGTCTCCCTAGTGAAATTTAATTATCAGTATTTTCTGCTTATGTTTACGTGTGAGTAGCTCCACTGTTTTCTCTTTTAGGTTCCCTTTGTTTAGCCGTAGACAGTGTAGAAACATTGGCTAATCCTTAATAATTTGGAAAAACATCCGAAATTGATACCCCAAGGGTCAATATTTGGCCTCTTCTCTTTCGTTTTTATTTTTATAAAGGACATCTTTTTGGATATCAAAAATTTTCAATGAAAAACAAAAACAAATAAAGTCCAGATTTACTAGTTTAATCAATGTTACTAGTCAGGCCAATTCTGTTCATTGATCTTCATTTTTGATCATTTTCCGATGGGTTTCAGTGTAAAAGTTATAGTAAGTTTTAGTGAAATCGTCTTTCATGGCGGAATGTTGTATTTAATATTGTTTTTGCATTGATATTTTGCTTTTCATTCACATTTTTACTGACCATGTGCTTACATTGGAAACGAAAGTATAAATGGTGGAAAAGATATTCGGAGATACTTTTTTATCCACACTTTTTCTCAAATAATCCAAACAATATAAAAGTAATAAAAAATGAGGATATGATGAATTACTTTAACTGGAGGCTTCAGAATACAAAGCATCAATGTTGAATATTTTCTGAGGATGTACATATTTATTAATGAGATTTCAACATGGCAGACTAAAATGTTAGAATAAATATTGAGATTACAAGGATTGCTGCATACATATATGTGTCAGATTTCAGAATGCAAGTTTTATTATTGCAAAATCACTCATGATCAGTTCCATTATTTGCGTTAATAAAAAATTAATTTACAGTACTTAAATTATCTATTATATAAAAGTGAAATATGCTAGAATTTAGTTTATACAATTTCTAGTACACACAGGAAATATAAATAAAAACTAGTATATAGATGCTTTTTTCCACAGCAATGCTTATGTGAACAATGTGATTCATAATCATGATAATACATCACACAGATATTAAAATTTTCAATAAAGACGGTAAATAATAAGGCTTATTATCCCCGGCTTATTTACACCACTGGGTCGATGCCACTGCTGGTGGACGTTTCGTCCCCGAGGGTATCACCAGCCCAGTAGTCAACACTTCGGTGTTGACATGAATATCAATAATGTGGTCATTTTTATAAATTTCCTGTTTACTAAACTTTGAATTTTTCGAAAAACTAAGGATTTTCTTATTCCAGGCATAGATCACCTTAGCCGTATTTGGCACAATTTTTTTTGAATTTTGGATCCTCAATGCTCTTTAACTTTTTACTTGTTTGGCTTTATAAATATTTTGATTTGAGCGTCACTGATGAGTCTAATATAGACGAAACGCGCGTCTGGCGTACTAAATTATAATCCTGGTACCTTTGATAACTATTTACACCACTGGGTCGATGCCACTGCTGGTGGACGTTTCGTCCCCGAGGGTATCACCAGCCCAGTAGTCAACACTTCGGTATTGACATAAATATCAATAATGTGGTCATTTTTATAAATTTCCTGTTTGCTAAACTTTGAATTTTTCGAAAAACTAAGGATTTTCTTATTCCAGGCATAGATCACCTTAGCCGTATTTGGCACAATTATTTTGGAATTTTGGATCCTCAATGCTCTTCAACTTTTTACATATTTGGCTTTATAAATATTTTGATTTGAGCGTCACTGATGAGTCTTATATAGACGAAACGCGCGTCTGGCGTACTAAATTATAATCCTGGTACCTTTGATAACTAATTAGTATATATCTAGGATTTTGATTGGTTAACGCACGTCGTTACAAAACCTATAGCCCTTGGGTGTTGCTAACCCATATTCCCGGACTCATGGTGTACTGGGGTACTTCAGGGTGTTAAAATATCCATATCTACGGATATGAACGTAGATAACTTATATTGTGAGTATAGGGAATTTCAAAGCTACATTCATGTATATATTCCAGATTTCAGAATGCAAGTTCTTATTATTGCAATTGTTGCTCAGTCTTTCTATTTGTAATAATAAAAGCTTTGCAACAATTTATTCATTTACAGTACGTACATTATTAATGAAATCAACAGAAGATTCTTAACCTTAGTATAAACAAACTTGCATGTTTCAAAAGTGCACACATGACAAATATACAACAGAAAAATAGGGATTAAGAAGTTATCACTTCATTTTCCAAGCAATGCTTATGAGACAGATGTGATTCATAATACATCACACAGACATTGAAATTATCAATGAAGACTGTAAGCATATAATGACAGGTATACATTAATTAGGAGCTCATATACATGACTTTTTTTTTGTAGATTTAAATTTTGGGAAGAAATGCTTGAATAACCTCATTTTAGAAAATGTCTATGAATCAGAGATATTCAAGGTATGGCAAATTATTAAATAACATAAACAACTGTTAAAGATCTAGAAAGAAACACTAATTGGTAGGATGAAATTAAGACAAGGAAAAAACAGTTTATTAGAAACTGTTGCCATCCTTCATCTTGATGCAAGCTGGTAAATTTTTTCTGTGTAGGAGACAATTACTGCATCCATTGTTTTAATTGTAGATGTCTTTTTACTTTCTAACTTTGATTATCCCTTGCAATCTAAGAAACTACTGAACCAATTTCCACCAAACATGGGTTGAATAATCCAGTATACACTCGGGAAGTACAAAGTTGGTGGGTTTTTTTAATTCCTGTAATTACATATGCATATATATGTTGTGTACAAAATGCAATTGTACAGTGAATCAATAAACACAAATGAATAATGCAAGCACACAGTCTTTTGTTTCGCATACCTCTGTCATATTTTCATGACTTTATGATACAGTTTAATACTGAACATTGATACAAAAAACATTATAAGAACACAAAAAGACTTTTTACGGATATGAATTTGATATAAGGAGAAAAATAAGAATACAAAGACAAGGAGAATAGCACTGAATGTTAGGTTGAAGTATATAAATTTGAATTAAAGATGTTTTAGAAGATAAACGTTTATCACCTGGTGCAAATAGGTTTGTGCCAAAAAACTTATAACTTGTACAAAAACCCTGTACAAATTATAATTTTTAAAAACTTACATCTTGTACACAACATATATAAATGGCAATCATGTCCGTACGGCTGGTATAGAATAAAAGGGTATATGGCATTAATTGTCTTGTATCTTGAAAACCACAATCAATAATTAAGGAAGCTGACTAGAGCAAAAAACCTCAAAATGCCGTGATCTACTTCATGTACTTATTTCCTATTTCAACCTTAGTCATGTTAGTATCAGATACTTATTGATACAGGTCAGCAACACAGGCTCGTTAGAGTCTATTTCACAATTATTTTAGGAAGAATTTTTTTTATACTGATTTTGTTATATTTAAATAAATCTGTAATTCAATTGTTTGAAATCAATAGAAAATAATTTTAAATAGAGTTCTATTTAGTTTTTTTCGGTGATATTGAGTGGTAAATAATATCTTTTTAAATACCTTTTTTTAGAATTATGTAGAGGCTAATGGTATGTCAGTGAAGCAAGTTTTGAGAGAATCCCCGGTGAAGTTAGAAGCTGGACAATACACCTGTCCTGGTAAGTTTTGAGAGAATCCCCGGTGAAGTTAGACGCTGGACAATACACCTGTCCTTTTAAGTTTGTAGAGAATATTTAGTGAAGTTAGATGCTGGACCATACACCTCTCCTGGTAAGTTTTGAGAGAATCTCTGGTGAAGTTAGACACTGGACAATACACCTGTCCTTTTAAGTTTTAAGAAAATCCCTAGTGAAGTTAGATCCTTACAACACACCTGTCCTCGTAAGTTTTGAGAGAATACCTAGTGAAGTTAGACGCTGGACAATACACCTGTCCTGGTAAGTTTTGAGAGAATCTCTAGTAAAGTTAGACGCTGGTTAATGCCCCTGTCATGGTAAGTTGTGAGGGAATCCCTAGTGAAGTTAAACGCTTGACAATACACCAGTCCTGGTAAGTTGTGAGAAAATCCCTAGTGAAGTTAAACGCTGGACAAAACACCTGTCCTGTTAAGAGCTGGATTGTCATATATACAAGAAAATAAGATTCTTATACTGTATATATTTGTGTTAGTTTTCATCACCAGAGAGCATCTAAGAAAGGGCAATTATATCTTAACTATGTTCATTATTCTTACTTAGTAGCCTTGGACAATGATTGGACGTGTTTGCATTGAGATCAATTAATTTTAAAATGCCTATTGCAACAATACTGAAAATAAGACTCACAAAACATTTCCGGATACATACATATGGCATTATTTACAATAAATACACATTTTGTATTTGGTATGCCTCAAATGAAACTGTATTGAAATCATGCTTTATTTTGATTTAACAGATTAAGAACCGAAAAAAAAGAAAGCTGCATTCATTATATAGAATACGATACATGTAAGAGTTGAAAGCTCAATATATTGTCCATCAAAACTGGAAAGGACACAGACTTTACAATATTGTATACAAATACATGTATATATATATACACTGTATATGTCAAGCAAAATGCATTTTGTCATAAACTTTTGATTGATTTAAATTGAAGTGTAAATGTTCAAAATTATGAGAAATAATTTTACTCTATAGTACTAGTACTGCTTTTATGTTTAATATGAAGTAATGGAGCTGAATTCTTATTTTGAAGATCAATCAAGATTTGCGATAAATTCCAACAATGCCTTATGCTATACCTGTGGACTGAGAAACTTTAAAGAACTAGCATATCAATACAGGAAAGATATTCCTAAAGACGACCTTCCTGGTATGTAAAAAATAAACAAATATATTATTGTGCTTGCAAACAGCCCTGGTTGTCTTGCAGTAGCATGTTTTTTTGGAATGCAGTCGATCAAAAGTTTGTTTTAGCCACAGCCTTAAAATTATGGAAGTGAAATTAAAAAAAAAATATATTTTTCAAAATTGATAAATTTTAACAAATGAGGCTAAAAATATTGATAGGTTTTGGAGCTCCTTTTCAAGATATAAAATGTTAAGAAAATGGCAGGAAAAGATTATCTTAGACTTTTACCTTATATTTGCATTGGTTTTATTTGTATCTCAAATCGAAAGAAAAAAATCTAGAATCTGCTTAAATTTTAGCCAATTATCTTCTGTGAGCTAGTGAAGTCTTATATGAAAAGAAAAAGGGTGTTATGGGGCAAGATGTTTTAACCTGTATCTTAAGGAGAAAGAAACAAAAGAGTCTAAACATTTTCTTTTCCAACAAGCATGCCATATGTAGCAGTAAGATCAGAAACTGGTTGACTCAAAGTCAGATAATTGTGTCTTGGTAGAGTGATATGTCTTCTGACTGTTTCTTTTTAACCTAGAATCCAACTGAAATATCCATCTTATATTGAAGGTAAAATATATGCTAGGTTATTATTTGTCAAATCACAATAATATGTTTTCATCCTAAATATACATGTAATTTTTGCTGCTGGGTGTTCAACAGCCCTTAACTAATCAAGCAATCATACTTTCTAAATTCATTTTATTAATAAATAGATGGACCTATCTATCAGTCGATCGTGATCAGTTGATGTATATGCCAAAAGAGTTTTTAATGGAATTGAATTAAACGCTTAGCCTCTTTTTATTTTGAAAATTTGTGAACATGATGCTGTTCTCCTCATATGAAAAGTTGATTTAATTACCCTTTTTGTAAGAGTTACTTCTGTAAAAAATTATTTTTGAAAAAAGCATATTTTTACTTTATGACGGTTTAACCTGACCTTTATATACAATGTTTCATTATCACTTGACATCTGTTGGTGTTGTTTGTTGCCTAGTTAAGTATATTTTTTATAAGTGATTAAAAATCAATAAGTTAATATCAATGAGTTTACTAGAATGAATAACACAATGTTTATTTACTGTATTCATTATTTCTCTTACAGAGGATGCTCAAAAGAGACAGGATTGTTACTGGGGTAAAAATTGCAGAACACAGAGAACAAGACCTCATCATGCAAAGTATGTGGTGAAGTTTTAAAATTAGAATATGATCAAAATGAGCAGAATAGAAAAGATAAGGGAATCTGTTCACCAATCTCACAGTACAATAAGTTTTGATACACTCTTAATTATTCTGTCTTTAGTGATCAGGTGCCTGTAGTTCAGTGGTTGTCTTTGATTGCTGTCTGTCACATTTATGTTTTATTTATTGTTTGTCATAAAGAAAGCCATTTGTTATACCCCCGCTTTCAAAAAAGGGGGGGGGATACTGTTTTACCTCTGTCTGTCAGTCAGTCTGTCCCATGAAACTTTCGTCATATTTTTCTCAGGAACTACAATACAAGGATTTCTGAAATTTGGTTTCAGGGTTTATCTAAGTCAGCTATACCGTGTGATGTGTTTTCAGATTGATCACTTGACAACTTCCTGTTTACCCAACACTTGTATGATTTTACACATATGCATGATAGCCAAGTTGAAAATTTTCGTCACATTTTTCTCAGGAACTACAATACAAGGATTTCTGTAATTTGGTTTTAGGATTTATATAAGTCAGCTATACCGTGTGATGTGTTTTCAGATTCATCACTCGACAACTTACTGTTTACCGAACACTTGCATATTTTTACACTATTTATATTATCCACTTGCTGCGAGGGTATCATCAGGGAGCAGTAGCTCGCAGTTTCACTTGTTTTTTCTTTGGTATTGTTTCACAATTTATCACGCCTTTTATTGGGTAGTTGTTAAAGGCCTTCTTTTTCTTATATTGGCTTAAATTTTCATCATTTGGACTCTGCTGGACAGGAAATTCCTATGCATATATACATCATTCTTATAATAAATTTAACTCAAAAAAATGTTGATAGGTCTATATCTACTCTAACCAATACTAAACTAGTAGCACACTCAGAATATCTTTAATTTATCTCGATTTAAGACAAGTCATGCATATTCAGTAGATGAGTTTCAAGAACCCATAATCAACAGTTTTACATATATTTATAATAGTTGATATTTGAAGCTTAAAGGTATCACTCTAAAAAGTCTATTCTATTTTATAAGATAGTTCAGGAAATATTCATAATGACTATTGATTAAGCTCTTACTAAAATAAGATTTCCATCTTTTCAGGAACTTCAGCCATATCTGTGATCAGATTAGGACTACATAGAACCAAGAAGACAGATGATGTCTTTGTTCAGACTAAACCTATATAGAACCAAGAGGACCAAGAACCTAAAAGAAACCTGTGATAAAACAATGTAGCCATTCTATATTTGTGTCCAGAAACAGAAAATTTGTACAACATTACAGATTATAAAATAATGATAGCTTTTTTTGTTAAAGTATTAAGTTTTGTTACCAGTATTTATTGTTTTGTAAAAAAAACAAACCAATAAAGGTTATATTCTTTAACCAGTGAGCATTTAGAACAAGACTTATGCTTATTTAGGAAGTTTTTGTGTAGAAAATACTTGTATTTGAAATGAGCCATGGTTGAATAAAAACCTAGATGTACCGTCATAGGAGAGGCTGCATACAATATTGTATTGGTAGTGAAATTCTTTAGTTAAAACATGCTGCCAACATTCTTTGTTTAATTTTTATTTTTTTTATTCAGTATTTAAAATACAATATCTGTGTGTATTTGTTGATCTAGCATTGTCACATGCATACAAACATGGCTACAAAAAATTAGATAGTAGATTTGCTATCTTTTAGACTTTTAATTCAGACACTATATGGGTGTTGCAAAAAGTTCAAAAATGCAATAATTTATTTTTGCAAAACCTTTCCTGTCACAATTTTGACAATGCTACATGATATGCAAAATTCCTGAGTTACCTTCTTTTTCTTTACATGGAATTACAACTAGATAGGTTTTGGAAATGTGAAAACTGGTATTTAAAGTGGTGCACTATTTTCTGAAATCACAATTAATTACCTCTCAATTTTGTTCATTAATCCCACTAGGTACCATTAATGTTTTATTGGAACAGTATTTACTGAAAAAATACTATATTGATCAATTCAAGAACTTAAAGGATTTCCATTTTTGTTGAGCAATTGTTACATTTTTCTGTTTATTAAATATGTTTCTTTACATTTAATAAGGTATATTGTTTCCACTAACATGACATTTTTTTTATATGTTAATCATTTTTTGTTTGTTTGCAGAATGAAAAATGTTCAGACAGTTTAATGTTTGTTAGATTTTTTTTTACTTGTTGAAGAGAACATTATAATTAATATTAATATTGGTGACATTTATAGAATGTTCAAATTTTTTTTTTACAATAAAGAAATGATTTTCACGTCGTTTAAAGCCCTTTGTTAGCCCTTAACATACTTTTTTAATGTGTGATGAAAATATACCCATCCATATCTTACATCTGGTTAACTTACCTGTCGTTCAATAGAGCCAGCCTAGTGGACCTAGTTATATTATAGGACACTGCAAAAAGTTTTCTGTGCAACAGGTAGCATGACAAATAGCCAAAAAGCACTGGTTTATGTTTCATTTAAAGGTATCATGTTTTCTGGTCTGTGCATCTGTTCATATGTTTCTTTGTCTGTATGTCTGTCTGCTTCAGGCTTTATATTTTGATCAAGATAGTTTTTGATAAACTTGAGGTTCAATAAACTTGAAACTTAGTATACATACTTCCTATGATATGATTTTTCTCATTTGAATGTCCAACAAGAGATTGTTCCCAATTTCATGGTCCACTGAACAATAAAATGATAGTGTATTATGGACACATTCTTTTGCCTTGTGTTTATATGTTTCTTATTTGTAGGTTTTTGTGACATGAATTAATCTCCCTATGCCATTTTAACTTACTCAGTCATATGGGCATCATGAGATATAGACATCAATTGGCCTCCTGTGTCGCCATCAATGACCAGGGTGAAAAGCATCTTTAATAGCAAAATATTTTGAAAATCATTATAGCTAGAACAAATCTTACAAGGCAAAAATGCCCAGAATCTTAAAATCAAAATTGCTATCTCTTTCCTATGAAATTATTTCCAAAACTATAAAAGATGATCACAGCCTTAGACATTTCTTCATTGTGCATATGTTAAGTTGGAGCATTTGCTGACTGACTCATATCAAGCAGAACTTATTCAGAACCATTTCAAAGACAATAATAAAGAGCATCTTGCTTACTTATTCAATTTCTTATTCGTATATAATGATGATGTATTGTCAATCAATTACATTTCTTCATTTTATTGAGCTCTTATATTCCCCCCCCCCCCCCCAGTGAACTTGAAGTAAAGAGACCTCCGAAACTCAATGACTTCTTACTTTCTGGAAATGGATATTTTCCAATATATAATAATTAGCAGTAACACTTTATTGACTTCATTGACAGGGATGTGTTCCCAACACGAAAATGAACGAGGAAGGAGCACTGAAATCTGCAATCGAAATAATACATGGAAGCCATAGACTGTTGGAAATGTACACATGGACAGGGCCGAGATATTCGTTAATGTTATCCCTTGCTAATGCTCAGGATAAAATTCGAATATCACGGCCAAGGCATATCGATATTTTTTGTATTATTTTATTTAATACAACATATAGGTTATTTCCAGCTCGTTATTGTATGTATAAATCTGTTACAGATGTAAACTACTAAACTCTGTTAGAACATTGACCTGGTTACTGATATAAATCTGGTTACTTTTTATATCCATTATCGCCACCTAAAAATATAGTAGGGTATAAAAGGACACTAAAAATTCTTTCTTGCTGCAGGTTGGGCAATATTTTATTAGCCAATTCCCGATTTGATTATGTGTTTAGTATTGCACACTTTAAGAACAAGTTGTTTGCCTTTTTTCAATTATTGAGGGGGAAAATGAACAACTGTCCATCTAAATAAATAAATAAAAAGATACATAAGAGTGTTGACCAATTCCGCACATCCCACAAGTATGTCAGCTTATAATTCTTATAAATATGTAAGTTCTTGTGTTACCAACATATGTTGGGACTTCTCTGTAATCTGCAAATTGCAGCAGACGCTCAACGCCTCTCCCGTAAAAACAAACCCGAGCAAAATAGAGATCAACACCTTGTTTTTTTTTATTCACGTTGACACCAAATAGTAATATCTTTACAAAGACAAAATTGTATATTATTTACAAAGAAAGAATTTACTTTCACATTAGATGAGATGCAGAGACATTTTTACTATAGCACTCGCCGCTTTTCCCTAAACAGTGTATCTGAATATGGTGGTGTGCATAGCCCTTGCTAAAAGTATCTGATTCAATTCTCAATGTAATAACAATCGGATTTTGTAATCTAAAGTTGACTTGAGTATTGAAAGAAGCATTTTCAGATGTAAAAAAGCAACATGCCACTTACATTACTTCAAAAGTTCGAAACTCTCTTGCCACTACTTACAAACAAAGTCAATAAAACTTTAAATATAAGGTAAAATCTATGTAAAGACATTGATATGGAAACCGATTTTTTTTACTATTTCATTTGAAACACAATGTATTTTTCAATCTAGTAATTGTATGTAAATACTTGTAACAGATGACACTAAAAAAATAAAAACTATGTAAAGCATGGAGATATATTTGTTTTGTATTGTGTTATTTGGTACAAAATAATAAGTGGTTTTCAACTCGTAATTGTAGGTATACATCTGTTACAGAGAAAAAATACTATACGAAAAAAACAGCTGAATTTAAACATTGACATAGAAACTGAAATTTAATACAAAGTGTATTGGTTCATTTGGTATACAATCAATAGTTTTAATCTGGCAATTCCGTTCCATCCGTCGTTTTAAACTCTTTTTTTTTATTTCCTTTGAAATTACAACAACTGTTACCAAACTCTACCTGAACATGGCTGCTTTTTCTAATCATAAGAGTAGAATGTAGTTTTTGTCTTATGTCTGAAAAATCTATGCATCAGAGGAAATCTGAAATATACAAAAATGTTCAAACGGTTAAGGTTTATGTCCTCTTGAATTACCACCGGTCAAGGGTTATCTCCTCTTTAATTATCAGATATATAGGAGACGCATATGCTGGAGTTTTAAGTCCCTGAAATTTTATTTGTTTCAAGTAATAAGTATTGTACCTTTGATAACAACATGTTTTATTGGTCTCTTTGACAATTTGTAACTATTATCTACTATAAAAGACATAGAAAACTAATAAGTGTATAAATTATATAAAAATCAAGTAGGTCAGCTTGGCAGAAAACGCCCCTTAATGTTACCCCTTAAAAGAGTTATTGCCTTTAAATGATGATTTTTACCATTTTTGCTAAAAAAATATGAAAAGATGAAAAATGATAAGAATCTTACTACGGTAAAAGTGTTTGAAAAAATATGAACTACAAATAACCAACACGAATGAATCATTAGTTATGTCTCTGATGATTTCAATAATTCGTTTTCAAATTTTATCAAAGCACCCCAATACTATAGATTACAAGCTAAAGGTGTTTTTGTACATTACTTTTGACCAATAAGATATTAATTGACCATAGCCATTTCTATTGTCAGGAGCCATAGCCAATGCATGGTGACACTTTAGAATATTGTTTTTAGTGTGTTTTCTCTGAAGAGTATTACGTGAGGAGATTGTTAAACAGAATTGGGTTTAACTATCAATGTGTAATTTCTTTGATTGCAGTAAGCTCCTGCATACCAGTATTAATTTCATTTTCATTATATTCCCTTTTTCATAAGGCGCTTAATCGTTCGTACATCTCTCAAACCGGAGCATTCTTCTTTAATTGTGCTTTCGAAAAGCAGAGGATGAATGTCATGAGGACCTCGTTAAGAACTGACCATTTTCATTTTTCTGGAAAAAAGTTAACACTAATTAAACATGTTAAAACAGGGAACAAACTCATTTGCATATAACAGTTAACAGCATTGTTTATTTAAACAAAACAGATAACAGGCAGATGGATTGAAAATAGTTACCAGGTAATATATATTTGAAATAACAGTGAACAACACCTTCAAATAGCATAAAACAGGTTATCAGAAAAACATCTAAAAAATGGAATTCGTATTTTTCCGTTTACAGTTTATTGTCGAGCCTTCGACTTTAGTCGAAAAAGCGAGACTAAGCGATCCTACTTTCCGTCGGCGTCGGCGTCGTCGTCGGCGGCGTCCACAAATATTCACTCTGTGGTTAAAGTTTTTGAAATTTTAATAACTTTCTTTAACTATACTGGATTTCTACCAAACTTGGACAGAAGCTTGTTTATGATCATAAGATAGTATCCAGAAGTAAATTTTGTAAAAATAAAATTCCATTTTTTCCATATTTTAGTTATAAATGGACTTTAGTTTTTTTCTGCGGGGAAACATTACATTCACTCTGTGGTTAAAGTTTTTAGAATTTTAATAACTTTCTTGAACTATCCTTGGTTTGAACCAAATTTTGACAGAAGCTTGTTTATGATCATAAGATAGTATCCAGAAGTAAATTTTGTAAAAAAATAAATCCATTTTTTCCGTATTTTACTTTTAAATGGACTTAGTTTTTCTGCGGGGAAACATTACATTCACTCTGTGGTTAAAGTTTTTAAAATTTTAATAACTTTCTTAAACTATCCTGGGTTTGTACCAAACTTGGACAGAAGCTTATTTATGACCATAAGATAGTATCCAGAAGTAAATATTGTAAAAAGATAACTCCATTTTTTTCTGTATTTTACTTTTAAATGGACTTAGATTTTCTTCCAGTTAACATTATATACAGTCGGCAGTTTAAGTTTTCAAAACATTAATTAGATTCATTAACTATCCTGGATTTTTACCAAACTTGGACAGAAGCTTCTTACAATCAAAAGATAGTATCAAGAGGAATTTTTTTATTGATTTTTTTCCTCGTTTTTTGTTGAGCCTGCGATTTACAGCAAAAGTAGGCGAGACACTGGGTTGCGCGAAACCCTTACAAATTTTATTTTAAACGTATGTTAGTTAATCAATATTTCAAGACAATGAACATTTTTTAATCTCTTTTCTGTGAATATGTTTTTTATGTCAGTAAAAATAAAGTTTATTCTGTAAAATTCTCGCATCAATAATATTACTATTAAATGTATTAGTTATTTTTATGATCAATTTTAACCTAGAGAAGGTTCCTTTTTTAAATATTATTTCAACAAATTCGTCCTTTATTTGGCCTTTTCAAGGTTTTTGGATTCGAGCATGACTGCTTATACGAGTCTTTTGTAGACGTAACGCGGTTCTGGCGTAAATACAAAATTTTATTCTGATATCTATGATGAGTTTATTTATTACATGTATAACTTAATTCTCGAAATTTTCACAGTTATTTGTTTTCTTTGGCACACTTATTACTTTATGTTCTCTTTTTGTTTGGCCGTTATTCTCGTTTCGGTTGATACAAAATAGCATTAAAGGTACCAACTTTGCTGCACCAGATGCGCATTTCGACAATACATGTCTCTTTAGTGATGCTCGTGGCCAAAGTATATAAAAGCCAGAGATTACCATACGCGTATGGTCCGACCCTACGCGTATGGTCGGAGTAATTGACACTATATTACAGTTTACTTTTAATACTTCTAAACTCTTCATATGGTATGACCGTTCATCAAAAAGACGCTATCATATAGCATGTATAGGTAATTTTATTACTATATTAATATAATAAAAAAATAAGCTAAATAAAAATTAGAAGTTTATATCAGTTAATTTTACTTGTCAAATCTATAATAAACACATTTTATACTTATGGTCATTACCGATGGTCAATTTCGATTGTTATTACGAGTGAATGGCAATATTTCGACTTAAAAAAATAACTTCCAAAACTTTCTTAATGAACTGAAAAACTTTACACAATTAAGAAGTAACTGGAAAGTAACATAGTTTATTTAAGTGGTTTGTAAATATGATGTATTGCAGTCATGTTACGATATTTGAGATCTAGAGCTTCTTTTAAAAAAACACCGTAGACATATCGGAATGGACCAAGACCTCGGTTTCACTGTACGCAGAGCTACAAAAAGGCTAGCTTTTCACTCGCAAACAAAAGGTGTAAATGAAAAGGATCGTACACAACCAAGACTTGCAAATGCAAAAAAATATGATACTGTATGGAAGTAAATATCACCAAGCCTACATGTAAGAATGTAATTAACGATAAACCTAACTATGGTATCGATATTTAATTTTTAAGTAGTATTTGTATTATGAAAATAATACATTGTCATGTTACCATCATTTTTTTTAGATAAAGTTTTTATATATTTGAAACTTTTATAATGTAATTTAAAATAAAAAAATACGTATATGGTCAAAATACTCATATGGTCCAGCCAATTAATAACCAAACGAGTACTATACTCATATGGTCCGACCATACGCGTACGGTCATGGTCCAAATACTCGTATGGTCCGGAACATAGCCACACCACTTTTCCATTCTCTAAATATAACTCATTAAAGAAACAAAAACTTTGAGGTTAACTTAAAAATAAATGTTCCATGCTTGCATTATCTTACATCATTTTTAAGATCATATGATACATTTGTCCAGAAATGTTATGTTTACATAAACACATCTTTAAAAGAGGAAGAAGACACGACTGGGACAAGGAAAACAGAATATTATAAGCCAAAACAAACAAAAACCCGGAAACACAATGCAATAAGATTTCAAGAGTTGAAAGGAAACTTTGTGGGATAAGATCTATTTTGCAGATAATTTGGCTGGCCTATATTTAACGTTTTTGTATACATAGCTCTTGTACCCATTATATTTTTTAAAGATAAGACGAAGACATGTAAACATTTTGGTAATATGAACCACGGTCCACGGGTAAGAAATCTTATAAGGAGTCGTTTAACATATTCATTTCTATTGATTTATTTGTGTTTTTCAAAGGCAATAAATCCTATAAGGAATAGGTTGACAATTTCGAACACGTTTACCTAGTATTGCCCTTCTTCGAAAAGTAGGAGTATGTCAACAAAAATAGTGTAAAGTTAGATTTTAATGGGATTTGTAAAACTGCTTCCTCTTAAACGACCATATATTGCTAAATCGACCCGTATTGAGATATATGTAAAAGTCGTGCTATTAGGGCTAAGATAATTATGCAATACCAAATGCATATATATTAGTTTACAACTGAGTATGAAAGAAGTTCATATCAACATATTACACAATTGAAATCACAAAACAATTTCGAAAAATAATCAAACATACCTGCATCAAAAACAAATCCATTGTTTTAATCGCATTATTCATAATATAATTACAGACGCAAAATGTCAATGTCTAAACAGAGACACCACTCCAGCGTTTTCAGCTGTTCTCACGGATAAGCAACACGTTGCAACAAATACGGCTGTCAAGTTCGACAAAGTTGTAACAAATATACAAGACGGCTATGATCCAGCTACAGGAATTTTCACTGCACCTACTGATGGAGTGTATCATATATCTAGTACTGTCATAAGCCGCCAAGGACACAGGGTGTTCGTTAGTCTGTATCACAATGACGTGAAGATAACTAGCATTTGGGTAAGTCCTGCAGATGCCACTTATGAAATGGGCACAACAAATATGGTATTGGATCTAAAGGAAGGAGACGAAGTCGCCATTAGGTCACGTGGAAATTACGTAGTTCACAGCAGTTCAGATTTCTACAGTTCATTTTCTGGTTTTATGATATCCAAATAAAGAAAACACATATCAACAGCGGGGTATTAAGAGTTATTCTTTACCCTCCGTCCCAATTTCGTTCTGCATTCTAACTTTGGCTTGTCTGCAAATGTTTATATACCATTAAACAATTCGTATAACCACAAGACAAGTTCGAATTGGAGGTCACTTGTCGTTTTAGATTTATGTGGTTACCTTGCCAATATTCCGATATTTCATATTCGAATGAGAGTAGACAACTAAAACAAATATTATGGTAATATTATAATGAAAGGACAAATATAACAAGTATTTATATGGTGACAACATGTTATGATTCTAGTTCACGATGTAAAAGAAGTTAACTAACAACTTAGGAATATGACCGTTGTTATCCATTTGTTTGATGTGTTTAACCCCTTCACGTTCCAATCGGTACTCTGACACCAATATGATATGTTTTTGGGCAACTAGCTTGCGTAAAGTATTGAATCTTTGACATTTGTTTATGTACATCAGTGGTTGAGGGCTCGAATCAATCCCCTATATCACAGCTGTGTGAATTGTGGTGCCTTAAACGTCTTCCGAGTACAATTACGATTTGGTATCCGATCGCCACTAACGGCCAACATTTTCTCCTGTGAAAATCGTTTTTTTTTTTAATTTGAACACAATATTTCCATAGAGTATAATGCTGATGTTGGGGGCAACATAACTTTTATTTATTAACTATGCCGTGTATTTTTGAGGGAAACTATTCATAGTATGATTAAAACTTGTACACAAGTTAAATTAGTGATTTAAAGTGTACCAACGCAATCATCAACTTGCAATGCACTCTAAATGTGTGGTCATTTCTTACCAAACCAATTAAAACAGAGACAAAAAAAACCCCCAAAAATCATGATTTTTTTTGCAAAACTGAAATAGATGTAACAGAACATTGTTTCTGAAGTGCCTGGTTTTGGAAATGCCGAAAACACTGTTAACCGGTAAAAGTTAAGAAAAAATGGCAGACGGAAGTATACCACATCTTCGTTTTTATATGATATCATCCTATATTTGCTCAAAATGATGGGATTTACAGCAATTATATGTTATATCGAGACTTAATTTCTAAACGAAAACAGGCTGAATATTATTTGTTTACTCTTACTTCGTTAATGGAAGAGTTAACTACTAAAATTTCCATACTTTAAACTGGTACTCCAGTGGTGCAGTGGAAAGCTGTACTAACCCATAGCAGAGAGATTGCATGTTCGATCCTCAAAGCGGGAGGTGAAAATAAAATTCCTATATTAAATGTAACTTTACTTAACTTTACTTTCAATTTCAAAAAGAGAGTCAGGGTTATATACAAAACTCAAATTTAAAAGAATGTATGTATGTTTTTTTAAAGAATATGTGTCCTAATTGCACCCCCCCCCCCAACAACAACAAAAAAAACACAAACAAAAAAAACATCATAGACCCAAAACACGAAAACTTATTATTGGTAATTCAGTGAATCTTAACTTTTAAAGTCAAAATTCTATTTGCTGCTTGAATGAACATGATTTAGCCTGAAATGTGTGCCAATGATTAGATTTGGACGAAAAAAGGGCTGAAATCCGTTATTTTGCATGTTGCGGGCATCAACATTTGGAAGGCATATAGCACGTATTTCCTCCAACTATACCATAATGGCAACTTTTCTGTTTCTATCTGACACGGGCCATTACTTTGACACCACAACTGTACCCAATTAGCCCATAAAAAAGTCCCCATACGACCTTTTTCGCAAGAGTTTTGTAATTTTTCACTTTTTTCCCGCAAGTCACGTGACTTTTGGACAGATAATAGACAGTAATTGACCTAAATAGACAAATTTTCTGATATAATAATTTCTTGGCAATATTTACTTAAAAATCTTTCAAATGGACCCAAAACGACCTTTGTGTGAGCTTTAGTGCGAATGATATATGCGATTGAATTTCGATAGTGTCTTTACATAAGTTTACGTGCCAAATTGGAAGATTTTTAACAAACGCCGGAAAATGAAAGGGTTAAGCTTTTGATTTGGCCATTTGATAAAGGACTTCTTTTTTGTAAATATTCCTCGGAGTTCAGTATTTTCGGGATTTTACTTTATACTACTCAGACAAATTATTTTTAATTGGAACTTACCAGCATTTAAAAAAAAAAATCATAAAAAAAATTAACTCCGATTTAGTCCTACTACATGCTGCATGTTAAGGGCCAGCTGAAGTCCACCTCCGATTGCAGAATTTTCTCGCTGTGTTGAATGATACTTTGGTTGTCTTTGGTGGGTTTTTTTTATCGGTTGTTGTATCTTTGACACATTACTTGTAAAGAAGATAGTATATAAAACAGAAATTAGAAACAATTTAACATAAAACAGTTTGTGTTTATCTTTTAAAACAAAAAAATTATGCAAATTTTCATCAAAATTTCAAGACGGGATCTAAACTGTAGCGTAAGCCCTTAATGCTGTTGAATACCATTGTATGTTGAACTGTAAATGGTTTGTGTTTTGTTTTGGTGTCACCTGTTTGTTGTTTTAATCCCATTTTTCTTTTTATTGTTGTTTACATCTGGTTACCCTATATCTATCTGGCATCCAACTCTGAGTAATACAATTTATATGTTGACCTAATGGTATTAAAGTGGTACAAAAAAAAAAATACAAAAAAATAATTTGGCTCGTTTAATTTCATAAAATGTTGATAGAATATATTTCATTTGACCCTTTGATAAAAATATATGAATTTCAAAAATCTTGAACCACACCCTTTTTTTGAAAATTGTCATTGGATATATAGCAGTTGGGTTCTGTCAAAGTGAAGCTAAATACTTCCTTAACAATAGATAAAGAAAGGCAACAGTAGTATAAATCGCTGCTCAAAATAAAAAATCGATAGAGAAAACAAATTTGGGTTACAAAGTAAAACCAAGGGAACACATTTCAATTATAAGAGTAAAACAACGGAACATTAAAAACACTGAATTGCAACAAAAACCAGACGTGATTAAAACGTCGAGATGCTATAAAAGATTTATCTCCCGGTAGTGTTATGTGCCACATATTGAGCAGGATCTGAATGCTTACCCTTCTGCAGCACCTTAGATCACTCCCATATTTAGTTGGGGATCATGTTGCTCAGTTTTTTTTTCTATGTTGTGTTTTGTATACAATTGTTTATCTGTCTTATTAGTCATTGCGTCGTTAGTTTGTTTTTAACTTTGATTGTCCTTCTACTATCTTTAAGGACATTTAATATTCTTTTTTACAACATGTTGGACAAATGTGTACAGGCCATTTTCAGATTTGATTTGTTATTTGACATTTTTATTACAAATTGTTTCCCTTTGCTATTACTAGGCTGGTTCCTAACTAGACAAAACAAAATTATAATGTTTATGAAAAACAAGAAAATTGTAAGAGATAATTAAAAAGTTTTAACCAATCTTTAATAAAATAAACCAATTAATTTCAAAAGGTTTTAGCTAAACAAAAGATAAAAGTAATAACAAATTTGAAAAACTTATTAAGTATAACGTAAACTTTGCAGAATTAAATTTGAGCCTATCCAATAATCACATCATATGAACAATTCATTATTATGTGAAAAAGTAGGTCAGTTCTGGTTCCTTCGAAAATCGTGACACGGGTCTTAAATTAGAAATCATTATCTAATTTACAGAAAGTGAACTCCTTTTAGCACCATTTCAGCACTTCTTGTACATGTAGTTCTCAACAGCAACCTTCTACCAAGGAAATTATAATGGGAAACGTTAGCTCTAAAATAACGTATCAACTGCGACATATACATGTACACTATCAACAAACTCAACAAACGACAACAACAAACACTGTAAATACAAAGTTGAATAGCACTTAAAATTTGATTTCACGACATATTTTTTAACCGAAGCGAATCTTAGTTTGAAGTATATCTGTACACGTTGGCAAAAATAGCCTTTGTTAAAATATCTAATTCAATCATCAATGTAATTCAAGCTTTAACGATTCAAGTGTATATAATCGTTTTGATTCTAGCCATTTGAATTGAAATTTTTCTATATCTATTTAGCAATAACCGGGTGAGTGATGTAGTTTTCCCTGATGAAACTATTCACTTGCCATTTAGCAAATTAAACACTCTCGATCAACTTTGGACAACGTCGCCTTTTAATGAAACAAGAAAAGGGGGTTATGATGCTCATCTTTCCTTCACTAGAGGGTCATCAATGGTGGTCTTTAAATCTGATTCCCAAAAAAGTTTACCCTTCGAATAACTCAGATTTAATCAATGTTTATCAAACTTCAATTTCTTCAAAAAAAAAAAAATACCATACCTTTTGTGTTTATTGTTATATACTTTGATTTAATCACTTAACAGTTGATCAAAAAACATAATCAAGCAAAATCATTCATTATTTTAAAAAAAGACGGTTTTAATTATCTTATTGACAATATAATTTCAGACGCAGAATGTCAGTGTCTAAACAAAGACACCACACCAGCGTTTTCAGCTGTACTCACGCATGCGCAAAACGTTGCAGCGAATACAGCTGTCAAGTTTGACAAAGTTGTTACAAATATACAAGACGGCTATGATCCAGCTACCGGTATTTTCACCGCACCTACTGATGGAGTGTACCACATCTCGTGCACTGTGACAAGCCCCAAAGGAGGAAAGCTGTTCGTTAGTCTGTATCACAATGACGTGACGATAAGTAGTATGTTGGTTAGTCCTATAGATGACACTTATGAAATGGGCACAACAAACATGGTATTGGATCTAAAGGGAGGAGACGAAGTCGCCATCAGGTCACGTGGAAATTTTCAAGCTCACAGTAATGCCGATGGCTTCAACTCATTTTCTGGCTTTCTGATTTCACAATAAAGTAAACTGTTCGATCACAGTATATATATGTTTATTTTTTCAACAAAAAACAAGCAGACATGTTTTCGATGTTCCAAGAACAAAAGCCATGGCCTTTGATTATATTTTAAACCCTGTCTCAAACTTGTCTGAATAAACATGAATCAATAGAGACAAAAATGCCAAACTTCTCATCGACCCATTTTGAATCAATTAAGACGAAAACTCAAATATAACCTGCCCAGAACCCAGAACAAGGGACAAAACATTTGAAACATATTTTGATCACCCATTCTCTCATTACATATATAAAAATAGCATTTGGATAAAACATGCATCCTTTCCAAAGTAAGTGTCGTTGGTTCATGTGTGTCATATTTGTTTTCAAAAAATTTTTTTAAGAATAGTTTCATACTTTTCATGTCAGGGCCTTTTATATCAATATTTTGAAATTGCGTGCATCCATTTCCTTTGGACTTCAAATTAGTGAATAGTTGTCTCATAGGCAATCATATCGAATCGCTTTATTTGCATCAATAATGCAATATTGATGTCTACATTATCAGCAATTGAGTTAATGGAATCAAGTAGGATATGTATCCTTGTAAATGTACTTTGGGCAAATACAAAAGAAATGTTGGTTATCCGCAACAGGGTGATTACAGTTTGTACAACAAAGTTTTCTCAGATAAGAACGTATTAAACGAATGAGATTCTAGGTTGCTAGTATTGTTTCTGAGTTGACAATGACTTATATTAAGTTTCCTTATCCAATAGTTGAAAGGTTTACATATATATCACCAGCCCTATAAAACTTGTCCAGTCCACTTCTTAAATACCCAAACTTGGGGATTTTTGTAAACTCAAAGGAAGACTTTTCCGGAGTCTTACAGTGGAAGGAATGAAACTAATAAAACAACCAGTTCTAGCAAGAGGTGGGTGGAAAATGTTATTTTCAATCCTGAAAGTATAAGGGGTTTTTCTAGAAAGATATGGTTGAACCTACTCATAAAGTATGCAGGTGTCATCCCATTTGATATTTTATAGAATAGTATAAGAATTGTTTATTTCGTCTATTCTCCACAATGTCTAAACCTAATTCAATATAAAGTTTGTCAAGAGGAATTACGTCGTAATCCTGTAAGAATTCTAGCAGTTTTTATTTGAATATTTTCAAGAAGTTCAGACTCGCGTTGGGAGCAATTGCCCTAAACAACATCATCATACTCTTATTTAGGTCTTATAAAAGCATAACACATACGTATAAGTGATCGTCTATCTAATAATTGTTTAACTTGACGAAGCACAGATAGACGAGATCATGCTTTTTATAAATAATATCAATATGTGTGTTCCATGAAGCTGATGACTGAAATATTATCCCAAGATGACAGGAAAAACTTATTTTCTTAACGTCTTCGCCATTTATCCCAAAATTACAGGTGATTACTCCCTTTCCCTTCTAGTAAACCCGTTTTTCTTTTATAGTTGGTGTTTTCCTCAGTCTTGATTTGTAATCCATATTTGTTAGCTTAATCGATTTATGACTTAAAACACAGATATTCTACTATTGACCTTTTTCTACCTCAGCCGCTTGGTTTCCTAGGCCGTATTGTATTCAAAAGTTCCACCAAATCATGATTGTGACCTCATTTGTAGTATATAATTACAGTGTCATAAGAAGGTTATATAGAAGGATGCATATTTATATATATATATATATATATATACAACTCGTCTAAACATCAACCCAACAATGTTAGATCTGTAAATTTGCTTTCGCAAATTTTTGGTTCTTCCCTCGCCGGGATTCGAACCCATGCTACTGTGATATCGTGACACCAAATCGCCTGCACTGCAGCCGTCCCGCTAGACCACACGACCACCTGGGCTCTCAAAAAAAGAGCTTTCGGTGGCCATATGTTACCTTTCCACGTCAGTTTTAATCTAGCGGCGTACTACAGTACATGATATATAAGGCATGAAGATGTTATTGTTACAGATCAGCTAAATTATCTATAGTAAAGGATCCTACAAATTAATGTAAGATACAGTCACAGAAAATAATTATATTCATAAGTACGTCTGAGTCAGTGACAACCCTACAACAGATGTATCCATCGGATCGCCATCAATGATGGTGATACATGGCTGTGTACATAATGTATATACAACTCGTCTAAACATCAACCCAACAATGTTAGATCTGTAAATTTGCTTTCGCAAATTTTTGGTTCTTCCCTCGCCGGGATTCGAACCCATGCTACTGTGATATCGTGACACCAAATCGCCTGCACTGCAGCCGTCCCGCTAGACCACACGACCACCTGGGCTCTCAAAAAAAGAGCTTTCGGTGGCCATATGTTACCTTTCCACGTCAGTTTTAATCTAGCGGCGTACTACAGTACATGATATATAAGGCATGAAGATGTTATTGTTACAGATCAGCTAAATTATCTATAGTAAAGGATCCTACAAATTAATGTAAGATACAGTCACAGAAAATAATTATATTCATAAGTACGTCTGAGTCAGTGACAACCCTACAACAGATGTATCCATCGGATCGCCATCAATGATGGTGATACATGGCTGTGTACATAATGTATATACAACTCGTCTAAACATCAACCCAACAATGTTAGATCTGTAAATTTGCTTTCTATATATATATATATATATCTATTGAGACTTATCCATTGATACCAGATGCCCCCTCCTTTTGTCTCGAAAAAAACCCACTACTTTACTAATTGATTAATTTTAGGATTTTTGTAAAGGCAGTAATGAACATGTTGATTAGTAGATAGTATTACTAATGTGTTATTATATTACACACATTTCTAATGTATTAATAATAAAATTTTCCATTTTAAAGATCGTTTCTTAATATGTTTTCATGCATAGATCATTCTTAACGTTTTTCATTGAATTCTTAATGAAATTAAAGTTTGATCAAATCACGTGTAATCATTTGTACTAGTCATGTTAATGGCAATTTGATTACAACTATCTAACAATAACGGGTATTCTCAGACGAAAATATTCGCTTGCACATTAGAAACTTAGACAGTCTCTAGCCATCATTTACAGTGTAACCATTTAATAAAATCTGAAAAACGGAAGTGATTATGCTCAGCTTTCTTTGAATAAACTAACACCAGCAAAACAATGGGTTTCACATGTGGTGCAGGAATTGTTTTCCCTTCATGAGCACATGAGATTCCACCCAATTGGTGGTAGAGTTTGTGTTTCGTATTATAATGTTTGTGTGTTGGTCGTTTTTAGGCATTGTGGTGTCAGTTTAGTTTTGACACTGGATTTTTAATGTCCCTCTGGTATTTTCGCCTCTCTATATATAATATTCTAATATCAATAAAACGTGTACGCTTCAAAAAATCCAGACTCTATATCAAATTACAATTTCTAAATAAACAATGACGTGAATTATGTGAAAAATTAATAAAACTTTTCAATATCGGTAGAAGCTATACTTGTATTTGTAGTGTTTCATTTGGTACAACATATTTTTTCTTGGAGTTGTTTTTAACATCTGTTACAGATGCAAACTACAAGAAAAAGAACCATGTACAGTCTTTGACGTGGAGACTGATATTTTTTAACTGTTATGTTTGTTTTAAAATATAGGTTATTTCACGCTCGTAATTGTATGTTTACACCTGTTACAGATGTAAAATGTAAAAACAAAAAGCTATGTTCTGACAATGATCATGATGATGTGGAAGCTGCTATTTTTTGTGTTGCTAGTTCATTTGGTACAAAACAAGTGGTTTCCACGTTACAAGCATGAATATGAGTATCAAAAAAGATCTTGCTTCATTAAACAACAAATTACTCTTTTAAAAAATCTCATTGTAAAAGGCAGTCAAGAAATTCGTTCTTTCAATGGATTTTCACAAGTCAGAAAAGGTCTGAAATACCACTTTTCCACAATGTTTGATTTTTTCTACTTGCAATTCAAGTCATTTGTATAAGTGAAAACAAACTGTATTTGTAATTTCTTGGATCTTGAGTATGTTAAGAATATAAGAACAACAGCAATATTTGATTTCTGATGAGTCTTTGGTTACCATTTGACCAGTAATCAAATTTAAACTAGCAATTGTCATGACATGTTCATTTCAAACTTATTAAAACTAATAATGAAACTCCCGAAAGCAAAGTCATCCTTATACGATTTATACTCTCAATTTAAACTTGAATGTATACACGAAGGGCATTTAACGTTTAAGGCCTAGTCAGCGATAACTTCTTTATACCGACACATCCAGCCAAGGGTATGTCATGGACAAGACCAATGATTGTACGTTTTGCGGAGTGAAATATGCAAAGTTCATGAAACAATTCTTGATATCTTTGATGGTTAGATAAAAATGCTTTTTTGATTGAGTTAAGTCTGCCAATTGATATTTTATCGTATGTTTTTCTATGTTGTGATGTTATGCTATTGTTTCAGAAAAAGGGAGAAGGTTGGGTTCCATTAAAACGTTTAATCCCGCTGCAAATGTTTGCACCTGTCCTTAGTCAGGAATCTGATGTACAGTAGTTGTCGTTTGTTAATGTAATATATACGTGTTTCTCGTTTCTCGTTTTGTTTATATAGATTAGACCGTTGGTTCCCATTTGAATGGTTTTACACTAGTAATTTTGGGACCCTTTATAGCTTGTTGTTCGGTGTGAGCCAAGGCTCCGTGTTGAAGACCGTACTTTAACCTATAATGGTTTACTTTTTAAATTGTTATTTAGATGGAGAGTTGTCTCATTGGCACTCACACCACATCTTCCTATATCTATTATGTAGGGAAAAATTAAATTAAAAACATTGCGTCCAAAAATGAGACTATCCCACATCAAAAATTTCTTCTATCAGACTTTAATTTTATAAACACAAGGGGATTGATGATATGCTCTTAGCACCATTGTAATGTTCTCTTAAAGCTTTTGTTAGTTTTTTCTTATAGCAACTTAAGATTTCTTCATGATACTGGCCCTTGTGAAAAATTACCTAGATTAGAAAAAAGTACCGAAAAACCTCTGTGATTGCATGCATTAGGTACATGCACGTTAATAATTAATGTTAAAAGTATAAATGCACTCATTTGATGTTGTAACAAAAGATGTATTTTAATGTTTAGTTTGTATACAGCTGTCATTTTCAAATCGATTATATGATTAATCAGCATGCGTTCACGTATAAACTCATTTCCTCATAACATTATTGTATTTCACAGATCTACATACACTCCTTTAAACTTTTTTTACTGTGGTTTTAAAAATATCAACTGTTAAAGTCATAAGAAACCTCAAATTAAAAAAAAAATATGCATATGGTTTTTTTTATAACTAAATGGATAGTTTTCATTATACAACTTATGTACATATACTTTTTTCTGAGGAAAATTCTTTAATTTGTCCACATTTAGAAGATGTTTACTAATTTTTAATTGCTTCCTAAGCAATTCGACGACATATTTTCCGTATTCATAGTCACCTGAGCGTAACCCCCGTAAAAATCCGGTGGTCGCAATACGCATGGATATGTCATAAAAATAAACAATTATCTGATTGTACATGTTAAACACGTGCTCAATTCCCATGCTTTTTGTTATTTGTTTACTAAAAGGTGACAATCGGTTATCTTCGGCTTTAAAACACGGCATTTAATGAGCAGCCATATTTGTTGAATCATAACAGACAGAGAGAAAAAAAATTGACGATTATACTATATATTTGCGTAAAAAATGAGAAAATTTTGCACAGAAAACTAAGTTTATGATGTATACATGCATTGGTTCAAGAATTGGAAAAACATTATTTTTCACCACTCACTCGTTTCATTTGACTTTAATTAAGTGGACATAACCTTCGAACACACCGATTATTTTTCATACTGTATGTGCAAAGATGTTATAGGATGCCTTTTAAAATTGAGTACGTGCTCGACAAACATTTGTTTTAATAAATTTTGTAATATAATTTCAGATCCTATTGTTCATATGTTCTGATTTTTCAATAAAACAATTGTCACTTTATATTACTGTTTAAAGGTAAAATAGCCTCCTTCAAACTGCTTATATCTTTTTTTCTTTTAAATTTTGACCATACGTTCATGTTGAGTATATCAGTATTTTGATCTTTTCCGTTCATTGGATATTAAAAAAAAAACATGCCAGTAGAGGTCTGAAATGGGACTTTTTTCTTAATTTTTCATTAGTTTTCCTTGTAATTCAAGTTATTTGTATAAAGGAACACGAAATATATTTGATATATCATGAGTCTTGAATATGTTTTAAGATATAAGCACGAAGGCAATCTTTGATTTTTGACGAGTCTTGGTTACCATCTGACCAGTAATCAAATTTTAATTAGCCATTCTCATGACATGTTGTTCATTTTAAACGTATCTAAACTAATAATGAAACCCCAGAATGCAAATTCATCCTTATAAGATTTATACTCTCTACTTAAACTGGAATGTAGAAAAGAAGGACATTTAAAGTTTTATGCCTAGTCAGCGATAACTTATTTATACTGACATATCCAGCCAATGGGATGTCATGGGTAAGCCCAATAATTGTACATTTTGCGGACTGAAATATTCAAAGTTCATGAAACAATTCTTGATAACTTTAATGGTTAGAAAAAAATCTTCTCTGTAAGGGAAAACAAAACTAAAATCTTTCGTAAAAATATGAGACTATCCAACGTCAAATTTTTTTTATATTAGACCTTAACTATATGAACATGAGGGGACTTGATATACGCTCTTAGCACCATCGTGACGTTCTCGTAAAGCTTTATTTAGTTTTCTGTTAAATGCAACTTAGAATAGGTTTTCATGATACCAGTGAAAAATTACCTAGATTAAAAACGAATACCGAACAACCTCTGAGATTGCACGTGTTATGTACATGCACCTGAATAATTAATTGTAAACGTGTATATGTACTCATTTGATTTTGTAACAAAAGATGTAAGTATTTTCAATGTTTAATTTGTATACAGCTGTCGTTTTCAAATCCATTAAGCCCATACGTTCAGGTATAAATATATTTCCTCATAACGATATTATTAAAAAATCTAACATTTCGATTGTCTCTGATAACAGGTAATGCAATTATAAATTATTTTGAACATTTTTTAGTTTGTTTTTTAGAAATAGAAAATAGTTTATTAAGTGGACATATCCTTCGAACACACCGATTATTTTCATTCTGTGTTTGCATATGTGGGTTGTGGTGCCTTTTTAAATTGAGTACGTGCTTGACAGTTTTTATTTTATCTAAGTTTGAAATCTTGTGTCCAGAAAATACCCTTTACCAAAATAGGATGAACAGTATGTAACTGATATATTTTTGTCTGTGTTATACCTTGTTTCCGGTGACGTCATATTTTTAAAATACTGTCTTTGAATTGATACGTTCATTTTCTGTAAATGAGTCATAGTGATAAAGATTTTCTATCAATAGACATAGACTCCCTAAGGTTTTTAAAAAGAGAGCATGATAATTTTCGGAACTAAATATAAAAAAATGTAAGTAGATTATGCTTAATTGCGTAGCGGTATTTTACCTGCTCATGAAGATACCAACTACAACAGAATTATACATCTCTAAAATAAAAATGCAAAAATGCCAATTCATAAGTCGAATCAACCATTTACCTGCCCAACGGTAAAATGGAGATGGTTCTTGTTTTTCTATTTTGGCCTTCTCAGTTTAAAAATCCAGAGCGTAGCAGCAATGAAGTTAATATTATATAATTAACGCTCAGTCTTACGTTTTCTATGTTGTTTCTTGTGTACTAATTTGTCTGTTTGTCTTTTAAATTTTTAACCATGGCATTGTCAGTTAATTTGGATTTATGAGTTCGACTGTTCCTCTGGTATCTTTCGCCCCTCTTTAATAAAACAGCAAGATTCAAAATAGAAATGAATATACAATAAGAGATTGTTAATCATTTGTTCACATATAGGGAAACACATTGCAAGTCGAATGGTTAGGTTAAATAACTTTTATCTTACGTGTAGCCATCTTCTTAAATATTTTGTCAAATTTTGTGAAAAACATGATCCTTCATCCTTCCCATTTCGTAAATAGTTACAATCGTATTGCATTCTAAATTATTAGTGTGGCATGATCAGTTGTGTTTTGCTTTTGTAAGGTTTAATTCAGTAACTAAATATACGTCATCAAAGAAAACTCATTTAGAGGAGAAATTTCTGTATACCAATAAAGTCTGGTGCTCCTCTGATTGGTATATAATGCTAGTACAAGAAATGATGATAGATTGACAAAAATTAGAGTAAGAAATACAAAAACAATGAATGCTGACTTTTCTTATTACAGTATTAAAAAGTAATAAGGTCAGCATCGAAATTTAGTTCGAACATACAGTGATTATTAACAAGGCCATTCGAAGGGCCCAACATTGCCGAATGATACTACTGTTTTATTGCAAAACATAACGTTAGGGTATATTTCAGTTTTATGAAAGAAATACGAAAGCTTTTGAGTTTTAAAAGTAAACCAGAAATAATTTGAATTCAAGACATGGTTTTAGAAATTGTTTACTGAATTTTCTCAAACTTATATTTTGAAATTAAATAATTACATTAATCTCTCGACGTTTGTTTCCGGGTTGCCTTTTATGACGTAAACAGATAGAAAACCGCAGAAAAATACAATTAATTACGGTAAAACTAGTAAAATGTGACTTCAATTTTGATCGAAGGAGCTAGCCGTGACACCTGCATACTTATATGAGTTAGTCCAGTCATATCTTAACAGACAAACCCCTGATTCTCTGAGAAATGAAAATAACAAATTTCACCCGATTCTTGCTCTTATCTTAATAGTTTAATTTCTTCCACTATAAGACTTTGTAAAAGTCTTCCTTTGAGTTTACAAAAATCACCAAGTTTGGGAATATTTAGAAGTGGACTGGATAAGTTTTATAGGACTGATGATATAATTTAAAGCTTTCAACTATACTATTGCTATTTTTGAATCTGGTCAGAAATATATCAGTGACACTCAACGTTTTGTTTGAAACTTTCTCAATTTTTGTTTCATTTAGTTTGATTTTTTTAACATTACTTCATTTATTCCACTAAGCAGGCTAAGTGTCTCTTTCAAGCCATGTATTATATATTTCTAATGACTTATAAAGGATATTTGCATGTTTCAAGGTCCTTTAAATAACCGATGATTATTTAAAATTGAGAATGGAAATGGGGAATGTGCCAAAAAGACAACAACCCGGAGATAGAGCAGACAACAGCTGAAGGTCACCAACAGGTCTTCAATGCAACTAGAAATTCCCCCACCCGGAGACGTCCTTCAGCTAGCCCCTAAACAAATATATACTAGTTCAGTGATAATGAACGCCATACTAAACTCCGAATAGTACACAAGAAACTAAAAGTTAAAATGAAACAAGATTACCAAAGGCCAGAGGCTCCTGACTTGGGGCAGGCGCAAAAACGAATGATTAATTGCCTATATATTAAAATATACTTTGCATTTAGTAAGTTACACTGTTAACATATATTTAATGGACTGTGGCATGCATGTTCCACTATATTGCATTATTTTAAATACAGTTGTTGTAATTGAATTATACCTTGTACTATGTATTTTGGAGAGAGCTGTAACAGGCTGTGCCTGTTCCTCAATCCTTTTCCTATCTTAATGAATAAAATAGATTTAAAATCAAATAGCCTTGACAACTAACAAGAATAAAAGAAAAAAACCATTATCCTGTATTGTATTCAATCGTCATCAGCAGTTAAGTGCTGAAAAATATCATAATATGATTATCATACTACTAGCATGCTAGCTTAGGGACATTTTACATGTTGTAGTTAAAAAGGGTAGAATTAACACATTTTTGCTGCTATTCTGTACAACTGAGTATGTACTTATATGTGGAGATGTGAGACTATCATTTCATGTTAGGGTAAAGGTTGACGTCTGTTCAATCGTTTAAACCTGACGCATGTGTTTGCATCTGTCATACGTTGTTCAATGCTGTCGATATGATTTTCCTTTTTCATATAGATAAGACTATTGTTTTCTCTCGTTAAATTTATAATGAAATTTGTGTTCTTATTGGCCTGAATCAAGATATCATTGAAGTAATACTTATAAAACAAAGCGTGACAAGCAATTGTGCTCATCTTACAAAACTGACCAATGTGAATTTAAGGTATTAGTACTGTTAAGATCCAACATGGTACATCAGGTTGAGAAAAAACGTAAATTTAAACAAAATTCAGATGATCCAGTAGACTCGGTACTACGGACAGTATGTACATGAACGTGTACAGTCTTTTTAAACTTCAAAAACGACGAACTCGTAACATATGTGGAGCAAATGATGATGTTATTTTCAGTGTTCAATCTACCAGGTTAGGAATGTGGCAGCTGTTTTCCATTCGTAAGATGAGTCTGATTGTTTTATTATAAGTTTTCTTTACATTTGGTATTTTTGTAACTTTACTTTTTCATGTTTGTGTACAGCTGTCATTTCTTAAATCGATTAATCATCATGCGTTCATGTAAACACGTTCTACCTCCTTGCATTATTGTACTTTGACGCACTTCATTCATTTTTGAAGTCTCTGGAAACAGCTGATTTTACTTAAATCAATTACTCAGCATGTGCTCATATAACCATGCATTTATTACCGTATAATTATATTTCCATTTCAAAACTCAAACATTTTGAGTGTTGCCAAGAACAGGTAATGTGAATTAGAAAATAATTTTGTTTTTGAAATTACAAAATCTACAGTTGACATATCCTTGGAACGCGCTTATTAATCTTATTCTGTGTGTGTGCAATGATGCTTTTATTTGAATTACATTTCTTTCTCTTAAAGTTGAAAGTTGGGTTCTGAAAATACCTTTCTTCATAATTGGATTAATAGTCTGTACCTTTTTCTAGTTATCTGCGTAACATATTGTTGCCTGATTTCGGCACAACTTCGAAACTTTCGCTAAAAATTGCTTTTCAACTTCATTATTTGATTTGGCATTTCAAGTGCTTTTATTCGCGCATCACTAATGTTTCTTATGCTTATAGTAATATAAACACACTTAACTATGGTACAGTTCATATGTACACCATTTTGTTTCATAATTTATTTTGGAAATACGGGAAGAACAAAAATGTGCCTCTGAAAATTTGCAGATTTAACATTGTTGTGCTGCTATTTAGAGTATATAATTATATCTTTGCATAAAAATAAAACCTGATGGAATCGAGCGAGTCCAAGAAAGAGGTTGCCATATTGAATTTGATTTTTCGTTTAAAGAATGGAAACAAAACACAACCCGGTGATAATTTATACGGATAGTATTGCAAAAAAGGACGTGGAGAATAACATCTAAATGTTTAATAATCGAAAATTTATGTATTATTTTGTTCTTTTAGATTTCAATCATGACAAAGACCATGAAGCTTATAAGCATTGTGAATGTTCTAACACTGATTTTCTTGGTCGAGATAGTTGGTGGAACTCGTATGGGATATCATAATACAAGATATAACAAAAGGAAAGGTAAAACCAATATTTTTTTATGTATTTTGGTTAGTATTTGTATAACAATAATGATAATGATTTAGATGAAAAGTGGTTTCATGAAATGCATTTATACTTTGTTTTCTTTTCCATTTATAAAAGAGGGATGACAGATACCAGAGGGACAGTCAAACTCATAAATCGAAAATAAACTGAAAACGCCATGGCTTAAAATTAAACAATTTTGACAAATAATAGTACACATGACAAAACATAAAAAAAGACTAAGAAACACTAATCCCACCAAAAGAGTGGGGTGATCTCATGTGTTCTTGAAGAGTAAGCTGATTCTGCTCCACATGTGGCACATGTCGTGTTCCTCATGTGACCACAAATCCGGTAAATAGTCTAATTCGGTAGGTCAAATTCATAAAGTGATCTACACTTTAAAGATAGAAATAATTAAATCAAACAAGATTTACAATGGATTGGCAACATCGAGTAAACTGGTAAAGTTATCTGTAAATGAACAGACATATTAATTGCTTTCTGTGATGTTAAAGAGAATGTATATGGATTTTTTGCCTGTGTTTAAAATTCTTAATTTTTTTTAAAAGAAGTACAATAGAATTAGATATTTAATTGCAACATCTTGTATTTGGAAATAAAATCACAGATAAAAATATTACTTTTTGAATTATCTATTAACAATACTGCGTTTTTTTTATTTATAAGTGATACTATGTATCCAAGCAGAGAACAGAAATTGTTAATGTCTTTAGTATTTTTGAAAATTAATTTAATTAAAGTGAAGATAAAATTAAGAAAGGAAATGGGGAATTTGTCAAAGAAAGAGCAGACAAAAGCCGAAGGTCACCAATTGGTCTTCAATGCAGCGAAAACTCCCGCACTCGGGGGCGTTCGTTAGCTGGCCCCTACACAAATATGTATACTAGTGCAGTGATACATTTAAATCAAGATGTTCAATGTTATTGACAATTAATTAGCCTCTGTATAGGAAAATTGTACATCCTTCATATTATTTTTATATGTTAATCAGTTGAATCAGCTGTCTATTTCCCTGGACAATTAGTGGCGGGTAACAGATAAATCAAGAGTAGCTTGAACTCTTGAGGAAATTTGTAACAAGCAAGATTTAATCAGTAAATATAGTTAGGCTGTTAAAAAACGTAAATCAAAATTTAGGATTGTTAGCAGACAACATTAAAAAATACAAATAAAAACACAACAGTTATATGTAAAAGCATTACGCAGTAGTTGAGCAATATTGTGAATGGTAAAATTTCGCTGGTTTTCAAACTTTTTTTTTCTCACATCGTTTGAAAAGTAATCCGTGGTCAAGATCGAAATATATACTTTGTAGTACTTAATCCAAAACCAATTTTAAAATTTTTCAGTTAGGATGCTCTGAGGAAATTCATCATTTCCATTCATTTGCATCAAATGTTATGCTTTATATTTTAGGGAACTCCTATTGGTATAAGAAAACATGTACATGTAAGTGCTTACTATTTACATTATGACTAAATTTTTATTGCTTAATATATTTTATTCGTGCATTTTGACTTAAGCATATTTATAGCAAATGCATAAATGCATAAATAATAAGGACAGGAACAACAAACGGAGCTGGAAATCATCATCTTCTTAGTTCTGCATTAGTTGTCAGTTCGTTATTTTTTTTCTTTATTTTCACGGATATTTGTTTACTGCGTATTTCAAATGTTTGAGAGACTTTGTCGTTCCCTCAAAGAAATGAAATATGGAATTTCGATTAGATAGAAATTCTGGTACAATTCTAATTTCTATATTCAGCCACAACATGTATCTATTTTGTGCTTCTAATAATGTGTTTCTTTTTTTGTGATCCTTTTTTGCTATTTAAAGGAAATAACCTTTGAAATTATATTGTGACGGATATGTTGATAACCGAGCAAAGACATTTAGATTCGATCCGAGTAAATTTATCGATCGTATAAATTTACTTCTTCTGAAAGAATATAAATAACACACTGTAACTGAGTCTTTAAATTTTGGTTTTATTTGTTTAAACATTGATGCGTTGTGTTGTTGGTAAATTATAACCATTTGTGTTAAGCGTTTAATAAAACACTGATAACTGACACAAAAAAAAACTGTAAAAATTATAATTTGTACAACATTACAACTTGTACACAATATATTAATACTTTGGTACATATACATATTAATGGTCCATCAATCTGTAGATACCAGTATATTGGAATTAAACATGCATATTTTCTTACTGTTAATGACGTCTTTACAGTATATGCATTGTATGTTGAATGTGTACTGATTGGTATGGCAGTCTGGGATACATATTTTTTTTTAAATTTTGTTCTAATTGGCTTAGAACAAGCTGTCAGTAACTGCAAGAACTCGCAGATCTGTACGCATTGTCTTTTTGGTTTGGTCGCTGGTGTTGAGTTGTCTCATTTCAAATAATATCACATCTATGTTAGTTTATTGTTACATCGTTTGGTTAAACCAGGTACTTTTTGTTAGGAGGTTGTGCATGCCACACAACCATGTTCAACCCACCATATTGTTCTTAAAATGTCCTGTACCAAGTCAGAAAAAAATGGCCATTGTTATATTATAGTTCGTTTCTGTGTATGTTACATTTTAATGTTGTGTTTTTGTTGTGTCGTAGTTCTCTTCTTATATTTGATGTGTTTCCCTTAATTTTAATTTGTAACCCGGATTTGATTTTTTCTCAATCGATTTATGAATTTTGAACAGCGGTACACTACTGTTGCCTTTATTTAACAGTTGATTAAAAAACATGATCAAACAAAAATATTACATTATATAGGAAGATAGTTTCAATTATCATATTTACGATATAATTTCAGACGCAGAATGTCAGTGTCTAAACAGAGACACCACTCCAGCGTTTTCAGCTGTTCCCACGCATGCACAAAACGTTGCAACAAATACGGCTGTCAAGTTTGACAAAGTTGTAACAAATATACAAGACGGCTATGATCCAGCTACAGGTATTTTCACCGCACCTACTGATGGAGTGTATCATATCTCGAGTACCGTCACAAGCCCCAAAGGAGGAAAGCTGTTCGTTAGTATGTATCACAATGATATGAAGATAACCAGTATATGGGTCAGTCCTGCAGATGCCACTTATGAAATGGGCACAACAAATATGGTATTAGATCTAAAGAAAGGAGACAAAGTCGCAATAAGATCACGTGGAAATTTCAAAGTTCACAGTAATGCCGATATCTACAGCTCATTTTCTGGCTTTCTGATTTCAAAATAAAGACAAATATTCAATTGCAGTGTGTTTATGTTTTGTCGTTGTAATAGAAACATTCAAATTCCCTCATTAAATATATATAAAAAAAAAAGATTTAGATAAAACACGCACCGTGTCACAAGTAAGATAAGGAGCCAGTAGTTAAATGGTTGTCGTGGGTTTATGTGTGTCGTATTTGTTTTGTTATGAATAGTGCCGTTAGTTTCCTCAAGAATTGATTCATACTTTTCATGTCGAGGCCTTTTATAGCAATCCAGACGGTATGAATCTTCCCGTGTTTGAAGACTGTATAATTACCTATAATTGCGTGCATCCACTTTATTTGGACATTAGTGGTCTCATTGTCAATCATATCGAATCTCTTTATTTGCATGTTATTCATTACCCAAGTAAGAAATATCCTTCATTACTCTTTTGGAACAGGTAGATGCTGATGTTGCAGGTTTCAACTACTTTTAATGGTATCTCATCCCCTTTTTTTTAAATTCGATCAGTAGCATATGTTAATACAACAACCTACAAAATTAACTAAAAGTAAAAGCAAGTGCGTATTTCAAAATGAGCGGACGTATACATGTATTATACTCTTAAATTAATGAGTAAGTGGATGTTGGTTAACAGAATATATAAAAATAGGTGGCAAAAAATAACTAAGAATACAGAAAATTGATCTAAAAAATTTAAGAATAGATCTGAAAAATAACGTGGAGCTAAAATATAAAAACAAATTGGAAATGTATATATCGATTATCTAAACTAAACAAAAAACAAGAAAACCTGGTTTCATCTCGGTCACTAGAAAGTGTTCTACGACTTATCTTTAAGTGATTTTGACTAAATTCTTCACTACTATCAAAGTAAATATCATTAACTTTTGAAATAAAATATATGAAAATAGTCGAATTAGATAAATTCTTTGGTTGTTTTTTTTGTTGATAAAATTACGTGCTTTTTGTGGTCTTTTTAATGCTGTGACAGTTTTGACTTTTCAACTCTTTACACTACACTACACTTTCACTCAACCTTATCACACACAATGTTTTCTATTTAATTGACTGTAAATAGTCATGCCAATATATTTGATGCAACTCATTTTAATCCTTGTTCTTTAAAAAAAAAAAAAGTAAATATGCTATATATACCAACTGGAGGTGTGATGAGAAGATTGAAGCTGTAATTTTTTCCTTGATAAAATATATGTACGTTCCGTCAATATTAATTATCGACAGGTACTGTAGTGGGAATTTAAATGGGCACCAAGTGTGCCTCTTTAATAACAGACTTGTTATTGTACTGTTATAAAACACAGTTTATGACGAGACTCCGTGAAGACTCGTGGAAATTGCATTCAAGTAATAAAGCCAACAACAATTACTGTACTATTGTTTGTCTGGTTTTTTTTTTTATTTTAGCCATGGAGTTGTCAGTTTATATTGACTGTCCCTTTGATATCTCTCGTCCCCTTTTTTTCTGTTATGTTAATGATATTTTTTTGTTAAATAATCAAGACTTGTCTAACTGTACTGCCAAAATTTCCCCCAAAGGATCCTACTTTGAATAATTCAAATATAACTGCTTTTTCCTACATTTAAATGTTTCAGTTTTACAAATGAAAATTTACGACAAAAGGGATGATTTTTCGTTCTACATTATAAATTTTCCTTTTATGGATAGTGATGATCCTCTGACACCATCTTACGAATCAGGATGTGTATATGTCACAACTCGTTCGCTCTACCATTGCTGTTGTAATTTTAATAAACGTAATCTATGTTTTACTAATAAATTATTAAGTCAAGGAATAAAACCTTTACAAAATTCTTCCATGAAGCAGCATACGTGTACCACACAAATCATGCAAATGTTGATGCAAGCATGAAACTTCGTAGGAATATGCCTTAATGTGTATTTAATCATAAAGGGGTATAGCCACGAGCACAATCCATTCGATCATAGAGACTATATTTGATTTTTAAACTGGCGTATGTCAAGTATAACACATCGAATTTTTGGTCCATTTTGCATACATAATGCTTGTAATTTATAAAAAAAAAAAGTGACTAGGTGAAATGAATGAAGGTTAATCCGTCTGGCTGTAGTAACATAACATAACTTCCAGTCAAATATTGACCGATAACTCACTTCCGGTTTTATAAATGATTTAAAACTTGACCTATATCAGTACCATACCCTAATGTTTAAATGCTAGTGCTTTGATAATAATCAATTTAAGTCCTGAAGTCTTTATTGAATCGACAGGATATGCCATCGCAGGAGAGCAGATCTAAGGAAGCTTTTTCAGCTGCATGCATGGTGTACAGATCGCATGGAAGTCAAATGACACTGAACGAATTGTAATAAAATAACCGAAATCAGTTGAATCACATACAACAAGGTGTTACACCATACCCGTAGTCAGGGAGTTCGGACGACCCCCCCCCCCCCCCCCCCCTTTTGAAAACAAATAATCACTGTTAAAGTCAATGTTCTGTTCGAATTGTGACTGTTAAAGTCGAGTTCGTGAGTCCAACGAACCCCCTTTGGAAATCCCTGGCTACGGGCCTGTACACAGTTGCATTGGTAAGGGGGTTATCCTTCGGAGTGAAATTCAGATATGTTCAGATATTTTACTCAGACAATATATGAGTTATTATTCTCTTGTTATATTGTTATTCACTTTATTTTATTAAACATAGTAAAACGTGAAGTTGATTTTTGATATGGCGAAAAGAATCTACTTTAGTTTCCTCCACAGATAGTTGGGGAAACTGATTGGAAAATGTTGTGTATGTCAGGAATCTACAAATGAACCTGCTGAAATCGTAAGATAATTAAGTGATATAACTGTTGGGCAAAGGTATAGTAACTATACTCCATATCCCTCTGAAGAGAGAATTAAAAAGTAAAATCACAAAAATACTGAACTTAAAGGAAAATCAATTCGGAAAAGAAAAAAAATTACTGTAATTTATGCAGAATACAGTTTAACAATGTAAACCTCAAATGTCACCAATGCCTTTTAAGATTTTTGATCGAATGTAAGTCATTTATTCGTTTTAAATGTACCCCTGATTTGGAAGACCGACCAATTCATGTTTCTTTTATTATATAGAGCCGCCTTAGCTTTATTCGCTTTAAGAGAGGCTCTGCAAGTTTTACAAAATAGTTGGCAAAATAGAGAGAGACAATCGAAGATATGAACATATGTCAAAAGTAGTTTCACTCAGGATGAATATACCATGAACGAACCTGCATTAACTGATCAGGTAACATACATCTTTGAAGCTGAATGAAATTCTGAAGAGTTAGTGGTGCATATTTTGATGACCAGATCTGGCAAACCTATACGACGAAATATTGACACTACTATATGTTTAACTTCTGCCAAGTTCGATGCACCTAAAGGACAAGCTTCTGCAGAAATGGCAGAACTGGAATCACACACAAAAGGCTTTCAATACAGCACTATAATCAGATCTTTTGAACATGTTGAATAGTGTTTTATTAGTATTAATTTTAATTTTAATCAAACTAAATATAATTGTTTTATTCATATACATGTAAATATGCGTGGATCTGCAATCTGTCATGGCATCGCACAAGGTCCTGTCTTCTCTGACCTGTTTATGCCGTCTTCACAGTTAATATATTGATGTTGGATGTGTGCAGTTGAATAAGTTAGTCTTAGATGCATGATTTGTTGATTAGTTGTTTTTTGGCTTTGAACAAGCTGTCAGTAACTGAGAGTACTCTCAGATCTTTTTTTTTTCCTTTTTTTGTTGGAATGTACAAGTACACAGCCACATGCACTCTATGTTTTAGTATTATACATTTCTATTTGTACCCATCTTATGAGTTGAGTCTTTTTCAACTGATGTTTATATTTAATTCTTATGTTCAACACTGATCAAGGTTATGGGAGGGATTGACGCCGTTATGTTTATAACCATGCCACATTCTGTGTGTGTGTGTGTGTACCCTTCCCAAGTCAGGAGCCTGTAAATAAACTCATAAAAGATACCAGGATTATATTTTGTAATTACACCAGAGGCGCGTTTCGACTACAAAAGACTCAAAAGTGACGCTCGAATCCAAAAATGTTAAAAAGGCCAAATAAAGTACAAAGTTGAAAAGCATTGATGACCAAAATTCCTAAAAGTTTTGCCAAATACAGTTAAGTTAAACTACTCCTAAGGTAGAAAAGCCTTAGTATTTCAAAATTCAAAACGTTTTATAAACGGTTGATTATTGAGTGGTCGTCGTTTGGTTGTTTGAGTTATCAACATGTTTGACCCCGCCGCATTGTCTATGTGCATAACTCAAGGCTTCACTCATTGTTTAAGCCCGTACAGTGACCACATTCACCTGTCTCAGAATTGTGCTTTCCTTAATACCATTTAGGTATTTATATAGAAAAAAATCTGAGACAAGTGCCTATGAGTGTGACATATACATTGTAGTTGCTAAATCCGCTTTATTGGGACTCTGGCCAGTGAAGAATTATTCAGATAGACGTAATCATACAAAAAGCATTACATTATCATAATTACACATCACAAAGTTAAACCTAAGACATGCAAGAATGAACCAATGTAGAGTGGACTCATCATCAGACACTGCCACAGACCCGGATTGATGTATTTTGGCATGAATGTTTTTATTTTCTCCACAACTTTTCTGCAGATTCCTTTTTTATACGTGCGATATACTGCCCTTTACTCTCAGTGAACGTCCATAAATAAACCGAAGGGACGTCAAAGGGGCGCTATTGCTAATAGTACTTGAGAAACAGATAAAAACACAAAATCTTTATTTTGACCATTTGACCACGAAAATAGGATCAAAGGGCATATGAAACCGCCTTAAAATTATTTCTTACAATCATATCATACACCAAACAAAGTTGCCCTATAGATTATAGGAGATAACCTATTACAGCTAAACACTGAAACTTGACATTAAAACTGGGTTCAATCTACCATTTTCTAAATAAGAAAATGCCTGCACCAAGTCAAGAATATGACAGTTGTTATCCATGCGATCGTTTGATGTGTTTGAGAAATTCCAATTTGATTAGGGACTTTCCGTTTTGAATTTTCCTCGGAGGTTAGTACTTTTGTGATTTTACTTTTGTCAACTGAATCATGACAATGAGACAACAGATGATACCTCCCAAATCAGGAGCCTGTACTTCAGTGGTTGTAATACATGTATTTGTTTCCGTATATCATATTTGTTTTTCGTTCATTATTTTGTATATAAATCAGTCAGTTAGTTCTTTAGTTAAAATTGTTTTACATTTGTCTTTTCAGGGCCTTTTATAGCTGAATTCGCGGTATTAGTTGTACTCGTTGTTGAAGGCCATACATTAACCTATATTTGTTATTTTCAGTTTCATTTTGTCTTTTGTGGAGAATTGCCTCACTGGCAATCATACCACATCTTTTAATGTTTATATGTACACCTTACATTCATTCCACAGATAGAGTATCATTAACTGCTTATACAGTATCTGAGATTATGCGAAATCATGTAACTTTAACCTTGATCACTGATCCATGACCTTGAGGTCAGGTAGAGACAAGAAGATAGATTTCTTTATGTTTTTATAAAAAAAAATGGGGGAAAGGGATGGGATGATATTGCCATATCTAGAACAAATATGTTTTTGTCAAATCTGATTTTTATTTTCAAAACTCATCTATTAATTGTTGCATGTTCAACATGTGCACTTTTTAATTCCCAATGATCGAACAGTTTTATTTTCAAGATTGATTGCTGATGAAAAAGCCAGCATAATTGGTATTTGTAGCATGGAAGTTTATCACAAATTGCTATTTCTTGAATAACTCTTAGGTAGGGATATAAAATCTGTGAGAATCACCTTAAAAAAAACTAAAATGGTTCACTATAACTAATACAATGTTATACCAATTTAAATCTTTAATCAAAATATGAAAAAGATTTTTTTAATACACTATATCTTATCATAGTATTAATCACCAATGACATATAGGTTTTATTAAATATAACATTAACTTGATTCCTGAAAAACATCTTTCTTGCATAATTTGTAATGTTCCCACAAATCATTCTCACAATCAAATGTTTCAGAGCATGTTGAACAAGTGAATGACTTTGTCTTTTTATGAGTTGCCATATGCCTAACAAGGCCACTTTTGCGCAAAAAAGTCTTGTGACATATTTCACATGCAAAATTTTTTTTCGCAAGCCCCGAATGCGTTTCAGCATTGTGTCTCTCTAGAGAACTTTTTGTCGCCAAATTTTTTTCGCAAAGGTTACAAAAAAAAATTTGCCCTGTATGAATCAACCTATTATGCTTCTTCCGACTGTATTTGTTGGGAAAATCAATCGAACACATTTTGCAGTGAAATTTTTTTCTTTTTCCGTGCACCAATTTTGCATGGTTTTCTCTATCAATTTTAGCATCAAAGGGAGCTTTACATATACCACACAAAAATATATTTTGATTTCTATGTTGTTTTTCTATGTGTTTTTGTAAAAGAAAATCAGCTACAAATTCTGCATTGCATATTTCACATGTATAGGTCTTTTTGCAAAGATGCCACTGCAGGCCTTTTAAACTTTTGAACTCTTTGTTACATATTGAACAGATGTGTAAGTTACCATGGTTACTGTCTTCTGTTTGTGATAAACAGTCCATGTGTGAAATCAATGGTTCCTTTTGCAACTGTTCAAAAATAGTTGCACTAGCTTGAGCCTGTAATTGTGATGCTTCCGGAATAGCTTCTGCATCCTGTTCCAAAGGATGAATTGTGGGTAATTCAGGTTCTTCCTTTATACAAAATCCAATTGTATTATCCTGATTATGATTTAAAGAGAGTTTATGCGGCTCTAGGTGTTTTTGTATTCTGTCGTGATTGTACATTGCATCTCCTTGCGAAGAATGCATTGTGGGTAATTCAGTTTCTTCCATAGTTACAGATTCTTTCTTATTACATGTATTAGGAACACAAGAAAGGTTTTTTATTTCTTGGTGATTTTTTAATCCTTCATTGATATGTACTGCATTTTGGTCTATCACATGAACTTCAGGCCAAGCAGGTTCTTCCTTAATGTGCACTTTAGGCCAAGCAGGTTCTTCCTTAATGTGCACTTCAATTGTATCATGATCAGACACGACTTTCTGTGTTTCTAGGTGTGTCTGAAATCCCTCTTTCATGTGTACTGCATCTTGATTTAAAGGATGAACGGATGGTAATCCATCATTGGTATGTACTGCAACTAATTCCACGGGATAAACTGTATTTAATTCAGATCTTTTCTGTGTTTCTCCTGGTGATTTTTGTCCTTCATTATTGTGTTCTGCATCTTGTTTTAAAGGATGAACTGAGTGTATTTCAGGTGCTTCCTCAATTTGAGTTTCTATCCTATTATAACGACTAGACAATTCCTTTGTTTCTAATTCAGTTTGTAATTTATCATTGCCACTTGGATGAACTGCAACCAATTTTATAGGATAAATTTTGAATGATTCAGGTTTTTTCTTAATACAAAACTCTATTGAATTAGGATTTGAAAGTTTCTGCATTTTAAAGTGTTTTTTCAATACGTCATTATTATGTTTTCCATGTTCATGCAAATTTCGAGATGTGGGAGATTGAGGTTCTATCAACTTATAATCATATGAAAGTTTATATGCTTCATATCCTTCACGATTGTGTACTGCATCTTGGTTCAAAGGATGCATTGTGGGTAATCCAGATGTTTCCTCAACTTGAGATTCTATTGCATTATAATTACAAGAAAAATCCTCAATGGGTCTTTGTTGTCCTTCGTTATTGTGTACTGCATTTTGATTCAAAGGATAACTTGTTGGTGATTCAGGTTCTATCTTTATATAATTTTCTGACGCATCTTTATCAAAAGAAGGATTCACTGTTTCTAGTTGTGCTGGTGATTTATCAATGAGATCTACTGCATCTTGGATCAAAGGATTAATTTTGGAAGAGCTTGCAGATTCTTCATTAATATGAATTTCTATTGTTTCACGATCGCCAGAAAATACCTGAAGTTTATTCTGTGTTTGTGATTCCTTGAACTTATCCATAGAAAGGATTGCTTGTAAACTTGTTCCCTCCTCAACAGGAATGATTTTGCGATAATATTTATTTTTTTGTGCTTCTATTTGCTTTCGATATAAATCATTATGTACCATAAAGTTATGTTTAAATAATTCTTCCTTTGTTCCAAAGCATTTCCAGCATGATTGACAAATCTGAGGCATCGTACCAGTATGAGTTATTTTGTGCATATTGAGCTCATATTCTGTATCAAATGATCTTCCCGTTTTATCAGTACAGCAATACGGACAAACAAACTGCTTTCCTTGGACCCAGGGTAATACTTTAGCATTCTTGGTATAGTTGTGCTCAAAATCTGATCTAACAAATTGGTAATTATTTTTGGGGATTTCATCAGCACCTTTGGGCAGTCTAGTCTTTACTAGGTACATAGTCGGGTTACTATCATCATCATCATCAACTGTGTCTGGAAAATAATTCAAGTGATAAAGCAATGAACATGTATATTATATGAAAAAAACCTGGATGAATGCAACATTTCACAATTTTGTTGTTGTTATATTAGCAACATATGGAATTTATTGACCCCATATATCAAATGTATATATGGTACTATTAGGTCACTAACACACCATCATGACCATGTAACTAATAGTATTAACTGTTGTTTGTTTTTTGATTCTTGTTTGCCAAAGCATAATACATGTATCAATTTGTTTTCATCTACATGTAATTATGAGTTTGATTTGCCTTAAATTGTATTTTTTGTCTATATTTCATTTTTCTTTTCATTTAAACTTGGATAAGTGGTTGGAGGATTTTTAAATTGTAATAGCATTTTAAATGTATATATGCACAATTAAATAATGTAGACAACCATGTAACAGTTCACATGAACATGATGAATATGTATCACCCAACACAGACATAACATTGAGAATGGAAATGGGGAATGTGTCAAAGAGACACCAACCGGATCATAGAACAGACAACAGCAGAAGGTCACCAATAGGTCTTCAATGCAGTGAGAAAGTCCCGCACCCAGAGGCTAGCCCGTAGACAAATATCTATACTAGTACAGTGATAATGGACGCTAAAATCCAAATTTAACACAAGAAACTAAAATTGAAAATCAAACAAGAGTAACAAGACTAACATACAACGCCAGAGGATCTTTTTTATTCTGACTGTGAGCCGAACAGCCTTCCCTCTTTCTTCTATATGTAGTGAATATTGTGAAGCAGCAAATACTAATTTTAAAGTCTTCCATATAACAAAGCTGGGAACAGAACCTGTGGCCTCCAACAATGAGACGAGCAGGCTACCATGACACACAACAAACTTTAAGGTTATTCCTACATTGTTTTTTATAGTAAATAAATCTTTTCCTGATTAAGAGTAATTCCTTGTAATTTGATTGGCTGATATTTTTCTAAAACATTTCAGTGCATTTTTTTATTTATGAGTCAATTCCAATTATCTCCCTTATACCATTGTCCTAATAAATAAAACAGGTGCTCCAGCGGGTGCAGCTTTATACGACCACAGAGGTCGAACCCTAAACAGTTGGGGTGAGTATAGACAAAACATTCAAGCTTGATACAGCTCTGAATTTGCATTGTGATCAAATTTTTGACATACTTGGGGTTTATTACACAAAACAAATATCAAGATCTTACAAATCTATTGCACAATATTGTGCAATTAAAGATTTCTTCTTGAAACTTTTCAATTTTTTTTTTTAATTTTGGGGAAAATATTTGAAAACTACCACACACCCATTTTTTTGGCAATTAGTCTAAAACCTGACATTTCTTTATACATTATTTACAAGTAGCTATATACATGTATAGTTTTAGGGAGATGAATACAACATACCCAACATTGTATGTTAAATGTTTTTCAATTACCTCCCTTACACTGTTTTTAAATTGTCTTTTAAAAGGCCGTACGGTGACCTATAATTGTTAATGTTTGTGTCATTTTTGGTCTTTTGTGGATAGTTGTCTCATTGGCAATCATACCACATCTTTTTTATATTAATTGTCCAGAAAAACCTAGTTTCACCCTTTTGTTTGCCCCTAATTCCAAAAATGTTTGAGCCATAACCCAACAAAGTCAGTACTAACTATCCCTTCATTGTATGGAAACTTGTGGTATAATTTCAGAGAGCTTCATACACTTAAACACAAGTTGTTGTTTGAAAACTACAAAAATGTTTATTTTGGGCCCCCTTTTTTGCCCCTAATTTCTAAACTATTGGGACCATAACCCCCAAAATCAACCAAACCTTCCGTTAGTAGTAATGAACCTTCTGGTATAATTTTATAAAGATCCATTTACTAAAACTATAGTTATTGTCCGGAAACTAAATGTGTCTTCGGATGACGACAACGCAGACGAATACGCCATGATATAATTTTACAATGCAAATAAAATTTGTGGTGGTATTATAAGTCTAAATATTTTGCATTCATCACAGTTTTAGAAAAAATATATTAATATATTTGGTTGATATTGTCCTAATCATTGATAGGTTTAATACTATTTTCAAAAAACAATAATAGTCCAGTCAATCTACATAAGGGATCAACTGACCATTTTGGTCATGTTGGCTTATTTGTAGATCTTAATTTGCTGAACATTATTGCTTTTTACAGTTTATCTCTATCTATAATCATTTTTAAGATAATAAGCGAAAATGGACAAAATTTCCTTCAAATAACAAATTCAGGGGCAGCGTCCCAACAACCCATTGTCCGATTCATCTGAAAATTTCAGGGCAGAGAGATCTTCATCTACTTAACAATTTTACCCCATGTCAGATTTGCTCTAAATGCTTTGGTTTCAGAGTTATTAGCCCTTCGAGCCATGTGAGCTAAAAATCATCATTTAAAATTCCTATTGAGATTTGCATTGAAAAGGGAGATAACTCTTCATCTTGGTCTATGTGAATATTAAATCAAGGATGCAGATGGTTTCATGGCAAAATTGTGTTTTGGTGATGGTGATGTGTTGGTACATCTTACTATACATAAAGAGGGACGAAAGATACCAAAGGGACATTCAAACTCATAAATCTAAAACAAACTGAAAACGTCATGGCTAAAAATGAAAAAGACAAACAGAAAAACAATAGTACACATGACACAACATAGAAAACTAAAGAATAAACAACACGAACCCCACCACAAACTAGGGGTGATCTCAGGTGCTCCGGAAGGGTAAGCAGATCCTGCTCCACATGCGGCACCCGTCGTGTTGCTTATGTGATTACAAATCCAGTAAATAGTCTAATTTGGTAGGTCAAATTCATGAAAGGGGAGGGGATTGTAGTTGCAACGTAAGGAACATATATATCCGAAATCATTTGTGAACAGTTATTCCATTATGGTCAACCAACTCGTGATGGCATCCGTAAAATTTACGAAGGGATGATTTCAACTTCACTCTGGAACTCTTAATTTATAATAGCTTCCTAATGTGAGCAGTAACCCTCTATCAAGAAAATCATGATAAGAAATGCAAGCACGGGAAAATTGTATCAATTGGGAGATATATACCCCGTATGCAGGTGCTGCTGGAATGTTGCTACTTAGAAATGGAAAGTTCACAATTGGAAAGCTGAAATCATCTACATTCTTGCTGCTTACAATTATTTTTATTTATAATGAACTTGGCCCTTGCCCAGTAGTTAAAGTGGAAAATATTAGTACAAATTTACAAATTTTATGAAAATTGTTAAACATTGACTATAAAGGACAATAACTCCTTTAATAGGTGGTCAATTGACCATTTTGGTCATGTTAACTAATTTGTAAATGTTACTTTTTTGAACATTATTGCTGTTTACAGTTTATCTCTATCTATAATAATATTCAAGATAATAACCTAAACAGCAAAATGTCTCTAAAATTACTAGTTAAGGGCCAGCAACCCAACAACTGGTTGTCCAATTTATCTGAAAATTTCAGGGCAAATAGATATTCACCTGTCAAACAATTCAACTCGTGTCAGATTTGCTCTCAATGCTTTGGTTTCAGAGTTTATAAGTCAAAAACTGCATTTACCCCTATGTTCTATATTTAGCCATGGTGGCCATCTTTGTTGGTTGGCCAGGTCACCAGACTAGATACCCCAATGATGACTGTGGCCAAGTTTGGTTTAATTTGGCCCAGTAGTTTCAGAGGAGAAGATTTTTGTAAAAGTTAATGGCGTCAGCAACCACAGACGATGGATGCCACGTGAGCTAAAAAGGCAGAAATATAAATTTAAATTGATACAAAAGTATAACTTTACCACTCCTATTCATCAGAATGTATTGATTCTTGATTTTTTAGGGTCTTTAGAGTATGAAAATCAACTTTTATATCTTTTATTAAGCTATAATCTAGATTTTGTAACTCATTAGTTGCATGATAATTTATTGAATTTTTCAACATGTCAAGGTAAAGAATCTCAAATTTAATAAAAAATAATTAAGCATGTATTCTTCAATTTGTGGTTTAAAGTTTCTTAAGATAAGTAAACTAGAGGCTCTCAAGAGCCTGTGTCGCTCACCTTGGTCTAAGTGCATATTACACAATGGATACAGATAAATTCATGACAAAATTGTGTTTTGGTGAGTGTGATGTGTTTGTAGATCTTACTTTACTAAACATTCTTGTTGCTACAATTATTTCTATCTATAATGAACATGGCCAAGTTATTACAGTGGGAAAAAATTTACAAAAATTTACAAAAATTTATGAAAATTGTTAAAAAATCCCTATAAAGGGCAATAACTCCTTAAGGGGCAAACTGACAATTTTTTTCATGGTTGACTCATTTGTAGATCTTACTTTGCTGAACATTATTGTTCATTACAGTTTATCTCAATCTTTAATCATGATAATAATATTCAAGATAATAACCAAAAACTGCAAAATTTCCTTAAAATTACTAATTCAGGGGATGAAACCCAACAAGAGGTTGTCAGATTCATTTGAAAATTTCAGAGCAAATAGATATTCACCTGTCAAACAATTAAACTGGTGTCTGATTTGCTCTCAATGCTTTGGTTTCAGAGTTATAAGCCAAAATCTACATTTTACCCCTATGTATTTTTTTTAGCCAGGGCAGCCATCTTGTTTGGTTGGTCAGGTCACGCCACCCATATTTTAAACTAGATATCACAATGATGATTGTGGCCAAGTTTGGTTTAATTTGGCCCAGTAGTTTCAGAGGAGAAGATTTTTGTAAAAGCTAACGTCGGAGGACAACGGATGACAGACGACGGACGACAAGTGATGAGAAAAGCTCACTTGACCCTTTGGGCCAGGTGAGCTAAAAATATAATATACAGATATTAACAATACCATATTTTCACATTACTTTTTCAAAATGGTCAAAAATTAAAATCTTTAATGAAAAATACATGAAAAAAATTAAACTAACCATAACACTTTAGTTTTGTACATTTCATGAGTTGAAGATCATGAAGATTATATAATTTAGTCAAATACAACATTGTACAAACTTGTCTCATTGGCACTCACACCACATCTTCCTATATCTATTTATTGCCCCATCAAAGTATCATACTTTACATAAATTTCAAGAAAAACAACCAAAAACTGACCAAAAATGACTTATATTTGCGAGAGTTATCTCCCCTTCCAATGTTAATTTCCATAGGAAATTAAAAATGCTGATTTTGAGGTTTCAATTTTATTTGACTTTTTTTGTGTATATAAAGGACATAATGCTATAGATTAGAACTAAAACATTTTGTGTTGCAATTAGTTTGAGGTTAAATTTTAGTTTGACTAGACTATAAATGTGTGGTGTGATAACAAAATCAGGATAAATCAGTTAGACAGTCATGACAGTGTACAATTGTCCTTTAAATACGAAATTTTTTGGGTCAATAAAATTTAAATCGAGTTAAACTTTGTCTCAGCCTTGAATTTATTGACCAGATAAATTTCTGTACTAGGACAATTTCACACTGTGCTACTAATAGAATTATTGTTGAAATACACATCTACAAATACACCTTATAATCGCTATTTAGTCCATTCCGGGAAAAACAGTCATTTATACAACTTCCTGTTTAGGTCACCGGCCGAAAAATGGAGGTCATCAGTAGTGAGCTGAGGGAGAAAAATTTTTATAAAGTGATCATCAAGAAGCTTTGATATAGTATGATCCACTTTTTTCAAAATTAAAATTAAAGTAAAAAAATATTTTGTTTGAAGTATTTACGGTAGTTTAAACAGGTCTCAAAATAAGTATCATGCATGGTGAATTGTTTAAACAGGGTCCCAGATAGCTTCAACTGGATGAAAAAAGTTGTGTAATTTTAGAACTTATCAGGAATGGAATAAATAGCGATTAGGTGTATAGTTTGTCCTGAAATTCAGGAGTAATGCAAGTTGAAGTTGCAATGACAAACTTTTGGAGCAGTTTACTTGGGTTAAAATTCAATGTTTGAATTTTTCCCCCGTCTAATGCATTGTATTTTACTTTATCTCGTGATAAAAATCCTCAAAATTTATCAAGTTAGCCATGCTTAATAGGATTGTTATTCCATCCAGCCCCACTCCCTTAATTTTCTTTTATGAACATGAGTTATACCTTGAGAACATGTGACATCTTGATTTGAATCTTGATTGGTTAAATTCTTTGCAGGGACAGATTTGACCTTTTTATCTTTGTTTCTGTTGGTCCTTGTATTATTCGGTCTGATGTCCACTTTTCTTTTTCTTTTTCTGCTTTCAGGAATAAATGTCTAAAATAAAAATTACATGTACATTTAATAATTCTTGGATTAATGGAAAGAAGTTCTACTATCAAAAGTTGCTGACACTAATACATGTAATAATATGTTCTCTTACAGTGTGTATATATATACATTGTAACTGTACATTTGTACTTCTAATGTGCGTATTATTATGCATTAACTTTTCTACATTGACTAGAGGTATAGGGGGAGGGTTGAGATCTCATAAACATGTTTAACCCTGCCCCAATTTTGTGCCTGCACCAAGTCAGTCTTGTTTGCTTTTCAATTTTAGTTTCTTGTGTATAATTCAAGTTTAGAATGATGTCCGTTATCATTGTACTAGTATACATATTTTTTAAGGGGCCAGCTGAAGGACACCTTTGTTGCTTTGACACATTCCCCATTTCCTTTCTCAGTTTTATTCAGTAATGGAAAAAAACATTTAACTTAAGGGGGGTTATGTTTTTTTGTCGGTTTTAGAAAAAAGATTTTGGCTCACAATTTTGTCAAGTTCTTCAACGCTTTAAAGAATTTAAATTGTTTTAAATTTTAAATTTTCAATCGAATTATTTTGATAAAAATATTACACTATAAGGTATGGGGAAAATCTAAAGCAGCATACAACACATGTATATTTGTTTGCTTGAACAGACAGTCAGGGGTGTTACTTGTACAAGTATTAGTAATTTTTATTTTTTTGAACAAATAATTTATTTATACAAGTGTATTTTATTTACTTGTATTGGTAAATGTCTAGCTATATAAAGGGACATAGATGTAACTATAGGCCAAAAAATAATTTACCAATACAAGTAAATAAAATACACTTGTATAAGTAAATTATTTGTTGGCCTAGTTACATGTATACATGGTATATGTCCCTATATATAGCTAGACATTCAGATTTTATTACTTATATTATTCTAACGACTTCTTTGGTCTTATAGAATTTTTAATTGTCTAATTCCTTTGCAGATGTCTCTACTATTACTCAGTAAACCAACTTATTTTCGCGAGCAATTTATTTTCGCGACTTTCGCGAGTAGAAAAATATCGCGAAGTTAAATTGTCGCGATTATGTAAAACTTGGACCTTTCATTATTTAACAACATCAAGTTAATTAGATAATCGCGAAATTTAATTGCCGCGAAATGGACTCGAAAGGGCTAAACGCAAAATAAAGTATCCGCGAAAATAAGTTGGTTGACAGTAAATCATTTACATGTAAGTGTTATTTTGTAGACAACGAAAATCTCATTTGTCTGTAATATCTTCAGCATGTTCAGAACATTGCTTTTGTTCAAGCCCCTAATAGGTGCATTTTATTTAGTCTAGCTTGCACAATTACTCAAGGTCAATAAGTGTATGTTGAATTATTGGAATGAAACATTGTACTTTAGTAAATAGATTAATTATGAGCTAACCTGAGAAAAATTGTAAAAGGAATGATTTTACATCTCAAAACTTGTGATTTGTGGGATTGTAAAAAACAATATTACTGAATGACTGATATAAGTATATTATTTACTTCTTCAACTTTCAATGCAAGCAAACTATGATTTTATTTGCATAAGAAGTACCCCTCACTGATAGAATGTGTTTTTTTCATCAATTTACAAATCAGAAGGTTTTTTAAGGAAAATCAATAAATTTGTAATTTGCAGGTTTAATTTTAGTGACAAAATAAAGATTTGAGTTATCTTTCTTTTACCCATCTTGCATTTTCACAATTTGTTTTATCTATTTGCATGTCACATAAATTAAATCATATTATAATGTGTTATAACTTATTTATAATGAAGCTGTCATACCACAAATTAAAAGTCCCTATCTGTTCAACCAAATTTTGCAATTTCCACAGCTTTTTAAATATTTTACCTTAAGTTTAACTTCATAGAAATCAGGTACATGTATATCCTGAACATTGCTGAATTGTACATGTACTTGTATGTATCAGCTTTCTACATGCCAATTTTCATGTTTAAAATCATATAAAAAAGAAAAGGTCTTCCAAATAGAGGTACCACTAAAAATAACCCCTGGTTTTCTTGAAATCTGAAATAAGTATACTACAATGTACTATGGAGTGGCCGCAATAATCCTCAATTTTGAATGCAAAATGCATTTACTATTTACTTTTCTACATCATTGTACATTGGCTAGAAGTATAGGGGGAGGGTTGAGATCTCATAAACATGTTTAACCCCACCACATTTTTGCACCTGTCCCAAGTCAGGAGCCTCTGGCCTTTGTTAGTCTTGTATTCTTTTAATTTTAGTTTCTTGTGTGTACAATTTGGAAGTTAGTATGGTGTTCATTATCACTAAACTAGTATATATAGATATGGGGAGATGTGGTGTGAGTGCCAATGAGACAACTCTCCATCCAAATAACAATTTAAAAAAAAGTAAACCATTATCATGAATACATGAATATAGATCAATGTATGGCCTTCAAAATGGAGCCTTGGCTCACACCGAACAACACTTAACTTCTTAAGTTAATAAAGGGCCCCAAAACCACCAGACTGAATGTAAAACCATTCAAACGGGAAAACCAATGGTCTAATGTATACATATAAAAAAAACGAGAAACGAGAAACAAGAAACACATATATATTACATAAACACACAACAACTACTTTACATCAGATTCCTGACTTAGGACAGGTGCAAACATTTGCATCGGGATTAAACGTTTTAATGGATCCAAACCTTCTCCCTTTTTCTGAAACAATAGCATATAACATCACAAAATAGAAAAACACACAATAAAATATCATATATAGATATAGGAAGATGTGGTGTGAGTGCCAATGAGACAACTCTCCATCCAAGTAACAATTTAAAAAGTAAACCATTATATGTTAAAGTACGGCCTTCAACACGATGCCTTGGCTCCCACCGAACAACAAGCTATAAAGGGCCCCAAAATTACTAGTGTAAAACCATTCAAACGGGAAAACCAACGGTCTAATCTATATAAACAAAACGAGAAACATGTATATATATTACATAAACAAACGAAAACTACTGTACATCAGATCCCTGACTTAGGACAGGTGCAAACATTTGCATCGGGATTAAACGTTTTAATGGATCCAAACCTTCTCCCTTTTTCTGAAACAATAGCATAACATCACAACATAGAAAAACACACGATAAAATATCAATTGGCAGACTTAACTCAATCAAAAAACGTATGATTACACAATGAACGAATAAATTTTATTTGCGATATCTGAATACAAATGCAAAGTTTTTGTTTAGGGGCCAGCTGAAGGACGTCTCCAGGTGCGAATTAAGTCCTGAGCCACCTTAAATTCTCACCATTTCAAATAATGAAACATCTCGAAAAGAAGCTCCATAACCTAGCATTCATATGAAATTCTTGGCTTATAATTATGTTCCTTAACTTATGCTCTTCTTCACTTACACAATGTTCATGTAGTATCATTTTCATTTTCTAAATTTTTTGTATTAATAAATCATTTATTGTTTATTTGGTCTTTCCATTTTCCATGGAAAGACCAATTGCTTTTGTTCTGATTATCTTTTTTTCTCTCACAGTATAATCATGATTATTATTTCACAAGATGAAGCTTAGATATTTGGTAAATGATCATATCAAACAGTTTATAGGCTTATAAGACTGACAGTGTTTACACAGAACACTTTTTCTTGGAAGAATTATCTCCCAAAACACCATTTTTCAGGGCTCTCGCTAAGGATTTTTGAAGGCAAGTCCATGGTGAGTCCAAATGAAACAGGAATTACATGTATTCTATTGCAACATTTGAAATATAGTTTATCATTTTAGTCTACATTACCTTTAATTGAGCAATAAAAATACATTAAATTCAGATTTCTTTTAAAATATTGCTATAAAATTAATAGGTTATTTCATGTGTTCAGATTATACAAATATTTCAATCTTGATGCATCTTTGGACTCATCACCAGTTTTGAAAATGGTCAGATTCTCACGAGTCCAGGACTTATGGACTCGCCTTAGTATATATTAAGCACCCTGATTTTTGTTGTAGCGACTACTTCGCATCCGTAACGGATTACGACAAATTAAGTTTACCAAATTATGCTCTCTATATTAACTTCAGGATGTTGAATTTCATTTACGCCGAAGCGTTATGGAGACACTTGTAAATGTATATCCATATGAGAGTTATTCCCCCTTAAACCAAGTTTTAATACTTCCATATCAAATTAGATCTGTATGGATGGAAAGACTCTCAATGTTTCTCTGAACAATCGTGGTTTTTAATTATTTAATGAGTTTGTGTCAATACAATATTGTATTTATAGATTATCGTTGATTATCTCAACGAGATTGATTTTCACGCTTGAGCTGGAACAGCGAAAGCGAGAAAAGCAATCGAGTTGAGATGACCAATGATAATCTGTTTATCGCTATTTTACCTATGACAACGTTGTCAATTTCAATGTCAATTTCGTTAGCAACGCCACGTGGCCTCCTTAGTTTCTAGTGGTAATTTTTTCATCTCAAGCGAGAAGCATGATATGAAAATTATCACAAAAAAAGATCAAACGAAAAATGCACAAAATAGCGATAAATATATATATCAGTCATTTGCACCTTGTTATTTCCAAACTTACTAGAAAGCCAAAATATAATGCAATTTGGTCTCTTGTGGATAGTTGTCTGAGAGGGTCATAATGGGGTACGCACCTTCATGTAGAATAATTGTATAAAAAGTTCTTGCCATTATATGCTGTTGACGGGATAATTTTTTAGTGCATGACGATAAAAGGTACATTTATACATGTACTTGAACACTTTCTTTAAAATTTACTGATTTTGACAAATCGTGTTAATTTTTCCTGAAAATTCCAGTAAATCATGATCCACGTATTGGTAAGTCACTCAGGGGTCCTACTTGTACAATTAATTTTTCTTTACTAAAATGAAGAAGTAAATAAAAATAACTTGTACATGTAGCACCCCTGACTGTTATAAGTATATTTTATTTTGATGAATCACTGTAAACATGGTAAAATTTCAACCAATTTGTATTTGAACATGTTGAAAATGACATTTTCATGCTTGATCGATGGTGGCATTAGGGCATATATCATGTATATTTTTCCCTCTCACTGGCAAACATACATGTCATGCATGTGTGTCTTTCATTTTTTGGTTTCTAATCAGAATAAATTCAACACTACAAATGTTTTACCTTTCCCATTCATTACCTGATTACTGTCATCAGAACCACTTCTAGGTCCCAGGGAACAACCAACGGTCTCTGAACTACACGTATCAGCTTGTTCAAGTCCCAGGGAACAACCAACGGTCTCGGAACTACAGGTATCAGCTTGTTTAATTCCCAGTGAGCAACTAACCGTCTCTGTATACATATCAGCTTGTTCAAGTCCAATCGAGCGACCAACATTGTCTGTATTATCAGCTTGTTGATCAAGTTTCAGTGAGTGACCAACAGTCTGTATATTATCATCTTGTTCAAGTCCCAGTGAGCAACCACTATTAACTATATTATCAGCTTGTTCACGTCCAACATGTCCCAGTGAGCAAACAACATTGTCTACATTTTCAGCTTGTTCAAGTCCCAGTGAGCGAACAAAAGTCTCTGTATTATCAGCTTGTTCAAGTCCCAGTGAGCGACCAAAAGTCTCTGTATTATCAGCTTGTTCAAGTCCCAGTGAGCGACCAAAAGTCTCTGTATTAATATTATCATCTTGTTCAAACCCCAGTAAGCGACTAACCGTTTCTGTACTATCAGCTTGTTTTGATACATTTTGATCACAATTGTTAACTGTAGAGGGTTTTACAGCAATGAGTACATACTTTGCTAAGTGATTATGTTCATTAAATGGAATAGCCTTGTTACATGTTACATTACAACCGCTATTTGCTCCTACTCGGTTTGTGGTGTTCCCCGGTAAACGTTCAGTGTCACTTTGTTTACCTGATTGCTCAACCGTTTCTATCAATTTTAATAATCGAGCCCTTGTCTTTTTTGCTTCCTTTTCTAATCGCAACACTCTTTCGACTGCTCTATAACAATTTATACAGACACCGTTATCATCTTTCTTTTTCCTTTGCAAATTTCCAACTACTTTTTCTATCTCGCAAAAACGTTCTGTGGTCAATTTCAATTTTCGATGAAGAAATTTATTAGTTATTACAAACCCGTCGCTTTTTGTTTCTTTTTGTACAAACACAAACCCACAAATGACACATATATTCTCTACAAATTTGGTCAAAGGTTCTACCCTGGGCGCTTCCATTTTGTTGTTGTTGTCATCGCATAAACATGATAAAGTAAACACCGAGGAGTTCCGATAAACTTGATTAACTTGCAGTGATATGAAAGAAGCGATCTGATTGGCCTAAATCAATGTTCTCCTGACCCGCAAATTAGCATCCTACAGCTGCATAATAATTAAATAAAGTTCATCAATATAGAACAGTCAGTTGAATAAAATATAATATTTTACTTTCATGGATAAGTAAGAGGGGGAAATAGGGGATGGTGTCTAAATTTAAATCTATAATAGATTTTTTTTCGCTCATTTCCCAAAACATGCTATAGAAAGTTTTCATATTATATATGAGACAATATATAAAAAAGTCGATTTTCTATGTCCCCCACTTCACCAGCAATTATTTTTTTATTCAACCATCTTTTTTGAAAATTTCAAGTTTCAGTATAAACTAAATTATATAATGCACCAACTCTTGCCAATTAAACACTCATTCTTATATTTCTTCCAACAAAATATTGTAATTTAAATGTTCACCCCCCCCCCCCCCCCTAAGATCATGTTGTCCCCTGTGTTTTTTTGAAAACTAAATCATTCAAATAATATCCAAATTAATTAAACAGGCGTCCGATTTTCACATATATGATAAATTTTATAATTAACTTGCCCTTTATTTGTCTTTTTGCATTATAACTATAGTATGTAATAAAATTTTGCAAATTTTAAGACAAAAAAAAATTGTCCCCAGACTCTGAGGTGATTTCCCTCCTGTTACAACTGAGGTTTTTTACCTGTGAAAACGTAAAGAGAAAATTGTGCAATTTAAGTATAGAAGATAGTAACAGAAAGGAATTTATTTTAGAATTTTTCATTACCTAGGCAGATTTTTCATCTTGCAAATACAGTTTCAAAGAATAAATGACATTGTTAGCTGTTATCTTCCAATTGTGACCAATCTTAAATGATGTATTTTTCTTAAACTTTAAAATAAAGCAGAAAAATCCTTTCTGTTACCAACTCTGTCCTGTTACCGTTGTCCTGTTACTCAAGATTCTTTCATGTTTCCGACATACCGAACTATATTTAAGTATATTTCTAAACCTTTTGTATTACAAATGTTAAAATCAATAATTGGCATTTGATAAACTATAATTGCAGGATATACTAGTAAACCACAAATAATGTCTTAAACTTTTTCCTTATTCCCATTAGAAACTTTTTAAAATTGATTCCCTTTGGTAACAGGAAAGAACTGGATTTTTTTGTACCATTTTTAAAATTGCCATTGTTTCCTTATTAAACAATTGTTTGAATTACAGACAACAGTTCCTAGATCCCAAATGTGTGTTCTTCAATTTGTGCTATTAAAATACCGGGTTTAAAGATTATTTTTTTTCTTATTGCCAAAAACTAATAAAAACCAATAAAATAAATAAAATATTGTCTCATATATGGAAAATGTCGCCCGGCTTCTAACTATCACTAATGTGTTTATGTTTATGTTTACTCTACAAATTTATATATAATTAGATACTATATATTAGAAATACCAACACTTTTTTCTATAGATGATCACAATGATATTATTATATTTAAAGGAGCGGCGGTAAGTTTTCGTCGAAAAAATCTGTCCGGTAATATATTTTTCTTAATTTTAAAGATTATATCTTCATATAACATTAACATGCATAAGGGGACGACCATTTTATTTTCAAAAAGGTGGGGGGGGGGGGGGGGGGGAGGAGGATTTGTTTTTGATCTGTTATTTATTTTTTATTTTAAACTTAGAGGACAGATTATTCATTTTCTGCAATATTGAAGCAAGATTTTTCATTTTCATTAAACATGTTAAAGACGTCTTTAAAGCAAGGGACTAATTATTCATTTTCACAACTATATTAATGTTATTCGAAAACATACAATTTTTTAAATGATTTGTTTATTATAAATAATATATATATATGTATAGACAAGTCATTATGTACCATTTAATCAGAATTAATCATCATCCTCTGCAGAAATGAATCTTTTATATTCCTAACTACATATATACATTCATGTATTGAAACATATATAGTAATAAAGTTTAGTTGTTACTATAGCTTCTAAAGTGTTGGCACACATATTTCGTTGAGCGGAGCGAGGACATTTTTTTGGAGGGTTTTGGAGCCACTGAATGCCCAAGAAGCTATAATTATAGATGATTAATGAGAGACGATAATCAACAAAAACAATATGTATATGTATATAATAAATATTAAACTTGAATGGTAAAATTATACAACGAAAGTATTTATTATCATTTACAATATAAAACTTCTCGGCGTCTTTTAAGAGTAAAATTACAGCGGTTTTGGAACATAGTCTGAGGAATATCTTGATTCGAAAATAAAAATACCATTTCAGTCTGACAATCTGTAAAACTATTAAAATGGCGGTTTATCAATTTTTAGAGACTCAGTAAAAAGAACTTGTCAGAAGATCATTATAATAGACAGGACAGTGTAAAATAACATGATATAACTCTTCGACAGTATTAAAACAATTAAAACAACATCTCTCTTCCAGCGGCAAATTTTCATACCTCCCAGTTTCCAGTTTAATAGAAGCCACCCCATATCTAAATTTTGCAAAGGCGCTTCTTTCACAAAAAGGCATTAACAGTGTGCAGTATAGTTTTCAACAACATAATCCTGCTTAAAAATATTATAGGTTCTCAATTTATTACGCCCATTTCCCCTTCTGATGATGATTTAACAATACTTTTCCATTCTTCAATATAATTATCAAACATTCTTGACATGACTGTATCAAAAAACATATTTTTATTAATATAAGTGTTTGTATCACAAAAGTCAACCAATTCAAGTTCCGTGAATTGTTTTTTAACAATGAAATTCCAATTTTTTACAATCATTCTATGTTTTAGACTGACCTCATCTGCCCATTTTAATATTTCCCTGTTAATACGGTCTGGCTCCATTTACCAACACCAATTAAGGAAGAACCTACACGCTCTCATTTGAATCGCATTAATACATGAGAAATTCTTGCAGCCCCAAATCGCGGCACCATATTCAACAATAGGACTTACAAGTGAATCAAATAGCTTTTGTAGACGTCATATGAAATGCCACCAATAGCTTTATACTTAGCTATAAAGTGAGGTAAGGTTTCCTGAGACAATATACCTCAAGTATATTTAAATAATATTCATACATGATTCAAAATGTTAAGTGTTTCCCGATTTTTTTCGGGAAAAAAGATGAAGTTATGAAGAATCTGGTGCCATCTCATACTTTAGATAAGACCCTGCTAAGTTATTTATTCCCCCCCCCCCCCCCCCCCCCCCCCGAATATCTAATGGTTGTCCCTTATCTTGTATATTACTACGGAAGCGTTTTAGGAACATAGTAAAAATAAATTTGGCAGTGACCTTTTTTTTTTCAAAGACGATATTTTGATATTTCAAATCTCGAAATTTTGACTAAGCTTGAAATTTTAACTTTCTAAAATCTTGAAATTTTTAACTTTCAAAAATCTTGAAATTTTAACTTTCGAAAATCTTGAAATTTTTTTAATTCGAAATTTTGACTTTCGACTCAAAATTTCATCTCTTTAATCTGGAAGTTTTTATTTTAAAGTTGAAATATGACTTTTGAAATCTCAAACTTTGATGTTAGTATTCAAACACAGCTATTACAATTTAGAAGGAGTATACATAGTGAATTTCTTTAAGACAATAAATTCAAATTAAAAAAATCGCACCTGCTCTTTCTCAAAAAGATTTTTACAGTGTAGTGTACTACCAGTGAGACAAATAATATCAAAATTATAGAAACTTCTACCAGGTCTAACTCAAAATATTGACAATTCTGTGTTAAGGGGGTGTATAATTCAGTATGACAGCTTCAGACGTGATAGAATGTGACCTTTTAGAACTGGACCAATTTACTTCTTGACATAAAGATTCAGCACCCAAATGTTTTTGACATGTAATTACATCCCCCTACTTAATATTTCATGCATTTAATATCAAGAAATAAATTGGGAAAGTGTATCAAATATAACATGCTTGCAAGTTATGCACTGTTTACACTAGGGACTATATTCGACTGTAATAGAACTGTCAGATCTGAGGACATTTAGCATCACAGTTTCAAAGGCCAGTTTGGTTTCCCAATAGCAAGTCACTGACTTTGTTTTGTTTAAACAATGATTGATCAAGCAGCCAAAAATGCCATTGATATTCAGGACGGCCAATGAGCTGCTCAGTTTTCTAGTTTTGGAATTTTGAAATGTTGGTTCTTTTTTCTGGAACATTCTCTACGAGTTGGCATTCTTATGTCACAACTGTTTTAAACCCTTGTCTTTAAATATATTAGACTGTTGAATAAAAGTATGTCGTAATATAGGTGTGTCGGAATAACGGAATTGTCTTGATACAAATGTGAAGTCCGGACTTGAATTATGTATTTGAACGTAAAACACATTTTATTTATTCTTCGGCAAAACAATGATTTTCTATCTAAAATAACCTCTTGAAAATTGTTTAGTTTATTAAAATATGAAGGCTCCGTTTTGAAGGCCGTATATTGACCTATAATGGTTTTATTTTATAAATTGTTATTTGGATGGAGAGTTGTCTCATTGGCACTCATACCACATCTCTGTGTCTATTATTAAGTGTATGGTGTATTTATATGGCTCTCCTCTTACGGATGTAAATGACTGTGAATGTGATATTCGCAAACGTATAAATACTGAGGAAATTAAAGTCAAAATTTTGAGTTTAAAAAGGTCAATATTTTGAGTTTAAAAGAAGTCGAAATTTCGAATTTTATAAAGTACAAAATTTCAAATTCTTAAAAAAATCAAAATTTTGAAAAATCGAAATTTCAAGATTTTAGACAGTTAAAATTTCAAGATAAGAAAAGTAAAAATTTCGAGTTAAAGTCGAAATTTTAAGATTTGAAATGTCAAAATTTCGACTTCGGAAAACAGTTAACTGCCAATTTTATTTTTTCTATGCCCCAACCGTACAATGGTCAACTTGTTTTGTAGAAACTTCGTAATTTTTTTTTTACGTTTTTCAAGCCCGCAAAATTTATGTTTGCTGTTCACCACAATTATTTCTTTACTTGATAATCAATTAATCAAAAATACAGTCCTAACTTATTAAATTATAATCATGAAATATTTTGTCTAGTAATCAAATAAAAATGATCACTAAAAAAACGGTACCATAATAAAAAAAACTACGAAGAGGCTCTAAAAAATCAAAACAAATTATTTTTATAAGTTTTCACATCCTTACGTTACAAGTTAGATAACCCAATTGCATAGATAGAAGCATTGGTACGATGTTCTCTTCCAATGTTTAGTATCAAACAAAGTCAATATTTAGCTACGGTTCAGACGAAAACTTATTTGAGCGTTCTAAATACAACGTCTACTAAATCACGTTAAAAGTGTATATACTGGAAAACATATTTTCAATGGTAACATACTAGTAGATAAGAAAATGGAATGGTAAATTGTAACATTATGTACAAAGATTAATTCAGTTTTTACGTTAAAATAAACGAACAGTATTAGTGTTTCTTTATGGTCCGGAAACACAGAAACCGTCCCTTTATTTTCGTTGTCTTTTTAGTTGTCTACGAATATAGTCTCTAGGATGGACAGTGTATTACTTGCCATTTATTTTAAAAACCATTTCAAGACACCTTTTAACATAAAATTGTCGATATTTTGAGGTGTTTTTTTTTATAATTTTGATATAATTTGTCCCATAAGTAGTACATCACACTGTAAACATCATATATCATTAAGAAAGCGCAGCGCTAGCCCTGTGGTTTTTTTTAATTTCCATTTATTGTCTAAAATAAATGCACTACGAAAGAACTGTGTTCTCGGTCCATATGAATATTAAGATACGTGGTGTCATTATCTACTGATACATATGTGATCAATTACAGGTAAATAAAATTGAAAATGAAATGGGGAATGTGTCAAAGAGACAACCCGACCATAGATCAGACAACAGCAGAAGGTCACAAACAGGTCTTCAATGCAGCGAGAAATTCCAGCACCCGGAGGTGTCCTTCAGCTGGCCCCTAAACAAAGTTATATACTAGTTCGGTAATAATGAACGGCATACAAAACTTCAAATTGTGACAAGAAACTAAAAGTTAAAATAATACAAGACTAACAAAGGCCAGAGGCTGACCTTCAAAAATGAATAAAACCCATACTGTACTTTAAAGGACCCCATGATGCTAAAATGTGAAGTAATTGAAAAGACAAAACAGACAGATTTACAATTAATCAAAACCAATCACATCAGAGGAGCCAGTAGTTCAGTAGTTGTCGTTGGTTCACATTTGTCATATGTGTTATTCGTAAATTGTTATTTTTTCAATAGATCATGTCGTTTGTTTTCTTAATTGAATTGCAGACACACATATTTTTGATGTGGGTGTCTTTTTTCAGCCGACTATGTGGTAATGGTGCTTTTTACTTATTGTTTAAGGTCATACGGTTTCATATTCTTGCTTTCATCAACTTTATTTGAACTTTTGATAGATGTCTCATTGGCTATTATAGCACACCTCCTTGTTTTCAAACACTCAATTTTTGCGCCTGAGGCTGTCCCAAGTCAGTGGAGCATCTGGCCTTTGTTAGTCTTGTATGATTTTTAATTTTAGTTTCTTCTGTATAATTCGGAGTTTAGTATGACTTCCATTAGCACTGAACTAGTATATATATACATACATGTTTGTTTAGGGGCCAGCTGAAACACACTTTTGGGTGCAGAAGTTTCTCGCTGCATTGAAGAACCATTGATCGTCCATGGCCTTCGGTTGTTGTCTCCTTTTTGGTCGGGTTGTTCTCTCTTTGACACATTCCCCATTCCATTCTTAATCTTAATAACTATTGACGACTACTGAATAACATGCAGTTGGTACCGAAACTATACGTTCTCATGTGAACACCATTTTTTTTTTTTTTTTTTTTTTGTGCAAAAAATTGTCAAATATTTAAATGATTCAAAGAACAAGTTTCGATGCTGATATTTAATACATATATACAAACAAAAAATCGACGTAAAACTATACAATGTTCATGAAATCCTGCTACTGGTTCATCCGTTCTGTCGTTTCTATTTCTCTGAGTATTAATGTGTACTGCAAATATAAAATATCAAAATATCAATAATTAATATTTTTTTTTTTTATTGTTTGACCTATGCTGGAGTTATCTTAATTTGAAATCCACGTCAAAATGTACCAAAAGTCTTAATTTAAAGCTAAATAGTAAACATACGGTAGAATTTTCTAAACAGCAACATTCTATTTATAAGATAATTTGAATATAATAATTTATTATTTAAAAAAAAAATGTATTTCTTCTTCTTTTTTTTCTTTTTTTTTTTTTAAATCACACAACTTTATTAAACAAGAATGTGTCCATAGTACACGGATGCCCCACTCGCACTATCATTTTCCATGTTCAGTGGACCGTGAAATTGGGGTCAAAATTTTAATTTGGCATTTAGATTAAAAAGATCATAGTGTACCTAGTTTCATGTTTAATACACTTTAACATCATCAAAAACTTCCTTGACCAAAAACTTTAAGCTGAACTTAACACTATCATTTCCTATGTTCAGTTGACCGTGAAATTGGGATCAAAACTTTAATTTGGCACTAAAATTAGAAAGATCATATCAAGGGGAACATGTGTACTAAGTTTAAAATTGATTGGACTTCAACTTCATCAAAAACTACCTTGACCAAAAACTTTAACCTGAATCCGGACGAACGGACGCACAGACGGACGGACGGAGGGACAGACGAACGGACGCACAGACCGGAAAACATAATGCCCCTCTACTATCGTAGGTGGGGCATTACAAACAATCATTAAATGAAAAACAACTAGCAATATTGTGAAATATTTCAATTGAAAATGTCATTTAAGGATTAACACATGTCAATAAATTATGCTTGCCAAATGAACAATAAAAACTTACAGGTGTTCATAGCCATGTCTTTTAAGGTTTTTTCTTTTCTACTGAGGCACCTGTGATATGCGAAAATAAATCTTATATAAACACAATAAAGCTCATATGAATATGAATGTTTAATCATTATTCGTTTCAAGCCTAAAAGCTTAATCTTTTAGTTTATTATTATTTTCAGAAATAAAGAATAAACGTATGTTAAACGACATGCAGTCCTAAATTCTTGGTACAATATGTCAAGAAAGCAGCATTACTTCAAGTTGTTTATCTATTTTGATCAGTGCTGTAATGAGTCAAATAAGGAAAAGTATGTTAGGAGAAATGTAAAACAGAGCTGTATTTTTTTGTGAGCCAAGGCTCCGTGTTGAAGACCGTAATTTGACCTATAATGGTTTACTTTTACTAATTGTGAATTGGATTGAGAGTTGTCTAATTGGCACTAATACCATATCTTCTTATATCTATTATATATATGTTCCGGACCATATGAGTATTTGGACCATACGTGTAACCATATGCGTATACTCATATGGTCCGACCATACGCATAAATGTGTTTACAAAAAAAAATGAATGAGGTTTACATTTCAAAAGCTACATAAACATTAAATATTGATGCCACAGTCAGTTGATCTTAGTTTTCATCGCTAATTGTATTCGTGTATACTTTTGTATATTTCGAATGACCTTCACACGGTACCATACATGTAGCTTTTCTGCGATTGCTTGTTTTGGCTGCGTGCAGTGATATCGATTGGGACAGTTCAGATGTGTCTACGGTGTTTTTAAGAAACTCTAGATCTCCAATATCGTAAAATAAATATTACAGATCAAATTAAATAAAAGCAGTGGCTATTTCATAGCTCTTAAATGCTATTTTACCGGTCTTATAATAAAGATTAAAATAGAAATATAGAAATAAAGAATAGAAAAAAATAATGAAACATACACTTTTAATATTTTACTTAAAAAACTTTACATAAAACGTATAAAATGAACATGACAGCACAGTTTATATAATAATTGGTAACATTGGAGTGTAGGATCTACGGAGGATACACACTTTAATGAGTGCATACATATAACTGTATCTAGCGATTCACTCTCAAGTAGATCTTACGCGATAAACGAGTGCGTACGTACATGTATACCGTACCTAGATCATGGCGATTCACTCTCAAGTATAATTCTTTAATAGTCGGTTGTAGATTCACAGTCACAGTTTGAAGAAACAGAGAGAGAGAGAGAGAGAGAGAGAGAGAGAGAGAGAGAGAGAGAGAGAGAGAGAGAGAGAGAGAGAGAGAGAGAGAGAGAGAGAGAGAGAGAGAGAGAGAGAGAGAGAGAGAGAGAGAGAGAGGTGTAATCATCCGTTCTAGTTAAATTGAAGCAGAGCTGATCGAGGCAACATATGTCATAAAACGTTATGATTACAATTGAGGGGAAACGTTTGAAGAAACAGAGAGAGAGAGAGAGAGAGAGAGAGAGAGAGAGAGAGAGAGAGAGAGAGAGAGAGAGAGAGAGAGAGAGAGAGAGAGAGAGAGAGAGAGAGAGAGAGAGGTGTAATCATCCGTTCTAGTTAAATTGAAGCAGAGCTGATCGAGGCAACATATGTCATAAAACGTTATGATTACAATTGAGGGGAAACGTACAGCATCTACGCCCCTTGTATACCCCACTGGTAGACATTATCTCATACTAATGTAATTATTTATTTGCCGATTCACACGCATTGTACACCGGTTTTGTTGTTTTCTTATACTTTATTTTATTCTATGAATCAAAGGGATATTTCATAACTTTTTTAAGCCATTCTCGTCTCATGTGTTTTCGTACTGTTAAGAATGCATTGTGATGTCACACTTTTTATTGAAAAAGTATGCATAGTACGAATTTATGTGATATACGTAAGCATACAATGATACTTACTTATACCCTGGGCACAAATCCTCGTCACCAAAGACTCTCGAATGGCTTGCAGTCCATTTGGACTTTCTACTTCAAAAACATTGGCTGGGTCGTTAGCAATAACAGCTAATTCAGCAGGGTCTCTATAAGGTCCGACTCCTACATAAAAGATTTATTATTATTACTATTAGTAGTAGTAGTAGTCTTATTATCCCTTATTCGATGGTGTCCCTTTTTCATTTTAACATAAATTTTGAGTAACTTTAAGTAAACATTTTCCACATATAGGTTTTCGCAAACCTAGTTTGAGATTGGTTTTAAAATGATTTTGTAACCTCAATGCTCTTCAACTTTGTACTTATTTGGCGTCATACGTATTCTGATATGAGCGTCACTGATAAGTCTTATGTATAGGAAACGCGCGTCTGGCGTCCTAAATTATAACCCTGGTACCTTTGATAACTATTAACACCACTGGGTCGATGCCACTGCTGGTTGACGTTTTGTCCCCGAGAGTTTCACCAGCCCAGTAGTCAACACTTCGGTGTTGACATGAATATCAATAATGTGGTCATTTTTTTTTAAATTTCCTGTTTACAAAACTTTGAATTTTTCGAAAAACTAAGGAATTTCTTATCCCAGGCATAGATTACCTTAGCCGTATTTGGCACAACTTTTTGGAATTTTGGATCCTCAATGCTCTTCAACTTTGTACTAGTTTTGCATTTTAAATATTTTGATATGAGCGTTACTGATGAGGGCTATGTAGACGAAATGCGCGTCTGGCGTACTGCATTTTAATCCTGGTACCTTTGATAACTATCATCTCTTGACAAACTTATGTCTTATTTCAAGTTATGGTAGAATAAACAATGTTTGGTTTTTACGTTTGAATGGTTTTACACTAGTAATTTTTGTTGCCCTTTATCATGTTTATAGCGTGCTGTTCGGTGTGAGCAAAGTATAATGGTTTACTTTTATAAAATGTGACTTGAATGGAGAGTTGTCTCATTGGCTCTCACACCACATCGTCTTATATCTAATGGTAGGAACATTTTTAAAACATATATCTAATTACCTATGGCAAATAACAAGTAGTTCAGAGAGTGAAGCTTTGTCAGCTCGTTCTTTGTTTCATAAGGATTTGTAGAGACACCATCTGTAATGATTACAGCGATTTGTGGAACATCATCTCTAGAACCATATGCTTTATTTAGTCCTTCTGTCCTCAACATTTTTAATGCCTTATCTAAGTAGGTATTGCCTCCTTTCCACTTTATCCTTGAAACGGCTGATGCTGCTTCTTGCTTGTCTGTATAGTCTGTTAAATGAAATTGAATCTCGGGTTTGTCGCTAAATTTAAGAGCTCCAACTTGTGTTTCTGATGGCGATACGTGAAGATAATCGATTACACCAGTTACGAAGTGTAACGTCTTGTTGAAGTTTGCTTCTGTTTTTATGCTTGAAGATTGGTCCAGTACAAAGAAAATGTCTGCCAACAGTTCCTCGCAGTCTAAAAATAAATACAGAAACAAAATTACGAACGAAAGCATATATTAATCATGACTATACTGTTGTATGTATCTCGAATGAACATTCTGGTAATATGTAGACCATATCAGTTCTTTCAATGTTGGCTTTCATCTTAATTCTTGCAATATATGTTTAGGTTTTATTCTCTGTCAATTTATGTACCTGTTTCCTTTGTGTTTAATGCTTTAGCTTTTCTTGTCTATATTAACAGTAGCTTAGACGTATAAACTTACATCTGTGGCAGTTGCTGCTACCCATTAAAAATATAACAATGAGAATTTTACATAAGATTTTGCATGTTGACTTGGTTTTTTTTTCTATTAAAGATTTTTTCAAGTTATTACACCCGCCAGTGCTTTCAATACAACATATTTATATGATTGTCCTCATGTTGTATGCCTTGTAAAGAATCCGGTGTATAAAACATGACAACGACTCTTGTATCAATTATTATTAACAATCATTTACATCTCAAGTATGACGTCACTACAAAATAAACATAAGGTACTTACCTGGGTTTTTAGGTTCGGCTACAACGATAATGAGAGCACATTACTATATTTTTAGTGTTGACAAACACATTTAAATATGATAGAACTATTATTTCAAAACTTTTTTTTCATTGTAAAACTCACTTTTCCTATAAAATTCACAATGACTTAGTGGAATGTTCTGTTCAATGTTGAACACTGATCGGTGTCATGTTGTTATGGTTGTCCTGTCATGAGGTCTCTGTTTGGTAGAAAGTTGACCTTTTTTTCAAATTTAAATATTGAATATTGAAATTCTAATCGGTAAAGAATATGTAAAACATCCTACGATTCTGGTTATTAGATTAACATTTCAGATAGCCAATGGACATCGTCTGTAACTTGGTAAGGCTACATTGAACTTTCGTGTATTTGTTAGATAAAAACATACTGTTCTAATTCTACTTGAACACTTCATGCAAAACATTCTACCCTCAATGAACAATTTGACATTTCATACGTAAACAGTTTTCGTCCTTGCCCATTTTAAGAGAAAAAAAAAGTTTGGTTAAAATAAGTTCATCCGTTCTGCTCCATTATATGCGGTTATCGCTCAAGCATCAGGGACAAATACATTCAAGGATCGGATTTAAATCAAATTTGTTTTTTTGCCTTTAATATCGGAGTCAAGTTTTTCACAAGTTAAACTTACGTGTTGTTGTAGGTGCGGGTGTTGGTGCTGGTGTTGTCTCTATTTCTGGAATATAAAAAGCAAAGCATTCCTTAGAAAAAAGAAAATCTGATTTTTTGAAGTTACAAAAATTTTTTCTCAAGTATCACTCCACCAAGAAGTAAAAAAAATATTGTGAATTATATTTTGAAAGCAGGTGCATTTCTTTTGGTACTTACAGAACTTTGATATTACTTTTTCTTTTATTTAGTTACGTAGCTCAAGAGAAAAAAGTAAAATCACAAAAATACTGAACCCTGAGAAACATTCTAAACGGAAAGTCCTTTTGATGCGTACAATGATAATTGATAGAGACATTTATAAGTTTTGTTTAAGGCCAAAACAAAAATATATGTCTGTTTAAAGTTACATGTAATTTTTATTTCCTTAAAACAGCTATCATATTCACGATTATGAACATTGGGATGTAACAGGCAACACTATCTTCACTTTTGACACAAGTTCAGTTTATTTTTCACTTTACGACGGAAATAAAATGGCTAAGGGTCGGCGCTCAACATAGGGTCGGTTGCATAACCGTAAACCGACATATATATTTTTTGGCCTAATGTAGATATGCAATCGAAATTATCATGTAATACGTAAGCATAAAGTTTGATTACATTTGCCTCAGTTGTTTCAGAGTTGAAGATTTTTGTAAAAGATAACAAAAATGTACAAAAAAATATTTTCGCCGATACTCTATTTCGCCTGGTGGATATTTGATTTCGCGATTTTCTAATTCATTTGATGTAGTTTAACAATTAATAATCTGATTCTTACTTATTCACGTTATTTTACTACTCGCGACAGTCGCGAAAAATATCGACCGCATACATAAGTCGTTTTACATTATATATATTATGAACTTACCAACACATGCACGTTTTAGCAACATCTGCTTTACTTCATCTGAATTTAACTCATTGAAACCTGACACTTGGATGGTAAATCTTTGATCTGGATCACTGGATATTCCATTGAGTTCGTTGACATCAACCCCCCTTCCAACACCAATGGCAAATATATAAGCTCCTCTTTCTTTAATTTTAGCTGCTTCATTTTGGGTCTTTTGTTTTCCCTGGCTTCCAGATAACCTATCATAACTGCCAGGATTTGTAGCTCCGTCTGTCAAGACAACAACAACATCTACTACATCAGGTCGTTCCCCATTACCAGGTGCGAACAGTGTTTGATGTGTGTGTTCTAAAGCAAGATATGTCCTAGTTGCGTCACCCATGGAATGCTTAATGCCGTTGATGGCACCAAGCACATCAGTCTTGGTTGTATAATCGTTAAATCCAAATTGAGGAAACAGGTGATTACTGAAAGATACCGCAGCAACTCTAGTCTCGTCTGAACCAACATCAAGAAAGTCGACGATGTCATTTACAAATTGTATTTGTTTTTCGAAATCGTTTCTTGAAATACTTCTGGAGGAGTCAATAACAAAAGCAAGATCAATCCGGGTCTTACAAAATGGCGCCCGCTTGTACCTGCCGGATGCCATTCCATTTGAAACTGTGAATTAAAAATCATGACAAAAATATAGATTAAATAGATGTAAACATAAGAGAACAGCCTAACGTTTAGCTTGGAATTGCTTGAGTTATGATCTTTTGAATTTGAAATAAAGAAATGATTGAGACAAAGGTTCAAGCTCCCATCATCAAAGTTGTTCGTAAGAATGTTTTAGGTAGTAGCCTCTTGCTGTCATTTTCAGTTTCCCTCTCCTTAGATGTTAAAGTATTCATACTTCATTAGTTTTAAAATGTTTGGGTGTGAGTCATCCTGGTGAAGCAAATCCACCAAGGCTTATAAATTATAAATTATAAAGTGTAATCTGTATCTTGTAATTACACTGGGTTTCATCAGCTAACAGCCAGGGCTTTGATGCTGACATTACTTATAACACAAACATTTGTAAGTGTTATTTTCACTATAATAAGAAAAAAATTATATCATTTAAATTATGGTAATACGAAAGCAATGCATCCTACGCGTACACACAAACTAACAGTTACACAATGTATGTCACTTGAAATTGGCAATAGAAAACAAGATAAACTATTTAAACTTCCATACATAAATTGATGTTATATTTCAAACCGATGAAATAAAGTATAAGCAGAGACATATATACACCTATATATGTCTATGGAATCAGTTACCAGGTACCGAAAATGTAAATACCATACTTAGTATCAGTTTTGATGTATTTTAATCAAATCTAATCGTTATAAAGAACATTTTAAAATTAATTTGAAGAAACTCCAACCAGCTTTTAAATCTGTTGCGTTCGAAGCAATTACTCAAACTAGTATACTCATTAATGGTATTTTTTTGAGTAATTGCTTCGTGTCTTAAAAAAAGAGATAATTATATGTTTGTACTCACCGCTGATAAAGAGAACCTAGAATACATTAAACAAATCAAATTAAAGTTCCCTATTAAATAAAGCATTTGTATCTTTATAGGAAATTCTATTTAGATTAACAAGCAGATTACAAAAAGTAAAATCACAAAAATACTGAACTTTGATAAACGGAAACCAAACAACTTATTTTATAGAATTTGGCATTCCTTGAATGTCTTTCTTGATATTTCTTAGAATGGATCCAATATATGACGACGTAGGATATACAATTAGTTATCATTACTTACACACAATAGAAAAAAATCAATATACAAATCTATATGCATATACTAATGAATCCAAAATCTACCGATTCCTTGTTTTTTTTCTTTGGTAAATGCACAGTAGACCCTTCTGACGCAGTGTGTCATGGTGGTTGTTTCCGTGTCATCTGGTACTCAATTTTAACTTGTAGGTTCCTTCACCAAATCGTACTTGTTTTCTTGTTTGAATTGGTTTACACTAGATATTTTGGAGCCCGTTATAACTTATTGTTTGGCGTAAGTCTCCGTATTATGGTTTACTTTTTACACATTGTGACTTTGATTGAGAGTTGTCTCATCGGTACTCATACCACATTTTCTTATTTTCATATGACTACCTAATACTAACCATTAAGATAATAGAAAACCATCAAATAAAGACAACAGTAGCATACCACTGTTACAAAGTGATAAATCGATTGAGACAAATATACACATTTATCACCTTATACGTCAAACGCGCCTTTCGTCTACATAAGATAATTGACGCCCAAATAGGAATATCTGGAATGCCAAAATCTAGTTCGAATTTCAAGAGCATTGAAAACAAGCACTTTCAAATATAATTATAAAAAAATTACTTTGTATCCTGTAAACCACCTAATTTTCTAGCAAGTAGAATAATGTCGCGAATACAAAAATGTTAAATTTAGATTTTTCCTTAATAAACTACATCAAGTAAATTTGAGAATAAAGAAATTAAATCTCTGCGAAATGGACTAGAAAAGGGCCTAAATGCGAAATGAAATGTCCGCGAAAATAAGTTTGTTTTCAGGTTTCTAATAGATTTTCATAATGGAAAGAAAGGGTGTATATTTAAGTTGATCTATGATTTCATGTAGGTACATTTCTCTTAAACTTACAGATCAATACGTTTGATTCAGTGTAGTTTTCATAAGGTTATGTTAAACATCTAAGTAAAAGAATTGTTTCACATGCCTGCTTAAAAAAATCCTTTTAGAAATTGCCGTTGACAAACCCATAACTAATAAAAAAAAAAGTGTTTCTCCTAAAGCGAGGTCTATACGTAGAAAGGCAGACGTTTGAGTAAATCTTAAAACTTTTCTACTATTCTTTTAAATCAATATTTAAACGTTTATTTTTTTTATTAATATTCGTTTTCAACATCTGATTAACCAAAATTAGCACCATTAGATTTAAAAAAAATAAAAAATGAATATTTAACAGTATTTCGAAAATGTTGACAAAGAAAAAACTTCACTGCACATTGAAAATAAAGACAATATTAAATATTAAATATTTAATACTTAATGTTTAAATTTGTTTATATTTGTATGTCATCTCATAAAATAAATTTGGATACTTCGGTTAAAAACATATATATATATATATATATATATATATAAACGAGTCTAAATTGAAAACTACGTTCAAACCTATGACTGCGTTGGATAAAAACCGCAATTTTTATACGTGTGCATGTTAAACAAATTTCGTTGTAGAAGGGTCTAAAAACAGCACAAACAACATTTTCCAAAAGACCAAAAGAGTGAAAAAGTATATTCAAACAAAACGCATTTGACTAACAGGTCGAACAACTGATGTTCTTTAACCCTGCTGACTGCCATTGACGATTGCCAAATAAAATTGATCACAAGATGTAACAAACTGGATCTTAATATAAATTTAATACGTCACAGAAAAAAAAAAGTTGTTAACTTGTGGACAGGATGTTGCGCCACAAACATTCGGTGTCAATATTTCTTTAGTACACCATATCCGGATTTCGACAATAAATGTCTCTTCAGTGATGTTAGGGATCGAAACGGAATTTGGAAGGCCAAATAAAAAGTACCCTCATTTTTTAGAGAAAGTACCCTCATTTTTAGATTAACTCTTGAATATATATATATACGTAAAATTGCATCGACCTGACACTAGACAACTCATATACATATACTTACAAACGAAAGCAGCACAAAATGTAGAACAGCCATGTTTAAAAGAATCGTTGTAAATGTTGCTTTGTACGCTCTGACACACCTCTTTTATATCATATCTTTTACCGCAATTAAAAGTAATTTCCCGCTCATTTGCATAAAACCAGTAAAAACTATTTGATATTTAGTGATAACATAGTTAAGTTAGTAGTCAGCCGTTTAGGCGATATATAACACCCAATACACCAATTATTTTAGAAACATATATGAAACAACGACATAATCACATAATTGCTTTTGTTTAAAAAAGCGGAAAAGTTAGTAACAATAATGATGCTAAAATATAATAATGATATAGTAGTATTCGTTCAAGCTGGTAGTTGTCTTGTATTAATGTTAGGTATAGCTATAAATTTAATACTATTCGGATAGTAAAGTTCAAATCGTTTTAAATGCAAGAAGGGAGCCAAACCTAACGACTTGTTTCGCTCAACAAGAACTTTTGTAACTTAAATTGACTTTTCCTGATTAAAAAAGGACGTTCTTTACCTTAATGTGGATCGGGACTATTCGACTGCGCATAATTTCACGCATGAATTACAATGCACACGAAAAGTATGTGTCATAAATTCGATTTTATTTTTTAAAATATCTTGATTGATTAAAAATGTTAAATCATTGTAGTTATGTCACTAAAAGAATATTATCGTTATTATGTGTATCTGTGAATGGCTAAAAATGACATTTCACCCATTTCACCATTTTACCGCCAACATTTGAGTTCTAAGGCAAAATATTTATTTTTCTTTATCGGTGACCTATGTTTTTTATTTGCTCATTCTTTGAAGCTATATTTCAGCTTGTTATATTACAGTTTTGGACCAAGTCTCATACAACTTTTTTTGATATTCCGATTAAAATATGTCAACACCTCTATTTTTCCTATCTTTTCATTGAAAAATGGTCCCTTTTACATACCTGTTTAAAAGTAATTTTTTTAGCTTTAATGGTCCGTGACCCCTATTTTGTTCGACCAATTTGATTCACTTTCTGTAAAGAATAAAATAATAAAAAATACGGCACTTCTGATAGAAACTTCGAATAGGCCCGAGCCACCTTAACATTTCAGATTACTATAGAAAGAACAGTTAACATCCGAGATCACCTTCGTGTTTTGTAAGGTTTGTGATGCTTAGTCTTTGGTTTTCTATGTTGTGTTTTGTGTTCTATTGTTTGTTTGACTTTTCTTTTTTTGTTTAGCTATGGCGTTCTCATTATGCATATGAATGTAGAACATATGAGAAGTATTTTCATTGACATATGCAATGGTCTGTGAGCCTTGAAAAGTTGATCTCAGATTAAGACAAATGTATAGCTATACCCGGCAACTATTCACACATGTGATATTATGCATGTTATAGTCATACGTAAACAAATTCATATAGAATATAACTCTATGTTAAGGTTTTCCTTTAATGTAATGAATAACATATAAAAATCATAAGAAAGTAGTTTCTGTGCAACATAATTAATACTAAGAAAACTAAAAAAAATATGGTCTGTATCAAAATTTGTACTTTTAACGCACAATGTTTTTTTTTAAGATATAATAATTAACCGAATATGATATTCAGCTCTCAATTTTGACAAATGAAAGCATTAGCCTTTATAATTATTTATGATTCGGTCCATCATCATTTTAGATAGCTTAATCTTTCATATTTGTATAATTACTAAACAATGATAATTGAATGACTAATCGTTTATTTGTCCGAGTTGGCCTTTTGGGAAAATTGTTCAAAATACGAACAATAACATTGTTTTTTCTCTCTCTATTAGACAGCTATGTATGTAACATTCTGTAATGAAACATTACTTCATCATAAATAGCAAGATTAAAATTTTCTACGCATGTCGCGCGTTTCGATTATAAAAGACTCATTAGTGACACTCGAATCAAAAATAGTTTCATAAACAAGGAGCGATGTTTTAAAGCATTGACAACTCGAAGATCGGAAAAATTTTGCTAAATATAGCTTAATCAATCATCAGGACATCCTTAAAATTTCGAAAAGACAAAAGGTTTAGTTTAATTTATAAATATTACCACATCAATAATATTTTATGTCAATGTTCACAGATGCAAAGAAACGCAAAACATAGACGGGAAGTCTTGCACCATATATAGAGTAAACCAGACAATTTTCTGATCTGGAACATAAGATGTAGGTTTCCCACTCATTTCATAAATACTCCAATTTCTTTTTTCTACACAAGTACATATTGACTGCCTGGCTTTACCCTTCAAATTTTGAAAACGCTTAAATCACTGGCATTGATATATTTAATTTATATATGAATGCACTTTAGCTTAAATGCAACAGAACACAACTCGGAGTCGATTGACTTTATGTGCTGCTTTCCTTGGTTACCATGTTTAACGATGCTATAATCTTAGTGTTTACGCTACATCGAAACAATTAAATCGATTAAACTTACGGAACTGCCTAGATGTGTGAAGGGAACTATGAACATTTGAGGATTTTGAAAATAAATAACTCAGCCTTGATAATCACAAAAATAAATGATTTGTTCTGTGGTAGTTTGAAAATAAATTACCTGACTTGCAATGTACTGAAACTAATAAAACTCAGCAGGTCTAATCGAAAGTATGTGATGGCTTAGATTCTTCATAAATTCATCTTTTTTTCAAAAATAAAGGGAAACATTTCCTAAATCTTTTAATAATAAAAGTATAAGTATTATTTAAATATACTTGAAATGTCTGAAAATTGGTTTCATTTAACTTGGGGTATATTTTCTCAGGAACACGTACCTCTTTTTTTTATTATAGGGCCGTAACTACATGGAGGCAAATGCCACATGTAGGAAATTTCAAAACCAAACGCTTGTCTCCATATCAAATTGTGTACACGGCGAGTGCCTTACATGAAGCAAGTTCTGTTCTCCCTCAGAAGTAGCCCCTGATTTTTGGGGATCAATGTTTCTTATTTATAAATGTACATGTCTTTTGTTCATTGCTTGCCCTTCTGTATTCTGTAAGTGATGCATTTCTTTTTTAATTTAGTTGTTAACTTCACCATGAGTTAAAAAAAAAAACTGAACTAATTGTTACTATGCAAATTACATTTTTGCTTCATCATGCACATTGGTCTTTTGATGTTGTACCTAGAAACTTAAGTCTTATACTGAATCTTTACATTTTGCTTTCAGACCACAATATTGCAAAATATTATTTAACAGAACTTCAACTTTTCGGATTAAGAAATGGTCAAAGAAAGGACGATTTTGCATCATTTGTTCTATAGCTTCTTGGGCCTTCAGTGGCTCCAACACCCGTCAAAAAATTGTTTACCTCGCTCCGCTCGACAGGAATATGTTTGGCAATACTTTTAAAAAGGCTAGATACAACAACACTTAAATACTGTGTATATGCAGGCAGACTATAGAAGAGTAATTTCTGCAGAGGATGATGACTAATTCTGATTAGATAGTACAGAATGACTTTACTATATACATGTTTTATTTGTAATAATCATAATAATCAAATAATTTAAAAAAAATTGTAGGTTTTCGAATATAAATATAGTTGTGAAAATAAGTAATCAGTCCCTTTTTTAACGAAAATAAAAAATCTTGCTTCAATAGTGCAGAAAATAGATAATCTGTCTTCTTAGTTTACAAAAATAAATAACAGATCCAAAACAAATCCTCCTGCCCCCCCCCCCCCCCCCCCCCCCCCCCCCGAATATAAAATGGTCGTCCCCTAACAACAGTTTTGCTTTTACAAGTTCACCTATTTCGGTTGCTTATTTTCCATTCAAATAGTAAGTGAGAATTATATGACCTTTACAACAATTTACGTGAAGTGTTTCAGGTTAATATAATCAGCCTAATTATATTACGTAAGAGGATGAAGCATGATAATTACTTTGAAATATGCAAACTTCATAGTTGCTGAAGTAATCCTCTTTAGATCGAACAAAGGGAATCGTGAGCGATTACTACATGTATTAGTTATTTAACAAAACTTAGCAGGCTTATAATTATGTACTCCAAACACGCGTTTCATCTTACAAAAACACACCAGTCACGCTCAAATAAAAAAACTGTAAAGGCCAAATAAAGTAAGTAGTTAAAGGCCACCGAGGAACTAAAACCCAGAAATGCTTTGTCAATATATATTTGAATATGAACCACAACGTTAGGTAGCAATAAACAGTTAGGAAAAAATAATAAAATTAGCCCTTATGAATTTTACCATTCCCTTTTCATTGCTTTCTTGCAATATCAAGCTTACTGTTTGTGTCATATATGGGCATATGTATGTAATCAGAATCTTTCATAGATTTTATTTCCAGTATATAAAATGGTAAAATATAATTTCTTTTTGGTGTATCCATGGCAACAATCTGCATTTATTTGTTATAAAATATTGCAAAAAGGGGGGAAAGATGTCACATATTTCCCCAAAATTTGACTAAAAGTAGAATTTCAATTGCTTGAAGTAATACCTTTTCTGAAACTGTGTACATATATCATTCAGCAAATCCAATGAAAATCATATGTCTTTCATCTCATTTTTTTGTAAAATTGCGTCAAAAACTTCGTGTAGAAAATGAGTGTTTGTAAACAGTACATTAATTTCTGGACCGATGGCCGGTCTAGCTATGAAAATACGGACTGTCAAACAGAAAACAGCCCATAAAACATGTAAAAAATAATCTTGATGCTCTTATAAACTACCTTTGAAGGCTAAATTAACACTCATCTGTCTAAAAATGAATTTTATTTCACAATAACTTTCCTATTTGAAAAATCCACAGGGGCCATAATGCGAAACTAAACTCCTAACTGTGTATTGCTACCTTAGTCCGAACTGCGATGTTCACGGTCAAATATGATTGTTTAACGCTGCAGTCCGTTTTTTTTATCAAACTGGCGTGCTTTGTGTGTATAGTGACGCTATCTTTTTGTTTGCTACGACGAATTGTGATGTTGGTAACGCTGAAGTGCAAAGATTTACATAATCTGTAGGTTCTATATTTTTCATGTTCACATTTAGTAAAACATGATTCATGGGGTGAAATGGGAACGAATGCGAATTATATTTGACCAGTGTTTACATATGAATATCGAAAAATATAATGATTATCCATTTCAAATTAAGCATGGATGTTCAGATGTTTTGGGCAACAATTTACATGTAGCATGCTTTTCATAAAAAGAAATAGACGAAGAGTTGATTTTTGTATTTTCAAATTCGCATTTATAACACAATCATCTCATACTTTCTATATTTCATACAGCATAATCAATACTACCTAAATGTTTTTCTGTTAGGAGTAAGTTAAAATAGTAGCATTCTAGACGATAAAAACTAAATTGAACTACATTGACGGAGCAATATGAACCCAACCCAAAAACTGTGGATATATTTTTCTTTCTTCATTTGCCCTGTTGAAATATGACAAACTTATATCAACATTAACATGACAGTGTTTATCATTCCTATATCAGAGTGATGGACTAACTATATTTATTAATCGAACGTTATTCTAGGGAATGCAGTAAGTTATACAGAATACGGAGTTAAATTTGTAACTATTTTGAACATGTACATATATGAATCGAATTATGCTATATGTAAAAGTGTCTGGATTTTTTAAAATGTCTATTTCAGTGTATTTGACGTTAGAATAACCATTTATTTACAAAGTAGGCTGTTTCGACTGACAAAATGACTGAGAAAGGTAAAATATATGTCTTTGCCAACTTGCTGTACTATAGGTTTTGAATGTGAAGTTGCTGAATGTTTATTTTGAATTTAAGGTTAAAGATTGAAGTAAAGATTTTCAAAATTTTTTTTAAGTTGTTTTAATAATTATTTTACAATTGAAGCATGCAAATGCAATCGTTTACAAAGTTCTTTTAAAGTAAAATGGTTAAGGTATTGTGCATAAATGCTTTTTTAAAGTCTTTTTATATTGTGTAAGACATGTAAAAAAAAATATTTTTGAATCACTTTTTATTTCTTGTTCATTACAAATTGACATTTGCACTTAGGGTGAGTGTTCGCAAATATATGGGTTTGATAATAGATAACTATGTATAATGTGTGTAATTTAACGGAGTACACAAAGGAAGTTTTAATTTTCTATTTGTTATCTAGTGTAACTTGAACAAATTATTTACTTTGCACTGAATCAACATTCATTTCAACTCATGAAATTACATTTGTTTTATAATTTCCATTGTCGGCTTTAAATAGTACAGTTAAGAGTTCATGTAGACTACATAAAAAACGCAAGCGGCTATTTAATCTTATCCGAGATAAAATATTGAAAAGCCAAAACCATGAACTTTGAAGAATTCGAACATCATATGTCGAATATTCAAAATACCCTAAATTAAACTTTTGTACCTTAGCCGTATTTGGCACAACTTTTTGGAATTTTGGGTCCTCAATGCTCTTCAACTTTGTATTTGTTTGGCTTTTTAACTATTTTGATCTGAGCGTCACTGATGAGTCTTATGTAGACGAAACGCAAGTCTGGCGTATAAAATTATAATCCTGGTACTTTTGATAAGTATTGTAGAGGATTTAATCCATAGATTTATTATGTTCTAGACAATATGAGTATTTAGACCGTACGCGTACGGTCCGGACATTATATGCGTACTCTTTCAAAAATACGCAAACGGTCAAAAATTGATCAAGTTATTAGATACAAATATGTATAACAGATAGTGTAGAAAAAGTTTTAAATATTATTGTCTTTGTATGTAAATCGTACTACTACGAGTGTCTTGTAAAAGAATAAGGAATAAGTGAGCACGCAGGTAATTCCACATAGAAAGCATATCATGTGACAAGGATAATAGTTTTGCGTATCATAATACCCTCGTGGCCTTAATGGACTTTGCGTAGAACAACAAATCGGAGGACGTTCCATGTTTGTATTGGATACCTAAGCTTCATATAATTCCGTACAAACAACGGCTAATCTGCATGTTTAAATAACGAATTGCCCATTAGATTTGAAAAAAAATATCTGTCCGCAGTGATAGAGGGTCTTCAGAAATAATGTGAAACTGTTTACTCGCGCAGTGATATCAACCATATGTTGAAATGTCTTGTACCAAGTTAGGAAAATGATCATTGTTATATCATAGTTTGTTTCTGTGTGTGTTGCATTTAAATGTTGTGTTGCCGTAGCGGCGTTGTTCTCCACTTTTTTTATGCGTTTCACTTAGTATTAGTTTGTAACCTGGATTTTTTTTCAATCGATTTATGAGTTTCGAACAGCGGTATACTGCTGTTGCCTTAATTTGATTCCAAATTACTTTAAAGAACTTCTGGATAATTTTAAATCTCGATCTTTTTTCTACAGATTAGTTCTATCAAAACGTTTAAATTTTCAACCCTGTTTACAACCATTTCCATGTGAAAGTAGAAAAGTCGTGTAAAAGAAATAATCCGCAATGCTTTTCAACATAAAATTGATAGCATATGCTATACATTTATACTTTTGGATACTATAAGTCATACTTTGTCAAACGTGAAGAAAAGAAAAAAACATGATATTCAGAGGAACAAGTGATTAGTATGTTGGGGCTTCTTATTGACAACATATTTATTGATTTGGAAGTAGATCTTTTCAACAATGTGCAGGCTTTCTTATGGGATCGAACTATGCGCATTTCCTTGTCGACCTTTTCTTATTTTTATAAGAATCAGAGTTCATTCAGACACTTGTCAAAAACAAACAAATCAAAATAGCCCGGTCGTTTAATTTCACATTCGGTAACACATACATGTGTATTGATTATGTTCTTTTGATTAACAAACCATACTTATATTACTGGGTTCCATATAGAATAATACATGGCAAAATCCGTATCGCATGCTATATCCCCACGAGAAACCAATATCAGTCCCGAGGCCCGAAGGTCCCGTGGGTTGATATTTGTCGTGATAATAAAGCATACAATACAGATTTTGCCATGTTTTGATCTGTTAACATATATTTTAATAGAATCACATTCATGGGATATCTGTTTTTTTTTAAATCGTCCAAAATAGAAACAGGAAAAGAACCTTACGGTGTCCTGTATTTTTTCCCGCTGATCGTCCCTTGCTATTTTTTATTTGCTTGATATCCACATCGTTATGTTCCCTTATACCTTATTACATTCTCAAAATACTTTTAAGACGATGTATTTAAATGCATTCATTAACAATACCGTTGAAATGATCGGACATTTTTTCAGTAGGAACTATTTCTTTTCCTATGCCAAGAAAATACAGTAACTGGACGTCATATGTCAATACTTAACGTAATTCGATTTTAACGTCACGCCATGTATGCGATACGGGTTTAGCTATGCGATATGGGTTATGCAATATGGGAATTCGATACTGGGAAGAAGATACAGACTAGAAAAAAGAACCTTTATAAGATATACAAAATGTAATTTGTACTAAAGATATGATATATATATATACTTTGGCTTTGAGCGTTCCTGATGAAGGTAAATCCAGAAAAGCGCTTCGGACGCAAGAAATTAATAACGTGTTGTTTTCAATATTTTACATCACTGGGTCGATACCTCTGCTGGTGGACTATCAGTCCCCGAGGGTATCATCAGCTCAGTAGTCAGTATTTCGGTACTGACATGATTTAACAAACTTTACTAAAATTTGTCCGTTTATAAATTTATAGATTATTAAGAAACTAAGGTTTCAACTCCCTCAGGCAAAGTTGGCTTTTGATGAATTTGGCTATTTATTTAAGGTATTTTTGACATACAGCTCTTCAACGGTTTCGGTACTTATGCATCTTCGGATTTCAAATGTTTGGCTTTGAGCGTTCCTGATGAAAGTAAATCCAGAAAAGCGCTTCGGACGCAAGAAATTAATAACGTGTTGTTTTCAATATTTTACATCACTGGGTCGATACCTCTGCTGGTGGACTATCAGTCCCCGAGGGTATCATCAGCTCAGTAGTCAGTATTTCGGTACTGACATGATTTAACAAACTTTACTAAAATTTGTCCGTTTATAAATTTATAAATTATTAAGAAACTAAGGTTTCAACTCCCTCAGGCAAAGTTGGCTTTAGATGAATTTGGCTATTTATTTAAGGTATTTTTGACATACAGCTCTTCAACGGTTTCGGTACTTATGAATCTTCGGATTTCAAATGTTTGGCTTTGAGCGTTCCTAATGAAGGTAAATCCAGAAAAGCGCTTCGGACGCAAGAAATTAATAACGTGTTGTTTTCAATATTTTACATCACTGGGTCGATACCTCTGCTGGTGGACTATCAGTCCCCGATGGTATCATCAGCTCAGTAGTCAGTATTTCGGTACTGACATGATTTAACAAACTTTACTAAAATTTGTCCGTTTATAAATTTATAAATTATTAAGAAACTAAGGTTTCAAATCCCTCAGGCAAAGTTGCCTTTGGATGAATTTGGCTATTTATTTAAGGTATTTTTGACATACAGCTCTTCAACGGTTTCGGTACTAATGCATCTTCGGATTTCAAATGTTTGGCTTTGAGCGTTCCTGATGAAGGTAAATCCAGAAAAGCGCTTCGGACGCAATAAATTAATAACGTGTTGTTTTCAATATTATATATACTACAGGACTAGAAATTAAAGAAAAAACAGACACGGCTTATTTTGCCTACTTGTAAACCTTGACCTCGAATTTGACATACACGGTCATCTCACTCCTCTCTCAGTACCAGAATCTATGACAAACGAGACGATTTTAATTTTGAAAATTATCCATTTCCTCCACCCTAGTAGCAATATACCGACCTCACTTGCATATGGGAAATGAGACTGTCCTACAGGTAAGATGCTAAGCTAGATATGAAACTAGGTTTTATACACAATTGTTTACATCAGAAAGTGCCTTTGTCTAGCCGGAAATATGACAGTTGTAATCCATTCGTTTGATGTGTTAGAACTTTTGATTTCGCCACTTGATTAGGGACTTTCCATTTTAAATTTTCAGAGTTCAGTACTTTTGTGATTTTACTTTTTGCTCAGTGTAAGTTAAATGGCATATTTTTTTGGGTCCTATTGATACAGTAAATACATGCAAACATTCAAAACTTGCCAAACAGAATGTAAAGAGTCATTTGAAGCCTGGTAAACTCATAAACAGAATTCGAAATGACGTAGAATTTAATATGATTGGTCTCTAAAATAGTGTTTGTTTTGTATAAGTATCAATTATCCCCAGGTCATGTGACATCTTTTATCTAAACTTAAAGAACATTTTTTCTAAAACTATTTTTTAATATAATAATATCACATATTATTGCTATTCTAGTTGTTGAAAAAGAAACTGTCTCAAAGACATGAAAATCTTAGAAGCATGTTTCTTATTCTAACTTCGTAATATTAATGAGATTATGAAAGCAGCTTCATATCACACATGTCACCTAATTGTCAATCTCTTTAGTTCTACATGTTTCTGTTGAATAATCGTTTGAAAAAAAAAGTAAAATCACAAAAATACTGAACTCAAAGGAAAATCAATTTGGAAAGTCCATAATCACATGGCAAAATCAAATAACAAAACGCATCAAAAACGAATGGACAAGAACTGAAAAAAGTAAAATCACAAAAATACTGAACTCAGAGGAAAATCAATTTGGAAAGTCCTTAATCACATGGCAAAATCAAAAAACAAAACGCATCAAAAACGAATGGACAAGAACTGTCATATTCCTGACTTGGTACAGGCATTTTCAAATGTAGAAAATGGTGGATTGAAAAGGAGTAAGATACATTTTGGAAGTTATTTAAGGTAGATCAAAAGACTTTTTGACACATAATTTTCTTATAATTTGTCAAAAAGAAAAATTTACTATGCTTTATTAAAAAAAATAATAAAAGGTATGGGTCACCGTGCTGCTTACAAAGTAATGAGTCGTTGAACATTGCCTAAATTTGATTAGATTGTTCACATTAGTGTGCATAAAACAAATCTATATAAGAACATATATGCATCTAAATAAATTCGCTGAACCTAATATATAAAAACGAGGTGACGCATGCTTGCCAATTATACAACTTTGACCAACATGACACAGAAATTAACCACCCTTAAATTTCATTATGTATTTCGTATGATACAATGACCCGAACGCTTAATCAAACACGAAGGATATTGACAGTCTAAAATACGACTTTTTCATGTGAAACTTGTTCGAGGACTACAATAAATACATTTTATATATGACCTGTAAATATGTTAAACAGCCAACACCGAGTATTTGTCACCAACAAAGCATAACAAAAATAACAACAGACAAAAAACAATTCACAGTCTCTGCTTTACCAAACCAAAAATAAATTTTATGATAAAAACACATGTACAAGCGAAATATTCACATATGTTTATTCCTCTATATACTTTTCTAGGTACATACATCAAGTACATAGACAAAACAATAGATATCTATAACTAACTAACAGTAATGTCAAATATGGGTATGAATCAGGACGTGACACTTTTTCTAATAGTTTATATAGATGACGAAAATATTGAGTTCACATTAGAATACACCCATTGTCGGTATATAATTGTGTATTAGTTCGCTTTGCCACCATTTTAGATGATTGATGCATTAATTATGTTTCGGGTCTGTTTGTTGAAAATTGCTTTATAATTACCTAATATGAATATTATTGTTTTTATTAATTATGACTAATATTGTTTACTTCGTTTTGTTTTACGAAGTTTTTTTACGTTATAATCTCACATCATTGGGTTGTAATAAAGCTTAATTGCAAAATATTTTTAATCAAGCTTGACATTGTTGCTGAATTGTATGGCCGTAAAATGACAGTTGATTGAAAAACAAATTACGCCTCCACATCGTATGAGATGTTTTTACCATAGCATTGTTCCCATACCGAATCATGATTATAACTTTCATGCACTCTCGTTTTTGAACATTTCTGTTGTATCAAACTTCGATTATAAGAATAAATAATGGTCTATACTTTCTTCTCATTTAAATTTGAAGACATGCATAATACTTTCTTCTTTATTTAATTTGTTCCCAACGTATCAATATCTTTAATGCATATTTGCTGTAACAATTTACTAAGTTTACAGCTTTAACTTAGTATCCCCCATGTTAGCTTACCTTATAGTGAAGGGAAACACTATTTGGCAAGATACTATTTCTTAATATTATTAGTATTCATAACATAAGTCATTTCACAAAATATATTTGATAAATTATTGTGATTACGCATACATTATATGTTGTTTCGTTTTCTCTTTTTCATAGTACTAATATTTTCCTGAATCAACTCTGTTATCGGTATGAATCGTGTTTCCATTAATATTGGGCAGTGTTGTTTTTCTCATGTGCGTTATCTGGTATAGTTTTGATGTGGGTCGTCTAGATATAATTATTTTCCACTGAATTTAAAGATTAAATATGATGAGTTTACTATTCAAGTTTTCTTTAGTTATATACTGATCTTTTTTTGTCGCTGCGAAAAGACACATCCATACTTAAAATGTTGAAGGATTCGATTTTAAGTGAGCTGTTGTATTAAATTTATTAAAATTTGGTAAAATATAAGCAACTCGACGAGTGCAACATGTGGAGCAGGATCTGTTTACCCTTCCGGAGCACCCGCGAACACCCCTAGCTTTTGATGTAGATCGTGTTGTTCATTCTTTAGCTTTCTATGTTGCGTCATGTATATTATTGTTTGTCTGTTTGTCTTTGTCATTTTTAGCCATGGCGTTGACGAATAGGTTGACGAATTGACAAAGCTGACCTTTGATACTTGTGTACAAAGCCTAAAAGCAATACCTGCATAATGTTTGTTATCATTATAGTTAATTCTAATAACCGCTTAAAAATATTCAGATTATAAACGTCATCATAGATGAAATACATCTATTACGTAGTGTAAAAAATCAAAAAAACATTATCCTTTATCAGTTTCAAAATAATTTTGTCGATGAATTCAATCAGATCACTCATCTCAGGTTCTCACTTATTGATTGAATTGATCGTAAACGATTAGATTTGTATATATGATACAAGAGTGATGTTTTAGCAATTTAAATTTACTTTGTTAGAATACATGTGCTTGGATATGCAAGAAAATCGAATCGCCACATGCATTAATAGGAAATAAAATGATTTGTTCTGGAGATTTGAAACATATAATTAGTTTCTTGTTCACCTGGCACAAAGGGCCAAGTGAACATTTCTCGTCATTTTGGCGTCCGTCGTCCGTCTTCAATTAGTCTTAGTTTGGAATGATAAATGTTTTAATACTATTGCAAGCTGAGCAAGTCTTAGATTGTTTGTACTCTAAAAGATCTTTTATATGTTTTAGTGTCCACATCTGATTCGCGCAAACCTCTTTAGTAGACAGTTTTGATATAATTCTGTAGCCGGTATTTGTTGCTGATAAAACAGATGTTAATAATTTAGAAAGAGTTTTCGTAGAGCACTTGGAAGACCCATCAATAAACCGTTGTTTGGAAAGACACCTTAATAGTTTTTGTATCCAATACAGTGATGGAAGATCCAGTTCTTCATCTTTGGTTGAACTTTAAAAAAAGGAATATAGAACAGACCTATGATTATCCAGAATTTCCGTTTTGATAAGTGTAGCCAACATTCACAAGGATGAGAATAAATTGGGGTTTTCGATAACACTTTGTTTCGGATTTTTTTAAAAACAGTCACGATTGATTTGAAGTCATATAAAACGATTTTCTTGAAATTTCAATGTTATCGAAATTATTGAACTGATACGTGCATATGTACTGAACTATATATTACTATATATTCACGTTTTGTTTATAATATATATTACACATCTTTAACATGTATAGCACATTATCGAGAATACTATTTCATTCAGTGGTTGTTTATCGCTTGACTTTTTATCCTTTCCCTAGTCCTAGCTTTAGTGGTTTACTTCATCCCTCTAGTTTTATAATTTGATACGGAACATGCGTGTCAGTTGAATTCATTCACATTATCTTTTTTATAATAATGAGATGTGATGCCTGACATTTAGTATATACATGTATATCTGTTAATAATTAAGGACAAATACTGACCTCTTGATCTTTGAATGTTTTGTACTTTGAATTTAATTTGTGATGATGCCTCATTTCCCTTACACCACTTTAAACATAGATAGCGTCAACTGTATACTATGCTCCTCTTATTTTGACGGAAATGATCAATAAACTATATCAGACTTATTCAGGTTGTATATTCAATTTCCTGATACTCAGATTTATAACTTTTTTTTGTCTAATGAGTATCACCCTTCTCAATTGATTTTATAGTTTGTGCATTTATTGTGCTATTACATTAGTACTGCAACCAGAGGTCATTTTTTAAAACTTTAATGGTCCGGAAGAACACACACCTAAATTATATATTGATGGAAAGAGGAAAACATGCACAATAAGAAAAGTTGGGTCGTAAAAATCCAGAGTGGTCACAATTTTGTGAAATTGCGGTTAAAGGTCAGACCTAAAAATATCAATATTTCAACCACAAGGACAAAAAGGAGAAATATTGTGATATTTATTCAATAGAATAATACAAAAACAATTCAATCATAAGCATATGCTATAAATGATGTTAAAACGACAAATTTGACTACTTACATGAAGAGCTGTCATTACAAAATGGCGTTAATTTTGAACCTTCTGATTTTTTTCCATTTCAGACATAGCAAAAGAAGAAGTGGCCTTGTCCTTTTCACATCCATAAACTTTCATATTGTGTATAGTGTTTCACTATAGTATATTACAGAATTAATTTCTAAACTATCAAAAACCAGTTTATCAAATTATTTCAATATTTTTTCTATCTTTGAAAAAAACAAAATTCACGCGATGAAACAGTGTTTTTAATTTTGCATCTTAAAGGTTGTGTATTTTGTAAAAGTTAGTATCTAGTTATAGATAAATCATATTGTGTATTTACAGGTCTGAAAATAGATAAGTATATAAGTCTCAGTTATTGTATAGAAAGGTATATACTATGAAAATTAGAGCTCGGGGCTTTGCCCCAAGCTCTTATTTTCATAGTATATACCTTTCTATACAATATCCAATTTAGCACATATTTACAACTTGAGTAATCCTGTATTTAGTCTATTGATATGTTTTGGCTGACTCGATGTAGCTCATTTACGTAGTTCTGTAAATCTACTCATTATAATATCATTGTAAAAATGGGATTTCAAAAGGCCCTTGACTTTAGAATCTAAAGAAGGTAGCTGCTGGTGTAAGTATGTTTATTGATATAAAGCGTTGTTTTACTATACATGTACTTATTTACATGGTAAGATGACAAAATGAATTGACCAAGAGCAGACAATTCTTAAATTGCAGTGAAAGCTTTACATTCTTGAAAATATTTTTTTAATTTCACATAAAATCTAAATCTATCTTGAAAATGCTTTTGAATGAGTACAAACAGTTGGACCCCCCTCCCACATCTTTGGTTGAAACACCTGTTAAAAATGGCTGGATCTGCCCCTTGTATGTACCCATAGGTAGTCTAGTGGATAGTTTATATGCATGAAATATTTGTCACTGGACATTAGGCAACCAATTATCGACCAATTTATGACTAAATATATCAAATTGCTTTATTAATCATTTCCCTTCTAAAGATTCATGGTTGACTCTTTTGGTGTACAAAGTAATTGCATGGAAGATAAAGGATTACAAATTTTAGATTGAGTTGTACTTTAATCAAGGTATAAAGCACCATAATTATTACTCTTTATTTTAATGAAAGAAACTTTTTTAATTGTCAAAACAAAATTAAGATCAAAATATTGATTAGTAGGATGTTAAAATTCTGTTTGAAAACTAATTACAAACTATTTAGTTAAATTTGGAACACAGAATTTATTTCAAAATAGCCAGCAGCAATTTTTGTTCTAATATCTTGATTACAATACAATGAAATCTTACCCTTGTGGTCATTCATGCGAAGTTACTTAGTACACGGAAAAAGTATGTACTATGAAAATTAGAAGGCAAATTCAAGCAATTTGATTGGACGAGAAGTTGTAAGTATGTGCTAACACAAAATATACTAAAGTCACCCGAGGCGAATGGGAAAACAAAGTCAGTTTGGTGCATGAACATTAAATAGTAAGATAATCCTGGTAAAAAAGAAAACTTATTATTTTTTTTAAGGAAAGGATGAAAAATTATACAATGCAATGCCAACTTTCTAATGTTGTAATTCAAAATCAGTCATGATCCTTATATAACTTTTAGAAGCGACACACATTAGCTCAAGTATTCATTAAATAGGGACATGAATCAATCTCTTAGTCATCATATCCGGATTCATTACGTCTATAAGCATCACAAGACACTTCCCTTTTTTATAAGAACAAGTTCGACGCAGGACAAAGTTTGTTCAAGGCAAACACAGTTTTTGAGTACAAATGCTACCTGCAGCGTAAATACCGTCATGATTCTGTCAAACTCGTCAGATGTAGTCTTACCTTTGCATAGGAAACACAGAAGCAATGTGAGTACAAAGTTACGATCAATCTTCGTGACCCATATTCCCATATGCATATGCATGATATAACTACACTGCCAATCCCAATTGTAATGTAGCGAATGTTGCTACAGAAACGATTGATTTTGTAATAGCTATACATTTACGAATTTTTTTTATCTTTAGGGACAATATACGGTTCAGAAGCGCCTTTGTGTTATTTTTCACTAATTAACTAACAAATGAACATTTGAGCATAGGCTCCGTGTTGAAAACCAGACCGTGACCTATTTGGTTTTATTTTAAAAATTGTGACTTGCATGATGTGTTGTATCATTGGCACTCATACCACATCTTCATATATATATTGAGAAGCTATGCGGGCATCCTTTCCATAGAAATACCAAAACGAGGACATAGCTTAAAAGAGCACTGGTGGCAGGGTGAAATAGATGTTCTTCTTTTAATGTATCCTTGCTATTTTCAGACAAACCTTGGTGTAATTCTGAAAGACTTAACATAGACTTTGATTTTCCTGCAACAGATATGGCATCCTCTATATGACATCCCCTATATTGAGTTCAGAGCTAAACTCTATATTTTACGTCCCTTGGCCACACTGTTTCTAAATTGTAAGGTGTCATAATATCTAGTTAGTTCTGGAGTTTGGCAGTTTGGTAAGCATCAGAGACAATCTTGGGTAAAAGTGATCGGTATATGTATTCGGTCGTGCTACATGAGAAAGGCTTTTTCTTATGGAAGAATAAATCAATTCACTAACGTTATTAATGAACTGACAGCAAGTTCAAATTCTAATTTTCAGTAACTGTTTTACTTAATTGCATAAGTGTTGACTTTAATAAGTAGTTTGTTATGCATGGATAAATGATTACTCACATTTATAAGCACACTGATATAAAAACACGTTTAGAGGACTCAGTTTTGTGTAGTTTTCTGTTTTCTAAAGGATTTTCTTTTACACAAAAACCCTGCTTTCGAATCCAAATTACAAAGAAGAAACTGAGCGAAAGATCGTAGTCAGGTTGTGATGATGCATGTCGATCAGTTTGATCACATATATGGATTTCTGTTTTCTGTTTCTAATTTAAAGTTCCCTGTGTGACTGGGGAAACGACATATGGTCACTTAGTCTTTTCCCGACCGGCAGTAAAACGAAGTGGGATGTCCGTTTGGCTGTGCGGGATGTATCAACACTTTGAGGATTCCGTAGGTGGCCTGTTGCAATGGCAAATTCTGTCCCAATCCAATATACCATCATTTTCCTGTGGCAGTCTAAATTTCCCCGACCATCATCCCGAATGACCTCTTTTATGACAAAACCTACCTATGGTTTTTATTGTTAACTTGTTCTCGTTCTGAACATGCATGACATATTTGCCACTGGACGTTAAGCAACAAACAATCAATCAATCAGTATAATTTAAAGATGCACCAATTTTGCCTTCTGATACAAGTCTCATAACATCACTGATGATTCGCCCAAGGAAAGCAGAATATCAAGAGAAGTTGGTTTTAGCATCACCTTGTCACACACTAAATGTCTGCGAAACTTCAATAGTACTTTTCCCCCGACCACTTGCATGCATATTAATTGCTCTTAGGTAAAACTTGGTCATGCAATGTATTTTCACACAATATCAACTATAGTCATTATCCGGAAACCCCTCTTATCCGAAGGATTTGGTTAACTTTTATAAAAAGTCAAAATTTCATCAACAAATATATAACTTATATACAGAAAATACACGAAAGAACTACTATACATATTAAAATTACTCAAAAATAAATTAACCTCTCCTACAAAATCTACATAATCACATCGAAATTATCAAATTGGTTGTGAAGGAAAAAGTAAATGGTGGAACTGATTGACGGATAGGAAATTTCCGTAATTAAAAAAGGTACAAATGATGTTTTTATTTTTGAGTTTTTGACAAAATTGTTTGGAATTTGCCCAACAAAATTTGCATGCAGTATCGCAAAAAATATGTTTTGTCCTCTCGAATGTTCAATACTGTTTTTGAATCATATGTTTTCTCGTTTTCAAAGAAAAATGCGTTAAATTTCTATTTAAAAAACAGCCAACTTTAAGTTTGAAAGTTTTACTTGGAGATGGTATTATATTTATGTCTTCATCATTCCGATGATCCTTGATGATATGTGCATAGAAACTTTTTAAGAAAATAGCGGGAAATTTAACAAAAAATTATATTTTTGGATTTTAAGGTAACTACCCAAAACCGTAAATTGAGGGGTACCCCCATTAAAGGGATGAAATACAAAAATGTGACCATAGAAACTTTTTACGACCCGACGGAAATTAAAATATAGATATTATTCTGTCATTTAAAACAATTTGCAGCCGTGTGTTATTCCGGACCATTAAACTCGTTAACTAAGCGTCTTTTTCGATGTCAGTTGTAGTACTACATCACTGTCCGAGTATAGGGGAAGGTTGTGTGCCTGGTAATATTCTGTGTATGTGTGCTCCAAGTCACGAGCCAGAAATTCAAAGGTTGTTATTCGTTGCTGTAAATCATTTATAATTTTTTATGTTGAGAGGACCCAACGTATTCAGATTGGTACTGAATGTACCATCTAAACCTTTGTAAACTAATACTACACCATTGAGAATGCAGATAGTCTGTAATGGTCTGAATTAGACTTTTGTCTTACAGGTTTTTTTAGTACGTAAAATTAAGTTAAACATACGTGTGAACAAAGTGACGGGGAATAGAAACAATAATATACTCTTCGTATATACCAGGTTTCAAAAAAATTAATTCTGACGTGTGTTTCGTCTACAAAAATCGCATCAGTGATGCTAATATCGAATACGATTATAGCCCAAATAAAAAGATAAGTTGAAAATCATTTAGGAACCTATAATCTTGATATGTTTTGTCAAATGCAGCTAAAATAATTACTCCTATGCTAGACAATCATTACTTTTTCGATAAATTCAAAGTTTGATAACGTACAAGTAGCATATAATGGTGTAATTACTCATTGTATCACTATTTAAGATAATTGCTGCATTAATTATTATTCTGGTCTGTCTCTTTATAATAACCTCATTTGAATATTTTATATCAATTTTGGATAATTGTTTTTTTTTCCTTTTTTTCCGTAATAATCCTCATCAGCGAGTAATTTTTAAGTTAAACTGCTAAATATTTTCTAGACTTGACCTTTATGTAGAATTGTATATGTCCGTTTTATCACAATTAAAAACAAATTACGCCTCTAAATCGTTTTGAATGTTTTGTGCCATAGCCATTCATCCTGAAAATATCTATCCAAAGTTATGAATATGATTCTCTCCCATACCTTTTGAATTTTTAAGAATTGATTATGAAATTTCTGTTTATCACATCTCAACTATCACATCTAGTTAACGGCTAAACTTTGTCTGATGATGTAAATTGATAATCTTTAAGTAACGTTTTTCTACCTTTTGATGCTGCTTTATAATTTTTGGCCATAATTAAAAAATAAGCTGTTTGTATAGAACAAAATTTAGACTTTTCTTTTACTTATTCATATGTACCATCGTCTTACACATTTACATAAATTGTTCTTTTTGTTTCTTATTTTTATTTTGTATATAATTGTGTTTAATTTTGTACTTTGCCGATTGGAACAATTTTCATGGAAATTTTATCTAATTTATTCGAAGGTAACAACATTTCTGTAAAATACTTCAATTGAACAAAATGCAAAGAGTTAAAGAGAAAAAAGCTGTAATGAGGAAGGATACATTAATATTCCTTGCTACTAATATTTGCGCCATTTGGTGCACAGCTTTTATAGGAATTTTATTTGAATTGCATTGAAACCATTTAATATATGATAAGTGGACTGTATCTTTTGTAATGTTTTATATAATGGAAAAAGTTCTGCTTTTTAAAAGATTCATCTTCAGTTAAAAATTTGAGTAATACAGTTATTTATCAGAAATACACAATAACTTTATTAGTAAAGTAAACACTTTTTCAAAAGATTAATTTATACTGAAATACTGGAGTATTTCATCTCTCTAATAAAATGTCAATATCGAATTTTCGTTCATGCCTTTCTCATCGTAACTGGGATAGTATTTCGGGAATAAACTTAGTCTTCAGTTTTCTATGTTGTTTCTTGTGTACTAGTTTTTGTCTGTTTGTCCGTTTATCTTTAAACCATGGCGTAGTCAGTTAGTTCGATCTATGAGTTTAACTGTCTCTCTGATATCTTCAACCCCGCTTTTACCTGCAAGCTGTGAATAGTAGTTGTATGAGTAGTCAAAGCAGATGACATTTGCTACTTGTGTACTAGGTACGAAATCAATAAAATTGAAAGTGGAAATGGGGAATGTGTCAAATTAACTTATCATAGGTAACAGGATTAAATTTTGTCTAATCCAAAAAAACTTAAAAAGACCATTAAGTACGAGTTGAAGAGCATCGAGGACCAAACTTCCTAAAAGTTTGGTCAAGAGACAACATCTCGACCAAAGAGCTATTAACAGCCGAAGTCAACTAATTGGTCTTCAATACAATGAGAAATTGCCGCACCCGGGGCGTGCTTCAGCTGACACCGAAAAAAATATATATACTTGTTCAGAAATAATGGACGTTACCTGAATAAAGGCAACAGTAATATACCACTGTTTGAAAAGTTATGAATCGTTCGAGAGAAAAAAATCCGAATAATAAACCAAAACTGAGGGAAACACATCACCTATAAGATGAACCAACGATACAACAGAAACACTAAAGTGCTACAAAAAAAGCAAACAACAATATATGGTTCCCTTAAAAATACTGTTAGTGACCTATTTAATTGCAATTCAGATCATAAAGGGGAAAATAAACAAAACAAATCTAATCTATTTCCCAGGATCAATATAAAATTTTGTTCATGCAAGCAGTTTGCAACAAAGAACAGTAAGTATCATAAGCTGTAATCCAATTTTGTCAATCTAGTCAACCAGTTCATTTATCGCAGGTTCTCGCTCATTGTTTTACGGTTAATGATTGGATTGTACGTATATGATTGAACTTGTATGACACAAGAATGATATATCCACGAGTTAAAATTAGAATATTCCAGTACAGTCAATCCTGCGTAAGGGACCACCTGTGTTAAGCAAAAATTTGTGTTATAAGACCATTTATTTGAGTTCCCTCTGTAGTGCATCTCATTAAGATTAATCAAATATCAAAAGACAACATGCCTCATGAGACCATGTTTTTCTCTCCCTTGATTGGTCTCTTAAAACACGTTTCACTGTACTTGAAAGAATACTGCAAGAAAATCTAATCGCTACAGACTTCAGTGAGAAGTAATAATAAATTCTTTTTTTAAATGTACTTTAATTTGTATTTTTTACTATACGTTTTGTCCTGCATTTCATGGTGGTATTGTATAAATACGTTGTCAGAATTTCAATGATAAATTTAATCTCTTAAGAAGGGTCGCAAGTACAAAAATTTCAGCGAAAAATGAAACATTCAAATTTTATTTATTATCAATTCGGTTTGGCTCCAGATGACTTTCAAAATGTTAATATCCAAATTATCTCCCTTTGAGGCAAACATGCCCTTTTTTGGCATAAAAATTGAAATATTTTTTTAACTCATCAGTGACCTACATTTTTTATTATTGTTTTCAAATAAGCTGTACATAAACTAAATAATTATATAATCTAAGCGATTTCTGTAATTTAGTTCTTTTTTTTCCTCGATATTTCATGTTTGTGGACCTCTATTTCTCCTATTAGTTTAACAGAAAAAAAGACATTAACAAAAATGTATGCTTCTTTCGGAGGCAAATTGTGAGCTTAAATGAACGGTGACCCCATTTTTTCAAATTCATTTTTCTATTAATTATATGATAAAGTTCATTCATATTTTTTTTTTAGCAAAATCCTATATAAATGTTTATATTGTATAATATTTATGCCTGCGAACCCCTTAAGTGAAATAGTTGTGTACTTCGGCATAGGTGTCAGTTTATTTTATTCATATGATCTTGTTCAAAACTGATGAGATTTAATGTTTGACATTTAGTTGGTATATCTGTTCATAATTCAGGCCGTTTATTTACCTATTGATCTTTAAATGTCTTCTGTACTTTACACGTAACGTTTGATAATTTCTGATTTCCTGTTCATCCACTTCACACATATATATCATCAGATAAAGAGGAAGTGGTAATATGTAGTGGGAAAAGGACAATTTTACTATATCAGTCTTATTTAGAAAGCATAAATAATTTACTTATACTATGTACATCGACTTAAAACTAGTTATTGACCTGATGAGTTACGCCTTTTTCAACTGAATTTATATTTTGTTCTTGTTTAGTGCTGTATCATCACTGTACTATGTCAAGGGAGGGCAGAGTGCCTGGTAACATGATAAATCTCGCATTATGTATGTGTCTTTTCACAGTCAGGAGCCTTAAATTAAGTGGTTTTCGTTTGTTATTGTATACCCTATAGAAGCTGTCTTTTTTATTGTGTTGCATCATAGTTTTCCAACCACTCGGTCAACATAGGAATGGTTGTGATAATTCCCCTTAAAGCACGAATTATGTTCACTAAAATCAAATTTTTTGACGGAAAAGGATCAAACTCGCAAGTTGTCTATTGATAAAAATTCTGTTTTTATTGTTTTGCATAGAGTTTTACATATGTCGTTTTTTTTTGTGTTTTGCACGTGGATGAACATGATGAAAGCGTACGCCGGGGACCTATACTGTAATTTCATTATAATTTGTTGGAGACCAATTTAACTGGATTTCGTGGCTACAAGTATACCACGAAATAAAATGTTCAATGAATGTCATATTTTATATGGTCGTGCACGCGGAATTTACATTAACTTTGCATCAAAAAATATATATGTCTTTGAATAAGTATAAAATCTCACAAACCCACTGCATACCTTTCATCAACACCTCGCCTCATCTAATTTTTTTTGGAATTTAGCATTGGAGTTAACATAATCTTCTTCATATAGTACAGCCTTCAAATAACATTGGTCAAAGTGGTATTCATTACATAGCATGTGATCATTTATTGATACACGACTGAATTGAAGTTTTTTTTTTAAATTTATAAATCATGTGGCATTGCCACATTTTAGTTGTTTTAAAGTGTTCTTGGTTGGGGTTTGTTTTTTGTTTGTTGGGGAGGAGTAGATGTTCATTGATATATATATTACAGTGAACTTCAGGGATTATGGATAATTATCTCTGTAATATATATTTTAGCACACTTTTCTTACCTTTTTTTGTTTATTTTTGTTTATTTGTTTTGTTTATATCTTTATTTTGCACTAATTGCCGATCTTTTTCTATTTTGTAAAATCCATCCAGACCGTTACTTCTGTATACTTACCCCAATATTCTTTTTTCCTCATTAACCTGAAAAAAAACCCGTGAACTTTACATTATGAATCTGTTTTACTGCACTGTGAAGAAATAAATATGTTTATGGAAACATCTGATGGTGCCAAAATAATCACCTTATATAAATAAATTGAAAAATGTACTTATACTTGATATACTCATCATAGATACTAGGACTGAATTTGCATATACCCCAGACACGCGTTTCGTCTACAAAAGACTCATCAAGTACATCTAAGGTAATCTATGCCTGAGGAAGAAAAGCCTTAGTATTTCACAAATTTAATTTTTTTTAAACATGTAATTTATAAGTTATCTTACACGAATGTGCGCATTTGATATTTGATCGGAAGTCATCGGTTACTAAGTATCAGCCTACTTCAGGAAAGACCTCTTCTAAAGTACTTTATAAAAGGTGTTATAATGTGAAGTGTTTACGATATCTTTTGTTATCATATACTTATATAAAATGATGGTTTAATTGTACTCTATGATAAAACTTATTTGTACATAATTTTATTCATTTAATTTGAAAATTGCCATTGCAGTGTGATATGAGTTTTGTTATGAACTATTTTCGGTGTATTTCAACTGTCCCGATGTATATCAACTGCTTCCAGTTATTATCGCATGCGTTTCTGTAATTTTATCGCATGACATTTCAACTGCATACCAACTCCAAAACCCTAGACATATTTAGACAGAAAGGTTCATGAAATTGAAAACAACACGCGTAAGAATTTCATGCGTCTGAAGCCTTTTTCTGGATTTACTTTTATCAGGAACGCTCAAAGCCAAACATTTAAAATTCGAGGGACGAATAAGTACAGAAACAGCTGACAGGAAGATCCATAACCATTTGAGGTATAAAAGTATTCAACTACAAAAAACATTAACAGAAGCAAAAGCGACAATAGCGGGAGAGGATATTTCTGATTGAAGATACGCGCATTAATTTGTATAAGTAACTCTTGCTTAAAATTTAAAGTATGGCATACAAAATTCAGTTTCAAATTATTCATCTGAAGCAGTTAGAGAGTGCTACCTATAGGTAAAATTAACTGAAAAGTGTCCCTATAATTTGATATTTTTCTATCAAGAATACTACTAAATAATAGAGCTACAAATGTACGTAAATGTTAAAACAAATTATCATAAAGCACTTTAAGTAATTTAAGTTTAAACACAGGATCCTTGAAATTGAAGATATTTTTTTACGGAAATACAAAATGCAAATAATTTGTTACATGCGAATCACTTTTAAGACATTTAACAACTGCGTTTTATTCTAGTTTACACGATTTATAATATAGATTTGACGTTTTGATGACATCGCAGATAACTTTTATGCACTTAAAACACAACATTATACATGGTTATATCATCACTTTTACATGTTGTTTTATCATTTATGAATCAAATGAACAGAATTTTTAAAACATCGAAACTATATGTAAATTTGTTTTATCAGTTTCAGTGGCCAGTTTATCAATCTTATCATATTTATATTTTTCCCGTGAACTAATAAATACCTACAAAAAGGTTACATGATATTTAAAGAATAAGCATATTTACCCGAATCTGTAATTTATTAACGGAGCTGCGCGATTTCTAATGTTAAAGATATTGTGACAAAATGTAATATTAATATTCGTTAAAGATAAAGATAAAATATGGCAGGAGAGCTCTGACTTGTTATATGCTTTTCAGAAATTATAAAAAAATTTGGTCACAGGACTCGTTTTCTCGTAACAAATCAAATTATGTAAATTCATAACACAAACCGTTTAAAACGTAACATTATATGAACTATCTTCCCGCTTATGGCAACATTTGATTTTCTTTTCATAGTTTTGTTATATACTGTCGAAAATATATAAAAAAATACATTGTTGTCTTGGTTAAGATAAAAATGAAGTACAATCTTCTCTCAAGGAGGTTCGATTGTTATGTTTGTGATTTTTAGTTAGATTTTCGGAATCCTCTGGTTTTATCCATTTGAATGTCTTTTTTGCCCATTAGACCCCATTTTTCTTTTTATAAATCTTTTACATGTATCATTATCAGCCATATGTAAAAGTCTTATAAAATTGTTGTTATTTTTTAATATTTATTTAGAACTTAAACTTTTAACTTCAATGATACAATCAATATATACTAGTGTTATGAAAAGCTTGTTATTTTGAACCTCAGTAGCGAACCTTCTTAAGGCGCACATGATATTTTATCATACAAGATAGCGTCAGACACCAGAACTACCGTAGGAAACGATCAGAAAATCATTTAACGTCCAGGGAATGGTGGTTGTGGCGGAGGGGTATAATTTTTAAATTCTCTGATCTTCAATTTAATGAAAAAAAATATTCTGGTCGAGAGCAGATTACTAAATTTTTATTCTGAATGCAAATTAGCCTGATACATGTACCTTAAAGTGTTAAATTATGAAAGAAAGAAAAAAAATGATTTATAGCGTCGACGAACTAAATGGTTTTTAAAACAATCTGACTGAGAAAAAACAAACATATGCCCTTTCAAAATTAAACGGTTGCTCCATTAAACGCCTTTGCACACTTTGCAAAACTTTTTTAGTATTTTTGTCAATGCGGCAAACGATATTTTTTGTATTTATGATGCAACTTTATAATATTGATAATTCTACATAATTGCAATAAATGAAATTGTAATTATATTCAATTCCTTATAAAAGTACACATGTGGCAGCCTACAGAAAAGACGATCGCAATGCTTTTCCTATCGCTGTTTTCTCTGTTGCTGTTTGCACATGTAAGTACCTTGCACGAAATACTTCATAAATTATTTGTTTTTTTTCAAATTTTACATCTGACAGTCAAGTATCCAAATGATGAGTGATATAAAATTAAGAATTTTGTTTCCATTTGTATTCAAATCTTATATTAATAAGTTAGATTTATTTCAATACCTGTTTGAATTTTATTTTATTGTAATAAAGTTAAAAGTCTTGTTGGTAGAAATGAACAATTTAGAAAATATTATTAAATACTGTCGAAAACTATGATAAAATACATTATTGTCTTGGTTAAGATGAAAGTCTTACAAATGAATTGCATTCTTCTCTTAAGGAAGTTCGCTTTTTTTTTTATTTTTTGTCAGATTTTCGGAATCCTCTGGTTTTATCTATTTGAATGTCTTAATAAATTTGCCCATTGACCCCCATTTTTCCTCTTATAAATCTTGTACGTGTATCATTATAAGCCATATGTAAAAGTCTTATAAAATTGTGTTTTATTTTTTAATGTTTTTGAGAACTTAAACTTTTAATTTCAATGATAAAAATATTGAAAATCAAGAGAGAACATTTTCCCTCCAAAATTTCAATGACTTATTATATCTCGAAAACAAGAACATTGACCTTTATTTTAATTTCGCTCTTTTGTTTCCTTTATTAATCCCTTGTCAATATATACTAGTGTTATAAAAAGCTTGTTATTCTGAAGCTCAGAAGCGAACCTTCTGAAATCAAACATACTATTTTACCATACAAGATGGCGTCAGACACCAGAACTACCTTAGGAAACGATCATAAAATCATTTGACGTCCAGGGGATGGTGGTGGTGGTGGAGGAGGTAGTATTTTTTTTAAAATTCTCTGATCCTCAATTTGATGAAAAAAATATTCTGGTCGCGAGCAGATGATATTTATTTTTTTACTGCACTCGTTCTATTTCAGCAGTCAAAATGCGTTGACTGTATATTTCTATTTCATATACAGTCACTGACCCGATATCACTTTTCCTCATGAATATTTAAATAGAAAATGCCGAAATAATATAAAATTATTCATACGACCTCTTCAATCTGTTCTCGTTTCCAATGCACACAACGATTCCGGGATCGACTCAATCTTGTTTCTTTTGTAATTGTTGGAAAAACTTATTTTGTTTGCTAATATTTTTGCTTGCAACCTATAAATCATTATGTTTCATGCTTATGGTTGATATTTAAGCCCATACTGAAACGATTGCGTTCACCATCGAGTGTAGTTTTGTTATATACTGTCGAAAATATATAAAAAAAATACATTGTTGTCTTGGTTAAGATAAAAATGAAGTACAATCTTCTCTCAAGGAGGTTCGATTGTTATGTTTGTGATTTTTAGTTAGATTTTCGGAATCCTCTGGTTTTATCCATTTGAATGTCTTTTTTGCCCATTAGCCCCCATTTTTCTTTTTATAAATCTTTTACATGTATCATTATCAGCCATATGTAAAAGTCTTATAAAATTGTTGTTATTTTTTAATATTTATTTAGAACTTAAACTTTTAACTTCAATGATACAATCAATATATACTAGTGTTATGAAAAGCTTGTTATTTTGAAACTCAGTAGCAAACCTTCTTAAGGCGCACATGATATTTTATCATACAAGATAGCGTCAGACACCAGAACTACCTTAGGAAACGATCAGAAAATCATTTAACGTCCAGGGAATGGTGGTTGTGGCGGAGGGGTATAATTTTTAAATTCTCTGATCTTCAATTTAATGAAAAAAAATATTCTGGTCGAGAGCAGATTACTAAATTTTTATTCTGAATGCAAATTAGCCTGATACATGTACCTTAAAGTGTTAAATTATGAAAGAAAGAAAAAAATTGATTTATAGCGTCGACGAACTAAATGGTTTTTAAAACAATCTGACTGAGAAAAAACAAACATATGCCCTTTCAAAATTAAACGGTTGCTCCATTAAACGCCTTTGCACACTTTGCAAAACTTTTTTAGTATTTTTGTCAATGTGGCAAACGATATTTTTTGTATTTATGATGCAACTTTATAATATTGATAATTCTACATAATTGCAATAAATGAAATTGTAATTATATTCAATTCCTTATAAAAGTACACATGTGGCAGCCTACAGAAAAGACGATCGCAATGCTTTTCCTATCGCTGTTTTCTCTGTTGCTGTTTGCACATGTAAGTACCTTGCACGAAATACTTCATAAATTATTTGTTTTTTTTTTCAAATTTTACATCTGACAGTCAAGTATCCAAATGATGAGTGATATAAAATTAAGAATTTTGTTTCCATTTGTATTCAAATCTTATATTAATAAATTAGATTTATTTCAATACCTGTTTGAATTTTATTTTATTGTAATAAAGTTAAAAGTCTTGTTGGTAGAAATGAACAATTTAGAAAATATTATTAAATACTGTCGAAAACTATGAGAAAATACATTATTGTCTTGGTTAAGATGAAAGTCTTACAAATGAATTGCATTCTTCTCTTAAGGAAGTTCGCTTTTTTTTTTTTTTTTTGTCAGATTTTCGGAATCCTCTGGTTTTATCTATTTGAATGTCTTAATAAATTTGCCCATTGACCCCCATTTTTCCTCTTATAAATCTTTTACGTGTATCATTATAAGCCATATGTAAAAGTCTTATAAAATTGTGTTTTATTTTTTAATGTTTTTGAGAACTTAAACTTTTAATTTCAATGATAAAAATATTGAAAATCAAGAGAGAACATTTTCCCTCCAAAATTTCAATGACTTATTATATCTCGAAAACAAGAACATTGACCTTTATTTTAATTTCGCTCTTTTGTTTCCTTTATTAATCCCTTATCAATATATACTAGTGTTATAAAAAGCTTGTTATTCTGAAGCTCAGAAGCGAACCTTCTGAAATCAAACATACTATTTTACCATACAAGATGGCGTCAGACACCAGAACTACCTTAGGAAATGATCATAAAATCATTTGACGTCCAGGGGATGGGGGTGGTGGTGGAGGAGGTAGTATTTTTTTTAAAATTCTCTGATCCTCAATTTGATGAAAAAAATATTCTGGTCGCGAGCAGATGATATTTTTTTTTTTACTGCACTCGTTCTATTTCAGCAGTCAAAATGCGTTGACTGTATATTTCTATTTCATATACAGTCACTGACCCGATATCACTTTTCCTCATGAATATTTAAATAGAAAATGCCGAAATAATATAAAATTATTCATACGACCTCTTCAGTCTGTTCTCGTTTAAAATGCACACAACGATTCCGGGATCGACTCAACCTTGTTTCTTTTGTAATTGTTGGAAAAACTTATTTTGTTTGCTAATATTTTTGCTTGCAACCTATAAATCATTATGTTTCATGCTTATGGTTGATATTTAAGCCCATACTGAAACGATTGCGTTCACCATCGAGTGTGAGTTTCAACAGATAGATATGTACATTTCATTCTGTTGTATAGTTCCCCGCGAGCATAACGTGAGGCCTTTTTAAAGGGGATTTTGCCTAATATTTAAACCAAATAGATAACCTCAACGCATTAAACAGCAATTGAAAATGTTGTTTTATATTGAAGTATAAAGACCATAATAGTACATTGACTTGGCATATCAATGATGTAAGGATTCGGCCCGAAACGGGAAAATTGCTCGGCACAGCCTCAACTTTCCCCGTTTCTTAGCCGCATCCTTATATCGTTAATATGTCAAGTCAATGTACTATTATTGTCTATTTATTTTAAACGCGAATTGTTCTGATACCTTATAGTGTTAAATTATGAAAAACAAATATTTGAATTATAGCGTCAAAGAGCTAACTGTTTTTTTTTAATCTGACTAAGCAAAGAAACAAATATATGCCTTTTTAAAATTAATCGGTTGCTCCATTAAACGCTTTTGCACACTTTGCCAAACTTTAATTATAATCCTTTTGATTACTATTATTCTAAAAAAAATAGTCAGAAAATTATTTTTGGGTTTGAATTTCATTGATCAAACATATCAGATTAGTTAACACAAGTAGTGCACACTTAATTCATAAATTGTATTTTTGGTCTTGATAGCTCGTGTACTTCAATTTAAACAAAATCATTGTTGTATCCGATTATTTTATATCATAACGTTCGACAGAAAGACCAAGCTAAGCTAGCATCAATTGTGATGTTCGTTTTGGATGACTCAGCTGCCATTTAGTTGTTTATGTTAGACAGCCTCAATTTCGCACTCTTCAACCTATTCCCGTTTCCAATGCATACAACGATTCCGCGATCGACGCAACCTTGTTTCTTTTGTAATTACTGGAAAAACGTATTTCGTTCGTTAATATTTATCCTTATTTGTTCTCTATTTAAGACAGCATTAATTTATCGGTTCGTGATGTAAGACAGTCTCCTATTAGCTGTTTGTAAGGTGAGACAGCCTCAATTTAGCTGTTTGTTATGTAAGGCAGCCTCCATTAAGATGTGTGTTATGTAAGACAGGCTCAATTTAGCTGTTTGTTATGTAAGACAACCTCCATTTAGCTGTTCGTTATGTCAGACAGGCTCCATTTAGCTGTTTGTTATGTAAGACAGCCTCCATTTAGCTGTTTGTTATGTGAGACAACCTCCATTTAGCTGCTTGTTATGTGAGACAGTCTCGCTTTAGCTGTTTGTTATGTAAGACAGCCTCCATTTAGTTGTTTGTTATGTGAGACAGGCTTAATTTAGCTGTTTGTTATGTAAGACAGCCTCCATTTAGCTGTTTGTTGTGACAGCGTGCACAAAGCTGAGTCCACAAACGTAACGTCTTCAAATAGCTAAAGTCATTTGTGACGTCGTCATTTTCGCACAGAAAACGTAAGCGTAACAAACACACTGGACACGTAGTTTATCACATAATTTTAGAAATAAACGTTCAACATGTTTAATCTTTTCGAACAACAAAGTACAGCAAATGCACATTCTGAAAATCTAAAACAAATACATATAAGAGCGGTGTAAAGGAAATAAAAAGCGACTATGGCGTAGACCCTGTTCAGAAAATAGCGTTAAAACGTCATTTCTTCAAACTTTAACATAATCGCTGGACATTTAAAAAATTCAGATGTTTGGCCTGGACTAACGAATCATTCATATTTTGCGTATTCTTTTAAACCTATATTTATGCACATTTGGAATATCGAGTCATTCCTAAATAAGAAAATAGCAAGTACATATTTTTTTCACCGATTTTTCCGGTTTCTGGTATTAATCTTTCCAAATAACTACTTCTTGCACATTACTAACTACATTCCAAACTCATCCACAATGGCCAATTTTGATTTTTTTAGGTGAAGTTCGTTTGACGTCATAGTCCGAATCCGGAAAAAAAATATTGTATGAAAATGCAAGAAAGTTGAATTTGTACAAATTTCAGGTCAAAAACTCTATTTTATGCTTACTTAATGTTACAAGTTACACATATTTTTGCCGTTTTTTTCATGTTCGTTTCATTCTTTATAGATTTTAATTTGATAACATTTTTAATAATGTGGATTTTTATAGCTTGCTCTAATCATTTTATCATAAAAAAAAACTTCCTATCTAAACTATATGTTTAACACGGTTGTATAAAGCTACTTTTAAAAGCGCATTTTACAGTGGCCGTCAACTTTGTGCGCGCCGTTTATGTAAGCCAGTCTCTATTTAGCTGTTTGTTATGTAAGACAGCCTCCATTTAGCTGTTTGTTATGTAAGACAGCCTCCATTTAGCTGTGTGTTATGTAAGACAGCCTCCATTTAGCTGTTTGTTATGTGAGACAGTCTCGCTTTAGCTGTTTGTTATGTAAGACAGCCTCCATTTAGTTGTTTGTTATGTAAGACAGCCTCCATTTAGCTGTTTGTTATGTAAGACAGGCTCCATTTAGCTGTTTGTTATGTAAGACAGCCTCCATTTAGCTGTTTGTTATGTAAGACAACCTCTATTTAGCTGTTTGTTATGTAAGACAGTCTTCATTTAGGTGTTTGTTATGTAAGACAGCCTCCATTTAGCTGTTTGTTATGTAAGACAGCCTCCATTAAGCTGTTTGTTATGTGAGACAGCCTCCATTCAGCTGTTTGTTATGTAAGACAGCCTCTATTTAGCTGTTTGTTATGTAAGACAACCCCCATTTAGCTGTTCGTTATGTCAGACAGGCTCCATTTTGCTGTTTGTTATGTAAGACAGCCTCCATTTAGCTGATCGTTATATAAAACAGCTATCGTTCTAAATAAGATTAAAAAAAATGTTGGTTTCATTTTTGAAAGTTGTTTTGTGTGTCTGTTACTGATCTATTTAGTTCAGCCATTTCTAACAGTTAATTCATATTTATTTACACTGATGTCATTGAATGATGTCCTACATTTATCATGTTTTAAAATCTTTATGTTCAAATCGCTTATTCAAAATAATCATTCTGCATTGACAATATATATTATCTTGGTTAAAATAAGATACACCCACATGCATCTAATATATATAAGACTCTTGTTGAGACGACAGTATTGCACTCTCGTATTACGTGCCAGCGATATTAATATCCTATTATGAAGAGATAAGACTGCGAACTTGTATATTTCTTACAGCCAAACGGATGCCATACTTTGACAAAGGAGAAGATCAAGAGTGACGATATATCTATTCCCCGCTTATCCTTTAAACGAATTGTGATGTAGTAAAGAGTAAAACAACATCAATTATACTGCATCCCAACACTAAAACCCTAGACATATCTAAACAGCCAGGTTGACAAAATTGAAAACAACACGGTTAAGAATTTCATGCGTCTAAATCCTTTTTCTGGATTTACCTTCATCAGGAACGCTCAAAGCCAAACATTTGAAATTCGAGGGATGACTAAGTACAGAAACAGCTGACAGGAAGAACCAAAACCAGTTGAGGTATAACAGTATTCAACTACAAAAACATTAACAGAAGTCAAAGCGACAATAGCGGGAGAGGATATTTCTGATTGAAGATACGCGCATTAATTTGTACAAGTAACTCTTGCTTAAAATTTAAAGTATGGCATACAAAACTCAGTTTCAAAATTATGCATCTGAAGCAGTAAAAGGGTGCTGCCTTATAGGAAAAATTAAACTGAAAAGTGTCCCTATAATTTGACTCTTTTTCTATCAAGAATACTACTATATATTAGAGCCACAAATGTACGTAAATGTTAAAACAAAATGTTGTAGAGTAATTTGAGTTTAAACACCGGATCCTAAATATTGAAGAATATGTTTTTACGGAATTAAACCCAATCATACAAAATGCAAAATAATTTGTTACATACGAATCACTTTTCAGACCTTTAACAACATCGTTTTATTCTAGTTTACACGATTTAAAATATAGATTTGACGTATTGATGCCATCACAGATAACTTTTCTGCACAACATTATATCATCACTTTTACTTGTTATTTTATCGTTTATGAATCAAATGAACAGAATTTTAAAAACATCGAAACAATTTGTAAATTTTTTTTATCAGTTTCAGTGGCCAATTTATCAATCTTATCATATTTATATTTTTCTCTTGAACTTAAAGATACCTACGAAAAGGTAACATGATGCATAAATTTCTTCACAAAAAATATATACTCTTGATAAAACACAATAAAAGGAACATCATCTTTGTCAAGTTGGTTTCTGCATATAATCACAGTCATGTCAATGATGTATACATAGGGCGAATTACGAATTGTTTGACTGAAACAGTGTACAGCTTGTGTTTCACTTGCATCATGTTTTCGCGATCTGTATTCTTTAAAGAATTCCAAATAGTCGTTTTATCTGCAACTTTAAATTTCCTATTCCCAATGGTCAAATATTGATTGATTGAGGATTCCAATGCAGGTGAAGCATTAATATTATGTCATGCTTTCCCTGCAGACGGATGAGCTACACTAACAATAATATAGAAAATAAACTACACTTTAAAACATGCAAAGGTTTGGAGAGAGCAAATAAGTACACACTATAATAAGTTATCGCATGAATCAATATGCAATAGTTGTAAAGCTGTTGTTTTTCTTTAACATGTTCATAACAAAATTTATCAGACACTAGTTTTATAATTATTTTCACCCAATGCACGTTTCGTCTTCAAAATACTTTGTTTCGCTTGAGTCAAACTAGGTACGAAGTTGAAGAGAATTGCGGACCACAAGGGTTTTGACAAATACAGCTAAGGTATTTTATACCTGCGGTAGTATATCTTTATTATTTTGAAAAATTCGAAAAGTTGAATCTATGGTTGCGAACATATCACTGATAATTCATGTCAACACTGAATTGCTGACTGCTGAGCTTTAATTTGTCAAAACATTTAAAATCGATAGTCATAATTCAATGATAAAATCGGAAATCATAGTCCGAAATCGGAAATCATGTCCACTTACTGATATCTCATATCTAACGTCAGCCATCATCATTTCGTATCCGGTTATTTTTCAATTATTTTAAAAGAAGGCGATTGACAACTTATCTATTGTATTTTTTCACCTTGATGATTTAGACGGCCACTTTTCTGTGTTAGAACATGGAGCGTATAATTATCGTCCTCTGTTTGGTAACTATTTTTTTTTACTTTATGTACAACATATTAAGAAATACTATTGAACTTTACTCATCTGTAAAGAGCGATTTGGTGTATTTTTCTTCAGCATTCTTATACATATTAATATTGTCCATAAATATTTGACCGATATTCTAAAGAGTCTGATTTTAAATCGATTATATATTAATCAATTATTTACAAGAAAATTTTATTCAATCGAACCTTGTGAAAATGTTGTGCGAGTATTCAAATTATCAAATATTCATGAAAAGAACATTTATTTAAGACATAATTCTTTCAAGTCATTCTCTATACTCATTTATTCATAATACCGAGCGGAAGCGAGGTATTAAATGTTGACAAATCGAATACCTACCCATGTTCAAATGAGTATAGAGCTTGGCATGATAGAATTATTTTGAACTTTTGTACTTCGAAGCGGACCTATTATACGTGCTTGAAATGTCGCTATTCCGATTTGAAGAATCGGAAACTTTATAGAAAATCAACAATTTAGCAATTAAACTTACTTTTAGAAGTATTTTTTTTTATAATTTTCCTAGCGAGCAACACCAAATAAAATGTCTAGTTTAATCTCCGGCGTTTTTCAACATTTATCTGACGTTGTAATTTCAATTGTGACGTCAATCACGTGCAGTCCATGTTCTATTGGAATTCGAACATGGCTTTGTGTCAAAAGCTAAAGAAGGGCGTCATATTTGAATACACAACACATTCAAATTTACTTTTGAAACAAAGTAATGTAGAAACGCGTAAAAGATGCCGTTTTTTATTTTCATTTTAAACTTGGAACTAATTTGGTTTTAAACATGTTTACAGTCAAATTACAGCAAGAAAGAACTGTTATGTGTATTGTAATTTCTTTTTTTATCATTTATCTAACAGTATTTATTTTAGCTTATTAGTTGTTGAACAAGTAAAATGTTAAATAAGGATCACACTTTTCTAAATTATATGAATGAAAAAAGTTACGTTTAAATATATACCAAACATACGTAATCTTTTTACAGGTTCCCTGTATGTTAGGTAAGTAATAACACATATAATTAGTAAAATTGTGTAAACATACGACTGAGTAACTGTTTGCAATGAGTATTTATTGTCGCTTTTTTATTCAAAGAAGGTCATTGACGATAAATAAATGTAATGATCTATACGTTTTAATAGGAGGAGAATACGCATCTATCAATTATATTGGAATATACTTGTAACTGATGACTACTAATAAGTTATAGTTGGTGAAATTTTAATACATGTAGTTTTTAAATAGATATTGGAAGATGTGGTGTGAGTGCCAATGAGACAACTCTCCATCCAAATAACAATTTATAAAAGTTCTCTATTCCTTTATTGTGACATCACAGAAAGCAACCAATCTACGATTTTTCTTCAAGCCTTGTACACAACAGCGGGTGCGACTATTTGAACAGGGACTGAGTACACTTTTAAATCAATCAAGCTCATCCTGGTTTCTATTGAGGGACTTTGTTGTTTTATTATGTGTGGTTAATTGTAAAATTATGTAATTTTTATTATTAATACTGTATTTTCGATAATGCCATTGTTTGTGTTACTTTTCGCCAGTTGATGGTTTTTAATTGTTCTTTTGGTATACACATCATGTTTGAATTATTTTTGCCTCAACATGTTAAACAAGAATGAAAAGTACAATATTTGTCTATGTTAATATATATACATGTAATCTGTTAAGAAAATTTCTATTGTTTACCTATTCTGCTTGTAATAATTTAAAAAAAATTACGTACGTAATTAATAACGGTAAAGGGTATGCACAAAAAAGGACCCCTTATTTGTATTGACATATTGCTAATGTTTCTTTACAAGGTGTTTGTTTCTCATGATAACGCTATTGTGCAGGAGTCATGACTAAAAAAAAACACAATGTGAGAGAGTCGAAAGTAAACCATCTTCAACCAATAGTTTCTGTTTGTATTGAATTTAAAGGTATGTTTAGAATAAACTTTCATTTTTTATTGTTCTTTTACAATCTGTATTGGCAATGACCACTCCAGCTGTCGACGTACTTAAAGTGTGTGATCCTGTAGATATAGCATTTATAGTAGATACATCATCAAGTTTATGGTACAAACATTTTAAGCTACAAATAAAGTTTATACACGACATCGTTAGTCTATGGGACATTGGACCTGGGAATCAACAAAGCAGAGCAGCGGCTGTTTCGTTTAGTAGTAGATTGTTTCCTGAATTTGGCTTTTCTGACTTCCAAAGTAAGAAAAGTGTGTTAGCTGCGGTAAACAACATAACATACGTTGCAGGGGACGCAACCCGGATGTATCTTGGATTGGAATACGCCCATGACACCATTTACGCTCCTGGTAACGGTGAACGCCCAAATGTCCCAAATGTTGTTGTTATTCTTACTGATGGTGTGACTAATCCAGGCCATTATGACAATTTCACGAGGGATGTTGGTAAGAAACTGACACAAACACAAGCTGCACGAGTTAGAGATCTTCCAGCCAACCTCTTTGCTATAGGGATCGGTAATGACGTCGATGAAAATGAAGTGAGAGGGATGGCCAGCAAACCTGCAGAATCGTATAGTCTATTTGTTAACAATTTTGATGACCTTAATTCAAATTTTGTTAAGAAATCAGTACTTCAAAAGGTTTGCGGATGTAAGTATTATAACGTATTTATGATCAATTATTAGATTGGTGCAAATACAAATGTGTTACTTGCAACGCAGTGTCTACGTTAGCCATATATCTAATAGTAGTGAACGTATTTTTATTGTTAAACGGAAATTTGATGTGAAACAATACCCGAAATGTTGAAAATGTAAACGTTGTTAAGTGTTAAGGTTATTTTAAGGATATGTTCTTGTTTTTAATGCAGAATATTCAGACAAATGGGTTGCAGTCTGTCTAGTACAGCTCAAAAGTTTTAAAAACAATTGCAATTTAGTATGTTATATTTTGTACAATAACAACTTCATCATGGACTGAAAAAATCATATTTCAATTCAATATATTTTTCTTAACAGTACTGAATTTAAAGCAATGAATAAGTCTGAAAATTGATTAGAACTTACAGCTTGAAATAGCCGTTTTTGTTAAAAAATTTCGTTGTATTTTGCTGTCCAACGATAAGCAAGCAGAAATTATAATTAAAAAAAGTATTTGTAGTTGATCAACATGTTATCGTCCGATGTATCTGTGGAAATTTTAAAACGTGACTGTTAACAATAGCAAAATAAACAAGAGATTTTTTTGAGAGATTTACATTTCTTCTATTAATAAACCATATGCCGTTTAGGCGTAGCTTCGGTATAAAATTAATTATATGAAATTTAAAAATGTGTGCGTCTTACGATGGAATATTAAAAAAAATAATCGAAATACTTCTCTGGGAAAATATATAGTCAGTCCCGAAAACATGTGTATAAAGTTATAATTTAAACACATGATTTTTTGTTTATTGTAGCATTACCACAGAAAATAGAAGGTAAGTGTTCATTGACATGTCAGTACTAATAAATCGTGGTTGTGTTTGAACCAAAAACACTTTTGATTTGAGAGTCATTTTCGAGTTTTCATTTCCGGCTAACTTCAAAAACTAAGATTGGTAAAACAACTCAGAAGTTTAAATAATTACCAATAGAGTATAAGTAATGTTATTCTTGTTCTCTCGCCTAATACGAAATATTAAAATAGCGATTCTATATTGACAATTCAAACATTGGGAGGGGAAAAATTTAACCCTTATGCAAAATCTTTTGAGGCATACTATTATAATTACTATGTGTGCTCAATTTAACAGAATGTAAGCAGACGAAAGCAGATGTCTTTTTCATGGTTGACGAGTCTTCTAGTTTGCATCAACATCAAAATTTCCAAAAGGAACTTAACTTTGTCGCCTCTGTGATTGACCAACTTGAGGTTGGACGCGATGACGTCAGAGTTGGAATGATGACATTCAGCAGCGACCCAAGAATGTTGTTCCAGTTGAATGACTTCAAAACAAAGGCACAGATTGCTACCTTACTCAAATCTATTCCATGGCGTGGTGGAGACACATATTTAGACAAAGCACTGAAACTTCTTATGACAGATGGTCTTGTGGCATCCCAAGGGAGCCGAAACAATGTGCCACAAATAACGATTGTTATCACTGATGGGCAATCAACTAATCCAAGAGAAACAGAGAAGATGTTGGTTGAGTTACGCAGGATGAACTTCATTGTTTTTGCAATAGGTGTGTGTGATATCGTTAGTATTTCAAAACCAAAACAATGCCACAGTGAGACATATTTTTCTAAGTAAATTGATTTTTATATTTTATGTATAATACAAAATGGGAACAAGACCAAGACCGACTATTAGTTAATCGTGTTGTTTCCATTTTGCTAAAAAAATTAATGAATGGCTATTATTTATTTTGAATTTATTGAACCATAAAACTAATTTTTGACTCTTCACATTGAATAATCCGCGAAGCGGATTATGTAAAATGTGAAGAGTCAAAAATTAGTTTTATGGTTCAATAAAATCAAAATAAATTATTGCCATTCATTATAAATAAATTTCTATCAAAACTAAGGCTCAAAGAATGTTTTATATTATTTATCTTGACAATAACAACGTACACACATGTTGGCGTATGAATACACAACGTCAGAGAGGGCGTGTCGCCATCAAAATTGATAACATTGAAAATAAAACTAATAATTTCAACCAATCAGAAGACAGTAAATACACAAAATTTATTTATAAAGTAATGTTCATTGAGAGTTATTCTAAAGTTCTACTGTTTTGACACATTTGTTACCACACATTTTATAGGACATCATGCTATCAAATACTCTTAATCAATTGGCCGTTTCAGAATCTAAAGCATCATGGGTAATTTCATTGTTCGTACCCCAAAGTGAAAATAACGTTACGTCATTGGTTGAATTTCCATTGTTTATAACGTTTAAACCAATCAAAACGCTTTGGTGTACGCTTTTTGAAAATATTACCCAGGATGCATTAGATTCTGAAACGGCGAATTAATATATTCCAATTATTTTCTTCTAGGTGTTGGGCCAAACCGAGATCCCACAGAACTACAACGCATTGCATCCGATCCGTCATATGTACTTGAAGTGGAAAATATTGATGACTTGGTTGAGATAAGGAAGAAGTTAATCACTCAACTGTGTCCAGGTATGTATAAATTATATCATAATTCAGTATTGTATTTGATAGTAATTGTAAATATCAAAACAATTATGTTGTCACATAAGTTAAAATTAACCATTTTTTTCTTTTATTTGTCATTATGCTCATTGTGAAATTCAACCAAATAGTTTGCCACGATAGAGAACTATTTAACCTTAATTCCCATGCCATGGTTATTTCAAGTTAACCTGTACAACAATTACTAAATCATATACTTAACGTAGAAAAATAAGGGGCCGGTTAGACAACTGATATGCACTCGTATTGCTGCTTCTTTCTCTTGAGGGAACCCTGTTTTGTTCAGTTGCAGGGTTCAATTTGTTGTTTTGATTTTGTTGGGCGTCCGAATATTTATAAGGTTCAACCCACCATTTTTTCTTAAAATGTCCTGTATCAAGTCAGGAAAATGGTCATTGTTATATTATAGTTAGTTTCTATGTGTGTGTTATCTGTTGTGTCGTAGTTCTCCTCTTATAGTTGATGTATTTCCTCAGTTTTAGTTTGTAACCCGTTTTTTGGTTTTTTTTCTCAATCGATTTATGAATTTCGAACAGCGGTAAACTACTGTTGCCTTTATTTAGAGATATGTTCAGCGCTATTGTCTTTTAATCTAAAATTAAAGACTAGAGTTCAGTTTTGGGCAAGAGAAATATTTGAAGAACAGCCAACATGGTAAAAGGCAATATTTCTAAGTTTTTCATTTGCATATTTCAGGAGATCGACCAGAACCACCTAAGCCAATCAGTAAGTCATCGTAATGATTGTCATTAATGTAGATATTAAATGAGATGTGCTCATGGTAAAGTAAACTACAAATATATATATAAATGTAACTCTTGTTTTACGCTCATTTTTGAATATGCGTTTTTCGTGACTTTTTAGCTCTTAAGTTTTTTGCACTGTTACTATTATTTTTTCAACTTCATGTTGTTTTGTTGTAAAAAATTTCCTGAGCAGTTTTATAACTCATATACAGATATGTTTTCCCATTTTTAATATAAGGTCCGAAGTCCAACTTATAGTATAGCCTTATAACGATATGTATCTCCTTTTGATAATACTATGAAAAATAATATATATCAAAAAAATTAGAACAATACATGGAGTCCGTACAATGGTTTACCCCATGACATGAACCAAATATTTGTTACTTTATTTTGCTAGTATCACTGAACAGAATTATCTTATATTTTAGAAATAGCTTAACAATGACAATTTGTAACATATGAGCATTTTTCGGACTAGTCCGACCCATAATATGTATTTGCCTATATTTTGATTTATTAGTTGAGCGTGGCTGACATGACAAAGCATGCTTTTTTGGCTAAGTTATCAATCTAGATTTTCTGAAACCAATTACAATATATTTTCAATACATAATACTTGAATGAAATGCTATTTTATCCTACAGCTTGCCAAGGAGCGATTGCTGACATCATATTCATAGCTGATAGTTCGACAAGCATTGGTATCACTGCCTTCAATGACCTTAAGGAGTTCGCAAAATCTGTGGTAAACAGATTCACCATCGGTCCAAACAACATTAAGATAGGTCTTATCACTTTTTCTAATGATGCTGAATTTCAGTTTAGACTCAATACGTTTAATGATAAGGATGAAGTGATAAAAGCCATTTCAATCATGCCATACAGTACCGGAAATACAAATACACATAAGGCTTTGGAATTACTTAATAAATTTGCGTTTACACCTAATTTTGGAGGAAGAGGAAATAGAGTACCTAAAATAGCTATCGTTATTACGGATGGATCATCGAGACAGCCCACACTGACCAGAACTTTGGCTATTAAGGCTAAACAGCAAGGAATTATGATGTTCTCAATAGGTAAGTTCAAATATTTTGAAGGTCATTGAAAATACAATGTATTTAGAATCAAGAAACAAAATATTTATACAAATAGAATGCAGTAAGATAATAATCTACAATTTTAAAAATACGTTAATTGACGTAATTGATTAAATTTGAGCTTGGGTTTATTTCCCCTGTTTTTTTGCATCGCAGGGCATCGGTATCAAAAAAGGAAAAAGTATGAATTTGAAAGAAAATGCATAGCTTTACTTTTTACAGAATATTGGTTTTGGTTAATGAAATCATATTTTTAAATTTGTGGGATAATTTTTTGACAAAACTTGTGAAATGTACTGTTTTGGGCTATCTCCAGACGTGTATTATTTGGTGTTCTGGTTAAAACAAATATTGATATTAATTTTAAGAACCTTGAAACATGTGGCTGTGATACTGTAAATTCAAATAACGATTTAAAGACTTTTTTTTTCAATATTCATGGGAAATTGGACATAAGTCTAAGCAAACTTACAGATATTCTGTACAGCCTAGTCTGATCCTCACGTAGTTTCCTAAGTCTTTTATGGCACTCTACGTTCTATTATTGAAAATATTTTAGCAAAAAGTTGATAGTGTATTGGTTATCAGAATATGCTGAACTATAAAAGAGAATTTCAGAATCTATACAAATCGATGAACAAAATTTAATTTATATTTTGTAGGAGTTGGACCTTACATAGACCAGAACGAGCTAGACATCATGGCGTCCAGTCCTACTTCAATGTATTCGTTTTCTGTTGATAGTTTTGCTGCTTTGTCTTCAATAGAAGGTTCTTTGGCTAATAGGACTTGTACAGGTACGTCATGCGTTATAAGGACACATGGAAAAGTGCGTCATGCGTTATAACGACACATGGAAAAGTGCGTTATGCGTAATAAGGACACATGGAAAATCGACACACCTTACACATAACGTCTGCTTTAAATCACTTATCAGACATACGTATCATGCTTCAATAAAAGGCAGTTGACAAGTTTTGGAAAGTTATGTTGCTTCTCTATGGTCCATTTCGGTCAGATATCTCTTCACGTTCAAGTCTTACTGTGGATTCGTTTATTTTCGTGGCTACCAATTTTCATGGAATGAGGGTAACATTTTATTTTGCGGATACATGATTTCACAACTATCGTGGATTTAAAAAAAATGTACACAATCTTACAATTTGTACTACATTGAACACTTAAATTCGTGGTTTCTTTTTAGCCAAGAAATCAACGAAAATTTGAATTAATCCACAATATACATCCTTGGCTTTCAGATGATTAGGTTTAAACATTCCTGATGATTATAATTTCAGATAATAACTTCCCATGCACAAAATTGATAAAGACTTATTGCAATTATATATGTTTACATAAAATAATTACTAGAATGACTGCTTGATTGACTGATTTTGTACAAATTGCATCCACCATTATTAAGAAATGAAAAGAAAATTTTGCTATATTGAAATCTTGCATGGCATTAATTACGTCTCTTTAACATTGACTGTCCGTTACATGTGGTACTTTCAGTACGTTTACTAGGTGCTTTGACATACAATGTACTTTTGTTACACTTAAACAGAATGTGACTACATATAAAAAAAAATTGCAAGATATTTTCTTAAATTCAATATACCAAGTGTGTTCTTCAGTTGTTTTCTCTCTGACAAAATTAATGTAATAGAGCATATGAAGAACAGAAAGATGTAACCTATTCAAATGATAACATTTGACATTTTCATTGCAGCTGCAGGACAAAGAAATCCATAAGAAGGATACATGTGAGCTATAAATAAAATGGTTTGTATATTGTAATTGCATTCTTCTTTGCGTTGTGTCAAAACGAATAAGACAAATTTAAGAATAATTCCCTCCAAACAATGATATGATATCATAGTACTGAAAGTCAAATTTTAGTACACTTGATTACTCTTAACGTATTGAAACGTATTTTCATTCCACCTTACTTTCGTGTGTGCCTTAAAATATTATGCATTTGTATATTTATTCGTCAAGGCAACGTTATTTCATACATACACATTATACGTAAAAGGCACAAGCATCACTTGACATGCTTGATACATAGTTGAAATCCATTGTTAGATATATCGACCCCTTTTATTGAATATTATAAATATTTTAGAAGAGTAAAGCAAAACATTTTGACCGGGAAATTGTCTTTCACAGTGAAAATTTCAACCAATGACCAATTGATTTATTCATTTGTGTATTGGGTATTAATATAACATAAATGTATATTTCAGGACTTCGATGGGATAGCAGCCTTTTCAAAACGACTATACAAGAATTCGGCTGTCACTACATCTTATATCTAAATATTTAGCTTGTACCAATAAAATTAATTATCGTTTCACTGTATCAATTTTTCAAATCGAAACCATTGTATCCAACAATATAATTCGGTACGCTAGAAGAGCATTTAGTCTACATCAGACCCATCAGTGTCACTATGATCAACTATTGTATGGTGAGTACTAAACGCCGTTTCCTTAACCTTGAAACAATACTTGTATCTGTACCCTCTACCATGAACAAATACTTGAATTATAGTTCATTTACTTTATATATTTTACTTGCGTGGTGTTTTCAAAATGATAGAATGATTGAAGGTACGACATTGAGCATTCCATTAGGTTTTATTTGTGCAAGATGTTAACATCATGCGTGATGTCGATCCGATAAATTGAAATTCTGTAAGTCTTGCATACAATATGTGGATATCATTACGTCTAAATATGTGACAAATAAAGGATCGACAGTCTCCATCGGATAACCTGTAATTATACAGGTTTAACACCATACTATATATATAATTCGTCTCAAATATAGCCCAACAATGTAAGGACAGTTTTGTTCTTTCCTCAGCGGGATCCGTAAAGTAAGCCACAAACTCTTATAAAACAGGAGTTTTCCTATTTAATCAAATTGTCGTTTTGTTAGTCTGGTTGCAAACATACTGCCTGCAACTCATTTAAAGCCTTCTTTTCTAATGAGAAAGGCAAATATGCTAGATATACTTACTGGAGGTGTGATGAGATGATTGAAGGTGTTAATTTTCTCATTGGTAATAATTATGTACGTTTCGGCAATAAAATTTAACCACAGGTTATATGTATTCCTATGGGCATCAATAGCGCCCTTTAAATAGCAGACTTGTTATTGTACTGTAATGAATCCCAGTGCATGACCAAACTCAGTAAAAACTCGTATAAATTGCATTTAATTTTTAAATTAAACAGCATTTACCGTTATCTTGATGATATTTTCGTTTAATAATCAAGAATGTTATACATACACTACCGAAATTAACCCATGAGGAATTTACAATATGTAGATAAAATATAAAGGGTAATAATATTCTTTTTCTAGATTTGGATATTTCAGTTTTACACTGGAAACTCTACACACATATGTACGACAAAAGGGGCGATGTTTTGTTTCCTATTGTTAATTTTCCTTTTTTGGACGGTGATGTTCCTTTGGCACCATCTTACGGTATTTATATATCACAACTCATTCGCTATGCCCGTGTCTGTTGTGATGTTTTCGATTTTTCAATGCACGTAATCAATGTAGTACTGGTAAACTGTTAAATCAGGGATTTCGTTACCACAAATTATTTAAAACCTTTACTAAATTCTTCCATAAATACAAAGATTGCGTTTGGAAGTTTGGTTGAAGAAAAGTTATCGATCCTTTAAATAAATGTATTCTTAAAAGTTATCAGTTCAACACTGTAGTGAGATCGTTGAGTATTGTTTTATTGGTATTAATATTGAATTTGTTATCAGTCGATTAAAATCAAACTAAACATTATTCTTATATGTATATGCATATTCATGGCTCTACAATCTGTCGATACTTGACATTGCCTAAGGTCATGTTTTTTTCTCTGGGAGTTCATGATATCTTTAAACAAAATCCATAAGATGTTGTACTGATTGATATTTTAGTCTTAAATGCATGATTTTTTGTTAGTAATTATTGGCTTTGAACTAACTGTACTTAAAATGTCCTGTACCAAGTCAGGAATATGGCAGTTGTTATCAAATAGTTCGTTTCTATGTATGTTGGCGTTTGTTTTTGTGTTCCTGTTGTTCCTTTGTTTTCCTCTTATAGTTGATGTGTTTCCCTCAGTTTTAGCTTGTAACTCGGGGCCTTATATGAATGACTACGCGGTATGGGTTTTGTTCATAGATGAAGGCCGTACGGGGAACTATAGTTGTTAACTTCTATGTCATTTGGTCTCTTATGGAGAGTTGTCTCAATTTAATCATACTACATCCTCTTATTTTTATATAGAAGGTCAGCGATACCAATATGTCAAATTAGAGAAAACCGAAGGCTTGGTTGGGGCTAATAAAACTAAAAGAAAAACAATCAAAGCAAATTCACATAAATATGAGGAGATGCGCTATAGTTTTCTCAACAAGAACAGAACTATCCATATCGGACACTAAAGGATGAGGATAAAAACGAATAAAAGTCATCACAGGCTTTGATAATGAGCACAGTATTTTACGATGTATGTACCATATATAAGTTGGTATTACTACTTAAGAATATGAAAAATGTTGAGCCTCATATTCAATTTCATTTTATCATCTATTTACACCCTGGTTCTGTCAACGGTCAACTTCTATATAAAGGAATGGATTCCTATAGTGACTTTAGATGAGCCCGATTTATCACCACAGCGTTATGGTCATATATCAACTGCTTGGTGTGCAATGATATTGCAAGGATGATCACTATCAAAATGATCTTGTTCGGATATGATAAAAAATCATATTACTTTTCTTTTAAAAAGCCAAAGCATCAACAACGTAATCAATGCTGCATGCTTTAATGAACAATTTTGTGTAACAATAAAGGGAAAAATACATTTACTGTTTTTAATTCACATTCATTTGAGGTACACTGCTTACTTGGTTATGATAATGTCTGAAAGAAAAGAAAATAAGTAACGTTATAACATGGATATCTTAACTAAAGTGGTTTATGCTGGTCAATATCTCTTTACGGATTATTCTGTAATTACTTTAAAATACAGGGCGATAAACATGGATATGAAGAAATGCGATTGAGAGAGAAGAATCATATCACCTTTCAATACATAAAACCATTTGAGAGTGTATATTGCACATGAAATTCAGATAAGCCTTTTTTTTTTTGGTTTTGTGAATCATGAAATCCTCACTAGCTATTCCCAAAATAAATTTAAACAATTTGAACGGGATAAACAGTTACCCGTTTGTAACCTTTTTCTTGATTTGCAATTGATTGAAGAGTTATAACGATTATTGCCATAGTTACAAATACATATATAGTACAACATTTAGGTAATATTAACTTCAACGTCCAAAGAGAAATAATTCAGTCAAATATATTATTATGATTGTTAAAACACAAGGATATACGATATGCATTTATGTTGACGTCTATATCATTTGAAATCTGTAATTGTAAAAATTAATATGTCTTTATGGCACCTACATTCATAAATAGTTATAAAACGAGTCTTTCAAAATGATTAAAGTGATTTTAAAACTAAATTAAAGGTTTTTGTTATATAAAAAAAGATCCTCTTTGAGGTAAAATCTTTCATATTTTAAATTTATTAAAATTTACGGATATTCCTGCGTCCTGACTATAGATTAAAATAATGATGATATAACATAAAACCCAAGTTATCATTTTAAATTGCCATCTGACTCTCTTTAAAAAAAGATTGGTTTTTTTTATCTGGAAAAAAAAATCTTATAACGACACAGTCAAATTGTTTCATCAATGCTTGGCTAATATTTCCATTTTCTGAAAGCCTTTCTTCTGATGACTAAAAATGCAATTAATAATGGCATAGTAGAATGTTATATTTTCCGTGAATTTAAAGAACAACATAAATTCGAAAAAGAACCTTCTTCTTTCTAATTTTATAACATATATTACCTATGTCATTTCATCAATTCCATATTCATCCCTGTTTTGTTTTCTTTGCAGCTAAAATAAAGGCAATAAACGATTTATACAACTTTTCTCAATTACAATAATACCTCTGGTAATTTAAAGATGAGAGATAATGAATTCTGATATTTTAAGGTTTTTCTTGTGATAGAAACACTCCAACTGAGCCATATCACATAAATATATCTTGAATGGGTTTTTTTTATGCTCCATTTATGGGCATTATGTTTTCTGGTCTGTGCGTGCGTTCGTTCGTCCTTTTGTCCGTTCGTCTGTTCGTCCGTTCGTCCCGCTTCAGGTTAAAGTTTTTGGTCGAGGTAGTTTTTGGTGAAGTTGAAGTCCAATCAACTTGAAACTAAATACACATGTTCCCTATGATATGATCTTTCTAATTTTAATGCCAAATTAGAGATTTTCCCCCATTTTCACGGTCCATTAAACAAAGAAAATGATAGTGCGGATGGGGCATCCGTGTAATGGGGACACATTCTTGTTTGTTTTTTTAGTTTTGCGGTCTCATGTATAGTTTGTGTTTTATGTTAAGGGTTATTTTTACCCAAACAATCCGATATTCTACTTTTCATTACTGTATCATGTGACTCCACTGATAATAAAAATCATCAGTGTATTTTGATTATGTGTATCGTATTTAACTGGCTACGCAATTGTGGAAGGATTCGAATAGACATTTTTTGTTCGATAACTCTTTGCGCTACATTTGTATTGTGGTTTACGAGTAAAACTTATCAATCTCGGTTAAAACATTAAACTGGATCAACGTATTTGACGTAACACAGTCGTGATTTGATTTTACGAAAGATCTGAGGTGATATAATAGACATAAGTAAAACCGATATACAGTAGGATAAAGAAATTTAGTTGATAAAAACGTTTTGGGGATCAAAATTATTAAAAGTACGGTCACCATGCAATAAAAATCTTCTTTATATTTATCAAATATAAAATAGTCTTTTCTGCTTAAAGGAAATACGGGAAATAGTACCTGTGCACGTCTTTTCTGCTAAGGATTCTTCGATAGATGATAAAGCTGCATAGTTGTCAACTGCGAAAGAATGAGTTTCAGTCGGAGAGGAAGCCATGATGTCTAATCCAGTCTGATCAATGTACTGCCCAACGCCTACAATAAGATTAAAAAAAATGTAATCTCATTAAATAAAATAAAATTATGTAATGATATTTTTTGGGTGTTTTGTTTTTATTTGTTAATGAGATTTCACTTTCGTCAGACCAAATTATATATTTCGATATACAGAAAATTGTTTGTTCACAATTTTAAAAGAATATCAATCAAAACGTTATAGGACGACACATGTTGATATTATTTTCTTTAAAAAAAAATAATCGATAAAAAAACGATCTATGGATGTTCCAAAAAAACGGAATAACAATGTTACTCCTTTTTCGGACTAATAAAAAGATACATATTTATGAATTTATTTCAATCGTTCATCTATTTCTTCGTATGTTGAAACCCTTCATTTTTTTCCTCAACACCGTGTTGTTTTTATAAAGGGACGTAACACCACTACTAACCGTATATTAAATAAGCCCCGATAAAACTATTGTAAGATTGAAAAAAAAACGGTCACATCTCGTTTTGTATGAAACTTATAATGTAAAACTCAGCAGACGAAGACATTTGAGCCGGGAATGCAGAGACTTAAATAACCAAATCCTTCAGATATAAAAACAACAATTTTACCTTAATAACAAGAATAACTATACTTTGGTAGTCCTAATACAGGTAAAGAATAAGAGTAAAAACTACCTATTGCAAATATAATGATCCCTTCTTGCCTTCCTTTCTCTGCTGCTATGCGTGTAGCTTCAATGTCTGTTGGTTCGCCATCTGTTATCAAAATGGCAATTTTAGGAATCTGTCCACCACGTCCGCCATTCTCGTTAGAGAAACCTTGTCGAGTCAGTAGGTTCAAAGCTTTATTTGTGTACGTTAACTGCATTCCCTGTAAGTACTTAACGTGAGATATAGCCTTGAGTACTTCGTTCTGGTCTCTGTACGAACCTAATGTAAATTCAAAGTTGGTGTCGTTGCCAAATTTAATGAGACCCACTTGTATATCACTTGGACTGACAGTGAACCTCTTCACCACATCAACAGCAAACCTTTTCAGTTCGTTAAATGCTACATATCCAATACTTCTAGAACTATCTGCAACAAAGATGACGTCTGCCTGTGCGCCTTCACATGCTGAAACATAACAATTATTTCTTGAGTGTATCGCAGGTACTCTGAACCACAAGGGTTATATCAAAGGCCTGTTTCAAAGTCGATTTCTTCTGCTTGGAGAGGGTTTGTATTGGCTCGCTTGTTTTGTTTGCATAATTACAATTATACAATACTTTATACAACCGCAAGCTTACAAAAAAATTACTCTAAATGCATTAGGATATTAGCTCTTAAAGATGCCTGGCATGTTGTCATTCTTCAAAATCATTGCTTAGTTCTTTTGTAAGTTCGACTGTACGATGATAGCTGTTGACATAATATTAAATTGTTTACTAAATAAATACAGCTGATAATAGCTATAAACTAATAGTTTTTCGAGATCTTATTTTCCATTCCTCATCGAAACCCATATCGTGCAGGGAAGTGACACGACACGATATCAGCATTGCACGTAACATCCTTAGTTGCTTAATTTGGTTAATAAAACACAACAGAAAGTGTGATAGTTGAAAGATAAATAACAATAATACGATTGATACTTACGCACTACGGGTGGAGCTGGCTGGTCACCTGAAATTTTAAGATACGCAGTGATAACACAAACAAATTAGCAATAAATTGTGGCAAATGTATTAACGGGAAATTCAAGTAAAAACAGTGTCATCGAAGGTAAGACAAAAATACCAATACGATCTATTCATTTTTGTTGAAAAATGAATGAAATACAAATGAAGGAACTAATCTTTAATGTTAAGTAGTTGCAAACTCTTCAAACAAAAATGATCGTTTTTAGATGAAAATGTTTGATCCTCAAAAGGTATTACATGAATACATTTAGAAAAACAGTGTACTATGTTTTTATTCCTATTATCTTGACGTTTTTGACAGTTATTCTTCTGGTATTTTTACCTTTAAAATTGGCCCCTTTTGAAAAACACGAAGAAAGATGAAAGCAAAGAAAACTCTCTCACATTGTCGGAAAATGTCAAAATACTTTCTACATGCATCCGGAGAAAAGCTACAATTGTATATGAGTATCTTCTACTGTTTCGTTTATAATTCATCCTCGGCTTTAAAATATTCGTCTTAAAGCGTTCATGAGTCAGGTAAATACAGAAAAACGTTTCAAACGCATGAAATTATTGAACGCGTTATTTTCATTTTTTTATTGCTTTTGTAAAAACAGGTTAAATATGTTTTTCCAAGTGTAAAATATACAACTCTCCAATCAGTAGAAGAAGGTTTGATTTCATGAATAAATGCTGGTTGGCCGAGTAGTAATACAACTTTCAACAATTTAACCTCCCTTCAGAAGTAATAGTAGGAGGTGCATTTTAGTTATGGAATTTTTAAATTTGTTATAATAAGTCACTAGCGATTTATCTGATAAATACCTTGTTCGCACAATTTGACTACCAATTCCTGTCTAATTGCTTGCAGACTTTGTACATTTTCTACTTCAAATACATGTGACGAGTCGGACGCAATTTTCTTCAACTCAACAGGTTTACGGTCAGGTCCAACACCTTCGAGATAAAAAAAAATTCAAGCAGAAATAATAATAAAAAAACATTGATTTTATTGGACACATATTTTCTATATCTCATTTGGATTCCATTAGCTGATTATTTTATAATCATAGAATTCATAAAGATATGATTTCAGCCGACACAAAATTATATTTTGCTCAGTAAGTATCTTAAATAGTATACATTATAAATTGGGTGATGATTCTCACCATTTTACTAGTCGTAAAAGAAACAATGACCTTTTATTTGATTTAGAAAGAAATGTACTGCTAGTGGGAGTAGTAGGAGTAATTGAGTACTTATCTCCCTTTGTATTGCGTAGCTACACACTAAGAGACAAAGAAATCTGAAAGCTTAACTTACCTATGGCAAATACTATGTAATTAGTTTGTCGTAACTCATTGACCGCTTTTTCAAATTTCCTTCGATCTGTCGCTCCTCCGTCAGTGATGATAACGGCTATCTGGGGAACACCATTACGACTGCCATGTGACGTTGATAGTCCTTCCTTCATTAAAAGTCTAAGAGCTTCATCAATGTACGTATTACCTCCCTTCCATTCGTCAGCATTCATCTCCATTAGAACCTTAGCGATTTCCTCTTTTGTTTTGAAATCGTCTAATTGGAATAACATTTGCGGGTTATTGCTAAAAGTCATCATTCCTACCCTTACCTTGTCAGACCCCACTTCGAAAGCATCAATTACATCTCCCACAAAATTAAGTTCCTTTTTAACATTTTCGAATACGTTCAGACTGGATGATGTATCAACAACGAAAAATACATCAGCTTTTTTCTTGTAGCATGCTGAAAAAAATATATATCAAACTTGAGACAAATTAAAATGGTTAAAAAGTCTTTAGATGTTCCAAAATACATTTTCACTTTTATGGCAGTTCTTGTTAAATTTCGAGTTAGCTCAAACGTCCAAAAAATCTTAGTTAAATATATCATATATATATTGAAGACAGTTTTATTCGTCATGTTGTTTATGTTTTCTTTTGATTTGTTTTCTTTCTCGATTGATCTTCACGCTGTCTGACATATTAGTCATTTTATTTCATCATATTCAAAGAGGAGCATTCAACGCGAAGGTCACTTAAGATACTTGTAATGTGAGCACATACAAACGGTCAATTGTTTTGATTTAAATGCTATAACTAGAAGATACCTACAAAATCGCGGCATAATTGGGCAAGAGTTTGGTTTTTTTTTTAATTTCGCAGGCAGAACGTTAACTGAGCATATGCGAAAGCGTATAAGTCACGGTCTAGAACGGTCTCAAAATTTGAATATTTGCACATAAATGGAAAAACAAATGTTTCAAAGACAAATTTTGAAAGTACAAAACGCTACATTTATGCGTCATATTACAAATATTTCTGACTTCGTATGGTTTGCAGCTCAATGAAATCGGTTCTTTAGCAGTATAGATTATTCAGTTACCTGGGTCTTCCCTCTGTGGGGGCTGTGTAGGAGGTGGTGTAGGTTGTGTTGGAGCTGGTTGAGGCTGTGAAGGAGCTGGTACAGGTACAACTAAAATAAATTAAACGTTTAATGTTACTGGTCGTTATGAAAAAAGTATCAAAAAGTAATTGATGAGAAAATATAATTTTTTTTTTGGAAAATTGACAATAAAGATTGCGTGCATGATAATCTTCAACACAGAAAACTATCATGAAATAGTTGTCAAGCTCTTCACATCATGGCTAAATGTGCAGGACTGGAATTTAAAATTTTATATTTGAATTCGTTGAGCTACCCTTAAACATAAATACGATAAAACACACATAAGGCGTGCATAACATACATTATAAATGCCAATACAATAACAGACTAGTACATTGTTAGAGTTAATATTTCTCAAACAAAGAATAATTAAAGTTCTAACCTTCACAAACCCTTGTTAAAACTGTGTTTTTGATAACTGATGTGTCAAGGCTGTCATATGAATCAACGAAAAGACTGAAAGTTTCCGAAGGTTTAGATGCTATCCCATCTATCTCAGTTTTATCCACACCACTTCCAACTCCTATGGCAAAAACGTTCGCTGGAAGACTTTTTATATAAGACGCTTCAGTTTGGGTTAGCTGTTTCCCTTCCATACCAGTTATTGGAGAATGGCCAGGATTTGTGTTCCCGTCAGTGAGTACTACAACAACATTTACTATACCAGGCCTTTCACCATTACCTACAGCAAAAACTGTTTTGTGGACATATTCTAAGCCCAGGTAGGTTCTAGTCGAGGATCCAGATTCATACTTAACATTGTGTATAGCATTTAGGACATCCGCTTTATTCTGATAACCATTGAAGCCGAACTCGGACACCACATTGCTACTAAACGAAACAGCAGCTACTCGACTCTGTCTTGATCCGGGTCCGATGTTTAACATATCAACAACATCATGTATAAAATTGATTTGTTTGGCAAAATTTCTTGTTCCTATGCTGGCTGACGTATCCAGTACAAACACGATATCTACCGGCGAATCACACAACTGAAGTAGGGCTGAAAATGAGTTAGAGATATGACAAAAATTCATTTAAATCTTAGAATGAGAATGAGTTATCGAAATGACAAATTTCAAGTAATGCTAAGGATGAAAATAAGTTCTCGAAGCGACAAATTTCGAGTAATGCTAAGAACGAAAAAAAAATGTCAAAAGTTCAAGTTTTGCTTATATAGGATTTATTAAGAGACTATTTTTCCTACATGTTCATACTTTCTATTATTGTCGAGTTTTTACCTTGTAACATGGCACTGTACGGCGTGAAACAATGAACAGAATCCATATCCGTTTTAGTAAAATAGAGAAAGGAAACGGGGAATGTGTCTTGTCGGTTTGATTATTGCAAAACTATTAATTTAAAATATGTTCTTACCCGATCGAGCCGCAACCTGAAAAATAATAAAAATAATTTCAATGAAAGTACATAGTGACGGAGTCCCCAAACGTTGGGTTAATCATCTTAAATCTTTGATCATCTGAAAAATCAACTGATTTTCGTGGATACTTTATTTTTTGTTAATAAAAGTTCTTTATAGCCCACAGCTCAACGATTCAAAGGATCCGAGGGTTACCTATTCACGACGACTTATAAATCGCTCGCGAATACAAGTTGGTTAACAATATTGATTTAATTTTCCTTTAAAACTTCAAGAGAACATATTCAAGCTTTAAAGTATAATTCACAAAGTATGTTAGAGATGATTTTAAAAAGAAAAGCTTTTTAGCATGTGCAGAAACACAAAAATTTTATAAAAATAATTCCAAGACTTAAATTCGGATTTTTTTTTATAGAAATAACTGTTGCTATGCATTGCTGACAAGAAATTATGCCAGTGATATTTAAAAAAGAAGAAGTATACGTTTACTCACATGAGTCGTCATGCAAAGAACAATGCATATTAAGATATACATTATGCAGTTTCTGGTTAGTGTGTACATTGATATTGCAATCTGTCAAACGAGATGTTTTATACCGGTCTGATGTAGTTATTGCCTCTTTGATTTTGTAATTAGTTACCACAAATTACACATAAGGACTATCGCATGTTACATTAAATATTTAAAGAGACAGAAAAAAGTAGATGCTGACTTTTTCATATAATTTTATAACCAGCAGATAATCATGGAGTGGTATTGAGGTCCACTTAATTGACAACAACACGACAATTTTCATTTGATATTACAAGTAATTATGTGTATTTTCCGTTATTACATAATTCATCAATATCATATTTCGGGGTTTTCTCTTTTTGTAATTTTGATCCTATTATGAACTATGTATTTTCAGAAAACCGCTTCAACATTGCTAGATAGCCGAGGGTCTGCAGAGTGAACCCCAGAGTCTATATGCATGACTCCTTAATTGTTTTACTCATTTTTTAACAATTGTTGCCTAATAGTTATCAAAAGCATCAGAATTATAATTTTATACGCCAGACGCGCGTTTCGTCTTCATAAGACTCATCAGTGACGCGCATATCAAAATAGTTAAAAAGCCAAAAAATTACAAAGTTGAATAGCATTGAAAACCCAAAATTCCAAAAAGTTTTGCCAAATACGGCTAAGGTAATCTACTCCTGGGGTAAAAAAAATCCATAGTTTTTCAAAAAAATCAAAGTTACCTTTCCTTTCGTCTTAATAGTTTTATCTATTTTTCGCAATTCTTTTTTCGAATAATACTAAACGTGGACTTGAGATTTTTTGTGCCCCACCTACGATAGCATTATATTTTCTGGTCCGTGCGTCCGTTTGTCCGACCGTCGTTCGTCCATCTATCCGTTCGTTCGTTCGATCGTTCATTCGTTCGTTTGTTCGTTCGTACGTTCGTTTTTCCACTTCAAGTTTTTGGTCAAGATATTTTTTTTGATGAAGTTGAAGTCCAAACAACTTGAAACTTAGTACACATGTTCCTTACGATATGATCTTTCCAACTTTAATGCCAAAAGAGACTTTTTATTTTAATTTTTTGTCTAAAAATGAGTATGTACAAGTTTCACAAAGGATAACATGGTCAAATTACAGGCTGGTTCTCTGACATCATACGGGTATGCGGAACCATGCAGTTCAGAGCCAAGCAGAAAATAAAAATAAAAATATTACCGAACTCCGAGGAAAATTCAAAATGGATAGACCCTAATCAAACGGCAACTATTATTTAACAACTTCACCAATTTCATTAATGATTGAATTTTTAAAAATTCATATTCTCTTTGTTTTCTTTATTTCGAAGCTAGTGCCCTTTTGAATCAAATACTGTGTGTAAGTAAATAGAGGTTGGTGACATACATTTGGTACATGTATCTATCTTGTAAGTCATAGAAAATCTACACTCAAAAACTAACATTATTTGTCATTAACATCAGAATAAAAAGCAAATACACAAAGATCTTTTCTTGATTTGAGAAGATAAATATCTGTAGTAGAAGGACTATCTGAAGATATAATTAGACTAAATTTACAGTCCTTTTTTAAAAAAGAAAAATACAATTCATAGTATGCTTTCTTATTAAAATTGTCACAAAACGGTCTTGTTTCATGACATGTAAACAAATTTTGACCGTTTGGTTAATCAAGATGTTTAAATTTACAACTACCCCGTTAGCGACGTTAATTCCCATGCCTCGTTCAAAGACTTTTGAAACACACATGTACATGTATTTTGACGGGTCTGCAGGAGATCTGTTAAAATGAAAAAAAAATCCCCAATCTTATACCTGAACGTTCAAGTGTAATTAGACATTTCCCTTGTTCAGAGACTTTTTAAACATATTTTGGAGGGTCTGCAGGAGGTTTAGATCTGTTATATTGCTAAATAAATCCCCAACATTATACCTAGACGTTCTAGTGGCATTATAAATTTCCCGCTGTTCATCCCCGGAAACCGCCTTGAACATTAAAAATTCATGAAATATGTGCCACTGTACGTTAAGCAATCAACAATTCATATAATAATCTTTAACTTGGTAAAAATACTCTCCGCTAGTTATTCATCATTTAAGGGTGTAGACCTTACTATTTCAGGCAGATAACTTTTTAAATCAGTGATGCGTTAGTAAAAGTCAAGTTTTATCAATATGTTTTTTAGTATTTACCTGAAATAGATTGGAAATAATCTATGTAACCTAGAAGTTTAGAAAATAATTAGGAAAATGGATGACAAAAACGTACTCTTAATTTTAAAGAGTAATTTCCCTTAACTTAAGTCTACTTCCTTAAGTATAATTCCACTCGTTAAAGGAATCAAAGTTATAACTTACCTTACTGGATTGGATAAAAGTACTTTTTTATTTGGTTTACGGAGTTATTTATACTGACAGAAGAAGTGCTAACTTCCAGGGGAAATCTTTTTTATTTACTTATGTTGTATGTTCACAGATAAGCGGATCACTAGTAACTGAAATTAGCACTTGTGACAATTGCATTTTAGCCCCAAAAAATATCCGAATTTTGCAATATCCGTCTTTTAACCTAAAACCATGAAAGACACTTTTAGCTACATGTAAATCAGTATAGAAAGCAAACCAGTGTTTATCTTGAATAATCGTGCTTGTGTGCCCTTCCCGATAAGGAGTCAGTTAATTCTAGAAGTGTTGCTTTTGAACTTGTATTTCAACATTCACTGTTTAAGTAATGTTGTAGAAAAATACATGACCAAGGAAATGCATATACATGAAAATGTATGCTAACCAGTCTTTCTTACAACAGCATCTGTATACATACATTTCATCTTATATGTTTTTTTCTAATTTTCACACAGAAACACCTTCAAACATCCAAAAACATCATGAACATAGCATCATGTTTAACAAAATATTTGTTTTGGTAAACGAAGTCAATTCTTTACATTTTTGGGATAAATTCTTACAAAGTTTATAAAAATTGCCGTCTCCAAATGCGCATTAATTGGCTATGGGTATAATTGTTATAAAGAAATAATGTTATTGCTAGAACCTTTAAGTACAAACATTTGGACTTTTTTTAAATTTCCATGGGAAATCAGACCTAGGTCTAAGCTAACTAACGAATATTCTGTAGAGCCTAGTCTGGTCCTCACGTAGTTTGCTAAGTCTGTTATGGTACTCTATATTATATGGTTTGAAAGATATTTTAACAACAAATTGTCACTGTATTTTTTCAGAACCAGTTGAGGAATAAAAGAGAACTTTAAAATCTATATAAATCGATGAAAAAAATGTGATTCTATCTCTTGTAGAAGTTATACCTGATATTGACCAGAACTAGCTGGACATCATGACTCCAGTCATACTTCAATGAATTCGTTTTCTGTTGATAGTTGCTGCTTTTTCGTCAATAGAAGGTTCTTTGGCTAATGGGACTTTTTTTATTCAACAATATATTGCTTGCTGTTAACAATTGATTTCACATGTCCAGCATTCTAGCGAAGGGTATCTGCATTTTAACAAGAAATCCATTATTTCTCTCTGTGTAACAATAATACAGAACAATTTATCTAGACTATATTATAAATATTTCATTTTCAACCGTAAATAAATAAGTATATATGAAATTTTAATTTATCAATATGTATATATCTTGTTTGTTTGGAAAGAAAAAGTTTCCGGAAATAATTCACACTTGCCGCTATCGGTTTTCTATTTTTGTATTTATATCTCTTCCTGGTTTGGAAATTACCAGTTTGAATAGTGATTTATGATTAATTTAAGCAATAAGCTGATAGGACTTGTACAGGTACGTATAGTGTCATAAGGACACATTACACACCTCACACATAACTTCTGTGTTGAATCAATTATCAGACATACGTATTATGCTTCAATAAAAGGTACAATGTAGTTAACATGTTAACAATTTCCATTCTTAATTTTATTTGGAAAGTAAAGGCGCTTTTCGAAGGTCCATTAGGTCCGCTATCTCTTCACGTTCAAGTCTTTACTGTGGATTTATTAATTGTTGTCGCTACGAATTTTCATGGATTGAGGACAAAATAAATTTTCCGGATACACGATTTCATAGTTTTCTTGGATTTCTAAAACTTTGTACACAATCTACATTGAACATATAAATTCTTGCTTTCTATATTACTAGTACATGTAACCAAACAAAAATACGAAACTTTTTATTGATATACAGTATACATCCTTGGCTTCTAGTATTTACATCCTAAATATTAACCTTGATAGACGATCAGCATGCTAATGAACATATTTGTTTTTGATCCTTATTACCTCATGACACACATTTTTCTAGCGATGGATGATTTCAATTATTGTCATTTGACAATATCGTAATGATAATTAGGAACAAAACATGTTCAGTTCAAATTTTCGTTTATCCATGAATCCTTGCTGTTATTTCCCTTTGATTTGTAGCCGACAAGACGATGTTTATCGGACCCTGGCTAACCCGTAACTTAAATTCGATCGTGTCATACGCTCTCAAAGGCCTAGATTTTAACAATTTTAATAATCATCTTTTGTTGTTCGTTCAAGATTTGGAAAAATAAATATATATAGTTAGTGTAAAACTTGGTCGGATATGAGTGAAAAAAATGTGGATAAAAAGGGGATGGTTATACAGTGAGAATTGTATACACAGAAGTATGGAATAGGTCCTTTTTATTTTGTCAAATAAACTGAAGGGGACGCAATTTCAACACTGTAAAATGTAGATGGGCCGGCAATTTACATTTTGTCAATTATCATTGAACCTGCCAATGCTGGATTTAAATTCGCAATCTCACAAAAATTGATATGTAAAGACTATTTTTTTTTTGGACAGCAAGTGAGATAGCGAATCCAGCATTGGCATTAAATTCGCAATCTCACTCGCTGTCAAAAAAATATTGTTTACATTGCTATATGTAAACAATTTTTTTTGACAGCGTGTGAGATTGCGAATTTAAATCCAGCATTGGCAGGTGCCCTCTAATCCTTGATGATAATTGACTAAGGATTTGATATCCAATAGATTTGCTAGAAAATTATTTAAAATGGTGCAATACTGCCTTACAATTGACCAGAAGGTTGTCTTCTGATATAGTTTTGCTACTAGCCGTCTCGTTTTGGTTGTCAGTGATGCATATGGTTTGTCAGGCTAGGTCAATGAAAGCAAAGAAAGAATGTCTGACAAAAAAAACTCTCTGTAAGTAAGAAAATTTAACAATAGACGCACGTCCATTCATCATCATGCTAATCATAAAAATAATAATCTCCTTATTATATTTTCTAGATGTCGTAGCCCATTGTATCTCCAATAACTTGTATCTCCCATCGTATCTCCAATGACCCAGAGGCATAAAACCTCAAGGCTATGCATACTTGTTGCTCCACTGTTAGAGCAGTTTCCTTTGCTGTAGATCTTCTCAATTTATCACCCACAATATTGCATATGTAGGCTATAGTGTCTCTTCCAAACCTATATCTTATCCTCATTTCATTGTCAGTCAAATTGTTTAGATGTGAAACCATTCCTCTGAAGATTCTCTCTTTTCTTTGCCTAGGTACCATTAACAGAGCAGCCATTTTATCAATTAAAACGCTTCGTTAAGTATTTAACGATGGTCTATAGCAGAGTTAGATTTTATAGAAGTTATCGACAGTTTAACGTTGCGTTAAATATAACGTAGAGATGAACAACAGGATTAACCATGCGTTAAATTTTAACAAAGCGTTAGCATATTTTAACGACAGCGTTAAACTTAACGAAAAGTTGAACAACCGGCCGCTGGTCACTACTATATCAACTAGTTTGTGATTTTTAAACAGAAATTAAGAAGTCGTCTGTAGATAAATTTCCATACTTGCCATAGAGGCAATCACAATCTGCATCGTTGAAGAGAAATGATACTGTAGTACTGAGCAGGTCAGTTATTTTAAATAGAATTGTCATGAACTGTTGTATACTTTGTCATAGATGTTATTTATTGTTATTCATGTTGTAACACATAATATGCAAACCAATACCACAGGGCATGTGATACGATTAGTAAAAACACTTATCCAACAAATACCAACAGACTAGGATATAAAAAGGCCCGAAAAGGGAGCGTATGTTATATCGTAAATTATGATATAGAAGGTCAGGGATAACAATATATTAAATTAGAAGAAACAAAGCCGAGGCTGATAACACTAAAGGGAAAATATTCATAGCAGATTTTTTTCTCACAAAACGTATCTAAAAAAAAGTAAAATCACAAAAATACTGAACTCAGAGGAAACTAAATTTGGAAAGCCCATAATCACATGGCAAAATCAAAAAACAAAACGCATCAAAAACGAATGGACAAGAACTGTCATATTACTGACTTGGTACAGGCATTTTCAAATGTAGAAAATGGTGGATTAAACCTGGTTCTATAGCGCTAATCCTCTCACTTTAATAACAGTCTCATCAAATTCCGCTACATTTACATGATGCGTTAAATAAACAGTCACAATTAATAAAATAGTCAAAATATTGGTACATCAGTCATCATCGTATAACAATTTAACAGGACACAAAAACATCTACTATCTACGAACACATGGATTGATTTGAGTGTCTGACGTCAGAAAAATTATATACGTCACATAAATATGTCCAAGGATTTTCGAGGAAATCAAAAGTTCTTGTGTTCTTTCACATAATTCAATATCTATTTACACCCTTCCTTTTTTCACAATCAATTTGTAAATCAAGGAACCGGCACCTTCAGTGCCTTTCAATGCCACTAGCTATCCTTCCAATATAAGTCATATTCCAACTAGTTGGTGTGATATGAGATTGTCAGTGGGAGCTGCACACTCATATAGCTCTTCGTCTATTTGCGTACTTATTCATCTCTCGGATTTCATGTTTTGGCTTTGAGCGTTCTTGATGAAGGTAAATCCAGAAGAGCGCTTCGGACGCATGCAATTATTTGACCTGTTGTTTTCAATATTTTATAATAATCTCATGTGGACATGGTTGGAAATCTTATTTCTTAAAGATAATAAGTAAAAGCACGAACTACTTATTAATGAAGCATACTTTAATGAACAATTTTATGTAACAATACAGAGGAAAGGCATTTAATGTTCTCATTCACATTCATTTGAGGTACACTGCTTACTTGGTTGTAATACTTTCTAAAATGATAAAATAAATAAAATTAATAACATGAGCTATTAAAATAAAAACGGAGAAACTAATCAAAGCGAGTTATGTTCCTAGCAAACAGAAATGTATTCAGGACTGAATACTATAGACATTAAACAGAGTTGAACTAATGCGACAGTAGTTAATCAATGTTAAAATCTCTACAATCGATGTTAAGGAAGTGACATATAATGAAAACAACTGAGGGAAAACTAAAACAAATCAATATCTCTTTATATATCACCTAAGAATATATAAAACAATTTGAGAGTGTAAGTGTATATTTTACAAGAAATTCCAGTAACCTTTTTTGTTTAATATATCATAAATTTTTCATTAGCTATTTCCATAAAAATTTAATTACAAAATGCCGGTACCAAGTCAGGAATATGACAGTTATCTATTCGTTTGATGGGTTTGAGCTTTTGATTTTGCCATTCGATTATGGACTTTCGGTTTGAATTTTCCTCAGAGATCAGTATTTTTGTTATTTTACCTTTTCCAAACTGCTAGAATGCAATTTACAGACAACTTGTGTTACTTATTTCAGGCCATCAATGTCCAAAGAGAGATAATTCAAACATATTGGTTCCTATCATTGCTAGACCACAAGGATATATTATCTCAAATGACGCTGCTCAACCATTCAAAATCTTCAAATTTAAACTTCTTTGCATTTATAAAATAATAAAGCATGTCTTTAAAAATATGAATGTTACATTAATTTTTCGAAAAACACCCAAAAAATATTTATAGATATACTGACTAGATTTAATTACTGTCGATATAACAGAGGTTCATGAACCTAAAGTTATAACATTTTTTGATTTGCTCATTGTAACAAGGATTTTTGTATCTGAATATAAATAATTTAAGACGTCACAGTCAAATAATTGTTTATTCCATGCTTGGCTAGCTACTATTCTCATTTTTTTCTGAAAGCCTTTCTTATGATGACTAAATATGCTAATTGTTTAACATGTGTCATAGTATATTACCTTTATCATTTCATCAGTTCCATATTCTTCCCTGCTGTCTTTTATTTGCAGCTAAAATAAAGGCAGTAAATGATTTATTCAACTTTTCCAATTCCAATAATTTTTAACTTCTGGTTATCAAAAGATGATAGATAATGAATTCTGATATTCAACGTAGAGTTTACTTGTTATATATACACTACAAATGAGACAATAACACGTAAATATATCTTAAATGATTTCTTTGTTTTTGGGGAGTTTTGCAATCTAATTTGTGCTTTGTTTTGATAAGTGTTTAGTGTAATGTTTACCCAAACTTTTCTGATATTCTCCTTGTCACTTCTGTCTCTACTGATTATTTCGTTCGATAATTCTTTGCGATTCATTTTACTGGTAAAAAATATATGACTTTTGTGATGCAGGTCAACATTATTTGGATCAACGTTTTTAAAGTTAATGTTAAGTCATGATTTGATTTTACGAGAGAACTGAGGTGACATAATATACAATGATATGCAGTAGGATACGGAAACTTAAATGAAAATGGGATTTAAAGGATTAACATTAATTAAGAGTACACTTATATAGGGAGTCAAATCACCATGCAATAACAATAAGCTTTATACCTATCAAATATAGGAGAGTTTTTTCTGATAAAAGGAGATACGGAAAATAGTACCTGTGCACGTCTTTTCTGTTAGGGCTTCTTCAATAGAGGACAAAGCTGCATAGTTGTCAACTGCAAAAGAATGTGTTTCAGCCGGAGAAGAAGCCATGATGTCTAATCCAGTCTGATCAATGTATTGCCCAACGCCTGCAATGAAATTAATAAAAATATAATGCCATTTAATGATACAAAACAATTTCGTACAATATTTTGAAATACGGCATCAATAAATTAATGGACAAATATATTGCAAGATTTAAAAAAAATAGTCACATCTCGTTTCGTAATAACCTTTTAATGTGAAACTCCTCAAACGAATACATTTGAGGAATGTTGAGACTAAAACTGCCAAATCCTTCTGATACTTCAATACACTAAATAACATGAACAATACTTGTTCGTCCAAAAACATGTAAAAGAATAAATGTTTAACTACCTATTGCAAAAATAATGATCCCTTCTTGCCTTCCTTTCTCTGCTGCTATGCGTGTAGCTTCAATGTCTGTTGGTTCACCATCTGTTATCAAAATGGCAATTTTAGGAATCTTTCCACCACGTCCGCCGTTCATGTTAGTGAAACCTTGTCGAGTCAGTAGGTTCAAAGCTTTATTTGTGTACGTCAACTGCATTCCCTGTAAGTACTTAACGTGAGATATAGCCTTGAGTACTTCGTTCTGGTCTCTGTACGAACCTAATGTAAATTCAAAGTTGGTGTCGTTGCCAAATATAATGAGACCCACTTGTATATCACTTGGACTGACAGTGAACCTCTTCACCACATCAACAGCAAACCTTTTCAGTTCGTTAAATGCTACATATCCAATACTTCTAGAACTATCTGCAACAAAGATGACATCTGCCTGTGCGCCTTCACAAGCTGAAAAATAACAAATTGTTTTTGATAGTATCGCAGATTTTCTGAATCACAAGGGTTATATCAAATACCCACTTTAGAGCCGATTTCCTACTGCTTGGAGAGTTTTGGGTTTGGCTCGCTTGCTTATAATTAAAATTATACAATATATAACCAACACAAGCAAGCTAACAAAAACTTACTCTACATGCAATAGTTCATAAAGAAGCCTGCCTGTTGTCATGCTAAAAAAACATAGCTAATCATAAATATATAAGGCAAATATATGTCTTCGTTCATAGGTATGCCTTAGTTTTTTTTTAAGTTCGACTGCATGAAGATGGCAGTTGACATAGTACATGTAGTATAACATTGTTTATTAATACAGCTGATAATGGCTATAAAATTAAAGTTCTTTTTAGATGTTAACATAAACATAGCTTATTTTTCATTCCTAATCGAAATCCATATCGTGCGGGAAGGTGACATGACACAATATCAGCTTTGCACGAAAAATCCTGAGTTGCTTTATTTGGACAAAAACACAACAAAAGAAGTATGATAGTTGCAAGATAAATAACATTAATACGATTGATACTTACTCACTACGGGTGGTGCTGGCTGTTCACCTGAAGTTTAAAAATATGCAGTGGTAACAAAAACAAATAAGCAATAAATTGTGGCAAATGTATTAACGGGAAATTCAAATAAAAACTGTGTCATCGAAGGTAAAATACCGATACGAACTATTCATTATTGCTGAAAGTACCAATGAATGAAATACAAATCAAGGAACTGATAATTTATGTTAAGTAGTTGTTTACTCTTCAAACAAAAATTATCGTTTTTAGATAAAAAAAAAAAAAAAAGTGTACAATGTTTTCATTCCTAATATCGTGACGTTTTTGACAGTTATTCGTCTGGTATTTTTTACCTTTAAAATTGGCCACTTTTAGAATCACGAAGAAAGATGAAAGCAAAGAAAACTCTCTCACATTGAACACAAATGTCAAACTACTTTATACACTGATCCGGAGAAAAGTAACTATTGTATATGAATATACCAACTCTTCTACTGTTTCCTTTTTAATTCATCCTCGGCTTTCAAATATTCGGCTTTGGGCGTAAATGAGTAAAATAAATACAGAAAAAGCGATTCGAACAAATTTTAAATTATTAAACGTGTTGCTTCCATTTTCAGTGGTTTTGTAAAAAGTGAAGTTAAATAATTGTTTTCCAATATTCAACAATATACAACGTTCAGTGAGTAGAAGAAGTGTTGATTGAATTCGAGTTCATAAATAATTCTGGTATGAATGTAAATTTCATCAATTTTACCTCCATTCAGAAATAAATTTCTAAATTTGTGTTAATAAGTCACTAGCGATTTATCTAATAAATACCTTGTTTGCACAACTTGACTAACAATTCCTGTGTAATTGCATGCAGACTCTGTACATTTTCTACTTCAAATACATGTGATGAGTCAGACGCTATTTTCTTCAGTTCATCAAGTTTACGGTCAGGTCCAACACCTTCGAGATAAATAATATTTTCAAGCAGAAATAATAAAACAAAAACATTAATTTTTATTTGACACATATTTTCTCTATCTCATTTTGACTGCGTGTGCTCATTATTTTATAACCATATAATTCGTAAAGATATAATTCAGCCGACAAAACAAAATCATCTTTTGTTAAATACGTATCGTTTTTGAGTGGTCGTAAAAGAAACAATGATTTGATATTTTAATCCATTCTGAAATGTACAGCAAGTAATTGTGTTATATCTTTTCGAAGACATCCCCCATTTCATTTCAGATTTTCCGTTAGTACGGGTAGGTAGAAATTATTGGAAGTTTTAATCTATCTTTCCAATTAAGAGAAAAGGTAAATGTGTGAATCCGGGAATCGCTTGTTGAATTATTCCTAGCGGAATATAACCGAAATGGTACTAAATTACAGAGCAGGAGACAAAAATATTGAACTTTTAAAGCTTAATATACCTATGGCAAACACAATATAATTAGTTAGCCGTAACTCGTTGACTGCTTTTTCAAATTTCCTTCGATCTGTCGCTTCCCCATCAGTGATGATTACGGCTATCTGGGGAACACCATTACGACTGCCATGTGACGTTGATAGTCCTTCTTTCATTAAAAGTCTCAGAGCTTTATCCATGTACGTGTTACCTCCCTTCCATTCGTCGGCATTCATCTCCAATAGATACTTAGAGATTTCCTCTTTTGTTTTGAAATCGTCTAATTGGAATAACAATTCCGGGTCATTACTAAAGGTCATCATTCCTACCCTTACCTGGTCAAAACCCATTTCGAAATCACTAATTACATCTTCCACAAAATTAAGTTCCTTTTTAACATTATCAAATACGCTCAGACTAGATGATGTATCAACAACGAAAAACACATCAGCTTTTGTCTTGTAACATACTGAAAAGATATATATCAAACTTTAGACAAATTAAAAAGGTTCAAAAGTTATTTAGATATTCCAAATTAATTTTCATTTTTATGGCAGTTCTTGTTAAATTTCGAGTAAGCTCAAACGTAAAAATCAAATCTTAATTAAATATATCATGTATACATATATTCAAGTGAAGCAGGATCTGCTTACCCTTCCAGATCACCTGAGATCACCCCTAGTTTTTGGTGGGGTTCGTGTGGTTTATTCTTGAGTATCTATGTTGTGTCATGTGTACTATTGTTTGTCTGATTGTCTTTTTTATTTTTAGCCATGCTGTTGTCGGTTTGTTTTGGATTTTTGAGTTTGGCTGTCCCTTTGGTATCTTTCGTCCCACTTTTCAAGACAATGTTTTTGGTCATGTTGTTTTCTTTTGTTAATTGATTGGTATGCTTCAAACAAGAAAGCTTTTCTGTTTATTGATAGTTAAGAATTTTTAGCAGTTAGATACATTATAAACATATCATCCTTTATCCGCATCTGTGTGGATACTGTCGATATTGAACAATAGCACCTCCTATCTGCCCGATAGTCAGTGATATGTACAGTTATAATATAAAATATAGCGCTTTGTAGTGACTGAGGTAAAAATGTCCTATTTCAAAATGCTAAGCATTTTATAATCGTGCTAAAACTCATACTTAAAAAATACCGGGTTTGATTTCTCGATTGATCTTTGCGCTCCCTGACATTTTAGTCATTTTATTTCATCAAATTCAAAGAGGAGCATGCGTGGCAAAGGTCGCTTAAGATAATAGGCGCACATAAAAAAGACAGGTTGATTTATTTTTATTGCTATAACTTAAAGATATCCACGAAATCGCGGCAAAATTGGGCTAGATTTGCAGGCAGTTCATTAATTTAGCATGAACGAAAGCCTATAAGACCCCGTCTAGAACTGTCTTCGAATTTGATAATTGTTCATAAATGGAAAAAAAAGATTGTTCAAAGACAACTTTAAAAAGTGGAAAACACCTCATCTATACGTCTTATCACAAACATTTCTGACTTCGTATTTAATGAAATTAGTTTCTTCCTTTAATAGTATAGATCATATAGTTACCTTCTCTTTCCCTTTGCCAGGGCTGTATAGGAGCTGGTGGGGGCTGTGTAGGGGCTTGTATAGGTTCAACTGAAATGAATTAAACGTTTAATGTTACTGATCGTCATTTTAAAAAGTATCAAAGAGTAATTGATGAGAAAATATATTTTTAAAAGAATAAAATTGAAATGTGGATTAAATTTGGTAGTTTGATGCAAAATGCAAAAACTATTCTAAACATGTTATCAAGCTACATGTGCCTGACTGGTAATCAATCATTAAAACAGCTGAAACATAGACATAACAAAACACGCATAAGGCGTACAGTACATACATTATAAATGACAGTATAATATCAGACTAGAACATTGTAAAAGGACATATTCGTTAAACAAAGAATAATCAAAGTTCTAACCTTCACAAACCCTTGTTAAAACTGTGTTTTTGATAACTGATGTGTCAAGGGTGTCATAGGAATCAACGAAAAGACTGAAAGTTTCCGAAGGTTTAGATGCTATCCCTTTTATCTCAGTTTTATCCACACCACTTCCAACACCTATGGCAAACACATACGCTGGAAGGGTTTTTATATAAGACGCTTCAGTTTTGGTGAGTTGTTTCCCTTCCCAACCAGTTATCGGAGAATGGCCAGGATTTGTGTTCCCGTCAGTGAGCACTACTACCACATTTACTATACCAGGCCTTTCGCCATTACCGAGAGCAAAAACTGTTTTGTGGACGTATTCTAAGCCCAAGTATGTTCTAGTTGACGATCCAGATACATAATTAACATTGTGTATAGCATTCAGGACATCCTTTTTATTCTGATAATCATTGAAGCCAAACTCGGACACCACATTGCTACTGAAAGAAACAGCAGCTACTCGACTCTGTCTTGATCCGGGTCCGATGTTTAACATATCAACAACATCATGTATAAAATTGATTTGTTTGGCAAAATTTCTTGTTCCTATGCTGGCTGACGTGTCCAGTACAAACACGATATCTACTGGCGAATCACACAACTGAGTTATAGACATGACAAAAATTCATTTAGAGCTTAGAATGAGACTGAGTTGAATTTCAAGTAATGCTAAGAATGAAAATAAGTTATCAAAATAACAAAATCATGTAGTGCTTAGAATGAGAGAAAGTTATCGAGATGACAAATTGCAAGTAATGCTAAGAATGACAATAAGTTATCAAAATGACAAATTCGTGTAATGCTTAGAATTAGAGCAATTTATCGAAATGACAAATTCGTGTAATGCTTAGAATGAAAATTAGTAATCGAAATGACAAAGTTCAAGTTTTGCTTATAAAAGATTTATTTAGAAACCATTTTCCTACATAGTCCATACTTTCTGTTATTGTCAAGTTTTGACCTTGTGATATGTCACACATACGGCGTGAACAATGAACAGAATCCGTATCCGTTTTAGTAAAATAGAGGATAGACACGGGGAATGTGTCTTGTATTTTTGATTATTGCTAAACTATTTATAATGTTCTTACCTGATCGAACCGCAACCTGAAAAATAAGGAAAAATAATTTCAATGAAAGTATATAGTGAAGGATATCCCAAACATTGATTAAATAATCTAAAATCTTCAATCGTTTGAAATATTGTAAACCAACTGATTTTCATGGATATTTTATTTTTCGTTAATATACGTTCTCTATAGCGCATATCTCAGCGATTCAAAGATTCCAAGTGTTCTTCAACTTTGTACTTTTTTTGCCTTTATAAATAGTTTGATATGAGCGTCACTGATGAGTCTGATATAGACGAAAGGCGCGTCTGGCGTACTAAATTATAATCCTGGTACCTTTGATAACTATATACCTTTTCTCGACGATTTATAAAGTTGGTTTACAAATTATTGATTTTATTTTCATTTAAAACTTCAAGAGAACATTTTCAAGCTTAAAGTATACTTCACAAAGTATTTTTAGATCGATTTTTAAATAAAGCTTTGTAGCATACATAGAAAACCCCTTTTGTAAAGATAACTCCAAGAAATTTTCTTTTATAGAAATAACTGTTGCTATGCATTGCTCACAAGAAATTATGTCAGTGATAAATAAAAAAAGAAGAAGTATACATTTACTCACCTGTGTCGTCATGTAAAGACTAATGAATATTAAGATATACATTATGTAGTCCATAAGAAAATAAAATTAATACCGAACTCCGAGGAAAATTCAAAACGGATAGATCCCACTTAAATGGATATTTTTATTACACAATTTCACTTTCATAAATGATTGACTAAAAACAAATCTTTTTTTTCTATATTTCGTAGCTAGTGCCCCTTTGAGGAATTAAATATCAAGTGTGAACAAATAGAGGTTGGGACATACATATGATACATGATCGTACATGTATATATCTTGTATAGTCATAGACAATATACACTTAAAAACTTACAGCATCTGTCATTAACATCAGAATAATCAGCAAATACATGAACATCTTTTCAGGTTTTGTGAAGATTGAATTATGCAGTAGGAGGTATATCTGAAGAGATAATTAGAGACTATATTTAACTCCAATATTTTTTTAAATAGAAAATATAAAACAAATCTCCGATCTTATACCTAAACGTTCAAGTGGCATTATAAATTTCGCGCTGTTCATCCTGCGAGACCATTATTGCAGGACATCACCTTATTTCTACTTTGATCTTTGAAAATACATGAAATATGTGGCAATGAACGTTAAGCAATCAATAATTTATATGATCTTTAACTTGGTAAAAATACATTCTGCTAGTTATTAATCATTTAAGTACAATTCCAAAAAAAATAAAAAGTTATACTTACCTTACTGGGTTGGATACAAAAAGTACGTTTTTATTTGGTCTACGGTGTAATTTATACTTATATTTACAACTTCCAGGGGAAATCTTTTTTTAATATACATACTTTGTATGTTCTCAGATAAGCGGATTAATTGAATTGAACACTTGCGATAATTGCATTCTAGCCAAAACAAAATATCTGACTTTTGCTGTTTCCGTCTTTTAACCTAAGACCAGAAAAGACACTTGAGTAACTTGTTAAAAGCAGTATAGATAACAAACCAGTGTTAATCTTTATTTATTATGCATCTGTGTCCTTCTCGGTAAAGAGTCAACTGATTCTAGCAGGACTGCTCTTGAACTTGTATTTTAACTGTTAAAGTAATGTTGCAGAAAAATACACGACAAAGAAATGCGTATTCAAGAAAATGTATGCTACCCAGTCTTCCTTGCAACAGCATCTGTATATCTACATTTCATCTCATAGTTTTTATAAATTTCATAATTTTCATAAACATCTTAAAACAGCATAATCATTTCGTGGCCAGTTATAGCGCACTTTGCGGTATGGGTTTCGCTCATGTCGAAGGCCGTAAGTTGCCCTTTCGTTGTTAACGTTTGTATCAATTGTTCTCTTGTAGAGAGTTGTCTGATATGCAACTCAGGCTATACTAATTCTTCATAGTTTTATATTGAATCGGATTCATAGTTTGTACAGATATGAATAGGAGATATAAACCAGTGAAAGGTTGAACACGGGTTTTCTAGGTTTTCTCCACTGCTGTAATTTGCAGATCTCCTTTTTCAATAGTTATCAAAAATACCAGGATTATAATTGTATACGCCAGACGCGCGTTTCGTCTACATAAGACTCATCAGTGACGCTCAGATCAAAATAGTTTGAGAGCCAAACAAATACAAAGTTGAAGAGCATTGAGGACCCAAAATTCCAAAATGTTGTGCCAAATACGGCTAAGGTTATCTACTCCTGGGGTAAGAAAATCCTTAGTTTTTCGAAAAATTCAAAGTTTTGTACACAGAAAATTTATAAAAATAACCATATAATTGATATTCATGTCAACACCGAAGTGCTGACTATTGGGCTGGTGATACCCTCGGGGACGAAACGTCCACCAGCAGTGGCATCGACCCAGTGGTGTAAATAGTTATCAAAAATACCAGGATTATAATTTTATACGCCAGACGCGCGTTTGTTTCGTCTACATAAGACTCATCAGTGACGCTCAGATCAAAATAGTTTGAAAGCCAAACAAATACAAAGTTGAAGAGCATTGAGGACCCAAAATTCCAAAAAGTTGTGCCAAATATGGCTAAGGTTATCTACTCATGGGGTAAGAAAATCCTTAGTTTTTCGAAAAATTCAAAGTTTTGTACACAGAAAATTTATAAAAATGACCATATAATTGATATTCATGTCAACACCGAAGTGCTGACTACTGGGCTGGTGATACCCTCGGGGACGAAACGTCCACCAGCAGTGGCATCGACCCAGTGGTGTAAATAGTTATCAAAAATACCAGGATTATAATTTTATACGCCAGACGCGCGTTTCGTCTACATAAGACTCATCAGTGACGCTCAGATCAAAATAGTTTGAAAGCCAAACAAATCCAAAGTTGAAGAGCATTGAGGACCAAAAATTCCAAAATGTTGTGCCAAATACGGCTAAGGTTATCTACTCCTGGGGTAAGAAAATCCTTAGTTTTTCGAAAAATTCAAAGTTTTGTACACAGAAAATTTATAAAAATGACCATATAATTGATATTCATGTCAACACCGAAGTGCTGACTACTGGGCTGGTGATACCCTCGGGGACGAAACGTCCACCAGCAGTGGCATCGACCCAGTGGTGTAAATAGTTATCAAAAATACCAGGATTATAATTTTATACGCCAGACGCGCGTTTCGTCTTCATAGGACTCATCAGTGACGCTCAGATCAAAATAGTTTGAAAGCCAAACAAATACAAAGTTGGAGAGCATTGAGGACCCAAAATTCCAAAAAGTTGTGCCAAATACGGCTAAGGTTATCTACTCCTGGGGTAAGAAAATCCTTAGTTTTTCGAAAAATTCAAAGTTTTGTACACAGAAAATTTATAAAAATGACCATATCATTGATATTCATGTCAACACCGAAGTGCTGACTACTGGGCTGGTGATACCCTCGGGGACGAAACGTCCACCAGCAGTGGAAAAGACAGTTTTGGTAAAATTTAAAAAAAAAAATTGTCCACTGCTTTTCAAATCAGGCATTTGACAGGCAGTGGACAATTTTTTTTTTTTAATTTTACCAAAACTGTCTTTTTCATATAGATGTTTATTTCCTGTAAAATACCACGTGTAAACAGAGAACAACTCTCTTTTCAAGTAAAAAAAAATCTTCCAAAAACTCTTTGAGGGGTACGAAGGTGATCTGTTGCACGCCTAAATTTCTTTCTATATCCAATATACCCCAATTACCCGTGAGAGTCTAAATTATTCCTACCATAATTCCGGATGGATCTATAACAGAACTCTACCTATTGTATTCATTGAAATTTGTCTTCGTCCTGAATATGCATGACACATTTGCGACTAGCCGTTACGCAACCAACAATCAATCAATCAATCATATTCTAGCATTCTCCTAGCAGTGGAATGAAGCGATTTACACAAACAATTTTACTTTCATCAATGAAGTTAAAGCCAAATATTTAAAGACCAATAACGTATAAGTTTTTTTACATGTGAAGAACTGAATTCGGACTTAAATAATGACAAAATTATCGCAGGTCAACTTTGCTTGAAATCGTTTGATCCTTAGACTCGTGCATATTTCTACATTTCTTACGGCGCATTTAGACAGAATAGATATAAGAATATGTTGTATTAGTCCCAATGAGACAACTCTACATCCGAGTCCAAATGTGTAAAGTCTGTTAAAAAACATATCAGTAAACTTCATAATGTTAGACAAATAATTTCCATTTTGACCTTGTTTTGATTGTATTATATCTCAGGTTACCAAATATATTATGTCATTTATTTTGAAACACAACCATATATATACTCAACTTATTTATGAATTATTTTAGACAATATGCAAAATTCCGGTCATAGAGCGCTTTTATAAAAAAAAAAGGAAATTTCCTTAAAAAGTGAGTGTTTATATCTTTCTTTTTTAATTAAATGTACAAAATTCCAAAATGTAATCTGCAAAATTCATGCATTCAATGATTCATAGTCAGATGGAGCATCGGCTATTAATTCTGCAAATCATTGTTCAAACTTATTGTTTGTCAAGTAAGCCAAACCAACGAAATATGTAAAACATTTTACAAAATCCAAATATTTGCCCTTGTAATGGGCATCATAAACTTTCCACTTAAGTTTACGTCATCAACCATGTCTTAAATGAACCTACAACAACTGATTGTAGCAGCTTGAAATGGTGTTAAAAGAACAGTATGCATTGCACATTCAAAGGTAAAAGGGAAAAGTAATAAATACAAATTCTGGAAACTTAGACTTTAATTTCACAAACCTAGTACTTGCATTGGAATTTTGGAAAATTAGCGGAAACACAATACGCCCAAAAGTACACGTAGTAAGGCCATGTGTGTTTACATTGTTATTTTTTATGAATGGTTATTTGTTGAAAGAGATACCACCTGTAGTGATGTATGCTAAGTCATATAAAAATAGTAAACGAACAAAATTAATATAAGAACTTCCTGGAAATGCTCAATTTATTTTTTGATACTAGGTCAGACAAAATATACGCCTATTTCTTGCATCCCAACCGTCCTTGTCTCAGACATGTTTTTCACGTGTATCTACAAAATAATTGTCAGAATCTGTTGTAAATTCAAGTTTAAAATTGTTTCAAACAAATATAAACAAATGCCAATTGAACAAGAACCAAATAAAAATAATGTATCTGGCTTTCTTTTCTCTGAAAATATTAAGAATGTCAAGAATGTATGGCATTGTTTTTTGAATATCCTCAGTTCTAAAATTTAAAATGTGCCTGTATGTCAGTTTAGAATAGAAATAAAAAAGAAATAAACTCCAAAGAATTTTATTTTTTTTCAATCTGAAGGCAGAGAACAAGCATTTTTTTTTGGAAAAAGAGGGGGGTAAAAAAGAGCACAGAAACTGAAGGTCGAATAAACATTGGAAAGAACTTGAAATTAATGTAATTATAAGAGTAATCATAGGGAAGCAAGGCCTGTATGTTATAGTACAGCTTAGTAGGAAGTGTGTTATTCGGAAAGGAGATAACCTTTAGTTCCTCGTTGATGCAATATCGTGACAAATCATAAATTTTCTAATCGGGAAGTTGTTGAAGAACCACTTCAACATTTTATATATAAGAATGAGGATGTAGCACATGCACTTCCGCCAAAGATATCAACCAATGAGGTTATCGAATAAACGATGTGACCTTGAAGGATAATTGCTTTTAAACTGTGATATTGTGTTAATTGTTGAAACTTCAAAACTATAACAGAGTAGCAAAAAGCGAAAAAATAAGTTCATATGTCACTGTTAAACTAATTTTGAGATATCATATGCCTATTTTGATTTCTAGATCTACTTCATCTTAAACATGTAATTTTTGTGTTGAATTCAATTCAAAACTTTGCCCAAGGAGCTGTAAATTTTGCTTTATTTTGATGACATGAACTGTAAACAAAGCGGATGGTAATTTCAAATGTAAACAGCTCCAAAGGAAGCAGTATATATTGACTGGTAGTGATATAACAAATGAACCCTCTATCTCTGTCAATTTTCTAGCCTTCTTTCAGAGTTAACATAAGTAACCACCCAACGGACTAAAGTATGTTTACCTATAGCCAAGGGATGTCGGTATCGTCTTTGTAGACATTGGAACAGTTTGAGATCGAATCATACAAGGTCACATCGTTCATTCGATAACCTCATTGGTTGATATCTTTGGCGGATGTGCATGTGATACATCCTCATTCTGTCAATATCCAAGCTGTGGGAAGGTCGTGCTCCACGTGTTGTCGGCAAAGTAACTATATTCTTTAACTTTTACTTACATTTCCCTTGGTGGCTTCAAGACCTTGGTGGTCATTTATATATGCCTTGGTGGCTTCAAGACCTAGGTGGTCATTTATATATGCCTTGGTGGCAATAGATCTAGGTAGTCATTTATATATGCCTTGGTGGCAATAGATCTAGGTGGTCATTTTTATAATTTTTTACATTTGCCTTGATGACAACATTGAATTAAAAATACTAGCTTAGGGGGCGTCAAGACCTTGGTGGTCATTTATATTTGCCTTGACGGCTTCTTGATAGAACTAGATGGTAATGTTTGACCTTGGTGGCAAAATGTTTTGGGATTTGGACCTTGGCCGGTAGTTATTATCCACCCAAGTGGAACAGATATTTGTTATGCCGTAAACGCAGGGCAAAGTGCTATCGCTATTTAGAATAATTTGGAAGTGGGGGCTCATTTTGGAGACCTGTAATTGAAAGGAAAAAAATAAATTGTTTATAGCGTTAATAGTTTCTTTTGCGTGTTGCCGACTTTTCATTGATTATTACATCGTACATACTGATAGAAAATGCTCTTTAAAGACTTCGTTAGAAAAGAATAGAAATATTAAGAAAGTGGTATAATTTAGTGGGACATGTCACTTGATATTATTGTTGTTACCGGAGTGATGTGTATTGAATTATGAGGTGTCTTTGTCAAGGTCCGCGTTCAGCGGTCTGTTTGATTGTAATTAACATGATTACATTGGATAGAATGTTTTTGTTAATGAGTTCGAATATCCTAAAAGGAAAAGATTTTTTTCTGATCAGAATATGGTGAGAACAAATTGCAGTTAATATTCAAGTGATGTTTTGATTTCTGAAGATAATAGTAAAAAAAAAATTTTTTAAAAAATAAAAAAACGAATGTGAAAAATACGGATATAACACTAAATTATGTATGTATATGTTGAGAAAGGCAAAGGATGTCAATATGGCACGGAACTCAAAAAATAATGTGAGGAAAGAGGCTTTATGCTCAAATGAACCTATGAAGTAATTCTAATAGTTTGTCCGTAATTTCATGTTTACTAGTGGATGTGTATATAATTTCATTGATGTGTTAAACTATGTCACATAAATCTCTTGTCTTGGCAGATTAAAAAATGATTGTACTATTTTTTGTTTTGTTTTATTTAATAAATATGATGTTGAATGATTTTGTATACTTGTACAAAATGTATACTAAAATTTTATTCATGGTTGAATTTTTTAATTTCAATTTCTTTGTCTACTGTTCGAGGGACGACACTGATTCCCTTGTGGTTTTCCATGTGGATTGTAGGCAAAGGGATTTTTCCTTTTCAAAGTGTGACTAATGCTGTCCTAAGTACAAATAAACATCTTGTTATTGGTAAGTATATTTCAGCAGAGTTGTGAAAAATCAAGTGGAATACAATTGTCAATGTTCCTGATTAAAAAGTAAAAAGTAAAAAAAAACAGTAAAGAAAGAGACAAGTCAGCATAGTTTACACCTGGAGGTAAAGTCCCTTTGCTTACAAGCTTTCCATATGCCAAAGATGTTATTGAAGAATGACAATGTTCATTTTGATATGAGAATTGATATGAGAATTTATTGAATTATGAACTATTTATAAAGAACTGTGTACATGTATCTATTTTTAGAAGTGTTTTCAAGTAATTTAGGAATAATATTTAATAAAAGTGTCAAAGATGATTTTTTTTTTTAGTATTGGGAATGCTATTCCTTAAGGGAAAGCCTTGCTTGTGGTGTAATTTGAGATTGGCCTGCAAATATGCTGTATGGACTATAGAGTTTTCTATGCCCATAACTTAACATGAACTGGATGCAAGATTATATCAATCACTGAAGACATGTGTATAACCTCATTGGTTGATATCTTTGGCGGAAGTACATGTGATACATCCGCATTCTTTCAATATCCAAGTGATGGTTGGTTTAAGGGCTATGTTTGGTCAGGCAATAAAATATTGCCTGTTTGGGTTGATGAGCGCGAGGTTCTTGATAAGTCCCCCATCTCCCACCCATAAGTACCAAAATGTGGATTTATTTTTATATTCATATTTTAATATTGGTAATACATGTATGCATTTTGGGATGATGAGCACGAGACAACATAAGAAAAACATAAGCATTACCAAGGGATTATGTTGATGGAACACACCTTCGCTTTATCGATTTCAAGGGAAAGGTCAAATAGGGCAAGTGTATTGGTATGTTTGTGCTTACTTTTTCATTACAATGGTAAAAATGAGATTATATATCTCGGATGACATTAGTGTTGATTATAATGCTTCATTTTATGAGCTCCAGAGTAGTTATATAAGAAACGACTGCGCACTTTATCCAGTGAGCTCTTGTGCATTGTAATGTGCATAGTAGTCAACATTTTGGTTTCTGAAATATGTAGATATTATCTTGTACTCGGCTCTTTCCTCTAGAGTTTTCTATGCCCATAACTCAACATGAACTGGATGCAAGATTATATCAATCACTGAGGATATGCGTAAAGCGAACTGAGTTAAAATCTTAGTTTCTCCATAATTTCTTAATTTTTCAAATGGAGATTTTAAGAAACTTTTCTATAAAAAAATTATATCAGTACCGAAACACTGATTACTGAGTAATGATATCGCAGGTATCGTTTATATTTGAATTACCTGTGTATATAAAAGAAGATGTAGTATTATTGCCAACGAGACAACTGTTCTTTTATTCACCACCATTTTGTTCAAGGGAGGAGTTTTCTTTTTGACACTCTTCCTACATCTTTTTTATTTCTACATATGACGTCTTTGTTATATAAGCTCATTCATTATAATACATGTATGTGTTTGTGTTGTAATGTTTCACTACTTTCTTGGGTAAGGATAATGTAAGCGCCTGATGAAATATTAATTCGTTGCATTTTACGCACCTGTTCTAATTCTTGAGCCTGCTGTTCATTGGTTGTTGTTTGTTCGTGTTGTTGGTAGGTGTTTTTCTCGTGTGATGTTTATATAGATTATACTTTTCATGGCTTTCGATATGTTTAATGTTTTATAAACTCCTGGCTTACAATATGTTAAATTTTTAATACATTCCTGGCCTTCAATTTGTTTAATGTCTTATACACTCATGGCCTTCAAAGTGCTTAAAGTTTAATACACTCCTGGCCTTCAATATGTTAAATGTTTTATACACTCCTGGCCTTCAATATGTTAAATGTTTTATACACTCCTGGCCTTCAATATGTTAGATGTGTTATACACTCCTGGCTTTCAATATGTTAAATGTTTAATACAGTCCTGGCCTTCCATATGTTTAATGTCTTATACACTCCTGGCCTTCAATGTGCTTAAAGTATAATTAACTCCTGGCCTTCAATATGTTTAATGTTTTATACATTCCTGACCTTCAATATATTTAATGTTTTATACACTCGTGGACTTCAATATGTGTAATATTTTAAACACTCCTGGCCTTAAATATACGTTAAATGTTTTATACACTACTGGCTTTCAATATGTTTAATGTTTTATACACTCTTGACCTTCAATATGTTTAATGTTTTATACACTCCTGGCTTTCAATATGTTAAATGTTTAATACACTCCTGGCCTTCAATATGTTTAATGTTTTATACACTCCTGGCCTTCAATATGTTTAATGTTTTATACACTCCTGGCCTTCTATATGTTTAATGTTTTATACACTCCTGGCCTTCAATATGTTTAATGTTTAATACACTCCTTGCCTTCTATATGTTTAATGTTTAATAAACTCCTGGCTTTCAATATATTTAATGTTTAATACACTCCATGCCTTCAATATGATTAATATTTTATACACTCCTGGCTTTCAATATGTTTAATGTTTAATTCACTCTTGGCTTTCAATATGTTTAATGCTTTATACACTCCTGGCTTTCAATATGTTTAATGCTTAATACACTCCTTGCCTTCAATATGTTTAATGTTTTATACACTTCTGGCCTTCAATATGTTTAATGTTTTATACACTCCCGGCCTTCAGTATGTTTAATGTTTAATACACTTCTGGCTTGCAATATGTGTAATGTTTAATACACTCCTGGCCTTCAATATGTTTAATGTTTTATACACTCCTGGCCTTAAATATGTTAAATGTTGTATACACTCCTGGCCTTCAATATGTTGAATGTTTTATACACTCCTGGCCTTCAATATGTTTAATGTTTTATACTCTCCTGGCTTTCAATATGTTAAATGTTTTATACTTTCCTGGCCTTCAATATGTTTAATGTTTTATACACTTCTGGCTTTCAATATGTGTAATGTTTAATACACTCCTGGCCTTCAATATGTTTAATGTTTTATACACTCCTGGCTTTAAATATGTTAAATGTTTTATACACTCCTGGCCTTCAATATATTGAATGTTTTATACACTCCTGGCCTTCAATATGTTTAATGTTTAATACACTCCTGGCTTTCAATATGTTTAATGTTTTATACACTCCTGGCCTTCAATATGTTTAATGTTTAATACACTCCTGGCTTTCAATATGTTTAATGTTTTATACTCTCCTGGTCTTCAATATGTTTAATGTTTTATACACTCCTGGCCTTCAATATGTTTAATGTTTTATACACTCCTGCCCTTCAATATGTTTAATGTTTTATACACTCCTGGCCTTCAATATGTTTAATGTTTTATACACTCCTGGCCTTCAATATGTTTAATGTTTTATACACTCCTGGCCTTCAATATGTTTAATGTTTTATACACTCCTGGCTTTCAATATGTTTAATGTTTTATACACTCCTGGCCTTCAATATGTTTAATGTTTTATACACTCCTGGCTTTCAATATGTGTAATGTTTAATATACTCCTGGCTTTCAATATGTTAAATGTGTTATACACTCCTGGCCTTCAATGTGCTTAAAGTTTAATACACTTCTGGCCTGCAATATGTTTAATGTTTTATACACTCCTGGCTTTCAATATGTTTAATGCTTAATACACTCCTGGCTTTCAATATGTTTAATGTTTTATACACTCCTGGCCTTCAATATGTTTAATGTTTTATACACTCCTGCCCTTCAATATGTTTAATGTTTTATACACTCCTGGCCTTCAATATGTTTAATGTTTTATACACTCCTGGCTTTCAATATGTGTAATGTTTAATAAACTCCTGGCTTTCAATATGTTAAATGTGTTATACACTCCTGGCCTTCAATGTGCTTAAAGTTTAATACACTTCTGGCCTGCAATATGTTTAATGTTTTATACACTCCTGTCTTTCAATATGTTTAATGCTTAATACACTCCTTGCTTTCAATATGTTTAATGTTTTATACACTCCTGGCCTTCAATATGTTTAATGTTTAATACACTCCTGGCTTCAATATGTTTAATGTTTTATACACTCCTGGCCTTCAATATGTTTAATGTTTAATACACTCCTGGCTTTTAATATGTTTAATGTTTTATACTCTCCTGGCCTTCAATATGTTTAATGTTTTATACACTCCTGGCCTTCAATATGTTTAATGTTTTATACACTCCTGGCTTTCAATATGTTTAATGTTTTATACACTCCTGGCCTTCAATATGTTTAATGTTTTATACACTCCTGGCTTTCAATATGTGTAATGTTTAATATACTCCTGGCTTTCAATATGTTAAATGTGTTATTCACTCCTGGCCTTCAATGTGCTTAAAGTTTAATACACTTCTGGCCTGCAATATGTTTAATTTTTTATACTTTCCTGAGCTTCAATATGTTTAATGTTTTATACACTCGTGGACTTCAATATGTGTAATTTTTTAAACACTCCTGGCCTTAAATATACGTTAAATGTTTTATACACTCCTGGCTTTCAATATGTTAATCGTTTTATACTCTCTTGACCTTCAATATGTTTAATGTTTTATACACTCCTGGCTTTCAATATGTTAAATGTTTAATACACTCCTGGCCTTCAATATGTTTAATTTTTATATACACTCCTGGCCTTCAATATGTTGAATGTTTAATACACACCTGGCCTTCTATATGTTTAATGTTTAATACACTCCTGGCTTTCAATATATTTAATGTTTAATACACTCCATGCCTTCAATATGATTAATATTGTATACACTCCTGGCTTTCAATATGTTTAATGTTTAATTCACTCCTGGCTTTCAATATGTTTATTGCTTTATACACTCCTGGCTTTCAATATGTTTAATGCTTAATACACTCCTTGCCTTCAATATGTTTAATGTTTTATACACTTCTGGCCTTCAATATGTTTAAGGTTTTATACACTCCTGGCCTTTAATATGTTTAATGTTTTATACACTTCTGGCTTTCAATATGTGTAATGTTTAATACACTCCTGGCCTTCAATATGTTTAATGTTTTTTACACTCCTGGCCTTAAATATGTTAAATGTTTTATACACTCCTGGCCTTCAATATGTTTAATGTTTTATACACTCCTGGCTTTCAATATGTTAAATGTTTTATACAATCCTGGCCTTCAATATGTTCAATGTTTAATACACTCCTGGCTTTCAATATGTTTAATGTTTTATACACTCCTTGCCTTCAATTTGTTTAATGTTTAATACACTCCTGGTTTTCAATATGTTTAAGGTTTTATACTCTCCTGGCCTTCAATATGTTTAATGTTTTATACACTCCTGGCCTTCAATATGTTTAATATTTTATACACTCCTGGCCTTCAATATGTTTAATGTTTTATACACTCCTGGCCTTCAATATGTTTAATGTTTTATACATTCCTTGCCTTCAATATGTTTAATGTATTATACACTTCCGGCTTTCAATATGTTTAATGTTTAATACACTCCTGGCCTTCAATATGTTTAATGTATTATACACTTCCGGCTTTCAATATGTTTAATGTTTAATACACTCCTGGCCTTCAATATGTTTAATATCAAATACACTCCATGCCTTCAATATGTTTAATATTTTATACACTCCTGGCTTTCAATATGTTTAATGTTTAATTCACTCCTGGCTTTCAATATGTTTAATGCTTTATACAATCCTGGCCTTTAATATGTTCAATGTTTAATACACTCCTGACTTTCAATATGTTTAATGTTTTATACACTCTTTGCCTTCAATATGTTTAATGTTTAATACACTCCTGGTTTTCAATATGTTTAAGGTTTTATACTCTCCTGGCCTTCAATATGTTTAATGTTTTATACACTCCTGGCCTTCAATATGTTTATTGTTTTATACACTCCTGGCCTTCAATATGTTTAATGTTTTATACACGCCTGGCCTTCAATATGTTTAATGTTTTATACATTCCTTGCCTTCAATATGTTTAATGTATTATACACTTCCGGCTTTCAATATGTTTAATGTTTAATACACTCCTGGCCTTCAATATGTTTAATGTCTTATACACTCCTGGCTTTCAATATGTTTAATATTTAATACACTCCATGCCTTCAATATGTTTAATATTTTATACACTCCTGGCTTTCAATATGTTTAATGTTTAATTCACTCCTGGCTTTCAATATGTTTAATGCTTTATACAATCCTGGCTTTCAATATGTTTAATGCTTAATACACTCCCGGTCTTCAATATTTTTAATGTTTTATATACTCCTGGCCCTCAATATGTTAAATGTATTATACACTCCTGGCCCTCAATATGTTTAATGTATTATACACTCCTGGCCCTCAATATGTTTAATGTTTTATACACTCCATGCCTTCAATATGTTTAATGTTTTATACACTTCCGGCTTTCAATATGTTTTGGTTTGTACTCAATGACTCATTCAACGTAAATTGCTGAAAAGCTCTTTGGATGCAAAAAATAATAAAATGTTAAATTTACTAGGACTGAGTCGATACCCTTGCCTATAAACTGTATAAACTTCCCGATGGTGTTATTATGATTTAATAGTATTAGTTACATAGTGTGCTAGTGACCTAAATCGGTAAATATGGGGTCAGTAAATTCAATATGGGGTGAGAGCGAATCTCGAATCCCCAAACGGAATTTACTGATCCCCATATGGAATTTACTGAGTCAGACCCCATATATACCGTATTAGGTCACTAGCACACTATGTAACGAATTTATCTTACCGACTTTCTTAACGTGTGAAGTTCAGACTAGTGACCTTTAAAATTGAGCAAGTCGTCAATACTGTTAGCATTTAGAAACTAAATCCATTGATCCTACAAAACAGATACCAACAATAAAAACTTGTTAGATTTAAATATGTTTTATGAATTTATTTCAATCCTAATCATTAATTTCTTCGTCATTTGAAACCTTTACGATTTTTTCTCAGTGCCGTTTTGTTTTTATAAAGGGACATAACACCACTACTAACCGTGTATGAAATACGCCCCGCCTCTCTACTACCTTATATGGTATATAAATGGACGTAACACCGCTACTTACCGTGTATGAGATAAGCCTTGCCTCCCTTCTAACCTAATATCAAATATACACGGTATCCATGAGGGCGCTTTTAACCAATCACATTACTCGAAATGCATAGGAGGTAAGATAACACTATTACGCTGAACTAATCTTCGTTATGGAAAATGGACTTGTTACAAAATAGTACATTTGCCTATTCACTTGTGCTTGTACTCGTGCCGTGCATCTACAACGTGTCTCGAGTAATTGAAATTAGCGTTTCGGCTATTCGTGGGTAGAAGAGGAATTTTTAGTACCATATATTGAGAAAACGCGCCAAGCTACGTTTCTGATTCACTTGATATTCCGAATGAAATGAACATTGAAATCAATAGAAAATGTATTCCGAAAGCAGCGGCGTGAAACGGTGGTTTGTGAGAAAAAACTAGTTGGAATCACTAAAACGACATTTAAAAAGTAACATCACAATTACATTGTAACGCATTACGGACAATTTTAAAAGAAATCGTAGGTGTAATCAACGATCGTCCGATTACGTATGTCATGGTTAAAACTCTACCCCTTATCATGTATGTCACCCTTACCCTAATCATTTCTGTAATTCTAACCAGAATGATAACTGTAATCCTAACCCTAATGATGTATGTAAGCCTAACCCTAATGATATTTGTTACCCTAACCTTAATAATGTATGTAATCCTTAAACTTTATAATGGGTATAACCCTTATCCTAATCCTGTCTGTATCCCTAAGCATCATGCTTTCTATAATCCTAACCTTAATGATGTATGTAACTCTAACCCTAATGATGTCTGTAATCCTTACCTTAATGATGTATGTAACTCTAACCCTAATGATGTCTGTAATCCTAACCCTTATCATGTCTGTAACCCTTACCCTTGTCATGTCTGTAACCCTAACTCTTATCATGTCTGTAATCCTAACTTCTATCAAGCATGTAACCCTAACTCTTATCATGTCTGTAACCCTTACCTTTATCATTTCTGTAACCCTAACTCTTATCATGTATGTAACCCTAGCTCTTATCATGTCTAAAATCCTAACCCTTATCATGTCTGTAACTCTAACCCTTATGATGTCGGTAACCCTAACTCTTATCATGTCTGTAACCCCAACTCTTATCATGTCTGTAACCCTAACTCGTATCATGTCTGTAATCCTAACCCTTATCATGTCTGTAACCCTAACTTTTATCATGTCTGTAACCCTAACCCTTATCGTGTTTCCTAACTCTTATCATTTCTGTAACCCTAACTCTTATCATGTCTGTAACCCTAACTGTAATCATGTATGTAATCCTAACCCTTATCATGTATGTAATCCTAACCCTTATCAAGTCTGTAATCCTAACCCTTATTATATCTGTAACCCTGAGCCTTATGATGTCTGTAACCCTAACACTTTTCATGTCTGTAATCCTAAACCTTATCATGTCTGTAATCCTAACCCTTATCATGTCTGTAATCCTAACCCTTATCATGTCTGTTATCCTAACCCTTATCACGTCTGTAATCAACGATAGTCCGATTACGTATGTCATGGTTAAAACTCTAACCCTTATCATGTATGTCACCCTTACCCTAATCATTTCTGTAATTCTAACCAGAATGATGTCTGTAATCCTAACCCTAATGATGTATGTAAGCCTAACTTTTATCATGTCTGTAACCCTAACTCTTATCATGTCTGTAATCCTAACCCTTATCATGTCTTTAACCCTAACTTTTATCATGTTTGTAACCCTAATCCTTATCATGTCTGTAACCCTAACTCTTATCATTTCTGTAACACTAACTCTTATCATGTCTGTAACCCTAACTGTTATCATGTATGTAATCCTAACCCTTATCATGTCTGTAATCCTAACCCTTAACAAGTCTGTAATCCTAACCCTTATTATATCTGTAACCCTAACCCTTATGATGTCTGTAACCCTAACACTTTTCATGTCTGTAATCCTAACCCTTATCATATCTGTAATCCTAACCCTTATCATGTCTGTAATCCTAACCCTTATCAAGTCCGTAATCCTAATCCTTATTATATCTGTAATCCTAACCCTTATCATGTCTGTAATCATAACCCTTATCATGTCTGTAATCCTAACCCTTATCATGTCTGTAACCATAACCCTTATCATGTATGTAACCCTAACCCTGATGGAATCTGTAACCCTAACCCTTATCATGTATAAAATCCTAACCCTTATCAGGTCTGTAACCCTATCCCTTATGATGTCTGTAACCCTAACACTTATCATGTCTGTAATCCTAACCCTTATCATGTCTGTGATCAACGATCGTCCGAACACGTATGTCTTGGTTAAAACTCTAACCCTTATCATGTATGTCACCCTTACCCTAATCATTTCTGTAATTCTAACCAGAATGATGTCTGTAATCCTAACCCTAATGATGTATGCAAGCCTAACCCTAATGTTATTTGTAACCCTAACCTTAATAATGTATGTAAGCCTTAAACTTTATAATGTGTATAACCCTTACCCTAATCCTGTCTGTATCCCTAAGTATCATGCTTTCTGTAATCCTAACCTTAATGATGTATATAACTCTAACCCTAATGATGTCTGTTACCCTAGACATAATGATGTCTGTAACCTTAAAACTAATAGTACTCGTAACCCTAACCTTAAAGATTTCTATAATCCTAACCCTAATGATGTCTGTAACCCTTACCTTAATGAGGTATGTAATCCATACCATAATGATGCATGGAACCCTAGTCCTGATTTTCTCTGTAACCCTAACCCTAATGATATCTGTAAGCATATCCCTATAGGTATATGTAACCCTAACCCTGATGGTATCTGGCATCCTAACCCTTATCATGTCTGTAACCCTAACCCTTATCAAGACTGTAAACCTATCCCTTATGATGTCTGTAACCCTAACACTTATCATGTCTGTAATCCTAACCCTTATAATGTGTGTAATCCTAACCCTTATCATGTCTGTAATCCTAACCCTTATCATGTCTGTAACCCTTACCCTTGTCATGTCTGTAACCCTAACTCTTATCATGTCTGTAATCCTAACTACTATCAAGCATGTAACCCTAACTCTTATCATGTCTGTAACCCTTACCTTTATCATTTCTGTAACCCTTACTCTTATCGTGTATGTAACCCTAGCTCTTATCATGTCTAAAATCCTAACCCTTATCATGTCTGTAACTCTAACCCTTATGATGTCGGTAACCCTAACTCTTATCATGTCTGTAACCCTAACACTTATCATGTCTGTAACCCTAACTCGTATCATGTCTGTAATCCTAACCCTTATCATGTCTGTAACCCTAACTTTTATCATGTCTGTAACCCTAACCCTTTATCGTGTTTCCTAACTCTTATCATTTCTGTAACCCTAACTCTTATCATGTCTGTAACCCTAACTGTAATCATGTATGTAATCCTAACCCTTATCATGTATGTAATCCTAACCCTTATCAAGTCTGTAATCCTAACCCTTATTATATCTGTAACCCTGAGCCTTATGATGTCTGTAACCCTAACACTTTTCATGTCTGTAATCCTAACCCTTATCATGTCTGTAATCCTAACCCTTATCATGTCTGTAATCCTAACCCTTATCACGTCTGTAATCAACGATCGTCCGATTCCGTATGTCATGGTTAAAACTGTATACCTTATCATGTATGTCACCCTTACCCTAATCATTTCTGTAATTCTAACCAGAATGATGTCTGTAATCCTAACCCTAATGATGTATGTAAGCCTAACTCTTATCATGTCTGTAACCCTTACTCTTATCATGTCTGTAACCCTAACTCGTATCATGTCTGTAACCCTAACTCTTATCATGTCTGTAATCCTAACCCTTATCATGTCTTTAACCCTAACTTTTATCATGTTTGTAACCCTAATCCTTATCATGTCTGTAACCCTAACTCTTATCATTTCTGTAACACTAACTCTTATCATGTCTGTAACCCTAACTCTTATCATGTATGTAATCCTAACCCTTATCATGTCTGTTATCCTAACCCTTAACAAGTCTGTAATCCTAACCCTTATTATATCTGTAACCCTAACCCTTATGATGTCTGTAACCCTAACACTTTTCATGTCTGTAATCCTAACCCTTATCATATCTGTAATCCTAACCTTTATCATGTCTGTAATCCTAACCCTTATCAAGTCCGTAATCCTAATCCTTATTATATCTGTAATCCTAACCCTTATCATGTCTGTAATCATAACCCTTATCATGTCTGTAATCCTAACCCTTATCATGTCTGTAACCATAACCCTTATCATGTCTGTAACCCTAACCCTGATGGAATCTGTAACCCTAACCCTTATCATGTATAAAATCCTAACCCTTATCAGGTCTGTAACCCTATCCCTTATGATGTCTGTAACCCTAACACTTATCATGTCTGTAATCCTAACCCTTATCATGTCTGTGATCAACGATCGTCCGAACACGTATGTCTTGGTTAAAACTCTAACCCTTATCATGTATGTCACCCTTACCCTAATCATTTCTGTAATTCTAACCAGAATGATGTCTGTAATCCTAACCCTAATGATGTATGCAAGCCTAACCCTAATGTTATTTGTAAGCCTAACCTTAATAATGTATGTAAGCCTTAAACTTTATAATGTGTATAACCCTTACCCTAATCCTGTCTGTATCCCTAAGCATCATGCTTTCTGTAATCCTAACCTTAATGATGTATGTAACTCTAACCCTAATGATGTCTGTTACCCTAGACATAATGATGTCTGTAACCTTAAACCTAATAGTACTCGTAACCCTAACCTTAAAGATTTCTATAATCCTAACCCTAATGATGTCTGTAACCCTTACCCTAATGATGTATGTAATCCATACCATAATGATGCATGGAACCCTAGTCCTGATTTTCTCTGTAACCCTAACCCTAATGATATCTGTAAGCATATTCCTATAAGTATATGTAACCCTAACCCTGATGGAATCTGTCATCCTAACCCTTATCATGTCTGTAACCCTAACCCTTATCAAGACTGTAAACCTATCCCTTATGATGTCTGTAACCCTAACACTTATCATGTCTGTAATCCTAACCCTTATAATGTCTGTAATCCTAACCCTTATCATGTCTGTAATCCTAACCCTTATCATGTCTGTAACCCTTACCCTTGTCATGTCTGTAACCCTAACTCTTATCATGTCTGTAACCCTAACTACTAACAAGTATGTAACCCTAACTCTTATCATGTCTGTAACCCTAACTACTAACAAGTATGTAACCCTAACTCTTATCATGTCTGTAACCCTTACCTTTATCATGTCTGTAACCCTAACTCTTATCATGTATGTAACCCTAACTCTTATCATGTCTTGAATCCTAACCCTTATCATGTCTGTAACTCTAACTCTTATGATGTCTGTAACCCTAACTCTTATCATGTATGTAACCCTAACTCTTATCATGTCTGTAACCCTAACTCTTATCATGTCTGTAATCCTAACCCTTATCATGTCTGTAACACTAACTTTTATCATGTCTGTAACCCTAACCCTTATCATGTCTGTAATCCTAACTCTTATCATTTCTGTAACCCTAACTCTTATCATGTCTGTAACTCTAACTGTTTTCATGTATGTTATCCTAACCCTTATCATGTCTGTATCCTAACCCTTATCAAGTTTGTAATACTAACCCTTATTATACCTGTAACCCTAACCCTTATGATGTCTGTAACCCTAACACTTTTCATGTCTGTAATCCTAACCTTTATTATGTCTGTAATCCTAAACCTTATCATGTCTGTAATCCTTACCCTTATCATGTCTGTAATCCTAACCCTTATCATGTCTGTAATCCTAACCCTTATAATGTCTGTAATCCTAACCCTTATCATGTCTGTAACCCTAACCATTATCATGTCTGTAACCCTAACCATAATCATGTCTGTAAACCTATTTATAATGCTGTCTGTAACCCTAACCTTTATCATGTCTGTAACCCTAACCCTAATCATGTCTGTAATCCTAACCATAATGCTGTCTATTTCCTTAACCCTAATCATTTCTATAACCCTAACCATAATGCTGTCTTTAACCCTAACCCTAATTCAAGTCTGTAACCTTAACCCTAATCATGTCTGTAATCCTAACTGAAATGCTGTCTGTAAACCTAACCCTTATCATGTCTGTAACCCTAACCCTAATGTCGTCTGTTACCCCAACACTTATTATATCTGTAACACTAATGCTGTTTTCAATTCTAACCCTAATTACACTAGAAAAAAACAATGATGATGTACAGACGTACTCTAGCCTTGTTCTGCGCCGGCTTGCTCCCGTTAGCCATCAGGACTGACAGGTACACCAGGTCGCCTACAACATTAGAAAATAGACTTTGTAAATTTTGTTCCTTAAATAGTGTTGAATCTGAAAAACATTTTCTTCTAAAATGTTCCTGACATGATGACATTAGGTTTGAATAGTTGTTCGAATGATCAAAATATATTGACAATTTCTCAACGTTAAATGGTGAGGTCAAACTTGTTGAAATGATGAAATGTTCTGATACAAGTATTAAAAAATGTTTAAGCAAATGTTTACACAAGAGTTTTATGAGAAGAAATTATTTTCCTAATTATACCTAATAAGATACTAGTTGTAAAAGTCAATTTTATGAATTTAAAGTCACTGCGATTAATTTATGATAATATAATTAAATATGCAAATTGTTAATTTTTAGATAAAATTATTTTAAAACTTAAAATATATATTTTATCCTTTTTTACTTATATCCATACTTTTTAAACAGCATTCATTTCCGATTTTTATTATTTTGCGCAAGTATATATGCTTTGCAATGCATAAATAAAGGCAACAGTAGTATACCGCTGTTCAAAACTCATAAATCCATGAACAAAAAACAAAATCGGGATAACAAACTAAAACCGAGGGAAACGCATTAAATATAAGAGGAGAACAACGACATAACACCGAAACGTAACACACACAGAAACGGACAACGCATCAGACAAAACACCACGAGAATAACAAATATAACATGAAAACCAAATACATGAATTTGGGATAGACAAGTACCGTACCACGTCTTATCTCAATATCTCAAAAATAATAGAAAACACAAACGACTCAACGTTAAAATGCAAAACACACATAAACGAACAATAATATAACAATGGCCATCTTCCTGACTTGGTACAGGACACTTTTAAAGGGGAATACAAGTGGTGGGTTGAACCTGGTTTTGTGGCATGCCAAACCTCGCACTTTAATGGCAAAGTTAAATATAACATTGAGATGACAACATAATATTACAGGACTACAATACAAATAAATATGAGAACATATTAGACAAAGAACAACATGATTAATAGATAACAAAAAGCATCAGGTTTAAAATTGAATACGCCAAAAACGCGCCTTGTCCACACAAAAATCAACAGTGACGCCCAGATATAAAAGATCGAAAGTGAAAAAAGTACAAAGTTGTACAGCACTGAAGATCAAAAGTTGAAATGGTTTCGCCAAATACGGCATTGTTTTTATGCCCGTGATAAGAACATCCTTATTATATAGAGCAATTCATGCTATTGCAAACAGTAAATTTTAACAAATGAATATGAAAGAGATATACATAATGAAACTGAAGTATTAACTAATTACAGAAAACTAAACCCGAATACATAACGCCAAGATATAAAAGATCGAAAGTGAAAAGGTACAAAGTTGTACAGCACTGAAGATCAAAAGTTGAAAAGGTTTTGCCAAATACGGCATTGTTTGTATGCCCGGGATAAGAACATCCTTATTATATAGAACAATTCATGCTTTTGCAAACAGTAAATTTTAACAAATGAATATGAAAGAGATATACATAAAGAAACTGAAGTATTAACTAATTACAGAAAACTGAACCCGAATACATAATGCTATTAAAGAGGAACACAGAATAGACACACCCGAATCAGTCCAGGCGTCAACGTAATTAAAAAATTGTGACGTCACATACGATGGCGAAACGGCACAAACGTTATGCCATATTTGAATTTATAATTTATGAAATTTAGAAACAGCATGACGTCACATATGAAAAACTATCAAAGTGAGATAGAATTAGGATTGATTTAAGATTATATTAGAACTAAATACTGATAATTCATTTAAACAAAATGCATATTGCAATACTTATTAATAGCAATTAACTGTAATATATATATGTCCAATTTGTTATGAATCCAACTTCAAACGTAAATAATCGTTCAAAATTTAATATAATTAATAAAGGCGGAGATTAATTTTTCTATCCGTAACACCTAAATATAATAAAAAGATGACAACACATTTGACAAAATCCGATGAGAATTACAAATATAACATTAAACATGTAAACTAAATACATGAATTTGGGATAAACAAGTACAGAAACACGTCTTATAGTAATGCGAATTCACATTCAGCTAAACAGTCACAATCGGGAATAAGTCACGTTTGGTAATTAAAAGATAAGACGACATAAAGACAAACCACAATCTACCATGTGGTAAAAATGTCCTTACCTAGTTTGGTTAAAGAGACATCATATGGATCCACCAATTCGTGATGGTGTCCATAAAATTTACGGAGTGTCAATTTTAATCTGTCCTCCTCATAACTTTGTTGGAGCAGTTTCTGCGTAAGGAGCAAACTCCTGTATATGAAGTCCGTATAGTGTAAACAAGCACGTGAATAACGTTTCAATTGTGATATGTAAACACCATACGAAGGGGCAGAGGGTACGTAACTGCTGAGAAATGGGAAATTGATAATTGGGAAGTTGAAATCGTCCCGTTGATCATAGATTTTCGTGTGAAGTCGTCCATCTACGTCAATATTGAGGAAAAGATCAAGGTATGAAGCAGTCCTTCTAGTATCAGTGGTATCCTTAATTTCAAGTTCACTGGGATATATGAGATGTAAGTATTGGCTGAAGTATGGGTTGTTCAATGATAAAACATCATTAATATATCGGAAAGTAAAATTAAAGAATTTCGCAAGGTGCTTTTTCTTTTTGTTTTTTAGAAGGTTCTGAATAAATTCTGCTTCATACGAATACAAAAACAAATCAGCCAGCAGGGGTGCACAATTAGTACCCATTGGAATACCGACTGTCTGTTGAAATATAAATCCTCCAAACTCAACAAATATATTGTCGATCAAAAAGTCCAGCATTTTAATAATGTCATCATCAGTATATTTTCTGGAAGATTCAGTGTGATTCTTCACAAAATATGAATTATTGTATCCCAAAACAAGAAATTTGTATCTACGATTACCATTTTTATAGAAAAAGCTCTGTTTTATGAGATGGTGAAGTCGATCTTTCAACTTAGCATGGGGAATAGTAGTATATAGCGTAGAAAAATCAAAAGTTTTTATGTTGCTGCAAAATTGCAAAGATTGTGATCGAAGGTTAAGCAGTAGATCTTTCGAATTTTTGAGAATCCACATCTGGTTAACACCACTGGTAGAATATATCTCCTCACAATATTTTTGAAGCCCATCCTTAACTGTAGAAAGAATAGTAGTCAATACTTTAGAAAGATGTTTAGTCGAACATTTTGAAGACCCAGCTATGTATCGTTCTTTATATGGAGTTTTGTGTAATTTAGGTATCCAGTATGATGAGGGCAATTTTCTTCGTTTTCTTTGATGTTGATACCAAAAGAAAGAAGAACAGATTTATGATTTTGTAAAATTTCATCCTTGGTAAATGATGTTAAAGAATATGAAGGATTACCAGTAGTTTTATCAATTCCATGTTTTAACTTTTTTTATGATAATTTTATGAATTTTACCGTGAAACTATATTAATATGCATATAACATGTCTTCAGTGTCTCATAAGTCAAATTTATGAATGGGTATTGATTGTTTTATTGAATACTGTGGTTTATTATTTACTGTATAACACTATAATAAAATCTTTAATTATTTTATTTTTTAGTATTTTGTAATCCTAACCCTAATCATGTCGGTAATCCTAACAATAATTCTGTCTATAATCCTAACCCTAATCATGTTTGTAACACTAACTATAATGCTGTTTTCAATCCTTACCCTTAATACACTAGTAACCATTACCCTAATCATGTCTGCAACCAAAACCCTAATTACACTATTAACCCTTACCCTAATCAAGTCTGTAACCAAAACACTAATAACACTAGTAACCCTAACCCTAATCATGTCTGTAACCCAGACCCTAATTACACTCGTAACCCTAACCCTTATTATGTCTGTAACCCAAACCCTGATTACACTAGTAACCCTAACCCTAATCATGTCTGTAAACCAAACCCTAATAACACTAGTAACCCTTACCCTAATCATGTATGTAACCCTTACCCTTACCCTAATCATGTCTGTAACCCAAACCGTAAGAACACTAGTAACCCTTACCCTAATCATGTATGTAACCCAAACCCTAATAACACTAGTAACCTCACCCTAATCATGTATGTAACCCTAACCCTTACCCTAATCATGTCTGTAACCCAAACCGTAAGAACACTAGTAACCCTAACCCTAATCATGTCTGTAACCCAAACCCTAATTTAACTAGTAACCCTTACCCTAATCATGTATGTAACCCTACAACTTATGCAAAGCTCTGATTCCTTCCACAAATTTGACTATACTTTTTCGGAACGTTTGGATTATAGCTCTTCATCTTTTATATACGCTTTGGATTTCAAATATTTTGGCCACGATCATTACTGAAGAGACATGTATTGTCAAAATGCGCATCTGGTGCAGACAAATTGGTACCGTTAATGTTATAACTACCACTGGGTCGATGTCTCTGCTGGTGGACTATTATTCCCCGATGGTATCACCAGCCCATAGTAGCCATTACTCCGGTACTGGGATGAAAATACAATTTATTTGTGTTATTAAATTTGCTGTTACAAAATGTTAGAAATTATTAGAAATTAAGGAATGTATATCCCTCATGAAAAGCTCTGATTCCTTACACGGATTTGGCTATAATTTTTGGAACTTTTGGAATATAGCTCTTCATATTTTATATAAGCGTTGGATTTTACATATTTTGGCCACAAGCATCACTGAAAGAACATGTATTGTCACAATGCGCATCTGGTGCTGAAAAATTGGTACCGTTAATGTTATTACCCTAACACCAATGATGTATGTAACTCTAACCCTAATGATGTCTGTAATCCTTACCTTAATGATGTATGTAACTCTAACCCTAATGATGTCTGTAATCCTAACCCTTATCATGTCTGTAACCCTTACCCTTGTCATGTCTGTAACCCTAACTCTTATCATGTCTGTAATCCTAACTTCTATCAAGCATGTAACCCTAACTCTTATCATGTCTGTAACCCTTACCTTTATCATTTCTGTAACCCTAACTCTTATCATGTATGTAACCCTAGCTCTTATCATGTCTAAAATCCTAACCCTTATCATGTCTGTAACTCTAACCCTTATGATGTCGGTAACCCTAACTCTTATCATGTCTGTAACCCCAACTCTTATCATGTCTGTAACCCTAACTCGTATCATGTCTGTAATCCTAACCCTTATCATGTCTGTAACCCTAACTTTTATCATGTCTGTAACCCTAACCCTTATCGTGTTTCCTAACTCTTATCATTTCTGTAACCCTAACTCTTATCATGTCTGTAACCCTAACTGTAATCATGTATGTAATCCTAACCCTTATCATGTATGTAATCCTAACCCTTATCAAGTCTGTAATCCTAACCCTTATTATATCTGTAACCCTGAGCCTTATGATGTCTGTAACCCTAACACTTTTCATGTCTGTAATCCTAAACCTTATCATGTCTGTAATCCTAACCCTTATCATGTCTGTAATCCTAACCCTTATCATGTCTGTTATCCTAACCCTTATCACGTCTGTAATCAACGATAGTCCGATTACGTATGTCATGGTTAAAACTCTAACCCTTATCATGTATGTCACCCTTACCCTAATCATTTCTGTAATTCTAACCAGAATGATGTCTGTAATCCTAACCCTAATGATGTATGTAAGCCTAACTTTTATCATGTCTGTAACCCTAACTCTTATCATGTCTGTAATCCTAACCCTTATCATGTCTTTAACCCTAACTTTTATCATGTTTGTAACCCTAATCCTTATCATGTCTGTAACCCTAACTCTTATCATTTCTGTAACACTAACTCTTATCATGTCTGTAACCCTAACTGTTATCATGTATGTAATCCTAACCCTTATCATGTCTGTAATCCTAACCCTTAACAAGTCTGTAATCCTAACCCTTATTATATCTGTAACCCTAACCCTTATGATGTCTGTAACCCTAACACTTTTCATGTCTGTAATCCTAACCCTTATCATATCTGTAATCCTAACCCTTATCATGTCTGTAATCCTAACCCTTATCAAGTCCGTAATCCTAATCCTTATTATATCTGTAATCCTAACCCTTATCATGTCTGTAATCATAACCCTTATCATGTCTGTAATCCTAACCCTTATCATGTCTGTAACCATAACCCTTATCATGTATGTAACCCTAACCCTGATGGAATCTGTAACCCTAACCCTTATCATGTATAAAATCCTAACCCTTATCAGGTCTGTAACCCTATCCCTTATGATGTCTGTAACCCTAACACTTATCATGTCTGTAATCCTAACCCTTATCATGTCTGTGATCAACGATCGTCCGAACACGTATGTCTTGGTTAAAACTCTAACCCTTATCATGTATGTCACCCTTACCCTAATCATTTCTGTAATTCTAACCAGAATGATGTCTGTAATCCTAACCCTAATGATGTATGCAAGCCTAACCCTAATGTTATTTGTAACCCTAACCTTAATAATGTATGTAAGCCTTAAACTTTATAATGTGTATAACCCTTACCCTAATCCTGTCTGTATCCCTAAGTATCATGCTTTCTGTAATCCTAACCTTAATGATGTATATAACTCTAACCCTAATGATGTCTGTTACCCTAGACATAATGATGTCTGTAACCTTAAAACTAATAGTACTCGTAACCCTAACCTTAAAGATTTCTATAATCCTAACCCTAATGATGTCTGTAACCCTTACCTTAATGAGGTATGTAATCCATACCATAATGATGCATGGAACCCTAGTCCTGATTTTCTCTGTAACCCTAACCCTAATGATATCTGTAAGCATATCCCTATAGGTATATGTAACCCTAACCCTGATGGTATCTGGCATCCTAACCCTTATCATGTCTGTAACCCTAACCCTTATCAAGACTGTAAACCTATCCCTTATGATGTCTGTAACCCTAACACTTATCATGTCTGTAATCCTAACCCTTATAATGTGTGTAATCCTAACCCTTATCATGTCTGTAATCCTAACCCTTATCATGTCTGTAACCCTTACCCTTGTCATGTCTGTAACCCTAACTCTTATCATGTCTGTAATCCTAACTACTATCAAGCATGTAACCCTAACTCTTATCATGTCTGTAACCCTTACCTTTATCATTTCTGTAACCCTTACTCTTATCGTGTATGTAACCCTAGCTCTTATCATGTCTAAAATCCTAACCCTTATCATGTCTGTAACTCTAACCCTTATGATGTCGGTAACCCTAACTCTTATCATGTCTGTAACCCTAACACTTATCATGTCTGTAACCCTAACTCGTATCATGTCTGTAATCCTAACCCTTATCATGTCTGTAACCCTAACTTTTATCATGTCTGTAACCCTAACCCTTTATCGTGTTTCCTAACTCTTATCATTTCTGTAACCCTAACTCTTATCATGTCTGTAACCCTAACTGTAATCATGTATGTAATCCTAACCCTTATCATGTATGTAATCCTAACCCTTATCAAGTCTGTAATCCTAACCCTTATTATATCTGTAACCCTGAGCCTTATGATGTCTGTAACCCTAACACTTTTCATGTCTGTAATCCTAACCCTTATCATGTCTGTAATCCTAACCCTTATCATGTCTGTAATCCTAACCCTTATCACGTCTGTAATCAACGATCGTCCGATTCCGTATGTCATGGTTAAAACTGTATACCTTATCATGTATGTCACCCTTACCCTAATCATTTCTGTAATTCTAACCAGAATGATGTCTGTAATCCTAACCCTAATGATGTATGTAAGCCTAACTCTTATCATGTCTGTAACCCTTACTCTTATCATGTCTGTAACCCTAACTCGTATCATGTCTGTAACCCTAACTCTTATCATGTCTGTAATCCTAACCCTTATCATGTCTTTAACCCTAACTTTTATCATGTTTGTAACCCTAATCCTTATCATGTCTGTAACCCTAACTCTTATCATTTCTGTAACACTAACTCTTATCATGTCTGTAACCCTAACTCTTATCATGTATGTAATCCTAACCCTTATCATGTCTGTTATCCTAACCCTTAACAAGTCTGTAATCCTAACCCTTATTATATCTGTAACCCTAACCCTTATGATGTCTGTAACCCTAACACTTTTCATGTCTGTAATCCTAACCCTTATCATATCTGTAATCCTAACCTTTATCATGTCTGTAATCCTAACCCTTATCAAGTCCGTAATCCTAATCCTTATTATATCTGTAATCCTAACCCTTATCATGTCTGTAATCATAACCCTTATCATGTCTGTAATCCTAACCCTTATCATGTCTGTAACCATAACCCTTATCATGTCTGTAACCCTAACCCTGATGGAATCTGTAACCCTAACCCTTATCATGTATAAAATCCTAACCCTTATCAGGTCTGTAACCCTATCCCTTATGATGTCTGTAACCCTAACACTTATCATGTCTGTAATCCTAACCCTTATCATGTCTGTGATCAACGATCGTCCGAACACGTATGTCTTGGTTAAAACTCTAACCCTTATCATGTATGTCACCCTTACCCTAATCATTTCTGTAATTCTAACCAGAATGATGTCTGTAATCCTAACCCTAATGATGTATGCAAGCCTAACCCTAATGTTATTTGTAAGCCTAACCTTAATAATGTATGTAAGCCTTAAACTTTATAATGTGTATAACCCTTACCCTAATCCTGTCTGTATCCCTAAGCATCATGCTTTCTGTAATCCTAACCTTAATGATGTATGTAACTCTAACCCTAATGATGTCTGTTACCCTAGACATAATGATGTCTGTAACCTTAAACCTAATAGTACTCGTAACCCTAACCTTAAAGATTTCTATAATCCTAACCCTAATGATGTCTGTAACCCTTACCCTAATGATGTATGTAATCCATACCATAATGATGCATGGAACCCTAGTCCTGATTTTCTCTGTAACCCTAACCCTAATGATATCTGTAAGCATATTCCTATAAGTATATGTAACCCTAACCCTGATGGAATCTGTCATCCTAACCCTTATCATGTCTGTAACCCTAACCCTTATCAAGACTGTAAACCTATCCCTTATGATGTCTGTAACCCTAACACTTATCATGTCTGTAATCCTAACCCTTATAATGTCTGTAATCCTAACCCTTATCATGTCTGTAATCCTAACCCTTATCATGTCTGTAACCCTTACCCTTGTCATGTCTGTAACCCTAACTCTTATCATGTCTGTAACCCTAACTACTAACAAGTATGTAACCCTAACTCTTATCATGTCTGTAACCCTAACTACTAACAAGTATGTAACCCTAACTCTTATCATGTCTGTAACCCTTACCTTTATCATGTCTGTAACCCTAACTCTTATCATGTATGTAACCCTAACTCTTATCATGTCTTGAATCCTAACCCTTATCATGTCTGTAACTCTAACTCTTATGATGTCTGTAACCCTAACTCTTATCATGTATGTAACCCTAACTCTTATCATGTCTGTAACCCTAACTCTTATCATGTCTGTAATCCTAACCCTTATCATGTCTGTAACACTAACTTTTATCATGTCTGTAACCCTAACCCTTATCATGTCTGTAATCCTAACTCTTATCATTTCTGTAACCCTAACTCTTATCATGTCTGTAACTCTAACTGTTTTCATGTATGTTATCCTAACCCTTATCATGTCTGTATCCTAACCCTTATCAAGTTTGTAATACTAACCCTTATTATACCTGTAACCCTAACCCTTATGATGTCTGTAACCCTAACACTTTTCATGTCTGTAATCCTAACCTTTATTATGTCTGTAATCCTAAACCTTATCATGTCTGTAATCCTTACCCTTATCATGTCTGTAATCCTAACCCTTATCATGTCTGTAATCCTAACCCTTATAATGTCTGTAATCCTAACCCTTATCATGTCTGTAACCCTAACCATTATCATGTCTGTAACCCTAACCATAATCATGTCTGTAAACCTATTTATAATGCTGTCTGTAACCCTAACCTTTATCATGTCTGTAACCCTAACCCTAATCATGTCTGTAATCCTAACCATAATGCTGTCTATTTCCTTAACCCTAATCATTTCTATAACCCTAACCATAATGCTGTCTTTAACCCTAACCCTAATTCAAGTCTGTAACCTTAACCCTAATCATGTCTGTAATCCTAACTGAAATGCTGTCTGTAAACCTAACCCTTATCATGTCTGTAACCCTAACCCTAATGTCGTCTGTTACCCCAACACTTATTATATCTGTAACACTAATGCTGTTTTCAATTCTAACCCTAATTACACTAGAAAAAAACAATGATGATGTACAGACGTACTCTAGCCTTGTTCTGCGCCGGCTTGCTCCCGTTAGCCATCAGGACTGACAGGTACACCAGGTCGCCTACAACATTAGAAAATAGACTTTGTAAATTTTGTTCCTTAAATAGTGTTGAATCTGAAAAACATTTTCTTCTAAAATGTTCCTGACATGATGACATTAGGTTTGAATAGTTGTTCGAATGATCAAAATATATTGACAATTTCTCAACGTTAAATGGTGAGGTCAAACTTGTTGAAATGATGAAATGTTCTGATACAAGTATTAAAAAATGTTTAAGCAAATGTTTACACAAGAGTTTTATGAGAAGAAATTATTTTCCTAATTATACCTAATAAGATACTAGTTGTAAAAGTCAATTTTATGAATTTAAAGTCACTGCGATTAATTTATGATAATATAATTAAATATGCAAATTGTTAATTTTTAGATAAAATTATTTTAAAACTTAAAATATATATTTTATCCTTTTTTACTTATATCCATACTTTTTAAACAGCATTCATTTCCGATTTTTATTATTTTGCGCAAGTATATATGCTTTGCAATGCATAAATAAAGGCAACAGTAGTATACCGCTGTTCAAAACTCATAAATCCATGAACAAAAAACAAAATCGGGATAACAAACTAAAACCGAGGGAAACGCATTAAATATAAGAGGAGAACAACGACATAACACCGAAACGTAACACACACAGAAACGGACAACGCATCAGACAAAACACCACGAGAATAACAAATATAACATGAAAACCAAATACATGAATTTGGGATAGACAAGTACCGTACCACGTCTTATCTCAATATCTCAAAAATAATAGAAAACACAAACGACTCAACGTTAAAATGCAAAACACACATAAACGAACAATAATATAACAATGGCCATCTTCCTGACTTGGTACAGGACACTTTTAAAGGGGAATACAAGTGGTGGGTTGAACCTGGTTTTGTGGCATGCCAAACCTCGCACTTTAATGGCAAAGTTAAATATAACATTGAGATGACAACATAATATTACAGGACTACAATACAAATAAATATGAGAACATATTAGACAAAGAACAACATGATTAATAGATAACAAAAAGCATCAGGTTTAAAATTGAATACGCCAAAAACGCGCCTTGTCCACACAAAAATCAACAGTGACGCCCAGATATAAAAGATCGAAAGTGAAAAAAGTACAAAGTTGTACAGCACTGAAGATCAAAAGTTGAAATGGTTTCGCCAAATACGGCATTGTTTTTATGCCCGTGATAAGAACATCCTTATTATATAGAGCAATTCATGCTATTGCAAACAGTAAATTTTAACAAATGAATATGAAAGAGATATACATAATGAAACTGAAGTATTAACTAATTACAGAAAACTAAACCCGAATACATAACGCCAAGATATAAAAGATCGAAAGTGAAAAGGTACAAAGTTGTACAGCACTGAAGATCAAAAGTTGAAAAGGTTTTGCCAAATACGGCATTGTTTGTATGCCCGGGATAAGAACATCCTTATTATATAGAACAATTCATGCTTTTGCAAACAGTAAATTTTAACAAATGAATATGAAAGAGATATACATAAAGAAACTGAAGTATTAACTAATTACAGAAAACTGAACCCGAATACATAATGCTATTAAAGAGGAACACAGAATAGACACACCCGAATCAGTCCAGGCGTCAACGTAATTAAAAAATTGTGACGTCACATACGATGGCGAAACGGCACAAACGTTATGCCATATTTGAATTTATAATTTATGAAATTTAGAAACAGCATGACGTCACATATGAAAAACTATCAAAGTGAGATAGAATTAGGATTGATTTAAGATTATATTAGAACTAAATACTGATAATTCATTTAAACAAAATGCATATTGCAATACTTATTAATAGCAATTAACTGTAATATATATATGTCCAATTTGTTATGAATCCAACTTCAAACGTAAATAATCGTTCAAAATTTAATATAATTAATAAAGGCGGAGATTAATTTTTCTATCCGTAACACCTAAATATAATAAAAAGATGACAACACATTTGACAAAATCCGATGAGAATTACAAATATAACATTAAACATGTAAACTAAATACATGAATTTGGGATAAACAAGTACAGAAACACGTCTTATAGTAATGCGAATTCACATTCAGCTAAACAGTCACAATCGGGAATAAGTCACGTTTGGTAATTAAAAGATAAGACGACATAAAGACAAACCACAATCTACCATGTGGTAAAAATGTCCTTACCTAGTTTGGTTAAAGAGACATCATATGGATCCACCAATTCGTGATGGTGTCCATAAAATTTACGGAGTGTCAATTTTAATCTGTCCTCCTCATAACTTTGTTGGAGCAGTTTCTGCGTAAGGAGCAAACTCCTGTATATGAAGTCCGTATAGTGTAAACAAGCACGTGAATAACGTTTCAATTGTGATATGTAAACACCATACGAAGGGGCAGAGGGTACGTAACTGCTGAGAAATGGGAAATTGATAATTGGGAAGTTGAAATCGTCCCGTTGATCATAGATTTTCGTGTGAAGTCGTCCATCTACGTCAATATTGAGGAAAAGATCAAGGTATGAAGCAGTCCTTCTAGTATCAGTGGTATCCTTAATTTCAAGTTCACTGGGATATATGAGATGTAAGTATTGGCTGAAGTATGGGTTGTTCAATGATAAAACATCATTAATATATCGGAAAGTAAAATTAAAGAATTTCGCAAGGTGCTTTTTCTTTTTGTTTTTTAGAAGGTTCTGAATAAATTCTGCTTCATACGAATACAAAAACAAATCAGCCAGCAGGGGTGCACAATTAGTACCCATTGGAATACCGACTGTCTGTTGAAATATAAATCCTCCAAACTCAACAAATATATTGTCGATCAAAAAGTCCAGCATTTTAATAATGTCATCATCAGTATATTTTCTGGAAGATTCAGTGTGATTCTTCACAAAATATGAATTATTGTATCCCAAAACAAGAAATTTGTATCTACGATTACCATTTTTATAGAAAAAGCTCTGTTTTATGAGATGGTGAAGTCGATCTTTCAACTTAGCATGGGGAATAGTAGTATATAGCGTAGAAAAATCAAAAGTTTTTATGTTGCTGCAAAATTGCAAAGATTGTGATCGAAGGTTAAGCAGTAGATCTTTCGAATTTTTGAGAATCCACATCTGGTTAACACCACTGGTAGAATATATCTCCTCACAATATTTTTGAAGCCCATCCTTAACTGTAGAAAGAATAGTAGTCAATACTTTAGAAAGATGTTTAGTCGAACATTTTGAAGACCCAGCTATGTATCGTTCTTTATATGGAGTTTTGTGTAATTTAGGTATCCAGTATGATGAGGGCAATTTTCTTCGTTTTCTTTGATGTTGATACCAAAAGAAAGAAGAACAGATTTATGATTTTGTAAAATTTCATCCTTGGTAAATGATGTTAAAGAATATGAAGGATTACCAGTAGTTTTATCAATTCCATGTTTTAACTTTTTTTATGATAATTTTATGAATTTTACCGTGAAACTATATTAATATGCATATAACATGTCTTCAGTGTCTCATAAGTCAAATTTATGAATGGGTATTGATTGTTTTATTGAATACTGTGGTTTATTATTTACTGTATAACACTATAATAAAATCTTTAATTATTTTATTTTTTAGTATTTTGTAATCCTAACCCTAATCATGTCGGTAATCCTAACAATAATTCTGTCTATAATCCTAACCCTAATCATGTTTGTAACACTAACTATAATGCTGTTTTCAATCCTTACCCTTAATACACTAGTAACCATTACCCTAATCATGTCTGCAACCAAAACCCTAATTACACTATTAACCCTTACCCTAATCAAGTCTGTAACCAAAACACTAATAACACTAGTAACCCTAACCCTAATCATGTCTGTAACCCAGACCCTAATTACACTCGTAACCCTAACCCTTATTATGTCTGTAACCCAAACCCTGATTACACTAGTAACCCTAACCCTAATCATGTCTGTAAACCAAACCCTAATAACACTAGTAACCCTTACCCTAATCATGTATGTAACCCTTACCCTTACCCTAATCATGTCTGTAACCCAAACCGTAAGAACACTAGTAACCCTTACCCTAATCATGTATGTAACCCAAACCCTAATAACACTAGTAACCTCACCCTAATCATGTATGTAACCCTAACCCTTACCCTAATCATGTCTGTAACCCAAACCGTAAGAACACTAGTAACCCTAACCCTAATCATGTCTGTAACCCAAACCCTAATTTAACTAGTAACCCTTACCCTAATCATGTATGTAACCCTACAACTTATGCAAAGCTCTGATTCCTTCCACAAATTTGACTATACTTTTTCGGAACGTTTGGATTATAGCTCTTCATCTTTTATATACGCTTTGGATTTCAAATATTTTGGCCACGATCATTACTGAAGAGACATGTATTGTCAAAATGCGCATCTGGTGCAGACAAATTGGTACCGTTAATGTTATAACTACCACTGGGTCGATGTCTCTGCTGGTGGACTATTATTCCCCGATGGTATCACCAGCCCATAGTAGCCATTACTCCGGTACTGGGATGAAAATACAATTTATTTGTGTTATTAAATTTGCTGTTACAAAATGTTAGAAATTATTAGAAATTAAGGAATGTATATCCCTCATGAAAAGCTCTGATTCCTTACACGGATTTGGCTATAATTTTTGGAACTTTTGGAATATAGCTCTTCATATTTTATATAAGCGTTGGATTTTACATATTTTGGCCACAAGCATCACTGAAAGAACATGTATTGTCACAATGCGCATCTGGTGCTGAAAAATTGGTACCGTTAATGTTATTACCCTAACACCAATGATGTCTGTAACCCTAACCCTAATGATGTCTCTAAACCTCGCCCTAATGCTATCTGTAACCCTAACCCTAATGCTGTCAGTAACCCAAACTCTTATGATGGCTGTAAACCTAACCCTAATGATATATGTAACCCTAACCCTAGTACTGTCTCTAAACCTAATCATAATGCTATCTGTAACCCAAACTCTTATAATGTCTGTAACCCTAACCCTAGTGCTGTCTCTAAACCTAACCCTAATGCTATCTGTAACCCTAACCCTAATGCTGTCTGTAACCCAAACTCTTATGATGTATGTAACCCTAACCCTAGTGCTGTCTCTAAACCTAACCCTAATGCTATCTGTAACCCTAACCCTAATGCTGTCTGTAACCCAAACTCTCATGATGTCTGTAATTCTTACCCAAATGATGTCTTCAAATCTTATCCCAATGCTGCCTAAATACTTAACCTAGAATTTATATATATATACGATATACGATATATATATATAACGATACCACAGGGACATTCAAACTCATAGACCGAAAATAAACTGACAACGTCGTGGCTTAAAAAAAGGACAAACATACAAATAATAGTACACAAGACACAACATAGAACACTAAAAACTAAGCAAGACGTACCTTACAAAAAACTGAGATTGAAGGTGTTCTGGAAGTGTGAGCAGAATCTGCACCACATAAGGCACAATAATCCATCGTGTTGTCCTTGTGAACTGTCGCAAATCATATTATATTATTTGTGTATAGGTTTTTCTGTCGTGAGTGTTCTCGTAAAATTGAGAATGGAAATGAGTGCGTCAAAGAGACAACAACACGAACAAAGAGCACAAAGAAGCCGAACTGTATTTGTAATACACTACTTTTTCTTTAAATATGCTGTACTTAGTCAGGAATATGGCAATTGTTATCCTATGGTCCGTTTCTGTGTATGTTGATGTTTGGTTGTGTTGCAGTTTAGTGTTTCTGCCGTTATGTAGTTGGTGGGTTAACCTCGGTTTTGGTTTTGTTTCGCTTAATCTATTTGAACAGCGATTTACCGCTTTTCTCTTTATTTACTTTAAAAAAAAAGTATGCAAGACAAGTAAAAAACAAGGAAAATACTTTCATCAGCTTTAATAATTATTAGTACATAAATGAGAATGTATATATAAAAGGCTTCAGTTCCAGTCAGTTCAGTTTTCATCAAATCTGAAAAAGCCAAAAAAAGAGTAACTGAATATCAGTATTGTATATATCAATGATATGCAAGGATGTTACAAGAAAATAAGATATATTACTGTCTTTGATGAAGTAAATATTTGGTTTTATTTATTTTTGAAAAAATATATTCAAGAGTTTATTTCAGCATATATATATTAGACGAGTTGTATATATATATATAAATATTCTTTATCAAAAGACAGTAGTTGTAACATTAAAGTTAAAATAAGATTAGCTCAGTGAACATTCTATAATATATAATTATAGAGACAAAGCTGTTTAATTGATAAAATTTTGAATACAAGTTTAAAATAAGTGTATTACACATTTTTTTTTGTAGAAACCGTATTCTTAAACAAAATACCAATACATATACAAATGTATCTAGCAGAACAATATCGAATGGAACATTAAAGTTTTTTGTTTTTTTTTACTTTCAAAATGAAGAAAAACAAATGATTTCCTCCTTTGTAGAATTCATAGTATTACAAGCATACATAAAGCACAACTCCAATGTACAACTGCAGTGAACTGTAGGTAGCCGTGTGTATGTTTTCGTCCATCGGTACCGACCTGATTTATAACTTACTTTTTATAAAGTGATCCGTTCATGAAATTTAGAAATCATTTAATACGTTAAAATCTCTTAGGCGATCTTGACCGTTGATGAATATGGCAATTCATTCTAGATATCGTTTGTTCATAAAGCTCCTCGTGTTTTAAGTGTTTATACATCATAAGTTTCCAATATTTGGGGTTAACGCGTTTCTGTTTTCTGGTTTTCAAGAGAACTCACGAGTTATACCAAATGAATGCATGCATGAAACATGTTACATATTAATTTCTAAAATACATACCTATAGTTAAGGCTTGCAATTTCTAGTAAAAACCTTTAGGTGGCATGAGTTGCAGCTGAAACAAACACAACATATCATTTAAAAATAATTATGCACGATCAATATCATATAATACAACCCTTTAATACTTGTATGCTATAGCCATGAAAGTAGTAGGTCCAGTAAGACCCTATTTGGCCAAAACAAAAGCAGTTTTACAAAATTATTAAAATGTAAACGTTTAGTTGTTTATTTGATAGTTGAATGCTTCTGCTACATAAATATGGGCCGTAATTGTGCTCATTCTTAATTTTGAAAGGCAAGTTGTAATTGATGATTATACATAACATATATAAAGGTTGAGGATGAACACGGTTGCGGCCACTTTTATTTTTGACAAAACACATCTGAAAAGTGACATATTTGGCATATTTGATAGTTTTTCATATTTAAGCTTGAATCGGAGCATTTTTAATGTGAAAGTCAGTTAAAATCTTTTACATTAACTAATTTAATCAAATGAAATAGACACTTAAATGCTTTAAGAGATTCCAGAAAATTTCGTGAGAGGAACATAAAATTTGAGGCCAAAACCGGTCTTTATCGGACCTACTTCAGTTACAATATACAAAAGATGTGGTATGATTGCCAATGAGACATTTATAAACAAGAGACCAAAATGACACAGAAATTGACAACTATAGGTCATCGTAAGGCCTTCAACCATGAGCAGAGCCCATACAGCATAGTCAGCTATAAAAGACCGAAAAATGATAGTGTAAAACAATTCAAACGAGAAAAATAACGGCCTGGGGTGGTGTTCTCGAAGCTATCTTAGGATAGGGAAGTGTCCTAAGAACATCTTATGCCACATCTTTGTCCTAAGTCGTGTCCTCAAAGCTCTCTTAACTTAGGATATATCACATTTTTCGTCCTAACTTTAGGACACCTAATGAGGTGTCGTAAGATCATCATATCTTCATCCTAATTTTGTGCATGTTTTTTTCTCAATTTTTACGTGAAGACACACTATCGGTTATTAACTCGTATGAAGAAACGATACGATGACACTACGAATTCAATATTCCAATTTCAAAATAAATTGATTTAGAGTTTATATCAAAATCCTATTTTGATATTATTTTATGATTACATTTGAAATCACGCATTTCATTGAACATGTTAAATACTTGTTATTACAAAATTTTGTAAACAATTTATGAATTGGTTTCGTTTAATGTTAAACAAACAATTACTTTAGCTATTAAGGATTTCGCACATAGGACATGTTTAGGACGTCTTAAAATAAGAGGTGTCTGAGATAGCTTCTAAACGCAACTTAAGAGTGTCCTAAGTCGATTCTAAGTCAATCCTACAATCGGTCTTATCTATGACTTACGACGAATCTTAAGATACTTCCGAGAACACTACCTCTGATTTATATATATAAAAAAATATAACTTAACAGACTATCATGTCCTTTTTCATTTCAAAATGAAATGAATGAATTCTAACATACGTGATGACAATATTTGTCCACAAAAATAGGCACATGTAAATTAAAGTAAAAGTTTGTACTAATCGTGTTTTCGTGACCATGGCAATATATGTAATTATAGGTATTTAATGCCTCTTTTGGTAATTTTAAGTTTGTTAAAGCGTTGACCGTGCATACATTCTACTATGAAAAGAAGCATTCAATTCTTACGCATTGTTTCAAAATAGTCACGAGGAACACGTGCAATCATAGCTGTCGGATTTTGTATAATAATAAAATGTGATGTGGGAGTGCCTCGAGATTGTTGTCAGCCAATCACAATTACGGATTCCAATGAAACATGTTTAACATTAGTTGTAATTTTGAATACATATCTTATACTCATTGGTGTTAACCGAATTCAGGGTAAATAAATGTATGTGTTACCATTTTTATCATGATTAAATGTCATATGTGTGGTGCGTACAAAAAAGGTATCTACACTTGACAGCATACTGCAGCTATTATTCTGAACAGAATTTATTGTCTAAATATTTTGATATGCTATGACACTGTTTAGCTATTTAACATGATTTTCTTGCAGTTTACATATCAACAAAACGTAGAACAAAAGTTCCGAATGCCAAGGCAAATTCCGAAAGGGAAAGTCATAAAAAATGACAAAATCAAACAGTATCAATCCACGGAACAAGCGACAAATAACTGTCATATGCCTGGCTTGTTATGTGTATTTCCCGAGAAACCAAATGATTGGTACAGCCTTGTTTTATATCTAGCTTAACCTCTTACTTGTATAACAGTCATTCATAGTTCAGTGACATTTACAAACTCGTCGTATGTGTCAATCGTACCTGTGCAAGTTTTCTTTGCTAGTGCGGCTTCAATGAATGACAAAGAGTCATAGTTCTCTTCCTCAAATACATGTGTTGACGTTGGTTTAGATGCCAATAATTTTAGCTCATTTTGATTCCTATCTTTCCCAATACCTGTAACAATAAACACACAAACATATTTATATCACACTCGTATCATACAATGGACACTACTCTCATGATATTATAAGCATACACACTTTAAGGTTTATGTGTATCATATGTTTCTAAATAAAGGCAACAGTAGTATACCGCTGTTAAAAACTCATAAATCCTAGACAAAAAACAAAATCGGGGTTACAAACTAAAACCTCGAGATAGGAGGATAACAGTTTCGTACGCCATACGTGCGTTTCGTCTACAAAAGACTCATCATTTACGCTTGCACCAGTTAAGTTCAATAAGGCCAGATAAAATAAGAAGTTGGACAGTATTGAGGACCCAAAATTCAAAATGATTTTGCCAAATAATATATGTTTTTAATACAGGGGATGATAGTTTGCTACCAACATATACAAATATGCGCAAGACAAATATGCATAAATGAATCATACCGATCATCGTGATATTAAAGCAGTATCGTATTACTTGATATTTCTTCAGGGTCGAAGATGCAAGAACAGACGTATTTAAGTTGTGGTGTTTTCCAGTCTTTTACACTCTCGGACAATCAAATTTTACATTGCATTATAAAGGTGAGTTAGCATGTAGAGCTAATAAAAAAATTAACGCACCATCTCACTTAATTCCTAATTAAATTTTCATTAATAATGTTGATATTAATTTTTTAAATCTTCTATGAAATTGGTAAATCTTTAAAAATATAATGACTTGCTTAAAAAGAGAATGTTTTCAAACACAAAGAAAAAAGAATCCTGTCCTTTCTCTTACTTCTTGAAAATAATTAAATGAATATCGTATATTTATCTAACTCCATTTTTTTTACCTCAACTTATGAAAACACATTGTTTTGAACTTTGATTTACGAAACTCTTGTTAATAAATGAAGCTTGAAAATTCATGATACAGATTAACATTTCGATTAAGCAGATGCCTTAAATTTCCAATCGCAAACAAAACATTAATGGCATTCTTAAAAAAGAACAGACCAAATAACGCCTTCGCAGTTACCTGTGATCTATGCAACTATATCCATGTTCTCAACCTCAGTTGTATTGACTTTGACTGAATAAATGTCCTTTTAATAATGTATTATACGTGCATATCTTTACATTATGACCATTCTTTTTTCGAATATTAATCAATGTTCAACTTTCACAGTTGTTCGCGTTAACTACTTCAAGATGGGTTCACATATAATCTTACACCAAAGTTATTATCCAAAAGGTCCTGACTATCACTTTTAATTATTGAAGATCATCTTAATATTACAATAAGACCTCTATAAACCACAAGCAAGTAGTTGAACAAGGATTCCGATCTATGTATAACTGTTTTAGGAGTCTGAACATAAAAATGGTAAAGTATTGATTAATTATTGAAACTTGTTTTCCGGACATTTGACTGTAGCATGTTTAGGTTTTTGTTGTAAGGTTAAGAATATTCGGTGAAAGAAAATTCAGATTTTCGCCATATCTATACAAGGTTTTGTTGAAAAGTAAACGTAAAGCTTTCTATGGGAATAAAATGAAAATAAAACTAAATACGAGTAGTTAATTTTGCTTCAAATTTTCCTCCGCCCTCTGTAAAACGGCCTCATAAGGGGAATATCTCAAACATTTTACATGAGATCTCTCTTCATTTTGAGTTCATGCAGTTCCCTCATCCTTTTTTTTTTTTATCTCAGTGTCAAATATTCTAAATGGACAAGATGTGAACATTTATAAACTGATGTAGTCTCTTGTTTGGGATTAGTGCTAATTTCAAGTATTCACATTCTTTTTTAATCATTTGTAAATGTTGTTAAAGTTCTTTTTCAAGGCACTTTGTATTATAATACAGATCCAGTGTCCCCGCTTTTGTCTTACAAGGATCTGACAACACTTGGTTCTGTTTCTGTTAATCATTATATCAACCAATAACATTTCTGGTCCAAAATTTGTGAAGGTCAAATCATTAGGACAAAGCCAATGGATCCTAAATGATCTATAACAGGAAGTAAAATGGCTTGTTTTAGAACCTTGTAAGCAACCCGTGGACACAGGATTTGTCTGTCAATCAGATTATCAAAAGGGCGTCTTTAGTTGATCAGTCGACCTCTAAAGTGATGCCGTAGACCAATTAAAAAAACATAAACCGTAGCATACAGACCTCTCAAATGTATTGGCGAATTAACATCTCATGTATTACATGTTTTACACTTAAAAGAGCATAAAAAACTGTAATGGAGATTAACCTAGGAAATATAATTTTGCTGAACGGACACAAAAGCGGCTGTCATAGAACAGAAAGCCGTCATTAAAAGATAAACCACACAACAGCTAGAGAAAAATATAGTCAACTTGAAAGGAACTTTATAGAATGTTATATGTGTAACCATCGGCAGGGTTAAGTACCTATTCTTAGTAGCAGCTACATTATATAATATTTATTGATATATTTTGTTTGATACAACTGTGTTAAAATCTTTATGAATTTCATTTATTTTTAGATCAAAGATTTGTATCCGACGAAAGCGTGGAAAGAGTTATTTTGAAACAAATGGGAGCCTTAAATGAATCCTAATTATGCGATATCTGTGGACCAAGAATGTACGATGATCCTTACACACTCTTAGCATTAGGTAACAATATTCATTTAAGATTATCTTCGTCTAGTAAACTGCTATATTTGCCTATAGATCAATTCATTTAATTTTCATTATTAAAGGTTTTACAATTAATAAGCATTTTTTATGGGACGTTTACAAATGCAAAATGTTCCCCTTGTTGTTAATATATATAGGCTGCACTATCAAAAATTCTTATAGCCAATGCATTGATTACCTTTATACATATCCTGTTTGTATATGTAATATAATATTCAAAATAGGAAAGAGGCAAGCGTTATCTGATCACATACCTTTGTTTCATCTTAAGTATATAAATTACATGTTTCATTTTCATTTCTTCATTGAAACTTAAACACTAAATCATGTTTTGTCAAAGGAAAAGTCCTTGTTTTTAATATTTTACAGATGCAATCATGACTTTGCTGATTTTGACCAATTACCTCAATGACAGATGAACACACATAGGTTTCAATTTTTGGAGCTAATGTTTTTCCTTCGTTTATGCCTGATAGGCAGTTGTACATCTTTCGAATTTACTCTTCTCAAGGATGGTGCAACTTTTTGAAAAGGACTACTTTTCAGTCCGGAACAACGGCGGTCATTAATTATTGAAGCTAAGTTCATGTTTCGTTCGGATGAGTTTTGTATTATGTGAATTTTCTTGATTTTTCTTCCAGTAAGGCTTACTCGTTGTATTGAAAATTTCCAGGTCAACAAAATTGGGTCACATGCTTAAAAAGAAAGACATCGACCAAATTATTTTGTTTCGTCGTATAGGCACGATTAATTATGGAATATGTATCATCTATAAGAACTGCATATACTTCTAGAGCATCAGAGTTTAAGTATCATTGATGCGTTTATGTTGTGCAAATTCACTATAAAATTGAGAATGGAAATGGGGAATGTGTCAAAGAGACAACAACCCAACCATAGAAAAAAAACAATAGCAGAAGGTCACCAACAGGTCTTCAATGTAGCGAGAAATTCCCCCCACCCGGAGGCGTCCTTCAGCTGACCCCTAAACAAATATATTCTAGTTCAGTGATAATGATATGATATGATAATATGTTTATGTATTTCAATGCAAATTTACTATTTTTATGTGTTTTTTTTGGTTTTCAAATCAACTGTTTTTATGTGTTTGTAACACTAGTATTGTTCTGTATACCAGGCATGGATATACTTAGTCGTATTACGAGTATGGTTTATAATGCTTCTTACAATAACTTTGTTATCAATTTAACCTTTTTCATTTAAAAGTCGACTAATGCTGTTTATTGCCATTCGGTTATCTTGTTGTTTTTTTAAATAGTTTTCTTTTTTTACAGAACAACCGAGTAAGTACAGTAAAGAAGATATATTATTTCATTTTCAGACACATATTCACAATATATACTTTTACACCTTTTATATCATTTCTGCATCCGAATGATCTTTGAAGTTTTCATTTGCCTGAAATGGACTTTACCATATCATCACAATGCAAATTACTATGTATATTCGTAATTCCATCTAAACTCGTACTCAGAATTTAGTTAAACTTACTCATAATCTTTACCGTATAATGTTATTGTGCACCTCTCGTTTTATTTTTTGTTTCGAATTATTTGTCTTTGTTTCTCTTAGCAAATCACGCTCTTTACAATTGCTCTATATGAAGGTACATATTTTGTATCCGCAACTCCTCCTATGCCACTTGTGAGGATTCACTGAAACTCAGAATCTTAACAATATAAACTGCCATTATTTACCCTTGACCAATCATGAATGTTCTATTGCTTTTATGGGGTTACTCATTTATCTTTTTAATCTCCGAATCATCTTGAAACCCTATTGAATTTATTGATTTTTTTTTTCAGAATATTGCAATATAATTCCATTGAGAACTTCCTACTTTGTTAATCCTGATTTTTATTTTTTGAGTAGCTGTAATTTTAGTTTATTTGATGTTTTGAAAGGGTAGAACAATATTTTGCGTTTATAATAGGTGTTTGTTGCATTTTATTTGTTAGTGTTTTTGTTTTGGGTTTCTTTTGCTTAAGTTATTTTATTGCAATTATCTTTGAGTGATATATATATAATTTGAAGGATTTTGAATCATTTTAGGGTTCAGACTATCTTTTCAACTGCTAGTGGCTGTTTGCGTTATCCTGTTTTCTTTGATTTAAAAGGAAAAAGTAATTAGCTTGAAACTTCAGTCCTTCGAAATGAACTATAAGACGAATCATCTGAACATACTTTGTACATGCATACATATAATATGTATTTAATTGAGAGAGTTTTCAATGACCATTCTTACTAAGCTAGCTAAAACTGCTTACTTTAGGCTTTGATTTATAGAACTGCACGAGTTATATCATTGACACACGAGAATATGCTCTATTTTAAAGATGTCATTATGCAACATAATGAAATTAAAAAGTGTTATCCATGCTGCTACGTATTCTAGAAAGTACAACAAAGATTATATGAAATCCACTTTTTACTTTGCAATGCCTAAAGTGAAACACAACATGTCAGGGTAACTTGTTTTGTTATAACACGCTCTTGAAAAAATATCAATGATAGAACTTGTGGAATACAAATCTAATTAATAAATATCGATTGAGAAATATTTTGTTCTAACACCACGTTCAGCCCACTTGGCTATTGTGTTGAGACCAGTTTTTATTAGTGGAGGATGTCGGAGTGCCCGGAGAGACAACCGACCTTAAGATTGAAGACTGGCTAATCAATTAAGATTACAGTCCAATGCACCTGACACGTCACATTTCCATGCGTACAAAGAAAACTTGATAACAATGTTCGTTAATCCTGATGTTTAACCAAATTATAAGTATAGAATATAAAAGTAAGATATCAAACTGATTATCGACTTTCCAAATTGATTTTCCTCTGAGTTCAGTATTTTTGTGATTTTACTTTTTACTAAAGCTCCAACAAACTTTTGTTACAGCCCAAAATATACTTGTTTCGAATTAATAACTAGTATAGTTCTTTATTATATGTTTGATGTCTAAAAAACAATTTTAGCTCCAGCGCCAAATGTCATACCTCCTGCTGTTTGTGACGTTCCATTTAACTGTCCATCAGATAGTGGCATAGCCTGTCCCCAAGGAGGAGGTATTCCAAAAGAATGTACCGGCAAGGATACGACGACTACAGACAAAACAACAACGACCACTGCTGACTATCTTAATACCACTCGACCTAGGAAACCATGTGGTAGGAGAGGTCGTTTCAACAGACATGGTCAATGAAAGTAGTACAATAAGACGAATGTATTAACATTGAATATGTATGAATAAAAACATCCTGAAAGGAACTTAATATTTTTTAAACTTTAAATTGAAGACATTCATTATTTTGGTTTATCAAAATCAAACTTTAAAGCTGTCGTCTGGTTTTTTCACCTTTATATCCGAATAATCAGTGTTTCTTCTAGACTGGTTCTCTCCCTTACAACATACGGTTATCTGAGTAAATCTTGTTATTAGAGCCAATTAGGAAAAGGACTAAATTCTATGTCTATTGCTGTCAAATGTAAATTCGGATTTTCAGCATTCTACGTTGACAAATTAAAAAACAGTTGATAAACAAAGTTTCAAACTCCCTCAGGCAAAGTTTTACGTTAACTTAGATGGACTTGGTCATTCTTTCAAAATGCTTTTCTGTTAATGTAACACTCATCATGTATTCAAGTATCCATACATCCTAGTAATTGGCTTTTAGATTTGTTGGTTTGTGTGCTCCTGATGAAGGTTAATTATAAAATCGCTTTGGAAAACACCAAATTATAAAAAAAAATTATATAAACTTTGGGCATAACTAAGGTATATTCTATTATAAAAAAGATTCTAATATATCAGACACGAAAATTTGTTGTTTTTTTGTGGTGCATGGGTGGGTTTTTAAAATATTTCATTTCTAGTCTTTCTTTTTCTGTAAAAATGCATTCAGAAAAACGTGATGACTGGTAAATGAGGTTACGTTCTCCTTACCATTCCGGAGCATCTGAGATCACGCTCGATGTTTGTTGGGGTTCGTGTTGCGTATTTAGTTTTCTATATTGTGCTTTGTATACTGCTGTCTTTTGGTCTCCTTCATTTTTGTTTTGCCATGCCATTGTCAGTATATTTTCGACTTAGAAGTAGCGATACATGTATACGATAATCGCACAAGTAGCATAACAAACACTTTGCACAACAAAGTAAAGGAAAGATTTACAATGTAAGATCTCCTCTGTGATTTACATGAACTGGTTAATCATGTTGCCGTAATGAGGACCCGTGATTAATAGAAGTTTAAAGTAAAATAACAAAAATACCGAACTCCGAGGTAAATGCAGTTAATAATATACACATGATACCTTAGTTCAGAAACTTATTTACATTATACACTTTTGCACCTTTTATAATATTTCTTCGTCCGATTAATCTTTGAAGTTTTCGGTGTTATCCTGTTTCCATTGACTTCAAAGTTTGTTTTTTTTTCAAATTTCAGTATTTCGAAATGAACAATAAGAAGAATGATCTGAACATACAATCAGTATGACCTGTTTATTTAATTAGTATAACTTGTAAGTTAGTTTCCAACGACCACTTTGCCAAGCTACCTTATACTGCTTACTCTCTTATCTGGTTAATAAAACTACAAAACAAAAACTGTTTAACTGAGAGAAAAACATCGTCGTAATGTTTGGTCAAATCACAAAATCATTTCAAGCCATAATATAAAAGATTTTCTTTTTTCGAGTTATATCTGTGACACACTAGAAAATCCTCTATTTGAAAGTTGTCATTATACAACATAATGAAAGTATAAAGTGTTATCCATGCTACAACGTATTCTACAAAGTACAATAAAGAATATTCAAAAGTCACTTCTTACTTAAAGTGGAAACACAACATGTCAAGATAAATTGTTAATTGTTTTATGAGACGCTAATGGTAAAATATATATGATAACATTTTTGTGGAATACAAATCTTATTAAACATTTTTTATTAAGATTTGTTAAATACTAACGCCACGTTCAGTACTCTTGGCTATTTCGTTGAGGCAAGTGGAGGAAGTCGGAGTGCCCGGATTGAGGACTGGCTATTCTAATCATCAAGATTAAAGTCAAACTACATGCGGAGTTCGAACTTACAGCCTTAGTGGTGGTATGCTAGTACAAAATATTTAAGCTACTTAGACAAACCGGCCTTTTAATCAATAAATGTACAACCTAAAATGCAGATCATTTCGATGAATATATAATAACTGTTTCAATTTTTATGATTTAATTTTAATTTAAATGAACTGCTTTACTTTTGTTTGTGTATCCATATGTTACAATAAATTTGAGGCAGTACCGACGCAGTGCGTAACTGTCACCTACAGGATAGTCGTGGGACAAAATTAAAATTATTCACCTTAGTTACTCCTCCTTACCGCTATTCAATTTCAAAACAACGTCGAAGAGCAGTGACTGAATGCACAAGTAAATTTTGTTCACATGAATCTCACGTCATTTGTTCATGTGAATTTCACGTGAACTTTACAAACAAAAATTGATGTGTGTCGTCATTTTGATTTAATTTGTTAAATTAGATATTATTTGAATAATTATATTTCGAAAATTGACGTGAAGATAACAATGTTCGTTGAACCTGACTTTTAACCATATTATAAGTACAGCAAAACCTGTATAAACCGGCTGGCTTCAGGACTATGATAAAGGGCAGGTTTGGACAGGTGGTCGGTTTATTCAGGTTTCCATTTTGACCGGAAGTTAATGACTTGTGACATCCCATATATTGCATGTAAAAGTTCTGTCTGATTTTAAATAATAAACTGATAAATACAAAACGTAATAACGTAATAACTTCGCATGATTGTTGTTTTGAATTTTCTTATTCGTTGTCTACAGAAATTTGAGAAACTGGTTGTTCCTCAAATAAAAAAAAATGTTTTAGTTATCTTTTTACCATATTCGTATGTCTAATAGATCTCGGTAGCATCAGTCTCCGATTTGTCAGTTTCACTTTCACTTTGTGTTCGTTATTTTGTTTATATCATCATAATTCTTGCGTTGTTTGAATTGTGAAACGAGTTTCGTTTTACTTCCATCGATTCGTTCATTTCCGACGTTGGTATAGTCGATTTAAAAGTCAGAATTTTATCAAATGAAATTTCATCACGATCGAAACATTGTCGTACAGTGTACGATACCCATTGTTTGTAGTCATCCACGTGTTCTTCATTATCAGGGTCATTGATTGGTTCACGGGTTCATAGCAGGGAAGCCAGAATGTTGAAAACACGATGGAAATTTCTTACACCGCGATTTGAAAACAAATATCCAAGTAACAACGTACGTTCTATCCGTGATTTATTCGGCGTTTCTTTTCGTTTAATTTAAACTTTGAAAGTGTTTTACTAATACAGCTATAAACGGTGTCTTCCTCGAATGCCATCATTTTATACATTACCTTTTCCTTGAACGCCAACAAAAATATTTCAATAGATGTTCATATAATAACAATAGGTGTTTTTATAACTAATCAAATGCTTTTATAAGTATATAAAAACGGGTTAAAATAATGAGTGAACTTGATAAATTTGCAACATTTTATCCGTTTTTGATAAGAAAAAATAGTAGATTTTGTGGTTTATAAAATTATTATGAATTTTAATACAGAAGTAAAGAAATTTAAACATTTTTATATATTATTAAAAAAGAAAAAGGAACATTTTTTGGGAACGGAAATTTTTATTAATATAAGCAGAGACATATAATATAATTAGCGGCGTTTTGCATTTGCGCCGATTTGCATTTCATTTGCGCCGATATTTTCTAACATTTGCGCCGATTTTTTTACAGTTAAATTACAGGTGAAATGATATAAGAAGATGTGGTATGAGTGCCTTTGAGACAACTCTCCATCCCAGTAATATTATTTTCATTTATCATTAAAGATCTCTTTAGCCAGTTGTACATATGTTATGAATTGTCTGCAATCATAACATGTATATAACTGTTGTCTCCTGCTTAAATCAAGAAGTAAAACCTAAGATAAAAACACTTTGTTTATACTAAAACGACGAATTAAAAATATATGTACAGCATTCAAATCCATTAAAACGGAATACATTCAAATCATAAATCTGTTCTTGCCGAGTGTGTATAGGCAACACATCGAATATATTCCTTTCTTATGACTTCGTCTCTTCTATATTTGGCGTAATTGTCGATAACGAAGGCCATCTTTTCTTATTCTGGCATACGTACTTTGGGGGCATTTATAGAGTTCGCATTTTCTCACAAGGAAGCTATTAAACCAAGAGTTCCAAATAGTGAAGTTGAATTCGTCCCTTCGTTAATTTTATGGACGCCATCACGAATTGGTTGACCGTTATGGAATATGTACTTGTACGTTGTCTAAGAATGTATGAAATTTGTCATCAAAAGGAGCGGAGCGTCAGACAATGTCAAACGTGAAGCAGTCATCAATTTCATTTAAGGAAAGGAATGGTAACCCGAAACATTGGGATAGCCATTTGCCAATTGCAATGTCCCTTGATTTGTCTCTATACTCTGTGCTCAGCCAATGTAAAAGTATGAACTTACCTGTAACTTACCTGTAAATCCAATTAGGAAAAAATATAAAATCGGCGCAATGAAAGAATGAAAAATTTCAAAATCGGCGCAAATGGCATACGCCCATAATTAGTATTATGTCTCTGACATAAGTGATATTAGAAATATCAGAGAAATCTAAGTTAAATCAAGGACTTGTATAGTACTATACAAATCTTTGGTTAAATACAATTATTTCAAGCTAAAAAAAAAAGGATATTAAAGAAAAGATGTTTGGGGAATTGGAATTTAAAAAAAAAAAAAAAGACATATTAGAAATATTAAAGAAATTTTAGTTAAATATGTCAAACTAAAAAAGGGATACAAGAGATTTATTTAACATGTCGAAAGCATAAACAAAACAATAACTATTTTGATGACCCGTTACCAATCTCTGGCTTGCATGTTGCTTTTATTTTGTTTTTGTAATTTCTTAATTTAGTGTAACTAACTAACTTAATAACTATACGTATGGATTTTATCCAATTTTAAACAAAATCGCTGATGTTTCGGCTATTTATGAATAATGTGTACTATCGTTATTCTGAATGATAACTGTAAAACTGTAACTTTATTACAGACAGGATTCTACTTTGTCAAAATTATTTCCCAATTACGCCAGTTCATTTTCCAATCGTAGAAATGGAAGCCATTGTAGTGATGACGCGCTGCCAATTTTGCTCTCAAAACCGGCATTACGATCCTTATATGTCAGTTGTATTTTACAAGACAAATGTATCAACTAGGTAATGAGCATCAGTTAATGATATTGTCTGCATTAATTCAACTTAAAACTATTGTCTGATCGGTTTTCAGGTGGAATTTTCGAAAATTCATAAACATTTAAAAAAACTTCTAATTAGATATTTCGGGGAAGGGCAGACTAGAATATTTTAGTAGTTGAAGACTATAAACCCTAGTTATCACACACAAACAATTATAATTTTTCGAAGATATGCATTTTCATCATCCAACTTGAAAGACTGTCGTCAAGTACTTTCAGTAAAAAAAAATAGCTATTCGAAAACACCTACTCTGTTTTGTGATTCATTAGACAGGTATTTCAATAGACCAATATATTTCATCTTTTAGTTAACTGTGATTTTTTTTTGGTTATAAAGTCAACCTGTAGCTTTGATATATAAAAATGATAGAATCTGAAGCGAGATGATATATCAAATAATCTTGCTTTGTACGTTTTAAAGACAAAATATACACCTCAAACACGCCCTAACATAAAAAGGTGCACTCGATTTTCTCTTTTCGATACGATTGTTACCCATTTTTTGGATTTTTTTCTTAAGTCACATAATGGAAGGGCAGACACGAAAATTACTGAACTAATAGATTGATATGTTCTCCGTCCGTAATAAAAACAAATTTAAATCGGAGGTTATGCATTTTCTACATCCAACTTGATAGATACCCATGTCGTCGACTTGATATATAATTGTCCTGCATTACTATGTAATAGACAAATTGAAAACTTATGCAAATGGTGTTTTTAAAATAAAACACTTCGTAATTGAGAATAAAATTGTCGATTTATTTGTTTCTATTAACTTTAATTTTGTTGTTACTATAGTAAACATTAAAGTAAGCATTTATCGCCTTCTCTAACAAAGAGCTTCGATTCTTTTGTTCTATTTCAACTGGGTTTCCGCCTGTGTACTGACACAGTGAGTTAAATGTCCTACTTTACACCATAACCCATGGTAGTGCTCTTCATTGTTAGAGGAGGAAGATACAGAACATACCTACATATGACATATACTATTGGTATCGGCATCGGATTTGACCCGGAACTTGTTAATTATTAGCAATATTAATTAAGTGGAAAACAAAAGGACCTGGAATGGTGTAATTTTTAATCAACAACATTGTCCCATATTAGTTATATATAAAGTTTAATTCTTTGATTCGTCGTGTTGACGATATGACGTCTAACAAATTGGACCTCGTCATTTTAGTATTATTGATTTTCTCTTATTTTTGTGCTATTTTCGCATTGCTTGAGAGGTGTGAGAAAAATATTTCTCATCACTAGTGGGATATCTGTTCTCAGCAAATGATTGGTTGAAATTTAATTATGATGTTAAATTTTCTTGATTTCTTCTGAATTTCCTATTGTGACGTCTTGAAAAAAGGCGACCATGCCTGATGTCGTCACATATAAAGAACACAACTCTCAACGGTTAAATTCTAATTATTCAAAAAGCTCGGCAAGCCTTGCGCTTTTTAAAAATATTAAAATTTAACTGTCTCGAGTGGAGAAATATCGTAACACACTTGTTGCAGTGATAGAATCTATATATATTTATATATATTTTATTTCTTTGTCCTGAGTGTTCTTGTGTTTATTGGTACTGTTTTCTAGTCACGTAATGTTGTCATTTTAGCGGTATTTTTAATATTGTCATATAAGCGAGAGGTTTAGCTAGTCATAAAACCCGGTTCAACCTATTATTTTTACTTAAAATGTCCTGTACCTAAGTCAGGAACATTGCAGTTGTTATCAAATTGTCCGTTCCTATGTATGTTGACGTTTTGTTGCACTTCAGTGTTTCTGTTGTTTTGTTGTTTCCTCTTATAGTTGATGTGTTTCCCTCGGTTTTGGTTTTTGACCAGGATTTGTTTTCTATTTTTGACTATTGAACAGCGGTATACTATAGTTGCCTTTATTTACTTCAAAACTAAAAGTTTTAAAAAAATTATAAAGGAAAATGCTTTCATCATCTTTAATGATTATTAATACACAAGAGGACTATATATATATATAAAGGTGTCAGCTCCATTGAACAGTTCAGTTTTCATCAGATCTGAAAAAGCAACAAAAAAAATAAAGTCAGTTTACATGGGCTACGGCTAGAAAATAAATATCAGTATTGTAAATCTTTATAAAAGATAATTAAATGTTGCACAATAGCATCCAAAGATATGCACGTAATGACATCATGTATGTGGGTGTGTGCGTTTGTATGTTGTAAATAATATGTATTACACAATTTTACATTCGCATGCTAAGGGTGTACCTAGGTGAGATTTCGGAAATTGTGTCAGATGTTCGGACTCCTTGGAGTTTTTCCATACAATATTAGGTAAAACATTTTGCCCCATAACACCTATTTATCTTTGAATATAAGACTTATTATCTCATTAAAGGTCATTTTGACAAAATTTAAGCAGATTCTTGATTTTCTTCCTTTTGATATAAGACCCAAATAATAGCAATGCAAATGTACGGTCAGCCTTTTCCCACCATATTTTATAAATCAAATATCTGTAAAAGGAGCTCCAAGACCTATCAATATTTTTAGTTTATATTAATCCTTAACATACATTCTTTGAGCTTATAGTATCAATTTTAAATTCTTTATGTATTTAATCTCTCCTAAGATCACCTTAGTACATCCTTAAATGAGTTTACTTCAAGTTGTTCTCTAAGGTAACTATAAGAACAATAATATACAATTTTCTCGTTTGAATTGTTTTACATTTGTGATTTCGGGGCCTTTTATAGCTGACTATGCGGTATGGGCTTTGCTCATTGTTGAAGGTGACCTATAACTGTACATTTCTGTGTCATTTTGGTCTCTTGTGGAGAGTTTTCTCATTGGCAATCATACCACATCTTCTTTTGTATAATTACTGTCTTTTGATGAAGTAAATATTTGGTTTTATTGATTTTTGAAAAACTGATATTCACCGAGGACACCGGCTGAGGTGAATATCAATTTTCAAATGTCAATAAATCATATATTTTCTTTATCAAAAGACAGAAGTGGTAATATCATTGTTAGAATAAAAATGGTTCTATAGTGTATAAATATAGAGACAAAGATGTTTAATTGATAAAATTTTGAATTTAAGTTTAAATATTACTTGCACCATTAAAAATCCAACAATACAACATAACAATATATGTAATCATAATTTTTTACGTGTTCCTTTCAATTGAAAATATTATTAGTTTAACTTACAATAATAATCTGATATAAGTGAAAGCGAGACGAAAGATACCAAATGGGCGTTCAGACTCTTTAAGTCGAAAATAAACTGCATGACAACGCCATGGCATAAAAAGAAAAGGACCAAAGAACAAACAACAGTTTATAAAACACAACATATATAGAAAACTACAGACTGAGCAACACGAACCCCACCAAAAACCGGTGGGTTCTCAGGTACCCCAGTAGCTTAGGCAGATCCTCTACATAGGGCATCCGTCGTGTAGCTCATTTAAGACCAAATCCGGTAAAACGTACTCAGAATCGGTACAATCCGGTAAAACGTACTCAGAATCGTATAAACTTTGTAGGAAAGTTCAAGGAAACAGTTGTCATGAATTTCTTAAAATTTGCGAAAAAATCGATTATCTCCTATGGATCTATTACATGTATATATTTTTTGTTGTCTTGGGGTTTTTTTTTCATTGTTTTTTTTTTTTTTAATTTGTGTTAATAGACATGACTTTTTTTTGTGCATTCTTTTAAATTTCATGTCTTCAACTATTTTTGAGGATTTCATAATGTATACTTGATCGTCTGAAAACTTTGTAAATGGCTACGATGCTACTGTTATATTCACTCAGAAATACATCGGATTAGAACTGTTTCAAACGGCAAATCCGTAATTTATTTTTAAAGCTGGAGATTGTAATTGCAAACAAATATCAACGTATCAAGCAGAACCATATTGAATGGCACATTGAATTTTTTTTTTTTTTTTTTTTTTTTTAGATACATGAAAAGAAATCATGTCATTTCCTTCCTCGTAGAATTCATAGTATTGAATATAAATAAGAAGAGGTGGTGTGAGTGCCAATGACACAACTCTCCATCCAAGTCATAATGTATGAAAGTCAAACGTTAACAATTTTAGGTATGTACGGCCTTCAACAAGGGGCCTTGCCTCACACCGAACAGCATGTTATAAAGGCCCCAAAATGACTAGTGTAAAATAATTCAAACAGGAAAACCAGCGGTCTAATCTATATAAACAAGTGAAACTGCGAGCTACTGCTCACTGATGAGACCCCGCCGCAAGTGGATAATATTAATAGTGTAAAAATATGCAAGTGTTCGGTAAACAGGAAGTTCTCGAGTGATGAATCTGTAAACGCATCACACGGTATAGGTGACTTAGATAAACCCTGAAACCAAATTTCAGAAATCCTTGTAATGTAGTTCCTGAGAAAAATGCGACGAAAAATATTCATGGGATGGACGGACTGACTGACGGACTGACGGAAGGACAGACAGAGGTAAAACATTATACCCCCTTTTAAAGCGGGGGTATAAAAACGAGAAACGAGAAACACTTATAAACCACACCAACAAACGACAATCACTGAACAACAAGCATTAAGCACAATTCCAATGTACGACTGCTGGTCCGTGTGTATCAGGTCAGTATTCAGTGCATCGGTACTGACATGATTTATAATTTACTTTTTATAAAATGCTCCGTTAATAAATTTATAAATCATTAAAAAAATAAAGTTCAAACTCCCTCAGGCTAACTTGACCTTTGATGAATATGGCTATTTATTTTAGGTACAGCTTGGTAATAAAACACCTGGTGTTTAAAGGGTTTATACACCGTAGGTTTTCAATATTTTTTCTAGAGAAGATTTTGGAACGCACCAGTTTTATAAAGTGTTATTTATTTGTATACATGTTACATATTGATTTTAAAATACTAGTATATCTTACCTATAGTTAATGCTTGCAATTTCTAGTAAAAACCTTCAGGTGGCATCGATATCGCTTGAATAGCAGCTGAAACAAACACAAAATACCATTTAAGAATAGAATGCTTCTTTTTATAATTCTATTGGGTGTGTAAAAGCGTTGACACAAGCATGTTTTGTATAAGCGCGGAAGCGGAGCGTTCATGCTTTTACAACCCTATAAGATTGTAAAATGAAGCTTTCAATTCTTATAATTACATTTTATATGCTACAACCATGAAAGTAAGAGTTATTTCAAGCGTTTTGTTTGTTTTTGATGTATTGTTTCAACATTATCGCGGATAGCACGTGCAGTCATAGACTTTGTATTTTTTACGATAATAATTACATTAGATGTATGTTTCATTATAATACGTTTTTCTGATTGGCTAACTGTACATCACGAGTTATTCCTTCAGCAATTGCATTACACAATAAAACTTATCATTCATGATAACACCTGGTAAATTAAATAAAAAAATGATAAAATTCGTGTTTTCATGATCCTAGCTAAAAAAATGTAATTATAAGTATTGAGTGCTTCTTTTTGTAACTTCATAGGGTTGTAAAAGCGTTGACCGTGTGCACATTTTTAGAATGACGCGCTTCCGCGCTTCATACAAAATGTACTTCGGTCAACGCTTTTACACCCCAATAAAGTTATCAAAAGAAGCATTCAATTCTTAAATAAAATTTGATGTGGGAGTGCCTCACGATTGTTGTAAGCCAATCAAAATTAAGGGTTCTAATGAAACATATTTAACATGTACTATAGTTAAGAATAGATATCTTATACTTATTAAAGTTTACCAGTATTTGAGAGAAATAAATATAGCTTTTTCCTTTATTATAAGTCATATGTGTGGTGCATCCCAAAAATAATGGTATCTGCAATTGACAGCACACTGTAGCAATTATTCTGAACAGAATTTATATATCGTCTTAATATTTTGATATGCTCTGTCACTGTTTATATATTTTACACGGTTTTCACCAATTAACATACTAACAAAAAGTATTACAAAAATGGCGAACTCCCGGGCAAATTTTAAAAGGGGAAATTAAACAATGACAAACACAAACGCTATCAATCAACGGAACATGTAAAAACAACTGCCATATTCCTGGCTTGTTACAGATATTTTCTGACGAAAATGATGGGTTAAACCTTGTTTTATATCTAGCTTAACCTCCCACTTGTATGACAATTGTTTATAGTTCCGTTAATATATCGACAAACTCGTCTTATATGTACAATAGTACCTGTGCAAGTTTTCTTTGCTAATGCGGCTTCAATAAATGATAAAGAATCATAGTCTTCTACCAGGAACGCATGTGTAGTCTTTGGATCAGATGCCAATAAGTTTATCTCATCTTGTTTCATCCATTTGCCAACACCTACAACAATGCACACACGTGCACATTTATATTATACTTGTAACAGACAATGGGCAGTACTATCATGCACATTAGAAGCATACAAAGGTGTACAAATATTATATGTTTTAAAACCCTACACAAAAACATTGGCGAATCCTGGGGGCGGAGGTTCCGGGGTTCCCTTTTCGATTTGATTTTTAAAAATTTTAAAAATGGCTTGATCCGCGCCTGAAAAATAAGCTATGATCATGCTCTTAGTACTTATTTGTTTATTTTTTATTAATATTTTTAGGTGCTGTAATGGGGATAATAAACGGAATTCCTGTAAGAACGCATATGCAAAATTAATTCTTTGGTATCTGTCCTTTGTAATCTAAAGAACATATGTTGCAAAAAGAATGATCAAATTTCGAGAGAAAAAAACCGTGTCGTATAAGATTGTAGGATATAGATGTTTTGTCACTGTTCAAGAAAACGATTATGTACAGTTTAATGTCAAAATTTGTAACTAGCGTTTATTATTTTAGGGTGCACACATTTGGAATATATCTTCTATCGACATTGTAAACTTTCTATATATAATTTTCAGGGAGTAGATTATTGAATACGAGGTACCATTGCTATTTGGTTTTTGTTGTGTAGCAATAGTTACAAACAATTTTGGATGATCCAGAAACACCACGTGTCGTGGCCACGAAAATCAGTATATTGTTTTTTTTCACCATATTGTATAGGTATACAAAGACATTAAGTTTACAATGGGATAACTATACATACCAATGGCAAATATACTTATTCCTTGTTGTTTTGCTGCTTTTGCAAATCTGTGTGTAGCATCAATGTCTGTTGGTTCACCATCCGTAATGATAATTGCAATTTTAGGAACTTTTCCACCACGCCCGCCATTTTGTTTTAAGAATCCTTTTTGTATCAGCATTTGTAGTGCTTTGCCTGTATATGTAAGCTGCATACTCTCTGCGGTGTCTAAATATTGGACCTTAGAAATTGCCTTCATTACTTCATCTTGATCTCTGTAACTGTTGAGCCTAAATTCAAGTATGGAATCATTTCCAAAATTTATGAAACCAACTTGTATGTCAATAGGACTGACAGTAAATCTCTTCACTACGGCTTCCGCAAACTCTTTCAATTTATTAAACGATTTATATCCTAGGCTTCTTGAGCTGTCTGCTACAAAAATGACGTCTGCCATTGCTCCATCACAATCTAAAAAACATGTATATCATAATAAAGATATTCGTGCTACAATAAACGATGTGTTCGTTATCAAGGTGACGATGTCTGTGCATTTACGAATTGAATGTTTCTTTTTATAATTTTATTGGATGTAAAAGCGGTAACCGAAGAACTTTTTGTATGAAGCGCTAGAGAGCTTCTAAAAAATGTGTATACCTTTAAAGGGGCCAACTGGATGGAACAAGGATGGTCATATCCTTACCAAGAGAACTGAGTTTTTCATACACATTAATTTTTGTCTCTTCCTTCAGAAAACAAATTAATTAGACTAAGTATAGTTTTAAATGTTCATTCGATTTCGTTACTGTATTGTCTATTATCATCTTGATGCTGTAAATGTAACGAAACCCTAAAGACTTCCTCGTGGATATTGTTTTACTTTATAAAAGAGGGATTTATTATTAATCTCCAAACCGTTCCTAACATACATAATAAAGGTCATTATAGAAACTAGAAACCCACTTAAGAAACAGTATAATACATGGTGTGTGCGTGTGTGCCTGCGTGTATGAATACATCTAAATATCATGAAATCTCACCTTTTTTCTTTTTGCATTTATCTTCATCGTCTGAAATCACAAATTTTATATATTAATATAAATAATAATCAACTTATAATTAACACAAATGCATCTAAAAATCATATTAATCAAGAAAAGAAATGATACCTGACCAATTTACAGGTTACTTAACACACATATATATATATATATATATATAAGTACGTCTGAGTCAGTGACAACCCTACAACAGATGTATCCATCGGATCGCCATCAATGATGGTGATACATGGCTGTGTACATAGACGAGTTATATATATATATATATATAGCGATCCGATGGATCCATCTGGCCACAGACCACAATTAATTCCTCTATCAGTTCTTTATAACCTTTTGCATCATTAAAAAAATTGCACCATGCACTTTTGTCAAATTTTTTGTGTGTGTAATGTATTGTCCTAGTCCAAATATATATCCAAAATTCAGAAAGATTGAAGCAATCACTTTTACAAATTTAGCCAATACACATCCATACCCCTATTGACAAGTCAAGAGATGTTCCGAAAACTGTAAATATCACCTTTTTGCACTTGACCTAATCACTCATTCCATATCAAAATCAGTTAAAATACAACCTCCAAAAATTTATTTGACCTCTCTTCTTTCATTTCCACCCAAAAAGATTTAAGGAATGAGTGAGGAAAGGAAAGAAAAAAAATTAAGGAAAAATACACTCTAATTAAAAGGAACTATATTCGTGGACAACGAAAAGCGGGGTCATTAATTGTGGTCTTGGGCCTATTAGGGGCCTAAAACTTGACCAATTCTAATAAAACTTGGCATGATTCAAGCTTAGTATATTATAAAACAGGTTACAAAGTTTTAAAGCCATATGATACCAAATAAAAAAAATGTGGCATTTTTTATATCTGAATTTTGGGTGCTGAATTGTGGCGTTGAATTAGAACAATTAAAACTATCAAATTTGAGCTTCTAAAAACCAAAAGATACCAAAACTAACACTTTTTAATGTCTCTATGTATAAGTTAACATCTATTTAAAGCAACAGAAAGCATACTTCATGTATCAGACTTATGAAAAATGGCCAGAAGTTAATTTTATATGAGCCTGTGCCAAAAAATAGAGGTTTTCAATTAGGGTGAGGCCTTATATCAAATGTAATATTTTTCACTTACCACAATTTCCTGAAGTTGTTAAGTTATCAAACAAACTTTAACAGGTTATAAATGTACTTTTGATGGAAATATAAGTTTCAAATAGCATAACACATGTGGATAAAATGGTCTTTAGCAATGTTATGCTTAAAAAAACAGATTGCCAGTTTAGGCCGTTCCCCACATTTGCATATTTAAAAGCATATAAATGATATGGGAGATGGAGATATACTTCTTTTTGCTAAAATCTGTGCTCAGATATGATAAAACATGGAGCCTGGATGTAACAAGACTGTCACTTTCAACTATATATGCAGACAGTATGGTCTGATGCAAAGTTTATTAACTTTACTGTTTAAAAACTGAATGAAATTTCAGCCTCAAAAGGCCAATATTTAAACCACTAGCTATCCAACAGAAGAAAGTAAAGGTAGTCTGTGAAACAGAAATGGTTAAGCAACCAGTAATAAGTGTTTTTGATGTAGGTTCAGTGCAATCTGTTTTGGAATACAACTTTTAAGTGCATAGAACTTCACATTTCACCTGCTGCGTATACTGACCGTTAGCCTTAGACTATTAAAACAGCACATTTTGCACTCATTTCATGTTTTTATCTACTTTTTTTTGTGTTCAGAGTTCACAAATAAGTTAAACAACCGAAATAAATACCACAAACACAAATAGATATCAGAAAAAAACTGTCAGAGAGAAATTAAGCATGCTGTTTTTGAAAAAATTGTGAAAATAGTGAAAAAGCTACATTTTAGGCATTTAACCTTAAAAGTGACTTTTTCACAAAATTTCTATCAAATGAAAGTGAAAATCATTTCTTCTCATATAGTTTGACAAATCAATACCAATAGATCATTCAGAAAAGATGCCAAAGTAAAAATTCAAAATTTGCTGAAATGCACCTCTTAGGCCACAGACCACAATTAATTCCTCTATCAGTTCTTTATAACCTTTTGCATCATTAAAAAAATTGCACCATGCACTTTTGTCAAATTTTTTGTGTGTGTAATGTATTGTCCTAGTCCAAATATATATCCAAAATTCAGAAAGATTGAAGCAATCACTTTTACAAATTTAGCCAATACACATCCATACCCCTATTGACAAGTCAAGAGATGTTCCGAAAACTGTAAATATCACCTTTTTGCACTTGACCTAATCACTCATTCCATATCAAAATCAGTTAAAATACAACCTCCAAAAATTTATTTGACCTCTCTTCTTTCATTTCCACCCAAAAAGATTTAAGGAATGAGTGAGGAAAGGAAAGAAAAAAAATTAAGGAAAAATACACTCTAATTAAAAGGAACTATATTCGTGGACAACGAAAAGCGGGGTCATTAATTGTGGTCTTGGGCCATCTGTTGTAGGGTTGTCACTGACTCAGACGTACTTATGAATATAATTATTTTCTGTGACTGTATCTTAAATTAATTTGTAGGATCCTTTACTATAGATAATTTAGCTGATCTGTAACAATAACATCTTCATGCCTTATATATCATGTACTGTAGTACGCCGCTAGATTAAAACTGACGTGGAAAGGTAGCATATGGCCACCGAAAGCTCTTTTTTTTGAGAGCCCAGGTGGTCGTGTGGTCTAGCGGGACGGCTGCAGTGCAGGCGATTTGGTGTCACGATATCACAGTAGCATTGGTTCGAATCCCGGCGAGAGAAGAACCAAAAATTTGCGAAAGCAAATTTACAGATCTAACATTGTTGGGTTGATGTTTAGACGAGTTGTATATATATATACATAAACAATATAGAAATTGCGGTTTTTATCCAACGCATTCATAGGTTTGAACGTAGTTTTCAATTTAGACTCGTTTATATTTTTTGTTTGGGCATGTATCATATTTTCCCTCCGGTTTATATGATCCGTTCATCCTATATATTGACTCTTAAAATTCAAGAGTTAATCTAAAATTGAGGGTACTTTCTCTAAAAATGAGGGTACTTTTAATATGGCCTTCCAAATACCGTTTCGATCCCTAACATCACTGAAGAGACATTTATTGTCGAAATCCGGATATGGTGTACTAAAGAAATATTGACACCGAATGTTTGTGGCACAACATCCTGTCCACAAGTTAACAAAAATTTTGTTTTCTGTGACGTATTAAATTTATATTAAGATCCATTTTGTTACACCTTGTGATCAATTTTATTTGGCAATCGCCAATGGCAGTCAGCAGGGTTAAAGAACATCAGTTGTTCGACCTGTTAGTCAAATGCGTTTTGTTTAAATATACTTTTTCACTCTTTTGGTCTTTTGGAAAATGTTGTTTGTGCTGTTTTTAGACCCTTCTACAACGAAATTTGTTTGACATGCACACGTATAGAAATTGCGGTTTTTATCCAACGCATTCATAGGTTTGAACGTAGTTTTCAATTTAGACTCGTTTATATTTTTTGTTTGGGCATGTATCATATTTTCCCTCCGGTTTATATGATCCGTTCATCCTATATATTGACTCTTAAAATTCAAGAGTTAATCTAAAATTGAGGGTACTTTCTCTAAAAATGAGGGTACTTTTAATATGGCCTTCCAAATACCGTTTCGATCCCTAACATCACTGAAGAGACATTTATTGTCGAAATCCGGATATGGTGTACTAAAGAAATATTGACACCGAATGTTTGTGGCACAACATCCTGTCCACAAGTTAACAAAAATTTTGTTTTCTGTGACGTATTAAATTTATATTAAGATCCATTTTGTTACACCTTGTGATCAATTTTATTTGGCAATCGCCAATGGCAGTCAGCAGGGTTAAAGAACATCAGTTGTTCGACCTGTTAGTCAAATGCGTTTTGTTTAAATATACTTTTTCACTCTTTTGGTCTTTTGGAAAATGTTGTTTGTGCTGTTTTTAGACCCTTCTACAACGAAATTTGTTTGACATGCACACGTATAGAAATTGCGGTTTTTATCCAACGCATTCATAGGTTTGAACGTAGTTTTCAATTTAGACTCGTTTATATTTTTTGTTTGGGCATGTATCATATTTTCCCTCCGGTTTATATGATCCGTTCATCCTATATATTGACTCTTAAAATTCAAGAGTTAATCTAAAATTGAGGGTACTTTCTCTAAAAATGAGGGTACTTTTAATATGGCCTTCCAAATACCGTTTCGATCCCTAACATCACTGAAGAGACATTTATTGTCGAAATCCGGATATGGTGTACTAAAGAAATATTGACACCGAATGTTTGTGGCACAACATCCTGTCCACAAGTTAACAAAAATTTTGTTTTCTGTGACGTATTAAATTTATATTAAGATCCATTTTGTTACACCTTGTGATCAATTTTATTTGGCAATCGCCAATGGCAGTCAGCAGGGTTAAAGAACATCAGTTGTTCGACCTGTTAGTCAAATGCGTTTTGTTTAAATATACTTTTTCACTCTTTTGGTCTTTTGGAAAATGTTGTTTGTGCTGTTTTTAGACCCTTCTACAACGAAATTTGTTTGACATGCACACGTATAGAAATTGCGGTTTTTATCCAACGCATTCATAGGTTTGAACGTAGTTTTCAATTTAGACTCGTTTATATTTTTTGTTTGGGCATGTATCATATTTTCCCTCCGGTTTATATGATCCGTTCATCCTATATATTGACTCTTAAAATTCAAGAGTTAATCTAAAATTGAGGGTACTTTCTCTAAAAATGAGGGTACTTTTAATATGGCCTTCCAAATACCGTTTCGATCCCTAACATCACTGAAGAGACATTTATTGTCGAAATCCGGATATGGTGTACTAAAGAAATATTGACACCGAATGTTTGTGGCACAACATCCTGTCCACAAGTTAACAAAAATTTTGTTTTCTGTGACGTATTAAATTTATATTAAGATCCATTTTGTTACACCTTGTGATCAATTTTATTTGGCAATCGCCAATGGCAGTCAGCAGGGTTAAAGAACATCAGTTGTTCGACCTGTTAGTCAAATGCGTTTTGTTTAAATATACTTTTTCACTCTTTTGGTCTTTTGGAAAATGTTGTTTGTGCTGTTTTTAGACCCTTCTACAACGAAATTTGTTTGACATGCACACGTATAGAAATTGCGGTTTTTATCCAACGCATTCATAGGTTTGAACGTAGTTTTCAATTTAGACTCGTTTATATTTTTTGTTTGGGCATGTATCATATTTTCCCTCCGGTTTATATGATCCGTTCATCCTATATATTGACTCTTAAAATTCAAGAGTTAATCTAAAATTGAGGGTACTTTCTCTAAAAATGAGGGTACTTTTAATATGGCCTTCCAAATACCGTTTCGATCCCTAACATCACTGAAGAGACATTTATTGTCGAAATCCGGATATGGTGTACTAAAGAAATATTGACACCGAATGTTTGTGGCACAACATCCTGTCCACAAGTTAACAAAAATTTTGTTTTCTGTGACGTATTAAATTTATATTAAGATCCATTTTGTTACACCTTGTGATCAATTTTATTTGGCAATCGCCAATGGCAGTCAGCAGGGTTAAAGAACATCAGTTGTTCGACCTGTTAGTCAAATGCGTTTTGTTTAAATATACTTTTTCACTCTTTTGGTCTTTTGGAAAATGTTGTTTGTGCTGTTTTTAGACCCTTCTACAACGAAATTTGTTTGACATGCACACGTATAGAAATTGCGGTTTTTATCCAACGCATTCATAGGTTTGAACGTAGTTTTCAATTTAGACTCGTTTATATTTTTTGTTTGGGCATGTATCATATTTTCCCTCCGGTTTATATGATCCGTTCATCCTATATATTGACTCTTAAAATTCAAGAGTTAATCTAAAATTGAGGGTACTTTCTCTAAAAATGAGGGTACTTTTAATATGGCCTTCCAAATACCGTTTCGATCCCTAACATCACTGAAGAGACATTTATTGTCGAAATCCGGATATGGTGTACTAAAGAAATATTGACACCGAATGTTTGTGGCACAACATCCTGTCCACAAGTTAACAAAAATTTTGTTTTCTGTGACGTATTAAATTTATATTAAGATCCATTTTGTTACACCTTGTGATCAATTTTATTTGGCAATCGCCAATGGCAGTCAGCAGGGTTAAAGAACATCAGTTGTTCGACCTGTTAGTCAAATGCGTTTTGTTTAAATATACTTTTTCACTCTTTTGGTCTTTTGGAAAATGTTGTTTGTGCTGTTTTTAGACCCTTCTACAACGAAATTTGTTTGACATGCACACGTATAGAAATTGCGGTTTTTATCCAACGCATTCATAGGTTTGAACGTAGTTTTCAATTTAGACTCGTTTATATTTTTTGTTTGGGCATGTATCATATTTTCCCTCCGGTTTATATGATCCGTTCATCCTATATATTGACTCTTAAAATTCAAGAGTTAATCTAAAATTGAGGGTACTTTCTCTAAAAATGAGGGTACTTTTAATATGGCCTTCCAAATACCGTTTCGATCCCTAACATCACTGAAGAGACATTTATTGTCGAAATCCGGATATGGTGTACTAAAGAAATATTGACACCGAATGTTTGTGGCACAACATCCTGTCCACAAGTTAACAAAAATTTTGTTTTCTGTGACGTATTAAATTTATATTAAGATCCATTTTGTTACACCTTGTGATCAATTTTATTTGGCAATCGCCAATGGCAGTCAGCAGGGTTAAAGAACATCAGTTGTTCGACCTGTTAGTCAAATGCGTTTTGTTTAAATATACTTTTTCACTCTTTTGGTCTTTTGGAAAATGTTGTTTGTGCTGTTTTTAGACCCTTCTACAACGAAATTTGTTTGACATGCACACGTATAGAAATTGCGGTTTTTATCCAACGCATTCATAGGTTTGAACGTAGTTTTCAATTTAGACTCGTTTATATTTTTTGTTTGGGCATGTATCATATTTTCCCTCCGGTTTATATGATCCGTTCATCCTATATATTGACTCTTAAAATTCAAGAGTTAATCTAAAATTGAGGGTACTTTCTCTAAAAATGAGGGTACTTTTAATATGGCCTTCCAAATACCGTTTCGATCCCTAACATCACTGAAGAGACATTTATTGTCGAAATCCGGATATGGTGTACTAAAGAAATATTGACACCGAATGTTTGTGGCACAACATCCTGTCCACAAGTTAACAAAAATTTTGTTTTCTGTGACGTATTAAATTTATATTAAGATCCATTTTGTTACACCTTGTGATCAATTTTATTTGGCAATCGCCAATGGCAGTCAGCAGGGTTAAAGAACATCAGTTGTTCGACCTGTTAGTCAAATGCGTTTTGTTTAAATATACTTTTTCACTCTTTTGGTCTTTTGGAAAATGTTGTTTGTGCTGTTTTTAGACCCTTCTACAACGAAATTTGTTTGACATGCACACGTATAGAAATTGCGGTTTTTATCCAACGCATTCATAGGTTTGAACGTAGTTTTCAATTTAGACTCGTTTATATTTTTTGTTTGGGCATGTATCATATTTTCCCTCCGGTTTATATGATCCGTTCATCCTATATATTGACTCTTAAAATTCAAGAGTTAATCTAAAATTGAGGGTACTTTCTCTAAAAATGAGGGTACTTTTAATATGGCCTTCCAAATACCGTTTCGATCCCTAACATCACTGAAGAGACATTTATTGTCGAAATCCGGATATGGTGTACTAAAGAAATATTGACACCGAATGTTTGTGGCACAACATCCTGTCCACAAGTTAACAAAAATTTTGTTTTCTGTGACGTATTAAATTTATATTAAGATCCATTTTGTTACACCTTGTGATCAATTTTATTTGGCAATCGCCAATGGCAGTCAGCAGGGTTAAAGAACATCAGTTGTTCGACCTGTTAGTCAAATGCGTTTTGTTTAAATATACTTTTTCACTCTTTTGGTCTTTTGGAAAATGTTGTTTGTGCTGTTTTTAGACCCTTCTACAACGAAATTTGTTTGACATGCACACGTATAGAAATTGCGGTTTTTATCCAACGCATTCATAGGTTTGAACGTAGTTTTCAATTTAGACTCGTTTATATATATATACATATATAAAAGATTTGATGGATAACCTTCAAATAGTTTGTATTAATTTTCGAATACACTAACTTATGGTTTGGAAAAAATTCAATTAAATAAAAAACAATGTTGTAGCTCAATTTACTGTGTCAAAACATTTCTGTGTTCTTTGATTGCAAAATAAATCGTGATACTAATATTATAGCGTACTCTTCTTTTTTTCTAGCGGTGAAAGGCAACAAAATATACGTTGTACTTTGATCTGAAACTGTTTTTTTACATTGTGACTTGGATGGAGAGTTGTCTCATTTATAGCACTCATACTACATCTTCTAATTTATATTCAACATGTTCAATAATATTCCTTATTAACATTTTATATTCAATGAGATAAAACAAATACAAGAACTGTGTCAGTGATCTAAGAGTTAAGGATGTCTGCTTGTCATGTTTTGGAATTTTTGTCAGATTTTCAGAATCCTCTGGTTTTATCCATTTGAATGCCTTAAAAAATTTTGCCCATGAACCCCCATTTTTCTTTTTAGAAATCTTTTACATGTTTAATTATAAGCCATTTGTAATAGTCTCATAAAATCTGATTTATTTTTTCATAGTATTTGAGGACTTTGACTGGTCAATGATAAAGCTATGAAAAATCAAGAGAGAACATTTTCCCGCCATAATTACAATCTCGAAAACGAGCACATTGACACCTATATTTTTTTGGCTTTTTTGAAACCTCAATTAATCCCCTATCAGTGTATACTAGTTTCATGAAAAGTTATTTATTTTGAAACTGAGCAGCAAACATCCCTAAATTGCTTTTCACTTGCCAATTTTTATAAGATCTGGATGGGGTTTACAGAAGAGAGAATAATAGCTTTAAAAAAAATGAATAAAGAAAAATGAGCAAAAAAGTAAAGGAATAGAGAATAATTGGGTGCAAACGTATAATGGTTAACTGAGAAAAATAAAAGAATTAGGTAATACAATATTGGTTACAGAAATGAACAATGTACAGACAACAAATGATAAATATCATAAACCAGTAATTATGAAAACATTTGATTGTAGAATAATTTACCTAATTATTAAGCGCTATTTTTAAAGATCAGTAACATTTTAAAGAATACTGAAATTAAGGACTGCCTATTGTGACCCTCATAATGCATGGAGTCGTTCTGATATGGATAGCTAATTTATAAAGTGAAAGTTTAAAAACGTATTCTGATAAAACAAATGATGTTTACTTTGTTCTTTATCGCACACTTTATCTACCAATTCCTTTCCGATTGTTCTAAGACTGTCATAATCTTCCAACTCAAATACCCGTTCCGGATCGCCAGCAATTTTTCTCAAGTTATCAGGTCTACGATCTGGACCAACACCTTTAAGAAATAAAGAATACATCATAATTACTGAAAAGGTAACTACTAGTATGTATATGATTTATATTTTATTTAAACAAATGCTAACTATCTCATTCGGACGAGACAGTGGGTTAAAAGCATGTATCCGGACTTCTTTGAACTGAGTTTTACTGTGTGTATTACTGTGTGTTTGTTTATTCCGAATTGGCTAGAGGTATAGGCGGAGGGTTGAGATCTCACAAAACATGTTTAACCCCGCCGCTTGTTTGATCCTGTCACGAGTCAGAAACTTCTACCCTTTGTTACACTGTAAAAATGGTGTTTAGATCACAATTCTCAACACATCTTTTGTGCACTTTTTTATTACACGTTTTGAAATAAACGTGTATCAGTACTACAATGTGTGTATGGTTATGCTAAGCTAAGGAACGTGTTTAGCTTAGAAATATGTGTTTTATTCCTAAACACTTTCATTCTAAAACATATTTAAAAGTGTTTAAATTCAAGACATGTTTACATTTAATGTGCTTACTGAGAAATGTGTTTATAAATTAAACCCCATTCTAAACTGACGTTTAGAACTAAACATGTTATTTCTTAGAACGATTTTTTAAAACAGCGTAGTCTTGTGGTTTTTTTTTTAATATATTTTTAGTTCATTTATATGTTTCGGAGTTAAATGTGACGTCCATTTCGCAGAACTAGTATACATATTGTTTAGGAGCGGGATTTTCTCACTGCTTTGAAGACCCATTGGTGACCTTGGGCTGTTTTCTGCTCTTTAGTCGGGTTGTTGTCTCTGTGACACTTTCCCCATTTCCATCTTCAATTCTATTGTAAAAGATGTAAGAGTTTAGTTTTTTTCTTCTATCTTTTCTTATATACATTTTTGCTACATGAATTGATCCTGTAAATGTTCAAAATTTTTACTTTACTTGCAGATCAAAGAAAGAGTAGAATATAGAACCAATCAAATAGTAGTTTTGATCATGTGACACTTTAGTTGGAAATTGTACCTATTTGTTCATATAGAAATGATAATTCTAACGTCTTCAAACAATATTACACATGTACAGCCAAAATATAAAGAGATAAAAACAGATTGGCGAAGTTTTGCAGGCTGGTTTCTTCCTTTTTTTAAATTTATTTTTACTCAATTTTAGCATGAATAATTTTTTTATTTATTGTAAAAGTCAGTCTAATTAGCCATAAAAACTGTAGTGACTCATGCGTAGCTAGACAATTGTTTTGCATTTAGCTAAGAAGCAAACTCATTTCATATATTTTCCAGGGACATTCTCCCGCAAAAAATGAGTGTTAGATAGCACTTTAAATTGACGAAACTTGATTAATATTGCCATATTGTTGGGGAAAAAACACGCTAACGTGCGAAGGATTGTAAACAAAAGATCCCATCTGCTGTGTTTTTTTATAGAAATAATTTTAAACTGTCAAAACGCAGTAAAAAAAAAACGGTTATGAAATAGACACCATTACAGGAAAATGTTTCATGTTTTATACTTGTCTGCTAAAAGTAATAAGTTATTTAAGGAATTACTGTAATATTTTTTTCTGTATAAATAACCGCAAAAATGTGGTGCACACTGTAGCGGGTTATTCAAAAGTGTGCATTTTTTTTAAAGGTTATTTCGAATTGACAAAAAAATATTACAGTCAGTCCTTATAATTATGTCTATGAGCTGATAGACAAAAAACTTTCCGCCAATCAGAAGTCGTGTTACATCCAAAATTAAAATATTATCAAGCAAATTGAATGGTAGTGTTCTATTGCTGAGGGTTTGGATGGAAAAAGTGTTCCTTCTTTAATTCGACATAATTTATTTTTTTAAAGAATTGTTTCTCTATTCTTTATACCTTATGCCTATTATTCTCTGGTGGTTTTTTTTTTAAATATTTTTACAACCCATTATTGTCCATCCTTTATTTTTTTTGCCTATCTATATTGGTCCATTATGTCATATTCTGTGAACTCTATCCATACCCTTATCACTCAACAAGGAAATTCGAAGAAATGAGGCGAATGAAAGCTTAATTGATTCCAAAAAGTGACCGATCTTAGGTAATTACCGATTTTAGGGGACGGACGGATCTATTTTCAGTGACCCATGTGTTTACATCACTAAACAATACTACATAATAACAAAAACAAGGAATGTGAATTTTTTCAAACGATCCCTTTCCTATTGTATATAATTAATTTGCTATATTATGAAAAAATACATGAAACGAATAGCTGCGCTCGTACAAAATGTAGTCGTGGGTTTGATTCAGTGGAAAAAATAAGCATGCGTAAAGCAGATGAAAGCAAATGATCAATCCGTAAAACAAAATTCCACAACCCTTCCCCTAGAATATCAAATGTTTATCCCCTAAAGAGTAAAAACTGGTCGTCCAGAATTAAGAATATCGTGTCCGAGAATGGCGACAGAGCGACCTTGTTAACTAGCACGTTAAAAATTCAGCTCAGCTTGTCGGTCTAGTTCAATAGCTCATGAAAGATCATCACCAAAGTTTAAGATGATTCTAGATTTCTTTCTTACAAATTGAGACCAAAATAATGCAAATGCTAGAAATAGAATAAAAGTCAGCCGTTTCCCCGCTATTTTTTTTAAATCAAATATCTCGAAACGGTTCTATAACCTATCAGTATTTTTAGCATTATAGTATTTAGTTCCTTAACTAATGCTATTCTGATTTATAGTATCATCTTTAAATTCCACGCATGACTTCATCCTTAAGCATAATCCTTACTCATCTAACATAATAAAATACCTATAGCAAATACAATAATATTCTTTTTTCTTAGTTCCAGGAGAGCACTGGCAAAGTCATCCCTATCGTTTGGGTCTCCGTCGGTTATGATCACGGCTATTTGTGGAACGTCAGCACGGCTACCATGTGACGTGGATAGTCCTTCGTCCATTAAAAGTCTTAAAGCTTTACCAATATTAGTATCGCCACCTTCCCATTGATATTTCACAAAATTCTTCCTATCATCTAAAATTTTGGCAATTTCTTTCTTTGTTTTAAAGTCATCAAGTTTGAACAATAGTTCCGTATTGGTTGCAAATGTCATCATTCCGGTCCGCACCTGGTCTTTACCAAGATCAAACGCTGTAATGACCTCACCCATAAAATCTAATTCTTTCATGACATTAGAATTGATTTTCAAACTACTGGATGTATCAACAACAAAGAAAACATCCGCTATTTTCTTGAGGCATCCTTAAAACAAAGAAAATATGTTTAACCTATAATGGTTTAATTTTTGAATTGTTGTTTGGATGGAGAGTTGTCTCATTGGCACTCACACCACATCTTCCTATATCTATTGATATTAAAAATGTATATATATATATATATGATGTAGACAAAAATTAGTGTTAAACAGGTAGGGGATTATCCTTTTTATTGTCAATTTTTAAATTCAACAGTACGTTTCATTTTTTGACAGGTAATATGTATTTTTGTCGATTTTTCTTATGAACGTATGACAACATTGACATTGGAAAATTTAATTATCATGTTAACTTGTTGCTGTTTGTTAAAATTGTACTGGTAAAGATGTGATCTGAATCCAGATCCTGCTCTTTGTTGGTCTGCCCGTCAGGTTGTCTACTATCGAATAATCCTGCTTTCAGGGGGCCTGCCCGTCAGGTTATCTACTATCGAATAATCCTGCTTTCTGTAGGTCTGCCCGTTAGGATGTCTACTATCGAATAATCCTGCTTTCTGTAGGTCTGCCCGTCAGGATGTCTACTGTCGAATAATCCTGCTTTCTGTAGGTCTGCCCGTCAGGATGTCTACTGTCGGATAATCCTGCTTTCTGGAGGTCTGTCCGTCAGGATGTCTACTGTATGATGATATTGATTTCTGTAAGTCTGTCCGTCAGGATGTCTACTATCGGATAATCTTGCTTTCTGGAGGTCTGCTCGTCAGGATGTCTACTGTCGGATAATCCTGCTTTCTGTAGGTCTGCTCGTCAGGATGTCTACTGTCGGGTAGTTCGCCGTTTTAGAATCTAACGTATTCTGAGTAATATTTTCAAAAGTGTACACCAAAGCGTCGTAATTGGTTAAAAACGTCCTAAATAATTGAAATTCAACCAATGACGTGACATTATTTTCATTTTGGGGTACGAACAATAAAATTACCCATAGTCCTTTAGATTCTGAAAAGGCATATGGAAAATGAATAAGTAAAAACAATGAACTTTCAAGTTAGGTTCTTAATCTGAAAATTACCAACCTGTATATCTGAAAATTTCCGACCAGTATATTTGTGTAGGTAGATCTTTTGTAGTACAAAACAAACAATAAATCAGTGTACTATGTCCTTTTACTGCACACTGATCATGGTTTCTATGTGTACTAGTATGTGCCTTTCTGTAGTGCTTTTTCTATATTACCAACCTGTATATCTGAAAATTTCCGACCAGTATATTTGTGTAGGTAGATCTTTTGTAGTACAAAACAAACAATAAATCAGTGTACTATGTCCTTTTACTGCACACTGATCATGGTTTCTATGTGTACTAGTATGTGCCTTTCTGTAGTGCTTGTTTCTGCTTATTTTGACATGTCAGTGTAATGTGTCATTTTACTATATACTAGTTATGATCATAGTTTCTATTTGTAAGTGTCTTTTTGTAGTGCTTGTTTCTGCTTACCCTGACATATCAGCGTAATATGTCATTCTACTATACACTGATCATAGTTTCTAATTGTATGTGCCTTTCTGAAGTGCGTGTTTCTGCCTACCCTGACACGTCAGTATAATGTGTCATTTTACTATACACTGATCGTGATTTCTATTTGTATGTGCCTTTTTGTAGTGCATGTTTCTGCTTATTTTGACATATCAGTGTAGTGTGTCATTTTTCTATACACTGATTATGGTTTCTATTTGTGTGTGCCTTTCTGGAATACTTGTTTCTGTCTTCCCTGACATATCTTGCTGTAACGTAGTATAATGGTTGTGACTTACTTTGATAGACTGGAGATTCTGGATTTCCCAGAGGTGCTGGAGCTTAAATATATAGATAGTTAATGTATAAAAGTTTCTTATGTTTCTCACTTTAAAATAATTGCTACGTTATAATCTTAATAGTGCTAGAAAACATGAAATCGCTAGATATGTTTAGTAGATTGTGATACTGATTTCTTATCTAATAAGGGAGCTACCATTTGTTTTTAGAATGGGGAGGGGGGTGTATTCGATTCGGTCCTGCCTTCTTTTTATTTAGTTTATGGATCGTTTATCCTGAATTTTTTTTACATTAATCGTCATCCTGCCTTTTTTTTTGTCAAGTTGCTCATCCTGCCTATTTTTTTCACTAAAAACTCCTGTTTTTTTCAAATTCCATCCTAGCCTCCCCCCCCCCTAAATATCTAATGGTAGCTCCCTTAGTGGTATCTCAGAGACGAATTTTTACTAACAGACGTTTATGATAGATATAAGAAGATGTGGTATGAGTGCCAATGAGACAACTCTCCACATGTATGTTTTTTTCGAGGGTGAGTACTTATTCATGCGACCATGCTTGTCAAATAGAAAGAACTCGTTTCTTTGAAGATCAGTCAAGAAGAAAGATAAAGTTTGCGTAAATATTATCTTAAAATTAATAGAGAAACATATTCGACAAACCTCTTGCTTTTAGTTTACAATTTTAACTGTCAAGAGCAGAGAAATGTCGTATCACATTTTATGCAGTCGTAAAATTTTAGGTCTTCAACATTTTCTAAGTTATACAAATTTGGTATCACTGCAGCTACATTTATTGAGATAGTGTATTTTGTTTTAAAAATATGTCCTTCTTGTGTTTCAAGTGCAATCTTGATTAGTAGTTAAGCAACTTACCACACAAATCATGCAAATTGTGATACAAGCATGAAACTTTGTAAGAACATGCCTTAAGGTGTTCGTAATCATATTAGGGTGGTAGCCACGAAAAAAATCCATTCGGAATAGAGGACAAAAAAAATATAAAGAATAGAGAAAATTGGAGTGCTTAAAAATAGAGAATAGAGAACATAAATGGGCAAAATGTGAATAATAAGTGGCATAAAGAATAAAGAATTGAAGGACTTCCATCCAGACCCTCATAGAGCTCCGAAACTTACGGTCAAGTGTTTTGCATTCCAAATGCGCCGTGAGTCTAATAAAAAAGTTCCTATGTTTCCAAATGAAAGACCCCGTAACATTATTATAATAATGATTTCTTAAAGTAAAGGTTTAAAAATACTTACGAGACCGTGCTGTAACCTGCAAAGGCAAACGGCATATATAAAACAAAGAAATAGATTTGGTCGTCAACTTTTCTTGGATTATCTGCCAAAAGCGTAATTTATTTCTAAACTGTCATTTAAAAATCATACAGAAACTAAGGTTTTAACTCAACCAGGCAATGTTGACCTTAGGTGGGTTTGGCTATTTTTATAACTTTTTTGTCTCATAATTTTAAAAGCTCTTCAAATGTTTCGGTTATTTTACATCCTTATCTTTTAAAATCTTCGACTTTGAGCATCCGGATGCCGGATGAAGGTGATTCCAGAAACGCGCTTCGAACACATGAACTTTATAAAGTATTTTATATAATTTATATTGGATATTACATTCAATTCAAATATTTTTGAGACTTTTATTTGGGGGAGGCATCTTTAAGTAAAATATTTGGGTTCATATTGAATTTTTCTGATTTTGTACTGCTTTTTCTTACTTTTCTTGCTCATATGTTGTGTTTTTTTTGTCACTAGAATATATATCAATAAAAAATTATAATTGACTGTAAAAAAAAGAGTTAGCATGAAATGAAATTGAAAAGATTATTAGTACCTAAACTGGTTCTAAAGATCGTTTTAAAAATGACCCAGTGATTTGTTATATATCATAATACTGAAAAATTATGGTAAAATGTTTTTAGAACTGAAAATTATCATTTAATTGAAAAGGGTTAAATTTGATCAATATAGTAATATGTTTTTGTGACTTATTAGGAATATATAATATAGTCCTCCGCTAAATTACATTTACAAACTAGAAAAAAGTCTTTTTAAGCCCGAGAATGTCTTCTTTCTTATTTAGAGTTAAAACAAAAACGGACCATTTGTTGAAAAACCCGGGCGTCTTAAATATTGCTCTCGAAAAAACACGAGCAAAACAAAATACTGAATTGTTAATGAACTACTAGGAACTTGTTCGTCGTTTGTGCTCAAAACATGTAAAGCATATAGAGAAGGATGAACCGTCACGAATAAAACTAAAATACTCGCGAAATAACAGTAGATCAATTTCATCGCATGTAATCTCACTCGAACAATCCCGATCTTCACTAGAACAAAATGGAGCGATTCTTGGAGCGAAATAAAGAAGAAGAGCGAATTCACTCGAAAAAAAAACGATCTCAGCCGGGCACTATACCTACCGTGATTTAACACGATATCAAATTTAACCAATTTGAAATAAATTGAATAATCAATAGTGCTTATGTAAAGTTTGTGGATCTCAACAGAACCTTTTATGACTATAAGACATTAGCAACTCGTCGTCAAATGATCATTTTAAATTGTTTAGAATGCAGCGACCATTACACTACTGCAACGAGGAGCATATTAGGTCTATAATTATCCATTCTGACTAGACTGCAGTTGGCTATCGATTGACACATTTCAAACAGCCAATGAAGCCCATCGTTCATTCGAACATCCATATATAGGCTGTCTTAAAAAACGAACAGCCAAAATGAGTATGTCTTGCATTACAAACAGCTAAATGGAGGATGTCATCCAAACGAACATCCACATTGATGCTATCTTAGCTTTGAACCTACTGCCGAACTTTAGAAATTTAGGTAACCAACAAATATGATACAAAAAAAACCGGATAAAGCAATGCCTTGGTTAAAACTGAAGTACACGTAGCTATCAAGACAAGATCAAAAAAATAATTTACGATTTAAGTGTGGACCACTTGTGTAAACCAATCTGATATGTTTGATAAATGAATACCCAAATCTCATTTTCTGCATTTATTTTAGTTTAATGTAAGTTTTGCGAAGTATGCAAAGACGTTTAAGGTACAGCTCGGGTGTCTTCCTCCATCTTGTATTGTAAAATAGCAGAAAACAATCGGTCGAGATCTTCAATGTAATATGCATTTTACAAAAATATAAAATATCTGTTGGTTGATTAAATTTTTTCAACTTTGCCATACGAGGGGAGATAACTTTTATAATGGAATGTTTTATGAATATTTCTATTTTGTTTTGTTACAAGAAAACGAGTCCCGTAACCATAATTTTTATTTTCATTTTCTGAAAGCTCATTATAAGAGCTGCTGTCTCATATTTTATCTTAAGCTCTTTGGTCTTTCCATTTACACATTTTGCACAACATGTAGCTTGTATAAAAGGGCCGTGACCCATACTTTTTATAATATATTTGAGGATCAAAGCCATGATATTAATTACATTTGGTCAAATTATAAAAAAATCTATGGATTTTGAATTAGACCACGCCCCCCCTTTTTTTTTACCTTAAGCAGAAGGGACGGATCCAGCCATATTTAAAAGGGGTTCCAACCCAGGATAAAGGGGAATGTCCCCATTCACAAACATTGATCTTTAAAAAAAAAAAGGGGGTGGTTCCGACCCCCGGGACCCCTTTTGGATCCACCACTAAACAGATTTCATTTGGTACGTGATCAACAACCGCGGATTGAACAGTCCAGCGTTTTCTTAATATTAAACAAACTTCATTTGAACTTTGGTGGATAGTTGTCTTATTGGCAATCATACCACACCTCCGTATTTTTATATAAGGGTTTTAAACAAACACGATAAATAAATTTTGTAGCAATATTTTTTTACATTAGAAATCATTCAGCTTCGTTCACGAGGAGAAAATTTAAATAATGCAGGTAAATATGCATATTTCTAATAATTTTTGTGACTATATCGTCTCTGACTTCTTATTTTAGATTTTTTTAGAATAATATTTTAATTAAAAATAAAATAAGGTGCATCATCTCAAGATAAAATTTGCCACGTAAATGTAAAATTTCAATTTTAGCGACAAACAATTTAAAATATGGAATATTCATGAGAACTGGGTTTTTAATTAGGCATTTATAATTTTGGTAGTTTATATAAAGAAAACAATTATTGAAATACCTCGAATTAAATTTAAAAAAATATTTTAAAGATTCTTACTTTTTAAAATTTTAAATACAAACTGGAACAAAATACTAATTTTTATAGTATCCTTCATTTGAAAAATATCACTGCCAGATGTAAATTTTAAGGATGTTCGCTTCACGTGTTTTTGACTCTTTTGTCAGATATTCGGAAATCCTCTAGTGTTATCCATGTGCTGCCTAGAAACATTTTGTGCGCTAACCCCTACTTTTCTTTTAATATTCTTAAAACATAGTTTGTTAAAAAGCTACTTTTGAAAATCTGATAAAATCCTTGTTATTTTTCCATAGTTTTTGAAAGAAAAAAAGGTGCCAATGTTAAATGTAGGAAAAATCTAGAGAGAACCATTTCCCGCCGAATTTTTAATGGCTTACATCTAAAAAAAACATGGGCACTAGCCTTGCATTTTGTTCTTGGCTTTTTGAGTTCTGTTATTGATGTACTATAAATTTATTTAATGTTTTTATTTTGAAACAGAGCAGCGAACATCCTTAAAATAAAGCCAATGTTGTATAAAGTATTTCATGCAAGGTACTTACACGTGCAATCAGCAACAGAGAAAACAGCGATAGGACAAGCATTGCGTTCGTCTTTCCTGCAATACCAGTAGTAACGAAGGCTGCCGCATGTTTATTTTTATAAGGGATTGAATATAATTACAATTTTACTTATTGCAATTATTTTTAATTATCAATTTGCTAAAATTACATCATAAATACAAAAACATATCGTTTGCCACATAGACAAAAATACTTAATATTCTTTATTGCTTCAATTTTTGTATTTACTTACATAGTTGACCTTAGAATCATACATTAAAGGATACATAATTTGCCAGAAAAGTGGTGTTGTCATCTGTTAGAAGAGAACCACCTTTTAAGTTTAGTAATTATTTCCACTAATTAACAATTTTATCTTGTTAATGAATCATGCTTATTATGTAAAAAAAATTGTGACAAGTATTGTGTTCAAAATAGATATATAGTAGTGTTTGTTTATTCATAATTTTATAGGGAACCATTTCCTTTATATTTAATTCACAAGGTAAAACTAGAGGCTCTAAAGAGCTTGTGACGCTCACCTTGGTCTATGTGAATATTTAACAAAGGAAGCAGATGGATTCATGAAAAAATTGTGTTTTGGTGATGGTGATATGTTTGTACATCTTACTTTACTGAACATTCTTGCTGCTTACAAGTATCTCTATCTATAATGAACTTGCCCCAGTAGTTTAAGTGGCAAAAATTTCCCTAAAATTACCAATTCAGGGGCAGCAACCCAACAACAGGTTGTCTGATTCATCTGAAAATTTCAGAGCAGATAGTTCTTGATCAGATGAACAATTTTACCCCACATCAGATTGCTCTAAATGCTTTGGTTTTTGAGTTATCAGCCAAAAACTGCATTTTACCTCTATGTTCAATTTTAGCCGTGGTGGCCATCTTGGTTGGATGGCCGGGTCACCGGACACATTTTTTAAACTAAATACCCCAAAGATGATTGTGGCCAAGTTTGGTTAAATTTGGCCCAGTAGTTTCAGAGGAGAAGATTTTTGTAAACGATTACTAAGATTTACGAAAAATGGTTAAAAATTGACTATAAAGGGCAATAACTCCTAAAGGGGTCAACTGACCATTTCGATCATGTTGGCTTATTTGTAAATCTTACTTTGCTGAACCTTGTTGCTGTTTATAGTGTATCTCTATCTATAATACTATTCAAGATAATAACCAAAAACAGTAAAATTTCCTAAAAATTACCAATTCAGGGACAGCAACCCAATAACAGGTTGTCTGATTCATCTGAAAATTTCAGGGCAGATAGATCTTGACTTGATAAATAATTTTACCCCATGTCAGATTTGCTCTGAATGCTTTGGTTTTTGAGTTATAAGCCAAACATTGCATTTTACCCCAATGTTCTATTTTTAGCCATGGCGGCCATCTTGGTTGGTTGGCTGGGTCACCGGACACATTTTTTGAACTAGATACCCCAATGATGATTGTGGCCAAGGTTGGATTAATTTGGCCCAGTAGTTTCAGAGGAGAAGATTTTTGTAAAAGTTAACGACGCCGGACGACGGACGACAGACGACGGACGCAAAGTGATGGGAAAGGCTCACTTGGCCCTTTGGGCCAGGTGAGCTAAAAATGTGATCTACAATAGAAGAGTATAGGTCCTTACTAAGATACCAATATTTTTCCCGCAAAGTGGAAAGGGATTAATATAAGTTGTAAAACTTGTTTCCCAATCCACTATAAACAAATATGTTTAAACTAAGATACCAATATGACAGTCGAAATTTATAAGTCGAAGCCAAACTGGTAGCACCATGACAAACAATGAAAAACGACAGAGACCAACAACTTGGCAACAAGTCAACAAAACACGATATAGAAAACCAAAGAACGAGCAACAGGAACCCCGTCAAAAAACCGGGGTGATCTCGGGTGCTCCGAAAGGGTAAGCATTACAACATCATTGTCTCAAAATATTGACTTCATGCGTTTCACTCTACTGTGTTCTCTGTCCTTTATCTATTTGGCTCTGACAACAAGGGTGTCTCAGATACACATGCATATGTTGCAAGGGAGAGTATTGCTTGTAAACAAAAGAAATAATGTTTTCTAAATTCCTAACATTTTCCAAATTGCGGTCAAGGGCTTCATTTGTAATGAAAATTATTGATCATAGAATGAAAGCAATGCAAGAAACAGCTCATGACAGTAAATAATGCAAGTAATAGCTTTTCTAAAAAGCTTGTCGTGTTTAAAGATTTTTATGTTATTTTGCTTTGGAGTTTAATCCATTCAAAATATTGCTAAGGGGGGGGGGAGAGAAAATGACAATATAGTATTTTAAAGATAACAATTTTCTGCTTGTGCGTGATGATTTTTAACCCTTTAAAGGGCTTAATTTCCAAACCACTTGTTTCTGCCTGTACTTATTATGGTAAACTTTTTTGCGAATTCTTTTTTACTCTCTGTTTGAGAAAAGTATGATCAATATCTTTCATTTATTGCCCCAAATAAACCAACTTAGGGAATGACCATTTAACTTCAAAAAGGGTGGGGGTAAGGTTTTTTTCCTAAAAAAAATATTTTGATTCCCAATTTGATGAAAAAAATATTGTGGCAAAAAAATGTATTCTGAATCCAGATTTACCTCATACCTTATAGTGTTGAATTAAAAAAAAAAGAAGATTTGATAGCGTCGAAAAGATAAAAAAAAAAATGTTCTGTGCGCGAAAAGGAAATTCTGACTTCGACAACAATCCATACCCCCCTCTTTGACGTTAAATGGTTGCTCCCTTACAAACGTTTTAGAGTCCAATGAATCTTTATTGTAACGGCACTAATTGTCCATATATTCTACTGAAGATGGTTCCAGTAGTGTATATGGTAAGTGTAAATTATAGTTCCTGCGGGAAAATGTCTAGAGAGAAAATCGGTTAAAAGTCGGTCCTGAAAAGTGTAGACACATTAGCATTTTATGAAGTAAAGTAAATACATGTGCGACTCTCTGGTCGTCATTTCCTGTCTTTATATTGATCTTCTATTTAATTGTTTTAGCTGTGTATCAATCCTTATTCTACTGATCATAATTTTTGCTGCTAGTTCTTACATAATAGAAAAGAAAGGATATGGGGTATCCATCCAGGACACAACACCAGTACATACACAGCAAAAACAAAAAAAAGGAAAGGAACAGCGCTTTTGTTGATGTATGTTGCGCACTGTCCCAGGTTAGAGGTGGGTTGTGCACCCGTAAACATGGTTAACCCCGAAAATTTCGCCGTGTGTCTGTATCAAAATCACGAGCCTGAATTTCATTGGTTATTGTTTTTTTGCTGTGTATTATATTTGCTTTTCGTTTATAATTGTTTTGTACTTAAATGATGACATACTGTTGTTTTTCATCCATTCAAAATATTGCTCTGCATATAAGTTGTAATTGGTTGAAAAAATGTAGAATAGAGCAAAGGCCGATATAGTATTGTGGTTTGATTTTTTTTTTTTTTACATTTGTCATGTCGGATCCTTTTATTGCTTTCAATGCAGTAGGAGTATTTTTCATTGTTAAATGTCGAAGGGTGACATATATATGCATGCTAACATCTGGTAGATAGTTACCTCATAAGGTTTTGTGATGATTGCATATGTTTGAAAGTCTAAAAATGTAAAATTATCCAATTTTTTTTTTTTACTTAGAGCTTGAAATATTGTATATACATTTATCAATTGCAGTAACCCCGAGTGTTGGTCTTCGTGTAAATTTGGTTGCTGTCTTATTTATGATACCCCACACAAATAAATCTGGCAACGATTAACTTTTCCGACATGTATACCTGTTTTCAAAACACCTTACAAGACTAAAACAAACCAAGCTAGTGGACCTGTACCGACGAGAATGTTTATAAAAATCCCTTCCCGAAAACGTCAAAAGTATTAATCGTATTAAGTCTTTTTTTATTTTCCCCTTTTGGAAATTGACTTTAGAAGCAGACCGTTTTGTCATCAGAACTTCACTGCACCGTGATTGGCGTTGGCATAATAATTAGGAATTCGTCGCATGTTTACATCTGAGTCTTGTAACTCAGGAACTGATATAAAATAGACTTACAAGTTAATTATGAATTCGAAAGTTAAAATAATATTTATATCTGATGCAAACACAATTGAATAATAAAGACAGAACAAAACTCTATTATTTGAATTACTTTTACGTTTGACATTGCGTCATTCAAATATCAATTCGACACATCAACTGTCATTTTTTTTACCTACTATCATTGATTTTCCCAGCCTCACTCACGGATACGCTCACATATATAGATGCACCCAAATATGATTTTCAATCAGATGTTAGGTAAGCCTTTACTTCACACGCAATAAGGTAATATTTACCAATGAGAATCCCTTAACAGATTTACCTCTTAATGACACGAAGCTTCTGACTATTTAGACCAAGTCTCGTGTGATTTTTATCATTTATTTACAACATTTTTATCGTCACAACAACAAAGCGCGACAGTAACATGGATGCCATTACACTACAGATTCACAAACTATTATACTCTGATTATTTCTCCTCTCGTTTCCTCCTTCGAACTCTAAATTCAATAATACATAGAAATATCAAGGAAATGATGACAGTTACTCCAAGAATGTATAATTTCATTTCTTCACAGAGGTAGATGTTGTATATATACGCTATTGCTAGTCCCATAGCTTGGAACATCAGATAATTAGAAAATGCTATTTCTGGATTCTGGTGAAAAACGGATCCTAATAATGCTGAAAAATAAACAAACAAAACAATTAACACTGTGGTGTCTCTATGTATGTGCCTGTCCCAAGTGAGGAACGTGTAATTCAGTGGTTTTCGTGTGTTTGCTGTGTTACATGTTTGTTTTACGTTCATTTTTTGTACATTAATTAGGCCGTTGATTTTCTCGTTAGTTGTCATTTCGGGGCCTTTTATAGCTGACTATGCGGTATGGGTTTGCTATATTGTAGAAGGCAGTAAGGTGACCTATAACTGCAGTGGCGGATCTAGAAATGTTCATAAGTGGTGGTCCACTGACTGCCTAAGAGGAGGCCCGACCCCGTATCACTTTAGTAATTCCCTATAATAACCAACCATTTCTTTTCTAAAAAGGGGGGGGGGCGCCTCTGAACTGATAATGTCTGTGTCATTTGAACTCTTGTGAAGAGTTGCCTCATTGACAATCAAAGCGCATCTTTTTTGTTATATAATACACTAAGTGTATAACAACTTTATAGACAGTGCGATCTTTAAATCCTGTTTTTGTAAACTGCATTTTTGTTTTGTTTACCAAATCATTTCATTTTTATGGCAATATATGTTAAGGGTGCATTATAATAGAGCGACTACAATTTTATTGATGTCAGATGTTGGCTTTTGCGATCTTTCTACCACTATGGAACTATACTTTACATGGGCGTAGCTAGATATCCAGCAAACTGTAGGCACCAATCGGCAGGGGGTCTGGGGGCCGCTCAAGGCCCCCAGTAGGTCCAGGGCAGAGCCCTGGTAGGGGGTTCAGGGGGTCGAAGCCCCCCGACGGAAAACGGTTTTCAGCATTGCAGCTGCATAATTTTATGAACAAAAATATTAAATTTACTGGTTATTTATTCATGATAATTATAATATACATGATGAAAAGTTCGAAGAATTATGAGTTATCTGACTAATGAATTAGATAACGCAGGAAATATGGGGGAAAAATTACAATATATATATGCACTGCCCAGCGTAGATCAGCGTATCCCTTTAATTAAGCAGTACACCCTGTTTGGTATTTTCATATTTATTCCGTTCTGATTGATATATATATATACGTATAACTCAATTAATAGTAAATATTGTGACGATCCTTCATAAAAAAAAAATAAGGCACCACGTAAACCGTGACTGATATTACATTATAATAAAACTATCCTTTTGGCTAGACAAAAAAACATCAATATTTTTTTATTCTTAAACCTTTACCACAGACACACAAACACATACACACAGTTCTGTTCTGTTCATTCCATCGTAAAAAAATTCAAGAAATTCGTATTTCTTTACATCCTCTTCTGTAAAATCCGTACCTGCTTAGGAATTTGGACAATTTTTTTTACAATAAATACAACAGGGAGCTAGGTCCAGGACGAAGGTCTGGAAATTTGAAAATGCCATGCATTGGAAAATGAGGGATTATTGGATAGGAGCAGAAATTTTGCCTTTCTGTAAACCAACTACTAACTCCTCATCAAAGAGTGGCATTCTCTCTACAACTAGGCATTGGATTTAATGTCCTCATTCTGACCTGACGTGACTGCGTAGTTATACATCCTGCACAGTCAAGCGGACAACCAACATTGGCAAGTCGGGTGAAGGCAAAGTGGAAAGCTAATTGAAAACTAACAACAACTAATTAAAATAAAACCCTCCTGTGTCTAAGTTGAGGTTTATTCAAGTTCTTGTTAATAGAAGTGAAATGATCTGAACCAACTAAAGTTCTAGTTTATAGATTCTATATAAGGTAAAATCATACTGACATTCATTTCTATCCAATATTTCGTACACTATAAGAACGAGAAGCTAGTGTACAGATGAAATGCGATAATCAAAGAGTTTTGACAGATACCGTTGTTAATTATTTTTTTTTAATAAAAAAAAAATATTTGTGAAAATTTATGTGTAGGCACGTGCCTATAGTGCCTTACGGCAGCTACGCCCCTGCTTTATAACAAACGACTGCATTTGTCTGAATGGTTATAGCTAAAATGTCTATTTATGTATATTTCAGCAACACACTAATGTTACAGTAACGGAATTTCGGATCTTGCTGTAAACTATAAATTGTTGATGGACAATGAACATTGTCCCGACAATCTTCATAAGTGAGCAATGTAAATAACTATTATTTGTAAACATACCATCGCTCTGAGCTTGCCATACTGCGTCTGCTAGTCCCCATACAGCTGGTATAACAAAGAAAAGTTCAAATGGGACCTCGCCGCTTAACGACCATACACGTAGAAAAATCAGGACACCTAAATTTAAGAAACCGCTGAAAAAGAACAATACTAGTCTTCCGGTATATTTGGCTATTATTCCAACTAGAAGAGATCCAACTGTATCACAAACGCCAAAGCAGATCATAGTATAACCAATCCATTCTATACCAAGCTTACAGGCGACGAATGACTGGAAAATAAACAGGTCTACATTATATTCATATCTATAAGTCAAAGTATTAGTAGACATGCAAAACATTGAAGGAAAATGGATATGCCACATATTTACAAATGAACGAATACACTCCAGCAATTAATTGATTGAGATTTTAATCTTAGATATACCGGTATGAGATTTTATCTTTTAATTAAGAATTGAATGCTTCTTTTTGTAAATTTATTGGGGTGTAAAAGCGTTGACCGAAGTACATTTTGTATGAAGCGCGGAAGCGCTTCATTCTAAAAATTTACGCACGGTCAACGCTTTTACAACCCTATAAAGTTACAAAAAGAAGCATTCAATACTTATAATTACATTTTTTAGCTAGAATTATAAAAACACGATTTTCATGAAGTTTAATTTTTAAATTCACCTGTGCACTTTATTGTGGGACCTCGTGTCATCATGAATGAAATGTTATTGTCTCATACAATTGCTTACGGAATAACATGTGATGTGCAATTAGCCTATCAGAATAACGTATTATAATGAAACATACATCCAATGTAATTATTTTGTTTTGAACTATCTATCGGAACTGTTCTTTGAGCCTTTTCTAGTTATAAGCGATAAATACATTCTCTACCAAGTCCGGTCTGAGCTTTTGTTAGATGTGTTTTCAACATATTTTTAAGGTTGTTTTATGTTGTTCTGTTTCACCACTGTTCCGGAATTTGGGAGAATTGGCGCTTTCAAACAAATTACATCCGTCCCATTCTATGTATCCAAATGTATACCCAAACCAGAGCTTTATATTGAATGATTGTTGTTAGCTCGTTTCTGAAATATTTTTGTTTTGTAAATTGTTTGGTTATGAATTAGGCCGCCAGTGTTTCTCAATTGTTTCATATTTTTCATACCTGGGCCTTTTTAAGTCGGCTATTATTAAAGTATGTTTTTTTTTCTGATTGTTGAAGGTCGTTCACCTATAATTGATTATTATATATCCACTTCATTTGAATTTTGGTGGAAATTTGTTTCATAGGCAAATGAATAACACTCTTTAATCCAAAAAAAAAATATGGAAAATTTATTTCCGCAACTTTGAAAATTTCTCATTCTATGTTTTCTAATTTGAATACATGTTACCATGGATTTGTATCCTTGGTGTTGCCAAAATTTTGTTCTTCAGTATATACTTACTGTTGTAAACTGAGCAAACATCATAACCTGCTCCATGCCTGTATAAAGTGCGAACGGAATTATCATGGCCATATTTAGATCGGTAAAAAGTAGTTTCAAATTAGCAGCTAATCGTTCCTTTAAAGTAGAATACTTGTCACTCATGGATGATTTGATTGGTTTAAGAACAAACACTGTGAGGAGTAAACCAATGAATGTGATCCCTAAATATATACTTATTAGAGTAACTTCTAAATGTTGGTCCGGTCTAACGACAGATTCAGAAGTCTCATTTTCGTTACTGATCGTCTGCTCAGAGGGGCAATACTGAGCACCACAAAAAGTGTTGTTAGTCTGTTCCGTCGATGCACCGCCTAGCTGGAACACTGCTGACGAAATAAGATTGCCCCAAACTTGTGTGCTTTGAAAAGCCATGAAAAATATTCCAAAAAATCTACTGAGTATTGCTTCTAACGATTCTCCGGTTATTTTGTGATAGTCTAAGGCAATCATTGTCACATAGCATGATTGCGCCGTCCATAAAAGTCCCGAAGACAGACCGACAATGGCACCGCCTGTTATCAAGATATACGGTTTTGGGTAGTAGTTAGCGGCTACAAAAATACACTGACAAATACATGCAACAATAAGAGCTCCTTTAGATCCAATATAACTTATAACTGTCGGAGCTACGAGACAGGAAATAACTCCGCCGGAAGTCACTGCTGCCAACGAATAAAGTCCAGTTTCAGCATTTACTGCCGCCTCTAAGTTTTGCAATCCAGAATATGCCGTAAAAATGAACAGCCATATAAAGCATATTGTCACAAAATTGAATAAGAGCTTCCTTTTTTGTTCCCTTACGTCTTCTTTGTGTGAATTTTGTTTTTCGTGGACAACTTCCATTATTAAGTTTGATGGTTATAAGAGTCACAGTATCTAAAATACACTTTTTTCGGAATGCGCTTTCTGTTATCAATAGTTTTGTAAATCAATATTAAATTAAACTGTCAATTGTTCTTGAACAATTGAGAGGTCTTTCCTTTTCGTAATGTAAAATACATGTTTCAACAGACGTAGAATGTATTGAAAAGGTCAAGGTCAACCATAAAAAGCTCGAAAACACACTAAAAATCCTTTAAATAAGGTTAAAAACACTAAATACGCTATCTGGGACATGACCTTGACCTTTGACCTTTTGACCTTTGTCAAGGTCATTGGTCCCCAATGCCATTACTGAAGACCCCAAGGGTCTAGGACCTTTGGTTATATAGTAAAAGCGGATTTTGGCTTTTCAGAAACCTAAAACAGGGGTTATGCCCCTTATAGAAAGGTCAAATCTCTTTGGTCAAAATGTAACAAAGTTGCGCCATAATGACCCAAACATTTTCCACCATTTAAAACTTCTGTAAGTATAATGGTTTCTGAGATCATCCCATAACAAGGTGTTAGGTCAAAGGTCAAGGTCAACATACAAATTTGACCTTGAGGTATTTTTTAAAGATACATGAAATGATGATGATTGGTGAAAATCCTATGTGTCTACGACTAACGGTTTCTGAGTTTTGGTGGCCAACCGACACCGGTTAATTTTCATAGGGGCATAACCCTACCAATGAGTCGTTGAATCTTTTCGATCCAAATGTAACGAAGAACCGGGGTCTGGTCCTGAACAAATTTCACCCTTCATTTTTTTTCTACCTATTACGGTTACGGTGTTGGAACGATAACAAGGTTTTTGGGTTTCGGAGGGATTACTCCGAACCGACAAAATATTTCGACTCACAGGGTGAGTTCCGGATAGGTATTCATGACACCGATACAAAGTGTGAACATGAAAGCGACACGTCTTACGGTTACGGAGGGAAATTTTGTCAAAGTTTGGCGGAACAAAAAGAATAATAATAATAATTAAACTGTCAATTGTTCTTGAACAATTGAGAGGTCTTTCCTTTTGTAATGTAAAATACATGTTCAAACAGACGTAGAATGTATTGAAAAGCTTTAAAACACACTGAAAATCCTTTAAATAAGGTCAAAAACACATAATTCGCTATATGGGACATGACCTTGACCTTTGACCTTTTGACCTTTGTCAAGGTCATTAGTCCCCAATGTCATTGCTGAAGACCCCATGGGTCTAGGACCTTTGGTTATATAGTAAAAGCTGATTTTGTCTTTTCAGAAACCTAAATCAGGGGTTATGCCCCTTACAGAAAGGTCAAATCTCTTCGGTCAAAATGTAACAAAGTTGCGCCTTAATGATCCAAACATTTTCCACTATTCAAAACTTCTATAAGTATAATGGTTTCTGAAATTATCCCATAACAAGGTGTAAGGTCAAAGGTCAAGGTCAACATACACATTTGACCTTGAGGTATTTTTCAAAGTCACATGAATTGATGATGAATGGTGAAGATCCTAGGTGTCTACGACTTACGGTTTCTGAGTTTTGGTGGTCAACCGACACCGGTTAATTTTCATAGGGGCATAACCCTACCAATGAGTCGTTGAATCCTTTCTATCCAAATGTAACGAAGAACCAGGGTCTGGTCCTGAACAAATTTCACCCTTCGCTTTTTTTCTACCTCTTACGGTTACGGTGTTGGAACGATAACAAGGTTTTTTGGTTTCGGAGGGATTACTCCGAACCGACAAAATATTTAGACTCACAGGGTGAGTTCCGGATAGGTATTCATGACACCAATACAAAGTGTGAACATGAAAGCGACACGTCTTACGGTTAACGCGGCTAAATTTGTCAAAGTTTGGCGGAAAAAGAATAATAATAATAATAATAATAATAATAAACAGAAGAAATACAGTAAGGTCTTTCCCTTTTGTAAAAGGAAAGACCTTAATAATAATAATAATAATAATAATAATCAGAAGAAATACAGTAAGGTCTTTCCCTTTAGTAAAAGGAAAGACCTTAATTAAATTGTACATCTGTTGTACGTATTCATTTCATCGTAGATGTGTAAACTTATGACCGGCCAACTCCAGGACGCCTTCAAGATTACTGAAATCTTGTTATCTTTATAGAATTACTGGATAATTATGATATTGACATTATGTACTGGACATGTCTTTTGCGTTGTTATTCAAGTCTTGTAACTTCTTTTTACAAAATTAATAGCAACTTAAACTTTCTTTCTTTCATTGTTTTACTTTTTAAAAAGAATAACCATATTTTGAAACGTACGCAATTCAAATACAAATTCAATTTCAAAATGAGAATGTCCATGTATCAATGTTTTATAATGGTCAAACATGCTAATTAAGTAAATATCAATTCAAATGTTATCATGTTGTCCAAGGTGAAATACCAACGAACACAAGCAGAATGGCCGACAAACCCTTTTGATCCTCCAAGGTTTACATATCAACGGAAAATCTCAAGGCTACCTAGCTGTTCGTACATTATACAAGGTAACAAAAGGAACGATGTACAAATTTTAGTTAAATGTTTTTATTGCAACAAGGATTTAAAAAAAATGAAATAGACAATTTTAGAATGAGAAAAATACCTACGAGGGCATTCAAATTGTTCATCAGACAATGTTTATCTTAATGATAAAAAATTTAAAAGCTTCTTGTAGTTTTGATGTTATATTTAAAGTTTCATATGACTTAAAGTTAATTTCGATAATTTTTCAAAGGAATAAAATTGCGTATATAAACATTTGATTTCCAAAAGATTTAGAAAATGATAATAATCAAAACGAAATGACTGATTTAAAGTACACCAAAAGTCTCCTTTTTGGTCATTTGCGTTGTTGTTATTAACCCCACAACTCATTATATGTATATAGATATTTAAAAGATTAGATGAGTACATGCATTTTAAAGCGTGAAATGAAAAAAGAGTTAAATTAATCTTTCATCTGGTTTGTTCTTCAGGCGGATCCTGATTTCTACTATAGCCACAAATATCATGGACACAATTAACGTCCCTGCTGCTATATAAAGTTTGATGTATTCACATAGATGTACATTATATAGATATCCCACAGTGAACCCCAGAGCCTGGAACAGTCGCAGGTTGGCAAACGCTGGTTCCTGGTCTTCTGTAAAGGCAGAGCCTACCAAGGCTGAAATAAACCAGATGATATCATAGTCAAACCGAAATAATATTACAGTTTGTATTTTATATTCTATATTTTTTTACAACCTTTCCTTTGTCTATGTAATGTATAATTGGCTTTACAATAGATTACCTTAGCTGTATTTGGCAAAACTTTTAAGAGTTTTTGGTCCTGCTCTTCAACTTTGTACTCTATTTAGCCTTTTAACCATTTTTTGATACGATTGCACTGATGAGCCCTTTTTAGACGAAACGCGCGTCTGGCGTAAATATAAAATTTTGATCCTGGTATCTATGATAAGTTTATTTGCAACCACTAGGTCGATGCCACTGCTGGTGGAGATTTATTTCCCTGAGGGTATCACCAGCCCAGCAGTCTGCACGTCTGTGTTAACTTGAGTTATCATTGATATATATGTTCATAATTATAAATTAACTGTTAACAAACCTTTGATTTTTTGAAAAATATTATAATTAAGGCTTTTCTACCTCAGGAATAGATTACCTATACGTCCTTAGCTGTATTAGGCAAAACTTTTAGGAATCTTTGGTCCTCAATGATCTTCAATTTTGTACTCTACATGTAATTGGCCTTTTTTTTAAACATTTTTTTATTCAAGCGTCACGGATGAGTCTTTTTTTTTAGACGAAACGCGCGTCTGGCGTAATTACAAAATTTTTATCCTGCGCGGTATCTGATGTGTTTTTTTATTTAAAACCTTCTGGATGCATATTTTCTGAATCACTTCTTCATCAATACACGTGCAATTTACCCATAATTTTTATAGTCTTGCGTTATAACGTAAACACTGTATGCTGGTGTCATTGATGGTCACGGGACTAAACATCCCGCAATTTAATGAATTTTCCGCTAATGTAGAAAAAAGATGTGGTGTGAGTGCCAATGAGACAACTCTCCATCATAATAACAATTTATAAAAGTAAACCATTATAGGTCAATGTACGGCCTTCAACACGGAGCCTTCAAGTTGGCTCACACCGAACAACAAGCAAGCACATATTTGGGTATTTGAAATGATACGTTTTTACGATCATTAATGTATATGTTCCGGACCATATGAGTATTTGGACCATACGCGTATGGTCATGACCATATGCGTATACTCATATGGTCCGACCATACGCGTATGGTCCGACCGTACGCGTATGGTCGGACCATATGAGTATAATACTCGTTTAGTTATTAACGGGCCGGACCATATGAGTATTTGGACCATATAGGTATATATATTTTTTCAAATTACATTATAAACGTTTCAATAATACAAAAACTTTATCTAAAAAACAATGATGGTTTAAAACATGACAATTTTTTTTAATTTTATAATCCAAAAAACTACGTAAAAATTTAATATTGATGCCATAGTTAGTTTTCATCGCTAGTTACATTCGTGCATATAGGTTTGGATGACACTCACTTCCACACGGTATCATAGCTTTTTTGCACGATCTTTTTCATTTACACATTTTGTTTGCGAGTGAAAAACAAGCCTTTTTTGCAGCTGCGTACAGTGATACCGAGGTATTTGGCAATTCTGATGTCTACGGTGTTTTTAAGAAGCTCTAGATCTCAAATATCGTAAAATGACTGCAATACACCATCTTCACAACACAACTTAAATAAACTAATAGTATACTACTTTCCAGTGATTTCTTATGTAACAGTTCATTAAGAAATTTTTGGAATTTAATTTTTTAGTCGACATATTGCCATTTACTCGAAATAACAAATCGGTAATGACCATCGGTATAAAATGTGTTTACTTTAAATTTGACAATTAAGTAAAATTAACTATGTTAAACTTCTTATTTTTCTTTAGCTTATCTTTTTATTATAATATAATGATAAAATTACCTATATGACAGCGCATTTTGAATGAACGGTCATACCATATGAAGAGTTTAGAAGTATTAAAAGTTAACTATAACAGAGTGTTAATTACCCCGACCATACGCGTATGGTCCGACCATACGCGTATGGTCGGACCATATGAGTATATACCCATATGGTCATGACCATACGCGTATGGTCCAAATACTCATATGGTCCGGAACATATATATTGAGGCCGGATGCGCCCAATTAGCGTTTTCGACTTTGATTCCACAGAACGTTGAACTTTGCCTTTACCTCTGATGATACAATAATGTCATCAGAAGGGGATTTATTCATTTTAAAAAGGGGTTCCAACCATATGTTTTCATTCAAAAGAATTGATCGTCAAAATACGGAGCCCCCCCCCCCAAACCCAACTTGGATCTGACTCTGATCATGGTAGTTCGTAACGGTTTAACAAGTCTTCTGTATAACCCACATATAAGTATTTTACTCAATTTTAATTTGAAAACCACTTGATGGTTACAAATTAGACAAAATAATTATATATGATTACATTTTGAAATTCAGAATGGAGCAAAATGCTGGACTTACGACGTAGAAAGGTATCACAGCAACAAAAAAATATTTGGATTTGATAGTATATTGACGAGACAGTGACTTACGTTTTATATTTGGATTTCATAATTTTGAAATTCAAATCTTAGTTTTACATGTTCATATAAAAAGTTACTCCATATTCAGACAAGTTACTGGATAAAATCTTATTCAGAGAAGTCACGGAAGGTTGCATATTCATAATGTTACTAAGCTTAGATCTGAGATATGCTATTTGATCAGCAGAGTCCTATTTTTACTGCCGAAACTAAATTTGAAGTTTATATAGTACGATAGCGGTGTTTCCATGAATGTGTGTTATGTCATCAATAACTGTATTTTATTAAGGAAACTACTTTTATATGTTTCAATTGCTATTCAATTTCTCATTAAGAGTAACATTTATGGGGTTTTAAATGAGGGACCTTTCAGGTCTAAATTCTTCTTCTTTTTTTTTTGTACAATTTGGCACTGTAACTATTTTGAACATTATGCTCTATCCTTTATAATTTATTACTCAATTATTCTCTGTTTTTATCCATTCTCTATTTTTTCATGTACTTCAATCTGCACTTTTTATCATCATTCTCATTTCTGTAACCCCGATTCAGACCCTCGTGTATATATATATGAAATGTATGTAGTATTAAACATACCTCCACTTTGTGTTTGCCAAATACCATCCGCTAATCCCCATACACCTGGTATAACGAAGAATAGATAAAATGGTACTTCTTCTTTAAAGGACCAAAATCTCATAATACCAAGAACTCCAAGGTTCAAAATCGTAGCAATGATAAATAATGGCGGCCGTCCAGTAAATTTCCCGATGAATCCTACTAATAGTGAGCCAACCGTATCACAGACACCAAAACATATCATTGTATAACCAATCCATTCTATACCGAGTTTACAGGCAACGAATGACTGAAAATAAACATATGAAAAATCTAGCGTATCAACAATAATGGGTTAACATTTTATAAACTGAATAAAATAGAGGGACGAAATATCAAAGGGATATTTAGACTCATAAGTTGAAAATTAACTCGTTTGGATTCTCGTTTGAATTGTTTTAAATTTGTCAATTCGGGGTCTTTTATAACCGACTATTTTATATGGGGCTTGGCTCACTGGTCTTCGGTTCAAAACCACAACGAAGAATTCATCAAGAAGCAAATTTGAAGTTCGAAACTTACTACAAATCCAAAACGTCACTAGAAACAACTTGAGCTTAATTTCGGGAACACTTCATAATTATGTGCATTTATGAACGTAAGTGCGAGATTATCTTTTTAACGACGCAACTGGTACTGCAGACTTACAGACAACCACGTGCATTGGTAACCACCAGAGACTACTTGGTAGATTTTGTATTTGGTAAGCAGACTGCAATTTGTTTTGATAATCAATTAGTGATAATAATCTACCAAACTAATTTGTTAAATTCAGAAAATTGATACTTTTAATGCTTACATTTGTAAATTCTGCATACATTACAACTTGCTCCATACCAGTATACAAACTAAATGGTACCAGCATAAACATGTTCAGATTGGTAAACAGTAAACGGACAGTAGAAAGAAGGCGGACTTTAAGTGTCACGCCACTGTCGCTCATTGAAGATTTCACTGGTTTTAAGAAGGCTATAGTTATGAGCAGTCCGACAGCAGTAGAACCTAAGTATATCCCAGTCAGAATGTTTATGAGTCGAGGTTCTGGTAAACTTGACGGCCCACCAGTGCTATTTCCGTGTTTACCTCCTCGCAACACAGCAACATCTGACGGACAGAAATCTGCTCCACAGAATGTGAAATTAGATTCGTGTTTTGTAATTTGGGATGTTTGTTGCAAAACAAGAGAAGATATTAAATTACCCCACACTTGAGTACTTTGAAAGAACATACAAAATATTCCAAACATAGTACTTAGGGTCTTCTCCATTGGTTCCCCTATCATTTCATGATACTCCATGGCTATTGTCGTAGTTATAGATCCTTGTGCGGTCCACATTAATCCAGTAGATAAACCTTCAACTCCGCCAGCAACCACAAGCAAATATTTAAAGCCACTTCCTATGAAACCAAAGAAATTAGCGGCTACAAAGAATGAAAGACATATCCAGGATACTATAAGAGCTCCTTTGGATCCAATGTAACTTATAGCCGTCGGTGCTAAAAGACATGCGATGACGCCACCACCTGTTAAAGCCGCTAAGGTGTATAAACCTACATCCTGGTACAGCGCGGTTTCTAGATTTTGCAAACCAGAATATGCTGTAAATGTGAATAGCCAGATGACACACAGAGCCCCGAAGTTCATTTGCAATTTTCTTTTTCTTCCTTTAGCGTCTCCTTCGTCCATGTCAACCAATCCGGCTTCGTCTTCAAGAGGAGACATGCGACGCATTTTGGTATCCATAATTTGTTTGCTTTTATAGGTATGATGATACAAACTGGTGGTAATCCAACAGAAGACAAATCCAGGAATACAACTAATGAAAACAAAATTTCAGAATAAGAAATGCATGTCAATCTGACGATAAGGGAATACCAGAGATATCGTGGCAATAATGTTAAATAATTTACGGCAACACAACATCAAAAGAAACGGAAAATCACAGAATACGGAAAATGTCAGAAAAATTGAAAACACATTGGCACAAATCACGAAAAACGATACAAAAGAAGACGGAGATACTAAGTCATAAAGAAAGCAACACTATTATATAGGTCCTGAAATCACTGTTCACGGTACTATCATAAACTCCAAAAGGTTGGATAATATCGGCAAAATATACGGCAAAAAAATGTAAGTTGAAATTTTTGGTTCCACCTTGTAAAAGTTTACATCGCAGCAGAGCTTACTTCGGTTAATTTTGCTGATACATCAGAAAACATCACCATATATCGGTATAAGTAAAAACGATGGCATAAGGTTCAGACGCAAAGATAAAATATGAATATCCAAAACTGTAGAGGTCAACTTTAGCACTGTCATCGTGTTTACTGAGGTCACATTTTCAGCTACTCGTAATCCATATTAGAAGTGCATGACTTTCACACGTTGTGTATTAGATAAGTACCTAAATTAATAATTTTGATATCACTATAATATAACCCCTTATCAATAATGATAATCAGCCAGTTATCTGACCGTTGTACACCACTATCTACCCAATATTTATGCAGTGTAAATACGTAACTATTTGAATGTAATATTAAAAATGTAAATATACCATATATCGCATTCGAAAACAAATTTCTCCGCCTGAGTTTCTTGAATAAGAACAAATAAAAATTTAAAATAAAGGGAATTTTGATTTTTTAGAACTTTTATAAAAAAAAATAGAAATGGAAAACTTTTTGAAATTTTGAATCGATGTGTTACACGGACCCAAACAATCATATCATGCAAAATGATATTTTACAGTACGTGCTTGATAAAGTTTAAAAAAGTGTTAATGGTTTCGTTTAACCAAAATGATCATGTTCGAAAGATTGAAATTATTAAAATGAAAATAAACAAAAATGTAAAACGTTGTACTGATGGTAGGTCGTCAGAAACACGTTCACTTTAGAATGCACAAACCTTAAATATCGGTCTATAAATATCTGAACTAGATGGTACTCAAGGAGGTTTATGATGAAAAGCAATGGACTGATAAAGAAAAGACTACTCCATCTAAGGTCAACTTTGAACGAGGGAGCTTGAACCTCACGATGGTTTCTAAATTTCTATAGCGTATATCAAACTTTTCATATTTTTTTCAACTGGAAGAGGTAAGCCGCGGAACACCACGCCATACTAAGTAATACATATGTTTGCACCTGTCCTAAGTCAGGAATCTGATGTACAGTAGTTGTCGTTTGTTTAGGTAATTTATACGTGTTTCTCGTTTCTCGTTTTTTTTAATATAGATTAGACTGTTGGTTTTCCCGTTTGAATGGTTTTACACTATACATGTATATAGTAATTTTGGGGCCCTTTATAGCTTGTTGTTCGGTGTGAGCCAAGGCTCCGTGTTGAAGGCTGTACATTGGTTTACTTTTATGAATTGTTATTTGGATGGAGAGTTGTCTCATTGGCACTCACACCACATCTTCCATTATCTATATATATATATAAAAGAATTAAGCAATTAAACTATAGATTTAAGTTTAATTAATCTAGCGTACGTTCATTGCTGTTTTTCATGTAACAATAACTCAGTGTAACCGTAGCCTCAATAATTATTGTTACATTCGTAATTAATCGGTTCCTTACCCATCTTTCCATTCCGGCAATTAGACTCCAATGAAACAATAATATTTTTATTATTGTTACATTTCCATGTAACCGTAGCCAGTGCCTTTAATATTTGCTGACTAAATATTATTTTGAAGTTCTAAAAAACATAAATTTGCCATTAAACACGAAGCTGGTTTATTGTTGGAGATAACCTTTTATTACTTTACAAAAGTACAATAGTGTCGAAATAATAACTTGCACTGAATACATGTATCTGTACAAATTATCATGTATAATTGGCATTAAATTACAACATGTTCACAACAATATATTATTATATAGTTATGTATAAATATCAAGTGGGTTATTTAAAACACATTATTCGAATCATTACTGTTCCATTCTGTAAACTTGTTGCACTAAATTGATCAACAATCTCATAATTACTCAAGACAAGACAATTTTATTCTTTAAAACCACTGTATACACATTTGTACAAAGAATGAAATAATAGTACTCCGACTATTAATCTGTCGATGTTTTTCATATGTTTTAAGCCTCTGTCACCTGAAATTGTTGTCAGTAAAGGGGAAACAAAATATTGTCATGAATTAAAAATAACCTCCAGACTAATCTTACCATTTAAGGGGGCTCATGGGTCTAAATCATTTTTTTTTTATTTAATATAGGATTTCTCTATATTTTTCTATAAATGAACTTTAGAAAAATGAAATAAAGAAATGGGGTCACCGTGCATTTACGCTCACACGTGACAGTCTGCATACTAAAGAAGCATACATTTTTGTTAATGTCCTTTTTTCTGTTGATCTAATAGGAGAAATAGCGGTAATATCGAAATAAAAAAAGGACTTTATCACAGAAATCGCTTAAATTGTACAATTATCTAGTTTATGTACAGCTTATTTGAAAACAACAATAAAAAATATAGCCCAGACAACATGAGTATGTTGGCCCAACATTGGCACAACGTATATCGAAATTTGTCGAACATATGGTCAACCTTATCAGAATGGGCTTGATAAACAGAAACTTGAATCTTTTTCATGTAACAAGCTAGAATGATCCGGTAAGTTCAATTTGCATTTGGTACGAAGTGATGCAGCATTCATTTTATTCCCATATTGTAAATTTGTCCATATGGAACGAATTGGTAAATCTTTATAAGCCCCACTTAGGGTCATTATGTTTTTGGTCTGTCAATCCGTCCTTCTGCCCCGCTTCAGGTAAAAGTTTTTGTTCAAGGTAGTTTTTGATGAAGTTGAAGTCATGACTAGTCAACGTGAGAAAATGTTAGTGGGAATGCGACATTCGTGTACTTTAGGCACATTATTGTTTTCTATATGGTACGAAATGGTTTATGTTCATGGTACAAAATCACTGGATACTAATTCCAAGATCTATATTTATAATACCCGTGTGTTCTTTCTTGAACTATATGCAGACAGAATATACACAACAGAAAATGTATGATGGAGAATGATAAAACTGAATTCAGGGTCTTGTTTGACAAAATTTGCCTGATCAGTTTTTGTTTATTTCGTCGTGTCGTTGAATATTGGGACATAGCAATATTCGGTTGTTTGATTGCCTTGTTACGGAAGCCGATAAGGGCCATTCAAAAAAATTATTTAATGTCGTTATAACGACATAGCATGTCGTAATTTCGACATAACATGTCGTTATTACGACATCGCTATGTCGTAATTTCGACATAACATGTCGTTATAACGACATCGATATGTCGTAATTTCGACATATCATGTCGTAATAACGATATCACTATGTCGTTTTAACGACATCGCTATGTCGTAATAACGACATAGCTATATTTAAAAGAATATTTATTATGATTGCCAAGAGACTAAATGACATAGAAATTAACAATTATAACGTCATCATAATGCCCCTGATAATTATAAAAGCCCCCGCATAGTCAGCTATAAAAGAGGGATGAAAGGTACCAGAGGGAGAGTCCCCGAAATGCTGTGTGGCAGACAGTGTTATTATTCAATTATTAGCTCCCTTGGTAAAACTCCAAATTACATATTTAATGTATTCTATTGTTAAATAATTTACATGAAGCTTAATAAGTATATATTTGTTAATTGCATAGCTTTTGCTATTTGAATTCATTGGTTAAAGATATTTATTTATATTGTAAAGTTTAATATTTGCATCGTCGCAAAATCTTTGGTAACCTTCTTTGGATACATTCAGTGAGAAATTTATATATTTCATAGATAACAGTTCAAATTAACATTGCCCATCGTTCTAGGGCTATGCAGTCAAACAAAGTCGTTTAAAACTTCCATTTTTCATAGATTAACAAGTTAACGGGCGTAGAATCGATATGCAATCACACATGTTAGGAAAAATCAAATATGGAATTATCAGAGGACTGAATTTGTACAACCAAGTCAAGCCAAGCTTTCCATTTTCCCTTTAAATAAGCGCAAACTGCATGGCTTTTTGGTATAAGGGTGTATTGAAGTATTGATTGCTCTATTTCTACTTTCAAACGTAGGGCACGCGCGATGTTCCTACAACACCTAGAATTTAAAACAGAATCTTCGAAATTTCATCCGCAAAACAAAATAAAAAAGTTAGAAAAACACGAACCAATATTAAAACAAATTCAACATATGTTTTGAATTATGTTTTTACAGCTCTTGATCATCTCCTAAGTAAATATCTAGTATGTGTGAGGATTAAAATAAGAAAGCTATGTGAAAAAAAAAGGGATGTCCCCGTCGTTATTTATGAAAAACTGTTTCAACTCTTATGTATAGTGATCCTATTTCTAATTCTCTGATCTTCTTGATTCTTGACAGGAACAACGACATGTGTCGGTTCTTTGTGGCGTTAAAGCCGTTATTTTACCAAATTTCATTTGACTCGACTGCATATTATAGCAGACCATGAATCAAAATAGTAAGACAATAATAATAACTAACAATAGTACAAATATTTGCCTCATGTGAGTTCAAATATTGCTGATTCAATAAAATCTTCTCTACACAGTCGTTTTTCAAACGGTAGCCATTTTGTCACAGTTGATATTTCATTCAGTTTCAAAGCAGTTAACGCGTATTTTTTTATAATTGATCAAAACAAAAGTTAGATATACGAAGAGTAAAAAATGCCAAGATTCTTTTCTTATAAACTACATATTGGGTCTTAAAGGAATAAAATGCATCCATACATTACAAAACGGTAGCCAATTATTCCAAACGTCTGAAAACGTCTAAAATCCTAAAGACGCTAATTTCCGACGTTAAATGTGCTAAAGTTTCAATTAAATGTTTATGATAATTAAAACAAATCGTGTTATGAAATTTGGAAAAAGATGTTGATGATTGCTCCAGAAAAAAAGAATAGTGCATGTTGCTATAGACTCCGCCCGGGGGCATAGGTTCGACACAGGTTAAATTTTGCATTTTTTATTAATTGTTTAGCTTTTAACGATTTATTTGAAAGAATTTGGAAATGGGGGAAAATCCCATGATATAAAATAAATTGAAATTTATGTTACGGAAGTACTCCGAAATAGATAATTTAAAGTCGTCACTTAAGTTAGGTGCAATCACCAATATCAAAAGACTTAATACCAGTTCACGGAATGTTTTACTTCGCGATTTGTCCTGCTATTCATGTTATAACTGTCGGGATGAAAGTAAATCCTGTACTAGCGAAGCCGGAACTTTTCGTCAATATAAACTTGTGCATGAAATGGAGGTAATTGAAAGACGAATCCCATATATTTGTATTGGGGATGAATTAAGATATAGAAATTTTACAATGACAGACGATATGCAACTTAAAAGTTAAACATCCTATGATAAAAAAAAATATGAAATAGTAGAGCAATTGATACTTTAATTCATTCTTATTATAGTAATCCATGTAATATGCGCTTATTGTGAGGAAGATGGGATGCTTAGCTGGCAAGACAGTCTCACTTATTCACATAGTAAGTCTATCTTAACTAACAGTGCAACGTTTCCACAAACATTACTGTATAAACCTTAAATGCTGTTTATAAAATATATAAGTTTATCACTGAAGGTATCCAAAGAAGGTATCCAAAGATTTTGCGACGATGCAAATATTAAACTTTACAATATAAATAAATATCTTTTACCAATGAATTCAAATAGCAAAAGCTATGCAATTAACAAATATATATTTATTAAGCTTCATGTAAATTATTTAACAATGAAATGCATTAAATATGAAATTTGGAGTTTTACCAAGGGAGCTAATAATTAAATAATAACACTGTCTGTCACACACCATTTCGGGGATTCTCCCTCCGGTATCTTTCTTCCCTCTTTTATAGTGACTATGCGGGGGCTTTTCTAATCATTGGGGGCATTATGATGACGTATAGTTGTTAATTTCTGTGTTATTTAGTCTCTTGGCAATCATAATACATATTCTTTTATATATATCGATGTCGTTATAACGACATAGTGATGTCGTTATTACGACATGATATGTCGAAATTACGACATAGTGATGTCGTTATTACGACATCGCTATGTCGTAATTTTCGACATAGCGTAATTACGACATAAATATTTTTTTTGAATGGCCCTTATCGGCTTCCGTACCTTGTTGATAGGTAGATCTGAAAAAATTATCCTCACATTGAAAATGCTAAAATGCACTTTTCATCTATCTCTTTATTAAAAGGGTGCTCATTTACCCTTTTTCAAACCTATATTAAACGAAAATATCAAATGAGATATTTTTGAATAGTCTTGAAAAGTAAATCTGCAACAAAGTAGCAACACTTCATCGGCATCTCATAAGGAACATTTATGCCATGTTTGTTTTCATTCCATTCAGTGGTTTTCTATAAGAAGACCTTTATATATATATGTATTTCCCTCAGGGTCCTTTGTTGAACTAAGTCCCTCGCTGGAAGCCACCTTGGATGATGGAACAGCTTCAAAGTATCAACACTTGGTCAGCATCTGGTATGGAACATTCATGCCATGTTTCATTCAGTTGTTCTCTAAAAGAAAACATTTGTAAGTATTTCCCATAGGTGCCTATGTTAAACCAAGTCTCCTGCTGGAGGCCATCTTGGATGTTTGATCTGCTTTAAAGTAACGACACTTGGTCAGCACCGCATAAGGAACATGCATGCCACTTTGGTTCATTCCATTCAGTGGTTCTCTAAAAGAAAACATTTGTATGTATTTTCCATAGGGTCATGTGTTTACCAAGTCCCCATTGGAGGCCATCTTGGATGACGGACCGGCTTTAAAGTAACAACACTTGGTCAGCACCGCATAAGGAACATTCATGTCACGTTTGGTTTCATTCCATTTAGTAGTTCTCTAAAAGACATTTATATGTATTTCCCATAGGGTCCTATGTTAAACTAAGTCACATGCTGGAGGCCATCTTAGATGTTGGATCTGCTTTAAAGTAACAACACTTGGTCAGCATCTCATAAGGAACATTCATGCCATGTAAGGTTTCATTCCATTTGGTGGTTCACTTTAAGAAGTTCAAAGTGTGAAAAGTTAAAAATGACGAAAGCCAAGTGATGAGAAAAGCTCGCTTAGCCAGTAAAGCTAAAGTAGAGGCTCTAAAGAGCTTGTCAGTCACCTTAGTCCATGTGCTTATTAAACAAAGGACACAGATGGACAAAAATTTTGACAAAATTGTGTTTTGGTGTTGGTAATGTGTTTGTAGATGTTACTTTATTGAACATTTGTGCTGCTTACAGTTATCTCTATCTATAAATTTACAAAAAAATTGTTAAAATTGACTATAAAGGGCAATGACTCCTTCAGGGGTCAACTGACCATTTTGGTGATATTGACTTATTTGTAGATCTTACTTTGCTGAGCATTATTGCTGTTTACAGTTTTTTCTATCTATAATAATATTCAAGTTTATAGCCAAAAAACAGCAAAATTTCCTTAAAATTACCAATTTAGGGGCAGCAACCCAATGACAGCTTCTCTGATTCATCTGAAAATTTCAGGGCAGATGGATCTTGACCAGATAAACAATTATAGTTTTGCTCTAAATGCTTTGAATTCAGAGATATAAGCCAAAATCTACATTTTACCCCTATGTTCTATTTCAAGCCATGGTGGCCATCTTGGTTGGTTGTCAGAGTCACTGGACACATTTTAAACTAGATACCCAAATGATGATTGTGGACAATTTTGGTTTAATTTGGCTCAGTAGTTTCAGAGAAGTTGATTATTTTTTTAAATTGAACAAAAACCACAGACAAAATGTACTGTAAAAAGATTGTTATGTAATATTGAATTTTGTTTTACAATTAAGATCAATTAAGGAGGGAGGTAGACTGGGACCTAGGTTAAGGGAAATAACTCTTAAAATCATCAGTACGTTTGTGCCAACCATTTTCATAAATATATTCTAAGCTTCTAGGTTACATAGATTATTTCAAATCTGTTTCAGGTAAATGCTTAAAATACACTGATGATACTTGACTTTTACAAACGCATAACTGATTTAAAGAGTTATCTCCCTGAACCAAAGTCTACCCCTTTAAGATCTGAGTGTTTTCCCAGATATTCGTATAGATATTGAAATGAAGTGCTTGTAAGCCATTTATATGATTTTTGTTTTCTTTAATGTTTTCTGAAATGAAAGAAAAGAACAAGGAATATTTTTTTTAAAGAGCTAAAAAGGGGAAGGCAAACAAAATATGTCTGATAAAGAACCTGTTAAAGAATTATGGAAAAAACACTTGTTCCGATTATTTTTGAAGCTGTCCATAATTTAAATTTTCAAATTTTTGACACAATTTAATTATTCTTTAGTTTTCTATGTTGTGTCATATGTACTATTGTTTTTCTGTTCATCTTTTTCATTTTTAGCCATGGCGTTGTCAGTTTGTTTTAGATTTATGAGTTTGACTGTCCCTTTGGTATCTTTCTTCCCTCTTTTAAAAGGAAAACAGAACATATTATAACAATATAAACATTTTATTGAAGTAGCACTAATTTTAACAACATTGTAGTACAAAGAGAAAAGTGTAAGTATATCTATAACAAAACTATTTTCTAGATAGTGTAAATGTAGGAATAAATTTGCTGTACAAAGTTCTATGCAGTAGATTCAGTAACCATTTAAAAATACTGAATAAAATGTGCTTGATAAAGTAGCCATTCTAATGTACTTGGTATTTAATGTACAAGATAAAGTAACCATTTTTTACTTTAAGCGTGTTACTGTAATCATTGGTGCTTATTTTATTAATTTAGAAGTAGCTTTTATCTCATGTGAACTACATTTAGATACATTCATGTTTATACTAAAGGTAATAGACAATGGACATGTGGTTTTGAATACAACTCAGAGAAATATAAGTTCTTTTCCCAATATATATGCACATGGTTGAGGTATAGTAAATCAGTACCAGGTGGGAAGGAAAATAGATTCAATTATATCTATTAAATTTTGCAAACAATTTTATATTCTCAGAAAAAAAAAAACACACTTGAAGTTATAATCAGTTCAGCTTCATTTCACTTTGTGTGTACTCATCAGATACTCAAAAATATATGATCTGAATGAATTCTGGTATTAAATGCCACTTTCAGCCCACTTGGTTATATTGTAGAGGCTATCTTTTTGTGTTGATGGAATATAACATGGTGAGAACTGACTGTATTTCATATATATCATCTGAGCTTGAGGCATTTTATGGAAGCATTTTTTTTAAGAACACGTCAATGTATAATTAATGTAATACTATACATTCAACTTGTTTTCAACTCTCTGTCTGTACATTTATCTTTTTACTCAAAGAATACCTCCAACTGCATAATTCAAGAGTAAATGTACAGGAGACATGCTATTTCAGTTGGTTGTATATGGGAGTTCATATCACTTTTATTTACTTACACTTCTCAAACTCATTAAATTGAACAAATTACTGGAAAGAGGCTTATAAACATGTAGTATATAGAAATTTTATTCATTACTTCCACATTTTCTAAAATTAATGTTTTTGAAGCATGATTGGAGGATGGATAAAGTGTTCACAAATATTGCTTCAAACAAGGATCCGGATGCTCATTTAACTTGTTATACCAAACAATGGCGGATCCATAAATTTTCATAAGTGGGGGACCACTTGCTATCTAAGACTAAGAGGGGCCTGATTTCATCACGTGTTAGTGATTCCCTATATAAACAACCAATTTTTTTCTCAAAAGGGGGCCCCGGGGCCTCCTGCACCCCCCCCTTAAATCCGCCTCTGCCAAATATTTAAAATATTCTGTTTCTAAGATAAAGATAATTTATATTCAGCGCTTTAAGCAATAAAAGTAAGAAAAATGCCCCCCCCCCCTTTTCTGCTAAGATTGTTGTATGTGAGGCTTATTTGATAAAATGTTATGTTACGAGCTAAAATGCATGGTAAGAAAAATACCTGAAGCTAACGAATAGAAGACAAAGAAATATTAATTTTATAAAAAAAAAATACATTGTAAAATTAAGAGCATTTAGACACATATTGCATGTGGCCTAAAAAATGCGAATTTTTGGGAACTGCTTTTTATTTACATTGTATTAGCAATATTGGGAGATAAGTAAAATAAATAAATAAGACAAGATTCACAATTTTTGTTTATACATAGTATGCACAAAAAGGAAGCAATGTCAATTTTATTCAGTTATCTATCCAAATTTCCTCATTGGTAACATTGGCTGCATCAACATTAATTTATAAAAAATTCTTTTATTAGTGATTTTAACAGCTATTTACATCATTTCAACAAATTTCACCAAATATTAATTGTGATTCTGATGCATTCATACTATTTCAGTCTAAAATTTGATACACAACTAGCAAAATAAAATAATTTTACAAAATCAACTAGATTAAGTGTTTTCGTGATGTGTTGCAATGGAATATATATTCAAATTGAAAATTTGGTTTTTATTTCATGAACACCTATTGTCTAATTCATGTGAGGGCACGTTTAAAACTGTGAACAAATTTTGGGCCTTTATATTAATCCATTACAGAATTTTCAATGCTTTTATATAATACATTTATAGTCATAATCCAAATATCTTTTTAACAGAGAATTCGAATTTATGTTATTTAAAAAAAATATCAATTTGTACTAATTATAAATTCATAAGAAACATGATAAAATTTCACCATTCTTTTCAGTAAGTCATAGTTTTTTTTATAATTTTAATAGCTTCATTTGTTCCTTATGATTTTGATAGCTTCATTTGGTAAATCAGCCCTCGATGGGTAAACAGCTTTCATATTCCCTTCAGTATCTAAAATTTGCACTTGTTCTACAATCAATGTCTTCTGAACTCTTTTTGAAGCCTCATTTTGAGTTTCAGTGTCACCAGCGCCCCCTTCAGCACCTTCCTCTTCTGGTTTAGGTGTACCAAGACCCATATCTAACATCCTGTACAACAATTCATCCATGACCTTCTTACATGTGTCAAGGTTTAAATGGCTGGTCACCTCTATAAACAAATCTGTTGTATCTTTGGTTATCTGAAATGATTGAAAAAAGTATGATTGTTGTTTCTTTTGAATTTTTTTTTTCCATTAAGGATGTTTGCTGCTCAGTTTAAAAAATAAATAGCTTTCCGTAAAACTAGTATATATTAATAGGGGATTAATTGAGGAATCATAAAAGCAAAAAAATATTGGTGTCAATGTGCTCGTTTTAGAGATATTAGCCATTGGAATTTTGGCGGGAAAATATTCTCTCTTGACTTTTCATAGCTTTATCATTGACCAGATAAAGTTCTCAAAAACTATTATAAAATAAAAAAGATTTTATAAGACTTTTACAAATGGCTTATAATTATACATGTAAAAGATTTATAGAAAGAAAAATGGGGGTTCATGGGCAATTTTTTTTAAGGCATTCAAATGGATAAAACCAGAGGATTTCGAAAATCTGACAAAAATTCCAAAACATGACAAGCAAACATCCTTAACATGCAGTTATGTAGGGCATTTAAATCACAACTTCATAATCAATATAAAAATATGGAGAATCAGATAAATTCTTTTAGAAAGTCAGATATTTTACTTATCTATGAGTTACATAATGTTTGTATATAAACATGAACTAATCAACATAATCCTTTTGCTGACTTTCAATATGTAATTCTAATGCAATTTGGATGTAACCATTTTTTTCATTGGCTAAAAGTTGCCGTCAAATCCACAGTTGACCAGGCGTAACTAAGGAGGGACCTGCCATTTTGAATTGGTGAATCAACAAATGTTCGATTACTACTAAATAATCAAAAATAAAACAACACCTACCTAGAAATTGCCGTTTTAATGTAATTTTATCCTAATTTGAAGCGTACAGGTACTGGAATAACGTCCAGTTTGTAAGTTTTCATTTGTATGACATCACGTTTAGCCATGACATCTTTGTGCCAAAATTATTCATGACGTTTTGCGGATTTTTGTTTATTTGTCAAATTTTAGACATTTTCCCAAGTTTCATCGTATTATTTCTTCTTGAAATGTATTAGAATCGGAATAACAGTACTGTAGTTGAAGAGTTGCCACCGTCAATTTTGATTTGACGGTCGCAAATCTCCGTTTTACTGTCTCCACTACGCGTCGCCAGTAAAACTGCATTTGCGACCCTCAAATCTACAATTGACGGTGGTAACTCTTCAACTACAGTACTGTTATTCCTTAAATAGATCTTTTCAAGAAGGGGACATAACTCAGAATATGTATTTGTGTTAATCTAATTTGTAATTTCACTGCAGTCCATATCTCATAATCTATTATGAATGTTAGTTGTTTCAGATTTAAATTTCTTGCCATTAATATCTAAATATATAGTGAAACTCATTCAAAGCATTAGGCTAAGTGATATAACTAGTATTATAAATCATGTAAATACTGTAAATTCATATAAAATATTTCAAAATACGAGTTTAAATTATTGCGTTAACTTTACAACTCAGTCTGATTTTTCCCAATTTAATAAAAACCTCGCATTAATTTCTGAATTTACACAGTTCGTAAAAAGATTTTCTATACATGCAGTTTCCTAAGCATGCTAAGGGAGATAATTCGTCAATGTACATAAATCTTTGTATAATTAATTAAATTTATGGATTAACTGATATTTCCTTTATGCATCATTTTTTATAGCATTACGTAAACATGTCAAATAAAATAATGCATATTTTAAAATCAAGCAAATAAAATATTGCATATAATTTAAAAACAGGCAAATAAAATATTGCATATTTTATTTACTGTCATATAAAATAATGCATATTTTAAAACGGGCAAATATAATTAATAATTATTAATTTTAAGTCAAATAAAATACATTTTTTTTTTTAATTTTCTAACACCTTTCACTTTTATGACTTCAGAAATTTAGAACCTTTAAAACTCAAAACTCTGAATTAAAAATCCTTTTGGGTTAAGGCAGTGATGTTATGATAGCTTTCACAATTGAAACTTGTGTTTTCAAGCAAGTAATGGTTTTCCTCCAGCTTTAAAGTAACCGTTAACTCAGATAATGGACAGTAACTCTTGGAAATATCATGGAATTTTATAGTAAATTGATGTTCAAATCTTATAACTCAACTTGAAATAAATAGTTACAAATGAATCAAGGAAACAACTAAGGGAGTCATAACTGAATGGAGCAAGGCAGGGTTGGAAAGTTTAATTCATACACATTTGTAAAATTGTTGTCAGATGAATACTTAGATTAAAATAATCAAATTTGAGCTGTGGCTGATTCAGAACATTTTGTAAGGGGGCCCACTGACTAATCTGGGGGTGGGGTGTCCAGTCATGCTTCAACGATTCCCTATATAATAAACCAATCTTTTCCAACAAAAGGGCCCCCCAGGATCTGCCTTTTTTAAGGTCTTACCTTTGTTTTGTCACTATTTGTGATTGGTGGAAATGATATCACATGACCTTCACCATCAACCAAACATGGATACTGTACTTTATCCTTTAGTAAATCTAAGTACCTGTTGAAAATAAAACAAAAACATATTTTTGTAATGGAATTTGAATAAAAGTAGCAGTATATATCATAAAAGAAGATCAGAAATTTAAATTCATTGCTTTTGGCATTATTTGGAAATAAAAATTTTCCTCTGTTAAAATATTTTAGAATTTAGATTCTTGAAATTCTTCTACAGTATCTTAAATCATCCTGGATAAAAGAAAGTTTAATTTCTGACATCTTTATGCTATATAGAGGTTAATATCAAGAATAACATTAGTCTTTTTTTTATTATAGAAAAATGGAAATAAAATTGCCCTACCATTTTAAGGTTTACTTTTGCAGACTATAGCTATACAGTGTCATGTTGATTACTTATAATTACATGTAGCACTATGTTATGTTTTACAACCTGCCAATACAAAAGATAAAATCTAAATTATGGCATGTAAATGTTACATCACAAAGTCACATTTTTATAGGTATGCACTTTTAATTTATCATATTCTTACTACTAACATGACTAATAGTCATAATTTTCAATCATCTTTCATAACAATGAACAAGCCCTTACTTATGTATGCCTGACACTGTGCTTCTCTTCTTTTCTTTCCTCTGCTCTTCTGCTTCTCTGTTTAGATCTGTCACTAGCTTTTCACCAGACACTTCTTTTTGTTTAAATAATGGAGTAATCTATAAAAGAAAAAACCATCAAAAACAGTATACTATGGTAACCATGGTAATAGACCATTATCATATTCAGACTTTTGACTGCAGGTTCTACAATAATTCGACAGCTTACCTACTCTACGGTAGTTCATCCTGGTACTCAGTCAATTACGAGCAGCCAAAAACTAAGATAAAATCAAATATATGATTGGTGCAATTTTGGGGAAAATTTACTAATTTCCAATGATTTATTCATGCATAGAAAGCATTTACACAATTAACTTTCCCTCAAAATTGTACTGATTAAACTTCAATTTACTTATTCAATTTCATGTTGCTCTTGCGTAACTCAGTACCAGAATGTTCTACCACAGAGAAGGTAACCTGTCTAAAAATATTAATTGACCAGAGTTAAAAGTTGGTAATATGAAAATGGACTATTGTGATCATGTAAATTCGTTTTTGGAATAAACATATAGGTCAAATGATTTTTAAGCATTTTCATGATTATATTGTGTAAAATATTAGATTCAAATACATTTTGAAATAAAAAATGCACAGTATTTTTTTTATATTTTCAAGATTCAAAGTTTTTATTATCCTCAGACACAACAGTGTACAAGAGGTCAATATACATTCATACATAAATAGACGATATATCTATACAGTAATTACAATACAATTATGATAAGCATGTATATATAATATACGACAACAGGAGCTAACACACAATAAACAATCATGCACGTGATTCTCGTGACACATTCATGTGTATATACAGTCAGTCTCTATCATTTGGATTTAACACAATGTCACGATTATGTAAGTTTTTGCATATGTATTCAAAAGTGAATAATTATAGATATTTAATAATGTTTTTTAAGAATCTACAAATATTACGATATAATTTTACATTGCAATATGACAGCATTCCAATCATTTTGATCTCTGATGGATTTGTATTGTAATAATGTGGGATAAATTTTTTGCGTAGGTCCACAATTTGTGGATATGTACAAGTAAACATATAATGATATTCGTTACCAATATTAAGGTTACATAAATGACAAATTCTATTTTGTTTAGGGATCTTTGCCCATCTTCCTGTCTCTATAGGAAATTTTAAATTTGAGCATCTTAGCTTACACATATATAATCTATCAGCTACAGTCAATCTAAGTAAATATGGTTCCAGTTTAAATTCATGTTTAAAAAGTCCATAAAATTCCCCCCGAGATGAGCTATTAATTTGCGAGAACCAATTTTGAATAAATTGGTCAGTCAAATTCTGTTTTAGTATAGACTTGAGAATATTGTTATCCATATACATTTGATCATTCCATATAAAACTAAGCCCTGTTTCATCAAAAATAGATTTAACATAAGAAATCCATTTAAAATGTCCTTGCTTACTCTCGTGAAGTTTAAACATAAGTCTATACAAAATACTAGATATTTTGTTACTACTGGATAAAAGGTTGTTCCAAAATAACGCCATTCTCAATTTAATGACAATTTCCATTGGAGAACGTCCAAGTTCTCCATATACCATATAGCTAGGAGTATTGTTTCTTAAATTGAGAATTCTCTTACAAAACTGCAAGTGTATTTTTTCTATACCCTGTTTATTTTCAAATCCCCATACTTCACTTGAGTAAACAAGAATTGGAGTTATAAGTGAATCAAACAACTTTAATTGCAAATCTAATGGAATTGACAAATTTCTTATTTTCTGCAGTAAAGCATACAATGCTTTATTTGCCTGATCCAATAATTTCTTTTTAGCAGTACAAAAACTACCATTATAATTGAACATAACACCAAGATATGAATATGAATCTTGTACATCAATATTTTCACCATAAATATTAAATACAATTTTTGGTTTAAATTTTCTCTTGCTGAATATTACAATTTTTGTCTTGTTTGTATTAATACGAAGTTTCCATAAATTACAATATTGCTCAAACGCTAACAAGGCCTGTTGAAGACCTTCTTCTGTTTCAGACAGTAGTACAGTATCGTCTGCATACAAGATAATTAGGAGTTTAAGAAGACAAGACAATTCTTCTTCACATTTTGCATAAACCTTTTCTAAACAATCGACATTGTTGTCCAACAAGAAACTTTCAAGGTCATTTAAAAATAATGAGAACAGGAAAGGAGACAAATTCTCTCCCTGTTTTACTCCTACATCACAACTGAAAAACGCTGAGACTTCGTCTCCTTTCCTTATGCATGTTTTAATATTTTGATACATATTATATATAACTTTAAAAATTTTACCCTGAATATTTGATTTTTGCATTTTTTGCCACAGTCCCATTCGCCAGACTGTGTCAAAGGCACTTTTAAAATCTACAAACGAACAAAACAGTTTTTTTCCTGCAGAAAAATATAGTGATATAAGGGCATGTAAAATGAATATATTGTCTACAGTTGAGAAGCCTTTTCTAAACCCTGCTTGGGCCTCAGAAATTAATTCAATTTCCTCTGATAATGTGTTTAGTCTACAATTCAATACGGCTGTAAATGTTTTACTAAGACAGGAGTTAAGAGTTATACCCCTGTATGCACTAGGATCTAATTTAGATCCTTTATTTTTGAAAATAGGAATCATTATTCCCATACCCCAGCTCTCAGGTACAAGACCCGTGTCTAAAATGATATTAAATAGCGAAATATATATAGGCATCATATCATCTAATGTGTTTTTAATATATTCATTTAGTATACCATCTTGACCGGCAGATTTGCCATTTTTTAACTTCTTTACAACATTTTTTATTTCATCAACAGTCATAGGATTATTCAATAATTCATTTAATTCTGGTGACATATCATTAAGGTTAACATCTATATCATTACTACAATCATCCATATCATTCATATTTAAGTCCTTAAAATAATTGTACAAAGATTCCATAGATATAATGTTTGGATCATCTTTACTCTTTTTATTAAAGTTATTCAAGATTTTCCAGAATTCCTTGCCATTTGTTTGTGCCGTATTTCTAATCTTGCTTTCAAGATTAAATTGATAGTCATTGTAAGCTTTATTTGTAATCTGCTTATATTGTTTGCTAAAGTCAAGTAATTTTTTATGATTTGTTTCATTTTTGTGTAAGTTGTATTGTTTTCTTGCTTTGTGAAATTTTTTTCTAGCATCGTAACACTGTTTTGTATACCATGGTTTCTGGTTAGTTCTTTGTGTTGTAGAACGTGGGTTTTTAACAAAAGTTTCGTTCGCAGATGATACGAGTATTTCGCCAATACTATCAACAACTTTGTCAATTTCGTGTTGAGTACAAAGATCACTCGAGTGTAAAATGTGAAGGTCGTTTAGTATTGCCGATAACTGTTATACAGATACTTTATTATGCTAATCACAGTGCACACAAGTAAAACATTTATTGCAATTAATGAATCATATGTACAAAAAAATGATTACATAAAGACATGGAAGAAATTACTATTATCATTAAAAACAGATTTCTTGGTGGTTGGTCCCCACTTCAAACTTTGATTCCCAAATTTCAAAATTAAGTTCAACAGGTTCTTTGCAAAATTTGGGTGGCCAGAACCTTTGGATGATCACTTTTCAAGAACTTACAATTTGTTTTATTTTTCTTGTATCAATGATTACATTTAATAATGATACAATCGACACCACCTCCAAAAAGTAATTGAAACAAATAATACATGTAGTAATTAAACATTTGTTGATCTGTGAATGGCAAGATGTACAGCTTCAATCAACAAGCATCTTGCTTTAGCATGTTTAGTGTGCATGGTTCTATTAAAATGAAGCTTCATTTTAAAATAATATACACAGATGCATGCCATTGGTGTACTGAAAATCTCTGTTTCTTACCATTAGAGCATGTGGAGATTTGGCATCATAAACTACTGGTTTCTTGATGGACTTCAAATCATGTGTAGCAATAGTAGCTGCTTGTCTCTTCTGACATATCTCATCATGAAGTTTTGTCTGTAAAAAAAGAATATTATATTTATTATTCTATCTTGATGTATTTTATTTTACATGTGTCAGATAATTTCAAAACTTGTTGAAGTTGAAATTTTTGAACTATCAATGATTTTGTCAGTTTTTGTGCTTTGCTAAAAGTAAAATTGAGAATGGAAATCATGGAAATGGGGAATGTGTCAGAGAGACAACAACACGACCATAGAGCATATAAATCATAAAGGTGTATATTCATTATATTAATCATGTTTTATCATGTTTATTCTGTATTCCTTTTCAATTTATTTTACAGAATTTTTTTTACAGTATCAGTGCAGTGTTTTCTGGTTGAGGCCATAATAAATAATAGGTATGTTTGCCCAAACGCTACCTACCCAGAAAAAAGCTGCCTACTCAAATTCTTTTATTGTCCTGATTTGAAGAAGTTTTTTTTTAATCAAATAGGCATGAAGACTAATAAACATCTGATACTAAAATTTCTTGTTTTGAAAAAAAGAAAAGAAAATGCCTACCTACCTACCCGCTGTCTCAACCTGTGGGTAGGGTTTGGGCAAACCAAAATATTTTTAAGTGTGGCCTGATTTATTGAAAAATTCACTCTTTTCTATATTCAGTGGTTCACTTTGAAACAGGATGAAACATATAATTCATGATTGAGGGTCAAGCCACCATGGATTTATCATGTTTATAGGACACAGTTACATCATATATATACATGATATACATGTGTATTTAGAATAAAGACATGACATGCATGATGGAAAAAGATATTTCAGAATTAACCCTCTGAATCAAAATCACCAGTTCTTAATCATTTGTTAATGAAGGAGTGATTTTAAACTGAGTCAAATTCAGCATGTTAAGAGTATGGTACTTTGAGTTTTTCTAATATTTTACAGAATAAGCTATATGTTTATTTATTTTAAAAAAACACACTTGACTAAAGCATAATTACTCTACATATTGTATTTTTTAAATACATGTAATGCATTTACTTTTCCCATTGGCTTAGTAGAGGTATAGCGGAGGGTTGAGATCTCATAAACATGTTTAACCCCGTCCCATCTTTGCGCCTGTCCCAAGTCAGGAGCCTCTGGCCTTTGTTAGTCTTGTATTTTTTAAATTTTAGTTTCTTGTGTACAATTTGAAAATTAGTATGGTGTTCATTATCACTAAACTAGTATATATTTGTTCAGGGGCCAGCTGTAGGACGCCTCCAGGTGCAGGAATTTCTCGCTACATTGAAGACCTGTTGATGACCTTCTGTTGTTGTTTTTTTCTATGGTCGGGTTGTTGTCTCTTTGACACATTCCCCATTTCCATTCTCAATTTTATACATATATATAATTTTTTATTTCAAATTATCATGATTATCACTCATGCATGCATGACAATGTAAATATACATGTACCTGAAGTGTAATGAAATGTTTGTAGATCATATTAGACTTTTTGAGGTACAGCTGCCTTACTATACAACATAATACATATTGACGGACTGACAGGACTGCTGGCGTCACTTGTACAGTGTAACCTTCATCTTCTTGGAAATGCAAGATATTTATCATATCTTTAACAACCTCTTCAACATCTTTATTAGCTTTCTTCCCTTTCTTCTTTTTGTCCTTTTGCTTTTTATCTTTTTTGCCAGATGCTTCCTGCTCTTTCTTTAGAACATTTGCCAGATAATCTAAAACAGATTTTGTTGGACACTGTTCGACCAATTTGCCAAATCGTCTGTCTTTGAATTTATTTCCTTTCAAATTCAATTCTTTCATCTTTGGACAGGCACTTAATTCAGCAGGTACTGAGGATAACTTATTGTTAGATAAATCCAACAAGTTCAGGTGAGGCAAGTCAGAAATTTCGGACTGAATTTCTTCAATCTGGTTGTCGCTTGCCTGTATTTGACTAAGATGAGACAACTCTTCACTATATATTCCCTCAGGTAGTGATGTTAAACTATTGTTTGAAATGATAAGAATATGGACGGATGTCATCTTCTCAATTGATGGAAATATCTCTATTTTATTCATACTACAATTCAAAGTGTGAATCGCAGTTAATCCAGAGATACTCTCCGGAATTGATTCCAACTGGTTATTTGAAACATCGAAACATTTCAATTTCTTCAAGTTTGAAATGGTTTCTGGAAGTCGATTTAGCTTGTTGTGGTCTAAAACTAAATTGGTCAAATTTACAAGAGAACCTATGTCATCAGAAAGTTCTGTTAGGCATGTATTTGAAAAATCAAGGTAGTTTAGGTTTGTTAATTGGTACAGCCTTGAGTCTACACCATTTGCCTCAAGATAACCTGATATGGTGGGCCCTTGTAATTTAAGTTCATGTCTATTTTCTTTGATTGCAACACTAATTTCGTTCCATGTGGAAGTCATGATTGCATGTACGACCGGAATCCAAAAAATCCTGACTTGTCTTTTCCTTTTACAAATATTTAAAGATATGGCCAGATTGTTTCACATCAAAATTAAAATAGGGGCAACCAGTTCACCAACGTAAACTGGTGCAACAACAGACGACTACAATCACGTGCTAATTAACAGAAATAAACTAATACCGGTATCATTACATTTGATTAAGTATGTTTATGTTTCATCTCTCAACACTGTACAATAAAACTAAGTAAAGATATAATAAGATAAGCTTGGCCGTTTCATTTATAAAATGGTGCTGCGTTGTTGTTGATAATTGTTTTGTGTTGATGTGGCTTCTTTCAAAATAATCCTTTGAAGTAACCAACTGATGGAGGACTCATAATTCTTGGTCACAACAATGTTTACAGGAAACAAAAATAATTTCTGTCAACATCTAACGTCACTTACATTTTAAATGTAGCTGATTATAGCCCGGTACATCATAACTGATAGAGTATGGGCGACAATAGGTACTTATTTCTTCTTAAATGAAAAATTGAAATGTTCATATAGGCTTGCTGTTGTACTGGTCAATATCTTGAACATGGTAATGAGGGTCTATAAAACCACAGGGATTTTTTGGGAAATTTTATCAATAAAATACTGTTAATAATAAAGTCGACTAACCGTATGGATCCTTGTTGAGAAGATATTTCGGCACACATATGTATAATATGTTGAACGGGTTGGAAACAAATATAAGTAATAACTGATAAAAGGCAAAGTAAAAAAAAATGGTCCAGAATTAATTTTTTTTGTCAAATTTCAACAATGTTTTAGTCCATTTTCTTTTAAAGTATGTTGATACATATACATTTAAGTTAATAAATCCAAAAAGATATAAAAAAGTATTAAGAAACAAAAAAGTTCTGAAACTTTATTGACATTCACATTCATGACATTATAAACCAATTGAAAACAAAAAAATCAAGTATACCTTTTACATGTACATGTTTTAGGAATAGGATTTCAAACAAATGCTATCAAATATTAATATTTGTTTCGCCCTATTTGATTTCAGAAATCCAAACATGACTTTTAATGCAAAGATTAATAGTCTCATCTTTGATTATAATTTTTTTTAATGTTTTTGGCTATTTTTTGTATCAATTCATTTAAAGTTGATTGAAAAAGTTATAATTAAAAATGAATTCATCAATAAGTTGATAAAAAAACCTTCTCCTTATCAAAATTAACCCTTTTATGAATTCACAGACGAAAAAAAAGATAGATAAATCTTTTAATAAAAAAGATGTATCTAACAGAAAATACATCCAATTTCCCCTGTTTATGTTGCACTCCTAACATATTTTACACCAAACTTAAATACAGAAACTAGAACAAAATGGTCATGATTTTTTTTAATTTTTTAATCATTGCTGGTTTATGAAGACCTAAATCTGTCATTTGAATGTAATTTCTGTTTTACCTTATGCATCTTATGTACTTCAGACCATATTTAAATTGATTTTTCTGACACATTCTTAAACAATTGAGGGTAAATTACCAAACTATGAACTAAATTCAATTAAAAATTCATCAGAATTGTTGTTTGACAGCTTAAAAAGAGATCTGCAATCTTCAAAATTTTTCTGAACTCTTCTTTTTAAAAAATATTATTACCTATTTAAGGTACTTTATTTCCCTGATCTTGTTGCACTCCTGACATTCAATATATATCATAACAAAAAAGTTTAAATATCATCAAAACATTTCATGATTTCTAAATTAAGTGTTTTAATATACATTTATGCCTTTCAGATATGACATTTTATTTTCATTTAAACAATATTTTTTTAAGCTATATCATACATTGTACATATATCACTTATTGTATACATAAATTCACATCTCATCACATTTGGCTACTATATTTTTTAAATGGCAGTCATTGCAATGTTAAAATAGGCTGAAAGTTGTGGCTTAATGTGTGGAATAATGCTGCTAAATATCTTTTGAAAATTTCAAGCATTAGAAAGATTACATTTAAAAAGATTCCAATATTGTCAGGAGTGCAACACTTTTTCTTGATAAAGAGTTTTATTTGAAAGACACAGAAATTTAGCATTAAAATATGTTTGCCTGTGACAAAAAAACAATGCTTGGATCTAAGTCCTACTTTGAAACCTACCTTTAAGAATTTATTATACCTCATACATGTACATGTAATCTAAATAGTTATAAACATGTGTAGATTCAAATAACATGAATAAGTCACTAGGAGGTGAGATTACATGTATCTAAAAATGTAAGTCCTAGAAAATGTAATTTTAAAAGTGTAGCACTCCTGACATCAAAGAAATGGTTCTAAAAGAAAAGTTCCTCGTCTATCAGACTACTCTTTGGGTGCAATCTTGTATCTAGTATAGTATCTTTTGAAAAATAAAACAGAACCATATATTTGCTTTTGCATTTTTTAAGTGTGGGTCTTTAAACTTCAAAGTTGCACTCCTGACACTCATAGGGAGGCCTTATTTACTTGACTCTCACACATAATTTATATCAATAATCAGGTAAATAAACTATTTATTCTAGAAAGGACATATTTGTTTAGCAGTATTGACTTTTGTTTGTGTTGAGGTGTATGTCATTCAGTCAGAGCTCAGACATAAACAAGTCGATTTTTGTTTTTGACTTAAATAAGTCGAAACATGTATTTATTATAAAAATGTAGTTTCAATTTAAGACTTGTCTAAGTCAGAAAATGACAGACTTGTTTAGGTCTATTTGTGTTGGTGAAAAAACTTAATGTTACTTTGTGGCCAAACTACACCACCTATCACAGCAAAAACCTGTATGAGAGTTCACAAGGACTTGAGCTATCTATATTTAATTATCTAATTGAACATCCTTACTAAACACAGATGTTTTACCTCATTAAGTTTTATTCCAGGTGGTTGCATTGTAAGGTTAATTAATATTATCTCCGATTTTTTAGACTCTCATTCATATTTTTCTCTAGAAGACAAAGCATTGGCTTTCAATGTTGTCATTATTTGATTTAGATGCATAACCTCCTTATAAATATGCGTGGGTCTTGAAGTTAACCAATTTTGATCACTCATCGACTTGTAGGAGTCAATATTTGCAACTTTTTGATTGTGGTCAATTATTTCTTGTTTAACAAAATTGGACTTATTCAAGTCGTATTTTGTCTAACATTAAAGGGAGACAAATCCTAAAACTTTCAAAATTTAGACCTCTATGAGTCAAAAGCAGATTCAGACTTATTTATGTCTGAGCTCTGACTGTCATTTGAGCAAAATTCATTCTATTCCTCTGTAATACTAATTTTTGTGTTGCACTCCTGACATGGCACAACTTTTTTTCCAAACACATCTGTATCAAAACGGTTCAATGGAAAAGCTTCATTTTGAGCTAAAATCATAACTAAGATATAACAGTTTTCAAAGAAATAAGAATTTATGGCATATCACTCCATAAAACAATTTGCTGTGTCTTGAAAAAAAGTATTTTTTCAAAATGTCACAAAAAAGCGTTGCACTCCTGACAATTTTGGCATCATCTTTTAACCTAACTTTTTTAATACTTGAAATTTCCTAAAGAAATTTTGCAGGAATATTCTACACATTTAGCCACATACTTTGAAATCAAATTATCCAATTAAATTATCAACATGGTTGATAAATATTGCTATATATGCAAGGAACCATTTATTTTGACTTTGCCCATTATATGGCCAATGTATGGTGAATGATCATGAGTGTATAGCTTTCATTCTGTACTCTGTATTCTGTAGGTGTCGCTGTTGACACTGGATTGTCTCCCTTGTAATTATTGAAATCTCGTGTGTATATATTTCACTCTGGTAAACAACTCACTTGTACTTTAAAATATATACTTATAGGTGGCAACTGTGCTTAACATATTTTGACAAAAATTAAAAATATACACATTTATTACATTATTAATTAAGGGGAAAAAAAATATTTTAAGAAAATAAAAAAATAAATTAATATTTCATTAATCAAACCGGTGCGACTCGCAAATAAAGTCACCCAACAAACGCATTAGTGTTTCATTAGACATTTAGAGACTGATACATTGTCGTTTTTTTTCATTGACAATAAAAGTTCCAAATCAATATGCAACGATCCCGCGTTAAAGTACATCTCATGTATAAGTTTTTGTCTTGCCTCTTCATAGTTTTCACAAAAAAGTAAATAATGTTCCACAGTTTCTAATTGACCACATTCACACTTGGGGTCAATATTTTGATTGATTTTGTTTAGGTAATTTTTTAAATAGTATCCGGATCTGACATTTCTAATAATTTTTGCTGTTTTATGATCTGGATAATCAAATGTTGATTTATTGCTGACAGTCTGATGAAAATTGTAATAAAATCTTCCTGAATCACTATTATCCCATCTATGTTGCCACTTTTTATTTACTAAAATTCTTGCTGCTGTTTTAATATCTTGTTTAGTTACTGTAATATGAGCTTCATTTTGAATTTGATTTGCTTCTTTGGCTGCCTCTTTAGCTAGTTTATCAGATATTTCATTTCATCTAACATTGTCTAACATCTGCATGTCTTGGGGTCCAATCAAAATAAATTTTTATTCCATGGTGTTTTTGTATAGATTTAATAAGGGAGATAATTTCATGTGAAGTGGATCTATGATTTACAATTTTCCAGTTTAATGTTAAAATTCAGATGGCTGACTGACTGTCCGATAATATTTTTACTTCTTCTTTTATGGTTTTATTTTCAATTCTACTAACATAATCTAATACTAATTTTATTTCAACAAGCTCTGCCAAAAGCTTTCATGTCGATCCAGCCCCATATTTAAAGTAGATCCGGCCCCAATAAGAATTTTTATTTAATATGAGGCAGGCATAACCTGTGAATGGGGACGAAGTCTGTATGTATTATTTTTTTAATTGAAACATGTTACTTGTAATTAAAGAGGCGGAAATACAGTAACGTTCCCGATTTTGGTTCTGTTGTTAGGGATTTAGCTGTGACGTTCTTTAAGTTATGACGTCATACTCAACAATCAGGGGACTTCCTTTAACAAGTGATTTTCTAAATCACTGATTCAAGTAACATTATCATGATTATTTCCATAAAGGTTGGAAGTTACAGTTGTCTTTCTTTAATAATCACCTATTCAAGTAGTACAGATTAATCACTAGAAAAAGTGATTTAATATTAATGTAGCTTTAAATATAGAATACTAATGATCCAGAGACTAATTATGTTTCTAAACTTATCAGAACCAACATCTGTGTTGTCTAGGATGACCAGGTCATTTCAGGTGATGACCGTGTACTGAATCTAGGATAATGATATAAAAATCACTTGTTTACGTATCAGACCTCAATTTCCTTCCCCAAAATCACTTCTTTAAGTATATGTATCATTCATGCTTTTAATAACCTCCACTAATTTCAACACCCCCAAACAGTGAAAGTTTTATGGCGAACAGTAGAATTTTATTTCATAATCTGAAAGATGAAACCATGAACTTCACAGGAAAAATACTCCCACTGCTGTGAAAAATCTTTTAAGAAAGTATCAGTTCATTATGTCAAGCCATTATTATAGCATTTTTTCAACTAAAATAGAATTTTCAGGTAAATGATAGCATCAAAGGCATAAACCATTGTAAACCTTGCTACTTAAAAGAAACAAAAAGTTCATATTTTTTAATTTTACTAATTAAAAGATGTTATTTAAATCTATGTGTTTAAAATTAAAAAAAACTACAAAATCCCAATTTGTGTCCAAACCTCGAATTTGCTACTCAAATAAGTGATTTAATAATCACTTATTTCAGTAAGTCCCCTGACTGCTCAATGTAAACAAAAGAAACGCTTTTCATCAGGTAACGTTTTTTTTCATATCAAACAATTATTAAAAATAAATTTGTATTGAGTTCCAATCTTGCATTTTATACTAGACTGAAAAATCAAAAAAAAAATCAAAGCCTCATGCAAACAAGACAGTTTTCTGCACAAATGGGGGGAAAACCATAACAGGAAATAGATCTGAAAAGAAAAGTTAACGATTTTGAGTTCATTAGTAGAATGAAAAATATGGGAAATTTTCCCTATTTTTTTTTATTATTGATTTTTTACCGTAATTTGGGACTTCGTTCCCATATAATGAATAAAAAGGAAGATGTACATGATGTATATCAGTATGTAATAATCATGATAATGTAAAAACTGAACCGTAAAAAAAAGTTGGCCTTTGACGAATATTTTCATTATATTATGAAAAGTTTAACCATTTTAATTGTATATCTTTAATTTTCAGGAATACAAGAATGCCTATGAACCATCCCACAGGTTAGTGAGCTACATTTGTTAGTCCAGGGAACTTCTGAAAGAAGGTTTATGTAAAGCAAGATAGAAATTCTGTGATTTTGTAGTTTAATCCAATTTTTAAGCAGTTTATAGCTTTTGATTAATTTGGTTTTCAGTTATAAATGTTTATGTAATAAAGTTTTGATGTTCATGACCAACATTTCAGTGTTGATGGCTGTTGAAAACAGTGTGGGGTTATAAATAAAATAATACTAAAGATGCTAAATAAAACATGTAAAAGAAAAGACCTTTTGCAAGAAAATGGAGACCATAGGCATACAGTATATGATCAAAATACCAAGTTTAGTGATTAATTTGAACCACCTGATAGATAATCATTAAAGAAAAAGCAATTCTTACTTCATGTACGGTACTTGCAACAAAATGCTACTTGAAATAAGTGATTTAAGAAATTACTCATTTAGGTATTTCCCCTAAATGTTGTATTTTTACTCAGGCATACATGTCAGAAAGGGTTGTCCTTGCAAGTATGAATAAAATGTCAATTAGACAACAACCCAACAACACATAACAAACAGAAACCTCTACAGGTTCACAAACTAAAATTTACAGCTAATACATGTATTTAATCAAATCGCCAAGTTTAGTGATTAATTTGAACTAACTTGATAGGTGATCATGCAAGAATAACAACTCTTACATGTAACAAAATGCTACTTATAGTATAAATAATTGATGTAAAGAAATTACATGTACTCCCTAAATGTTGTATATTTACTCAGGCATGTCAGAAAGGCCTGTCCTTGTAGTTTGATTAAAATGTCAATTAGACAACAACCAAACAACACACAACAAACAAAAAACAAAGATTCTTCTGGATTTTGTGCTACATGTATATATATTTTCATTGATATTTGTATACACAAAAATAAAACAATTTTACTTTTTGAACACCAATACACATGACTGTTGTTTTTCTGCAGGTAACTTTGGAATGCAACAGTTTCCACAGCAACAATTTGTTCAGCAAGGAATGGTTAGATATCCCATGATGCAGAATACAGGTCACATGATGCAGTCACATGGTCAGATGCAGTCACACGGTCAGATGCAGTCACATGGTCAGATGCAACCACATGGGCAGATGCAGTCACATGGCCAGATGCAACCACATGGGCAGATGCAACATGCTCAGAGAGCTCCAAATATGATGTTTCCTGGACAGGTGATGACGTTAAAGCAATTTAAATAAACTTCCTTCACCAAATTAAATATTTCAAAAAAAAATTTATGCTAGATTAATATAATAGACCACTTGCAAGTTTGTCCTTCACCAGAAAAAAATAGTCAATTATGCATGTCTTAATAACATCCAGTGGCGGATCCAGAACTTTTCCTAAGGGGGGGGGGGGGGGGGGGCTGACTGACCTTAGGGGGCCCTCTCCAGTCATGCTTCAGTGATTCCCCATTAATCGACCAAATTTTTCCCACAAAAGGGGGGGCCCCCCTGGATCCACTTTGACATCATTTATCAGATATAGGGTATTGCCTGTATCAGTGCACTTATTAACATTCATCGAGCCTCTTAGTGATCGTCATTGTGCAGGATAAACTAGAAATAATGTTTGTTCCGTATGTACTTAATTACAATATCAAGGCTGATTGTCAATTATGAGAATTCAATTTGTCGAATAATTCATGCATTATAGCATCATGGTTTTCCAACCACTTGCTCAACATGGGAACGGATGCCCATAAACACACAAATGATGTTCACTAAAACCAAAGATTTTGATGGAAATGCATCAAACTCGAAAGTTGTCCGTTGATTTGATGCAAATTTTAGTCTTAAAACTATTTTACAAGTCTTATTAATCAAACTGATCATCACTAGTATAAAAACACACATCAAAAACCAGAAAATGAGGAAGAATGCTAGTGACATGTTTGCATGTATATACATGATAGAATAGGCAGTTTGAAAATAATATAGAGATACAATAATGCCTTACCACAGAGGAATCAAGCTGAAACTTCAAGGTTTTTATTGTTTTTTTGCATGCCTTAGTGTGATTGCTGGACTAAATTCTGACAGTTTGATTTCTTACCAGATTTATTTTTATTGATATTACTCCATGTCTTTGTTTTTCAATCCATAGTTGTGGTGTGATTGTCAGATTGCAAACAATTCCACACAAGTTGGTGCTAGGGGCTGTCTTAAACCTGTAGCAAAATGAGAGTTTGATTGCTCCGTGTTGAAGGGGTTACTCTGTGACTTTGAGCAGAACAACAAGAAAATCATGGTTTTTTTTTGCCTTTTGTGTTTTTTGTTGTGCAAATATACTGACTGTATAATGAAGGGATACCCAATATCCTTTCTTTTCTATTTTATTTGATCATACATTTGAATTTTCAGATGGGGATGAGAGGACCTGGTATGGCCCCACCTCCTTACAGACCAACAGCTTTAGGGCAGCAATACAGGGCAAAGTAAGTATTTTGTTGAAGGAAAGAGACTGATGGTACATAATTATATAGTTACAGACTTTTAAGTTATTTTTAATATTATGTTAAATTTTGAAAGAAAATATTCATCTTTTGATAATCTAATTCCTCCTATAGGAGTTTGGGCAACCATCTTGTTCTTTTGTTTGTTAAAAATATAGATTTGTTACACATTTCTCCAGGCCTGCTGAAAAACATGTCTTCACATTTGTCAAAAGGCTTTTTACTGTGATGAGTTTAAATGTCAGTGTTATTTTTGGATCTGTGAGACACAAACTTCCTGTTTGCTAATACTTTAAGTATTTTGATATATATTTTAAATGGACTTTGAATTATCACTCAATTCGCCTAATTCATCAGAATCTATTGCATTCTAAAATGTACACCAAAATGTTGTGATTGGTTTAAAACATTCTATACAACAATGTACAATGGAAATTCAACCAATTATTTTCATTTTGGTGTACAAACAATAAGAATACCAATAATCCTTTAGATTCTGAAAAGGCAAATTCTCCATTATGTTTTAGGTTAGAATAGAGATAGGAGAATGTGTCAAAAAGAAAGACTTCATGTGCAACTTTATATTTTCTTGAATTATTATTTTTTCAGTAATCTTCCAAGACAACCCATGTCACCAGAGAGTATGAAGAAAATGGAGAAGGAAAAGTTTTATTTAGAACAAAAACAGAAGCTGAAGCAGTTTCATACACAGTCTGTTGATGCGAACAAATTGATAGAAAACATGTTTGGTAAAACAGAGAAACAAAAAGTCAAACAGAACATTCACGGTTTGTTTAGAAGTGCACTGCATCTAAAAATTCTATTGAAATTAATACTACTTAATTTATTAACTGGTTTTATGAGCTGAAACTTCTCCTAAACTGCAAAACTTTATAAGATTATGTTGTATGGCATTTGTCTGTAAAATATTTTCAGATTTTAATTAATTCTTAGTTGTATTTTTTTTATTTTTTTTTATTTTTTTTTAAGAGCTTGTATTTACTCTTTAATACTGTAATGATACAAATAAGAAAACATGGTATGATTGCAAATGAGACAACTCCCTTCCTGAGACCAAAAGTTGAAATGATGTAGAGATTAGTAGCTATAGTTTGGATTTTGAACAATGTGCAAAACTAATACTTATAACAAGCTATGATTTGTAATCTTTCAGAATCAAGTCCATGAAAAAATGGAAGAAATCAATCGAACTTTCTTCTTTCAAATTTACAATAACTACACCTTATAGTTTTACACAATTCCTATATTTCATAACATTAACAATTGACCTTCATTGAATTTTCAGTTACAAAACATGTATGTATTTCACAGTAATGTAATGTAATGTAATGAAGAAAAGGCAAGACCATTTTCTATTCTGTTTCATTTCCTTCAAGTCAACAGAAAAGTGTTTTCTTCTAACTTTCACTATATACATTTTTTTTAGCTTCTGAAGAAGATTTTAGTGACAGTTTTGGTGATTTTATTGGTGGACCATCTGCAAGTATGCCCACTCAACCAGAACCAGTTCAGCCTCCAAAGGAAGAAGTTGTAATTACTGATGACCAGCCCACAGTGGAAACAAATGGTAACCAGTCACCAAGGGGAGTTAATCAGCAACAAAAGGTTGAAAAGAAAGGTATTTAATGATTGACTCTGGAAGAATAATAAAAGAGTTTTCAAAATATGAAATTAAACTTGAAGAGACATTGTAAACATACCAGAATTACTTTTATTGTGTTGTCCATTAGGCAGCAACTTAAATTTAAGTCCAAATTGATTTCAAATAAAAAAAAAGTTTTATAATATTTATGGTCTGCCACTTACAGTAAAACAAACACAAAACAGAGTAAAATATATGAAAATAGTTATCTTTAATTTAACATGTTTTCATACAAAATATTGGCTTTGAATGAAGTTTATAAAAATGCTTTGACATAGAAACATTGCATTTAAGTAGGAAAATATATGAGTGTACCTTAAACTACTAGTCAAATAAAAAGATTCGTTGATGTGCTGTAGAAGGCATATAACCATACAAATTTGATATTTATAAATTTCAGTTGATATAAATACGATGATGATGGAATGTTCTGATCTGACAGCCCCAGTCAAGGCTAAAACTTTCCATAAACCAACTCTGAAGGAAGTTAACCCATCACATCATGGTCATACAGCAACACAACATGAAAGTAAACAGGCTAAACAATGGAAACAGATGAAAATGGAAGATTTAGGAGACATGTTTGTTGTAGAAGGTATGGTCAAATATATTATATAAAAAAACTTAGTCCAACACAAAATATGTTAAATCACAATTTTTTTATTTGTTATCTTCAAATGTATAAAAATATAACCAATGATGTCAAATAAGGAGATATGGTAACATTGCTGATGAGACAACTATCCACCAATTCCAAATGATATATATTTATTTAACTAGAGGGCACCATATGGCCTTCAACAAAGAACAAGACCCATTTAGTATGATCAGCTTTAAAACCTATACCTTCAAATTACAAGAATGTTGAATAAATATTTTTTTTTATCAATTCTGTTGTATATTTTGACAGAATTAGATCAGAAAACAGTGCACAAAGCACTGCATGACTACAGAATCTTAAAGATAAAATAATATGAACTCTACCAAAAATTTAGGTCTAAAAGGGGAGGGTCTCTGTTGTGCTGGAAGGATAAGTAATTGCTTTTCTGTTGGCACCTGTTGTATTGCTCCTTCTATTTTAATTGAATCACTAGATAACTCTTTTTATGGCCCCGCAACGAAGTTTTCGGTGCCATATAGTTTTACCCTTGTCCGAAATTCGGAAATTCTGTCTTTTCGAAATTCCATCATTCCGAAATTCTGTCATTCCGCAACAAACCATTATACAGAGTTTTTTTCTAAACGCCTTTAGATATTTGGCTGAGTTTTGGTTTGTGAGTTCACCATGATGAGTTACAGATCAAGTTTAAGTTTCGTTCCGCTCCAATAATTTTTTCTGAAATTACAGGCTTTGGACTTTGATAAGTTGTTGAAAATAACAGTTATACAGACTTTTTTTCTAAACAGTTTCAGATATTGGGCTGATTTTTTGTATGTGAGTTACTCATGATGAATTACAGATCAAGATAAAGTTTTGTTCCTTTCCATTGATTTTTGCCCAAATTAAGGGTTTACAACTTTGAAAATTGTTGAAAATCACAGTTATATATACAAGTTATATCACAGAGAAAAAAGGATTTATTTATATCATGCTATGTTTTCAAGGTTGTTGTATTTTTTATTTCTGTTTATGCCAGGACCAGCAATGATACCAGAAGAGCAGACACCTGATAAGACAACACCTGATAAGAAAGATTTAGGACTACCTCACTGGTGTAAAGATGAGACAAAGATACCCGAGCTATATAAACATGTACTGGAGGCCAGTGTTGTGTAAGATTTTTATGATTTTTTTTCACAGAAAGTTTGATGGCTGTACTGTACCAGGATGAATTTTCAGAAGGGAGATAGGGATTGAGAGGCACTTCTGTTTAAGTGTTAGGGTTGGCTATTATTTTAAAGGATAGATTTAACAATTTCAAATAGAATCATAATTGAATGCATAAAAAGTGCCTCATTACCTTCAACTGTCAACTTTGAGTTTGTGAGTTGGACCTCCACTATTTGTGACGCGGGATTGACGATTTTATGTAAGCGTGACACATAAAAGTAAAATTATTGTGGCGTGAAAACGGGAAATGAGGTCTTGCAGGACCTGGGAAATGACAAAAAAAGGAGAATTGCTTACATACACAGTGTAAGTGGGATACAGGAGTCTGACATAACAATAAGTGTGATCCGGGATTGGAACCCCCCAGTGAGACCCCCTTGGTGAGCAGTTTTTCACTCAGAAATGCCAGTTTTCCTGCCAAAGAATGTGATGTTCTCACAGGATACTCAAGCTCTTTCTACCAATAAAATTTCTCTGCCATGTTATAGCCAAGGTTGATGAAGTGGTACTTAACACCAACAAACAAATAAACAGATAAAAGCTTTGCATGCTTATAGTCTATTGAAAATAAAAGATATCAAAAGTATATTTAATTCAAATCAATGGATATTTGATATTCACAAAAAGTAGCAAAATTGTCATTGGTAAGACGAATGTGTTTGCCAAATATTCAATACACACCATTTTATTGTGTTCCCTATGGCATGTATGCTTAGAGTCAATAAAGACCTGAAAATACAATTTTATCAAATCAAATCAAATCAAATATTTTATTGTCATATAAACTTTACAGTTTGTGACCAACATATATTAACACAATAAACACAATAAACATATATACATACATATTAAACATACAAAATATGAACGGCATTAAAATTTATAACAACAAACAAGTTGTTAAGAGTCCCCTGCCCTCAGTTCTAATGACTTTTTCAAGAAGGATCCTAACTTATTTGTTTGTAAAGGCGATGATGGATTTAGTAAGTAATGAATTTTATCACAAGTTACTTTTGTAAAATAAATTTTACTTTCGTTTATTTACAGTGAAGATTTAATACAGACAGACCGTTTATATCCTATTCTTATACTGAGTGGTTTACCTAAGGAGGTTCTAGGTCAGATCTGGTCAATGAGTAATAAAATGACCCCTGGTCAGCTGATCAAAGAAGAGTTGTATCTAATCCTAGGATTTATTTTTCTGGCACAGGTAAGACATGTTGCATGAATATCTATTTAGTTTCTATAGCATATAGTGCAAAAAGTGGTACCAGTAATTGAGTAAGATCTCTTGATAATATTTAACTGATAAATGGACTTTGTTTTTTGGCATTTAAAGGGCATTAGCTGGAAAATTTATGCCCAATAAATTTCCAAACTTACAAATTTGATTTGATAAGTACTAAAATTTTATCAAAACTACAAAGTTTATAGAAAACAAAACACAATATTTGGAATCATGATGTAAAATCAACATTTCATTTGTTTTTCTCACTGAACGACATCGAAAAAAAACTATTGAGTAAACTTGAAATGCAATATTTAAATTTTGCAAATTTTAGAAATTCTAAAATGAATGCCATGTGGTCCCCAAATGTCTCTTGTGCCTTAAACTTGTTTTTATTTTTACAGAACCAGCAACTACTTAGTATTGAGTTACTGCATAGGATACCTCATGCTCCCAGTCCATTCTTAGCCCCACCTCAGCATTCTAGTCAACCCAACCAATTCAGTCCATCTCCTGCTCCACTAAATAATCAACTTACCACCAGTCAGACGTCAAATGCTCAACCATGCCAGCCAGCAGGGATACCATTAGGTGTAAATACAGTAATCAGTCAGATACCACCAATATCAACAGTAACTTCATCTGGGCAGACGACAGTCGGCATGACAACTAGTGGTAGTCAGGGGCAGATAACTCCTATTCCTAGTCTACCCGGACCTATAGCTGGTCCCAACACGGATAGTTGGCATTCACATAATATAGGGGCTCCAGTAATTAGCCAGGGAGCTGCTGTTAATCAGACAACAATTGGCAGTAATCTCAGCATGGGTGAGGACGATGACTTTGCTGATTTTCAAGAGGCTCCAAAAATAACAAATGGTGAGTTTTTAAAACACTTTGAAAAAAAGTATAGTCTTATACACAAGCTTTGATGGTAAAATTATATCATCTCCAGTCTTTTATAATAATCACCTTTTTCTGACTTGTGAACAAATGCTTACTGTAAATTCAGAAATTATTGCAATCATTTATTATTGTTTTTTTAATATATGTGTAAAAGATGCATAATAGGTCCTCTTGTCCGTTGGTACATATGGATGTTATAACAAATATGAATTGTTGATATGCGAAATTTCTTCTATGGAAAAAGATAAATATTTAGTAATGTGACCTGAAATATTGATTTTAATATTTGATTAATATTTAAACAAAATAACTGATACAGTGTATATAATTCATTTTAAGAAATTGCTAAAGTGAAAATTACCAAACCAATTGCAGCCAAAGAAAAGAAAGTGAAACCTGTGTCTGCTAAAGAAGACAAGAAGGAGTGAGTTATAGATCCATGGATTTGGAATGACATTATTTGAATAGAGCTATTTCTCTTGGTTGTCTTTTTTGTAGAGATGAAAGGGGTTTTACTATCTGATAAGAGATCTTTACTAGATTAAAGCAAGTAATTATAAGCAGTGCTAAACAAGATACAAATTGTTTGGAAAACTCTTTTTCAAAAGTCTAACTGTCATGATATCAAGTTGAATTTTTGCTGATTTATGATTTATATGCACACTTAATAAACACCTCCAGAATGTGACAAAGGAGAAGTAACTCTTGCTCAAGTTTGGTCTTTTGAAACAACCTTATATCATGTCTTTTAAACTATAAATAGTTGAGTTAAGTTTGCATCATGATTTCTTTTTAGGGAAGTTATCTAAAAATAGTTGAATGCACATGTGCTCATGTAGGAAATTTAGATATCAGAATGTCATTTCAGATATTGTTTTGAATTATACAAAAGAGTTATTTTCAGGAAAATTGATTTATGAATTATAATTTATTCTGAAAATTAATTTCTGGGTTAGCAGCCTATTTGTTAGGTAAATGATGTGTTGTTTGCATCTATAGGAAAGCAACTATTTAATCTAGACGTCACCATACAGTATTCAGCAATAATAAAGATTTGTAGAAAAAATGAAGTATAAAAATAAATCTAAAAAATATATCTAAAAAAGAGTTGGAAAAATAACACAAGTTGAAGAAAAACAACCATACCATGGCAAACAACCAAACATGAACGAAAAAGACTAGCAAGTCTTTAAAAACTAAAGTCAGAGCAACACAAAACCCATCAAATTACAAGTGTGATCACCGATGCTTCAAAAGGGTATACAGATTCTGCTCCACAATTGGCAGTATAAGAAGTATAGTTTGTAATATAAAAAACTGTTTTATTTTTTTTTTTAATTTCGAACAACTTTCTTAAACATTCACTTTATTTTTTACATGTACATTTTTTCTTTATGTATGAACACTTACAATTTTTTACTATATTTTAACTTGCACTTTTTTTTCTAATACAGTTACCTTTATTCTGTACCACTGCCAGATGATGACCTTCCTGAGCACCAGCTCTCTACAGAACAACATTACTCTAATGTCAGTAACTTCTTTGGAAGTGATGATTCCTCAGGTAATTCGCAAGTTATAAATTGAGCATCTTTTTCTATTGTAATTTCCTGTTGATATTTAAATTCATTTGAAAATTTTTGCTTTTCCCTTTTTGTTATATGTTTTTGCTTTTTTCTAGATTTTAACCCCCTTAAAGAAAGAAAAGGTAAACAGAGAAAATCTTACTCTAAAAATTCAAATATAAGGATGTATACTGGCTGAATAGCCAACTTAAAATCAGTACATGTAATTTTGATAAATTTTAACCCCCCAGAAAGAAGTAAAAAATGTAACAATGAAAATCTTACTCAAAAACCTGAAATATAAGGATTTGTACTAGCAGAATAGCTGAGTTAAATTCAGTAATTACACAGCAAAAGAATACTATAAACTTGTAAATAATATGTATATGTTTTATAAACTCTGACAGAATGCGTTACTGACAAATGCTCCGACACAGTTTCAGCAGTTCCCAAGAAAGTTCTAAGCCAAACTAAAGGTAGTACTGATGCTAAAACCCTGCATGATTTTGGGATCTAGTCTGATTTTCTTTTTATAGATGTGTATCTTATCTACTAAAACTTTTTGTGGTGGAAATTGTATAATTACTTAATATAATTTTAATACTCACTTTGAAACTGAAATGACATATTGAATCATTTTTCTACCAAATGTCCAGTAGTACACTTATTCTAGAATGATATTCTTCTTTCACTTTGTTAACAAAGCCATGTTCTTTTTCTTGAAAAATATTTATGTACACATTCTTGACTTTGCAACATCAAATGTCTTTTGAACAAGGTCTTGAATCAAAATTGTATTTTTTGTGTAAGTTGCATTGATCACTTTATATTAAAACTTGTTCAATCGTTTTAAAAAACAAAAATGTATTTCTATATGTGTTATTACTCTTTAAATTGTGAAACTTGTTTTTATAAAGAAGAATTTGATCTTTTTCAAATAAAAATTCTGAATTTTTCTGATAAAATGAAAATAATTCTGTCATGCTCTATTCTCGTTTTAACATGGAAAGCATAATAACTCAATATTTCACATCTTGTTCCCTCTCAGTTTTTAAAAGGTATTAACATATATAATATAATCAGAATGGAAATAATGAATGTGTCAAAGAGACAACAAACAACCTGACCGATTGCCAAAAAACAGCAAAAGGCCCCAAATGAGTCTTCAACACAGGGTAAAAAAATCAACACACTGGGAGGCGGCTTGAGCTGGCCATTAATAAACAAAGTGTGTACTAGTTCAGTGAAAATGGACATCACACTATAACACTCCAAAACATATACCTACTCATGTTAAAATGAGCATACACATGATATCAAAGAATAATTTCTTAAACAGATTCAGGTGGATAAGAAAATAAAAATATTTGGTAAAAAATGAAAATCTATAATGCAATAATAAATTTCTTTTACTAAGTTAAAATGAGGTTTTATGTTGTTGTTTGTTTGTTTTTTTTTTTTTTTTTTACATATATCTTGATTGTTTTGTGCATGTGAACCATTAAGGAAATCAGACTTATCCCAGCCTCCTATCAATGCCTATGGTCCCTTTATACCGCAATGTCTAATAATGCCTTGATTTAAATAGATAAAGAAAAAGTATTGGGGTGACTGACATTGTTTGCTGCTGTTTTTTGTCAATTGATACAAGTTTTTTCCTTTAAAACATTTTATCATTTTTCATGAATTGTTTTTTCTAAATATTTTTGATTGGTTCACACTAATTTTTCCCAAAGATGATTTAAATTTTTAATATCAGTCAAATCAACATATAGTTATTTATTTTAAGGTAGAACTAAACTTTTAGACTTGATTGGAAAAGGTTTGATAATTTAATGTCCATTGTGTATTTACGAAATAAAAGGATAAGTCTACAAGCAAAGGAAGGGACATGTTAATAGACAAATTGTGTTGAAGCTTTATGAAATGATGATAAACAAAACAAAGCCTTTTACAATTTTGCCTTCATGAATGCTATGTTTGCTTGAAAAATATAATACCCAGCTTTAAATGACATCTTTACAGTTGGTTGAAGAAGTTGCTGATGACAAAATAAACAAAACAATCTGAATGCCAGGTTGAGAATTTGAAGAAAAAATGGAAAAGCTTTAAACATTAACTTAAGGAAATTCATTGAATATTAAGAATAATATTTGATGAATACTTTTAATACCATTTTTATAGTATTTTTGGGGTCCATCAAGCTTTGGCAAAAGAACTTTAAACCTTTAGCATTGGTTTTATTATTAGAATTTTATATGATTTATGAACAGTTTAACATGATATTTGATATGCATTGCATTGTTTAAAAGTTTTATCTGTATATTGTTTATGGCAAGCAGTAATATAATGCAAAGCAGTACACAAGACCGCTTGCACAAAACCCTGATTATTTAACCATTTTTATCAATTTTCTTGATAGTGGTCAATAATGTTGCAAACCCTTTTCAAATATTATTTTCAATCTTGAAATGATTTATGATGATCAATGTAAAACCTGAATTGCTGTTTCACACTTCAAGTTGAAAATTTTACTGACCATATTTTAAAAGATTTTTTTAATAATCACATGGAGATGCAGGGTAGTCCTCAATGAGTAGATTGTGATGGAAAAATGGTCATACTGAAAGATAAAAGAAAAAAATTTAAGAAAAAAGGAAGTTATAATTTGTTCTTATGTGATTTTCCTTATTAACCATCACTACAATAGACTGACTGTATATTGAATTTTAAAGATATTTTGCTTCTATTCCTCTTCAGTAGGTAATGCATGATCAGAACACACCTTTGTAGAACTAATTACTCAGTTCTAATAAGCATTTAGTAGTCACTAGTGTATTTAAATGTAATTTTTTATGATATATATTTTTTTTTTAAATTTTATTCTTTGATTACTTAATAAATAGTCCCCCCCAAAAAAGAAGAGCCGTCTGGCACAGCTTGTCAGTCCAGTAAAAAGCAGGCCTTACAGTGACCTATAGTTGTTAATCTCTGTGTCATGTTGGTCTTTTGTGGATAGCTGTCTCATTGGCAATCATACCATATTTTCTTTTTTATATTGTTATTCATATCACATTAACTGCCTGCATAAAACTTGTGATATACCTGTTACAACTATTACCTGTTAATATAAGCTTTATTAATTTTAATCAGATTGGATCACTATCATGTATGTAAATACTGTGAAACAAACATCAAAACAAAGCAAATTATACAAAGAAAGAAAAAAAATGCCACTTGTCTAGCATACATGGAGGACATTACATGTAAATAGAAGTAAATGCCAGGATAAAACATTATTATGCTTTAATTCAAAGTTTAAAAGAGAATCCACCTTTTTACTTGTAGGGGCCTCAACACCAAACAGTATGGATGATGATTTTGATGATTTTAAATCTGCAGGCAGACCTAGTGACAGTAGTCAGTTTACATCATCAGAACAGTCGGAGAATGAAGACTTCAAAGTTTTAGAGTCTTACCTGGACGACTTTAGTAATAAAAAGAAGGATGTTGAAAAACAGGAGAGTCCATTGCATAAGCCGATATCAAAAACTACAAATTTACCACCAACAGCATATAACAACAGTGTTAAACCTATACCAGCTATCAAAAGTCTTTGGCCTAAACCAGACGACAAGAAAAAAGCAACACCCACCCCAAAGGCTGTTACGTTAACTAAAACAACTACATTTTCACCACAGTCATCAGATTCTGAGTTTGCTGACTTTCAGCAGGCTCCTCAGGTTGTTCCCAAGGATGATAATTTGTCAGCTTCTAAAAGTGCTACTGACCTTATTGGAGATGAGGACAAGTATGCAGCATTTAGGTCATTGGAGACAATAGATACATCTGGTCCGTCTATTTTTGGTACTGAGCAGGATGATGAAGGCAATGAGGCTGAGGATGAAGGAGAATGGGCAGATTTTCAAAGTACAGAAACAATTGTTGCAGGTGATCAGAGTTTGTCAGATAATTTGTTTGATTCCGCAGCAAATTCAGATTCAAATAATGATTGGTCAGGTTTCAGTGGTTCAGCAGGTCAACAACTGGAAGGAGATTTGATAAATAATCCAGCAGTGAATATAACAGCCAATGATGATTGGTCAAATTTCTCAACAGCAAATCAGAAAAGTGAAGGTGATGATTGGGCAGATTTTCAAGGGCCTTCTAAAAATAGTGTTGACAGTACATTAACAGTGACATCATCCATGGATGAAACACCTGCACCAATAATTTCTGTAAGTCAGTCAGACTTGGTCACTGTGAAAAAGAAGAATTTACAACATAATGAAATCTTGGGACTTTTTAAACCCAGAGATGACCCATCTGTTTTGACTTCATATAAACTTCCAGACATATCTCAAGATGATAGTGAAGGCACAGCTAAACAGGACAAATCAGGATATCTTGAAACATCCATAGACCATCCAGCACCTTTTCAACAAAACTTTCCCACTGCAAAGGTAGACAATAACCCACCACAAAACATTCCAAAGTTATCCGTTGATGATGATGATGACCTTTTCAGAGTTCCGCCACCCATGGATGAGGGCGTAGATGATGAAGATGAATATGGTGATTTTAGTCGAGGATATGACATTGATGATGTTACACACACACCTCCCCAACAATTGCAAGAAAAGAAGAAAATTTACTCCATGTACGGCATGGAATTCACAACACAGTCCAAATCTACGATTGAGAAAACTCACAAAAAAACAGACTCTGATTCCTCAAATCAATTTAATTTTGCCACTGACAGTTTACAATTTGACACTAAATTAAACAAAGGACTTAAACAAGAGGATACAAACTCAGTTTCAAGTTTAGAACTGCCATTTTCTAAAAACATTCTTAATGTGAAGGACAGTGACTCAGTGTCTATTTCCAGCAATGAATTTGCTGCAGATTTCCCTCAAATAAAGAGTTTACCAGACTCCAAATCTATTGACAGTTTAGATTTGAAGATTTCTGAACCAAAGTCTGGTGAAAGTAAATCTGCTGATAGTTCTGACATGGAAGAGAAATCAGAAAATGATGAACAGAAAGAAGAAATGGATGCAGAAAAAGTTACAGAAGAAATAACTAGCAAACCAGGTAATATGAAGCACAACTGATTCTTAGTTGCTCCTGAGTAAGGGAGACAATTTGATAATTTTTTTTATCTTTCTTTTTAAAAAGACTGATATGAGTTTGATATTCTTTTGATACATGTAGTATGACTGTTAAACTTATCTGATTTCTTCAACCCATTGGGACAACCTACTTTATATTAAAATACACTATAGAAAATCACAAAATTTTAAAATCATGAATCACAAGTGCTGTGGAGTATGCATAAATTAGGCAGTACCAGTTCTATTCTAGATGGTATTCTAGCTATTAAAAGTTTAAAACACAAACACTTCTTTCAGTCTAAATTCCCTCTTCCCTGTTTTGCTGTGAACTAAGGTACTTAGTTATTGCTTGGCATTTAAAGCTCTAACACTTTGATGTAAGATCCTGACATAAAATGCTTTTGGAATATTCAAAACCACCATTTCAAATTTTTAATCATTTCAGATGTAACTAGTTTTGGAGGACCTACCACTACGCCTGTTCCATTGTTTGGAGACAGATACAGTGGCATTATAGGGGACATAACAGTAAGTGTACAGTGGAACCTTCAATTATAGCTGTGCTGAAAATCTCCATTGAAAGTTCATGATCTAAAAAGGTCGGCTTTTTAGTTCTAGTTTTTATACCCCCACTTTAAAAAAGGGGGGTATACTGTTTTACCTCTGTCTATCCTTCTGTCAGTCTGTAGGTCCATCCGTCCCATGAATATTTTTTGTCACATTTTTCTCAGGAACTACGAAAATTTCTGAAATTTGGTTTCAGGGTTTATCTAAGTCAGCTATACCGTGTGATGCACTTTCAGATTGATCACTTGACAACTTCCTGTTTACCGAACACTTGTATGATTTTACACATGATAACCAAGTTGAAAATTTTCGTCACATTTTTCTCAGGAACTACAATACAAGGATTTCTGAAATTTGTTTCAGGATTTATATAAGTAAGCTATACTGTGTGAAGCGTTTTCAGATTCATCACTTGACAACTTCCTATTTACCGAACACTTGCATATTTTTACACTATTTATATTATCCACTTGCGGCGGGGGTAACATCAGTGAGCAGTAGCTCGCAGTTTCACTTGTTTTCTATTTGTTTCCATTGTAAAATTATCAACATTTCTCTTGTCCTCGAGTGACATGTTGTCAATCTTGCTTGATTGCTAATGTTGGTACCAAATTTTATGGTTTGAGACATGATTTGTGGATGATTCATTTAATGGGTTTGCCACAGTTTCCATAACAGGAAATTGGATGTTTGTACTTTGTGAAATGCTTAGATTTGTGGTTCACGTATAACTACAAAATTCACAACAAATTTGCACCCCATGAATGAAAATGGAACCAGAGTACATACAGTATGCATATGGTCATATGAATTCTAAATTAGAAATTATATAATATCTGAAAAAAAGGAAAAAAAATCACACGCAACTCACACATACTTAACAAGCCTTAAAAAAACATGAGTTTAAAGGTTATAATGAAATGTCAGTAAATAAAAATACATACATTTATTCTGACTTAAATAATCAACATAACCTTGTACATCTGTATTTCCCATTTAAAGTCATAAGAAACCTCAAATAAAAAAAAAATAATGCATAAGTTTTTTTTATAACTCAATGGATAGTTTTCATTATAAAACTTATGTACATATACTTTTCTTCTGAAGAAAATTCTTTAATTTATTCATATTTAGAAGAAGTTTACTTTATTTTAATTGCTTCCTTCCAGGAAGCAATTTCCCCAACATATTTTTCCGTAATATGCAAAGTGACCTCAGTGTGACCCATCTTGTAAAAATCCGGTAATCACAATACGCATGGATGTCCTTAAAATAAACTATTATCTTAATTTAGCTGTTAAACACGTGCTCGATTTCCATGCTTTGTTGTTGATTTTTTGTCGATTGTTGACAAACAGGTGACAATCGATTTACTTCGGCTTCAAAACACAAACTTTAATTACCTGCCATATTTTCACAACACTGACCAATTGAAAAAAAAATTGATGATTATACGAAATTTACACGAAAAAAATGATAAATTAATTATTCGTGCACAGAAGACTAAGTTTATAATGTTTGTATGCATTGGTTCAAGAATTGAAAGAAAATTATTTTTCACTGGTCACTCGTTTCTTATGACTTTAAAGCCATTATTGAAGTTATATATATATTATAAATTAATGAGAGATGTGAAAACGTTATTTGCAGGGTTCTGACAAATATGCATATGAATGGCAGAGATGTTTAGAGAATTGTCACAGCAACATTAAAGAAGCTAATAACATATTTAACTCTATCAGCAGTTCTGGTGTCTGTAATGAGGTCATAAGGTCAGATCAAGGAACAGAATATGTACAAGGTAAGTAGGTCATGTATATTACTGTGGATTCATTTATTTTCGTGGGTACCAATTTTCGTGGTTTGAAGAAAACTTACATATTCGTGGATATTCAATTTCGTGGTTTTGGCAAAGTCTACACTTATTCCTTTAGAAAATTTGTTATTCCTTGAATATTTGAATTCATGGTTCTCCTGTACCCATGAAATCCACGAAATTGGTATCCATCGAATATTAATGAATCCACAGTATTCATTTTAAATATGAATAAAAAACTATAATAAGAATGTATATATATAGTCAAAATGCCACATAATTTAGAAAGCATGGCCAAATGTGCTTGCTTCTAAAGGAATCTAGCAAAGGTAGCATTAGCTGTTGTCTGAATTCTGCTACATTGGAGAACAAAATAGAAATAATACAGGTTTTAACATAAAAAATTGAACTGAAATCTGCCGTATTTGTTAGAGGCCAGTAAGTAGTAGCATTGAGACCTTCAGATTTTTTTATATCATTATGATAAATGGACCAGAAAAAGAACAACAAATATTGCATGGAAGATATATACTTTCACAGTTGCATAATGGTTAATTAAGTCTGATATTGCATACAGTATTAAATTGATATTATTGTAGTGCTCATATGACATGTATGACCTCTGGTTCTAGATGTGTTAATATTTTTTAAGTTAATACTAAATTTAAAAGTATGAATAAATATTATGTATGATACAGGGTACATAAAAGAAAATACAATAGACTGCATCAATAACATTAAAGGTACCAATTTTCTTGCACCAGATGCGCATTTCGACAACACATGTCTCTTCAGTGATGCTCGTGACCAAAATATTTGAAATCCAAAGCTTATATAAAAAGATGAAGACATCAACATCAACATCAAACATGATGTCAAACATCAACTTGTAACATATATATATACAACTTACCTAAAAAAACATACTAACAAACACAAAAAATCATTTTTTAAAGATGGTCAGACCAATAACAAAATAAAAAAGTCACATAAATTAAAGCATGGTAAAAAAAAAAGTATTTAAATTCAAAAATAATGTACAAATATATGGCACTGTTATTTTATTGTTATTTTTGAATATAGAAAAATAAAATTCTATGTACATACCTATTGCTTAAACTTTTAATATGATTACAGGTATAGTGGAAATATACAGGATTGTATGTAGAATAACAGTTGCCATGAAGTCAGCAGGTAAGTAAAGGATAGTTAATTGATATAGAGAATATTTTAATAATTTAAATTGATATATATAGATATGAGCTTGTGATAAATTTTTGAAAATCTATAGATTTCCAATAGTAAGCTTAAGACAACTGAAAATAAACATGATTGGTACAAATTTTCATGGATAAAAATTTGTATTTTATTATAGATATTTGATTTCGTGTTTTTACCAAATGTGCAATGAATCCTAACAAGAAAAATAAATGAGTCCATTGTATTTTATTACTAAAAAAAGAAATGCTGAACTATACATTTTGAAATATTGAAACCAACACAAATATCATCTTGTTTAACACTGTTGTTTTAATGTTGTAAGTTTCCTGGTAAAAGTATTTATCATTGACATAACATTATATAAAATGTAATGAGAAATTGACTTTCAAGAATAAATACATGATCATTTAAAGGGAAGTAACTCTTGCAAACTATGTAAACAATTTGTAGGTATTCCAAATTAAAACAGTTTCATCTGATACTACTGGATTTTTCTGTTTTTCTGTCAATCTTGGCTATAGATGGCTTTCTAAATTAACATTAATTTTGTTATATATATTTTCAGCTTTAAGTACTGACAAGCTAGGTCAGGTATTGAAGGATGTTGATCTAGTATGGAACAACCTTGCTGCCTTTTTAGTAGGGGGTAATATTATGGTATGTTTAATCATTTAATTTTTGAAGTGCAATTTTTTTTCAAATTGTATTTAGTTTATAATGTATTTGTGCATACAGTCTGAAACTTTTAGTTTTAGCCATTAAATATATCATTGAAATTGTTATTATCATTGTTATATATTGTTTGTTATAACTAGTAAGATATTTTTAAAAAGGGTTTAGAAAATATCTATGTGTATGAAATAGTTATGTTTTTTCTAACAAGTTTTTTTTTTCACCAAAGGAGCACAACTGAAATGAACATACATGTACATGAATACTGGCATCTTGATTTTTTTAGTTAAGAAAAATTCTGAATAATTTCTGACTGTAAAGACCAAGAACAGCAATAAAAGCACCACACTTTTAACATATACAAAAAAATGAGATATGGTATGATTACCAATGAGAAAATTATCCAACAGGGACCAAAAGACTAAGTTATAGGTTAGCAGATAAAAGTTTGTTTATATAATGCAGTGATCTGGAAGGTTTTTTTCACTATGGGCCCAGGGCCCCTCAAAAATAAATTCAATGGGCCATTTTCAAAAATAATGGGCCATGTTGTCAAATGAGTGGGCCATTCGAATTGACTTCTGTAAAAAAATAAAAAGTATCATTATTTTCTCATGTTTTGGAAAAGAGGTGTTGGTACAAGTTTACCTTTATGATTTTAAATAATATTGTTCCTGTGATTCTGTAATTTCAATGAATATACAATAACTTCTTCCAAAACGGACAATATTAAAGATAAACCCTTATTTACAATGTTTAAACTGTTACTGTTGCCTTGGCTTGTTCATGTTCATGTTTTTTTAACATTAAATTTGGGTCTTCGTCGATACCATACTCATCCCAGACGTTCCGTATTAGAGGACATTTCAGGAACGTCCTCTGCACTTCTTGTATTATTATTATTACTTCATCAAGATGACAAGAATAACAGTAGAGAGTACCATTAATTGATAGAACAAAACAATAATGCGCTGAAGTCATGTTTACAAAATGTCAAAACGAGCCAAAGACCAAAAAATTACAAGGACAGTTAAGCGCCTTTTATGGGGACAAAAACTATATTCATAAAAAGGCTTCAGGGGTTTTCAATCGAAATAATAGCAAGCTAAACTAAATTAAAAGATTATTATTAGAGTTAAATCTCGTCTGTAATAGCCAAATTTCACAAATGTAAAGTTGTTTATAAAAAATTATATCATGAATGATGGTTAATTGCGTTTTTTGGGTTATCAGATAAACCGCATGGTTCTATTATTACCATAGGAAAACACCAGAGACATTAAACCGCATGGTTCTATTAATTTACCATAGGAAAACACCTGAGACGTCCTAAAAATATATAGGTGCTCCTATGATTGGAGGAACATTATACAGTTGTGTACACACACATGGCGGCACGGAACACGATCGGAAAACTATTTGACGATATCTAAACGTTTCGAAACGATGTGAAAAATATCGTGCGCCACGTGGGCGCTTACATTTGTCACTCTATGCGCCATTTCTGGTGAATATGCGCTATAGGCGCAGGGCGCACGTCCTTCCCGATCACTGATAATGTTATGTCAATGAAGTTTCAAATAAAGCAAAAGTAAAAAATATTTAAGGAACTAATCTTTTACTTTAGGCTCCTAAACAACACCTATAAATTAACATGATTTTACATTATTTCACATGTGAATTATCAGTTTTTATTGAGAGAAATCACAGTTTTTCATTGTAAACAAATGTAATCATTATATTTATTTTCTTTTTTTAGCCTGATGACAATGAGTTAAGTTTTAAGAACTGCCTTCTGAAGTCTGATGATGCAGCATCCCAGATGAGATCTTGTGGAGTATGTCTGTTAGACGTGGATGTCAAGAGTAAAGATTTTAACACAGAGGAGGAAGCTTCCAAGTTGACATATGGGGGTAGACAGTATCACGCTACATGTGCTAACTTTTGGGTGAACTGTGTTGATTCAATGTTACCTGCCCTGAAATTACCAGAATTATTATGATGTAAAATTTAATATGTATTTTGTTAAAAAAATTGAATATGATCGAATCCTGCCATTAATGTCATATTAGATTGAGGGTTATTCCATTAAAATAGATGTGATGTGGTAGGAAGGGAAATTCTATTTTTGAATATGGGTCGTGAATCATTCATGGTTGGGTGTCCATTTGATGTATTAGATTTACCCAAAGAAAATATTTTCGTTGTAAGGGGATTTTGGAAGTCCTTTCCTAACCTTCCACACCTATTTAACAAATATGCCCTTAAAAACATGATGCTTACAGACATTTTAAAGGATAATTGACTTCATGAAATTTTGTTTTTCTTCATTTTTTGGCTTTAAGGTGGTACCTTACACAATGACTAAAATTAATTTGACTTGTTTAATTTTTATAAAATTTTGACAAAATATTTACTATGATCCTTTGACAAAAACATAAAAATTTCCAAAAACTTGAACCCATCACTTTCTCAGAGAACTTGGTTGGATATATAGCAGTTTGAAAAACACTAATTTTGATGTTTGAGAAGCTTGATATTTCCTTAACTATCTATACAACTTAATTAAAACGTTAAGCTAATTTTACAGAGTCATCTCCCTATAGTGTTAGGTGCCACCTTAAATTATTATATAATAAGATCTTTTGTAAAAGTTGAAAAGCATTTTTATTGTCATCAGTAAATTTATTTTTTAATTTTTCAAAAAATTAAGTGCAGAAAACAAGATAATCTTTTTCTTAAGAATTATTAGATTGGAATTAATAAAACAATATTTCTTTGAAAAATAGATAATCATGAATTAATGTATGAATTGTGGAAGATATAATCATTAACGTTGAGTTGTACAACAGGTGGTTTATCCTGTATGATATTATAGATATATTTGTTTCCAATAAACTATTTATTTTGTAATGAAGCATTTATTTCATAAAGAAAAATAATCTGTAACACTGTGCCTACTAAGTTAGTTAGTTTTTGTTATTAGGTCAATATTTCAGAATCTTTGGTATCAAAATGTTGAGAACAATAAATTTAATTTATTTAAACTTGTGTCTATGTAACCTACATTTTATTCATGAGTGACTTTTGTAAAGTTATGCTTTTTGTTTCATCTTTTGTCTCTAACTTTATGTTAATCCTAGACATTTTGTTATTGCAGTACTCATTTATGATAGACAACTGATTACCAACACTAAGGTCTCTGTGACTTACATTTTTAAGCATCTGTCTTGCATTAAGTTTGTAAATTGTGTGCCTTTTTGTTAAAATTAATCTATTAATTTTAGGTTATTTGTAACATTCCAATTATTTGTTTTTATAGTTGATGACTATAGTATAATTAACTATTTGCATTAATTAATCGCCAGTTCCTTCTGTTGCTGAGCACATATTTCAATTTAGATGCAGGTTTTATGTACAAAAGGGAACCCATCAAACACTGATATATTAGTTTAGTTTCCATTGGCTCTGATCAACTTAATGACAATTTTTATTTAATATCATTTGATCCTTATGGATTTAGAGCAAATTTCATCTTGATCTAAACGTAAATGGCAAAAAAGAGCTTTGATTAATCAACTAATTCAGTTTTGTAAAAGTACCTGTTAAAAATGATAAATTCTTTCAAGGACAAAACAAAGATTGAAGAGGAAGAGTAAAAACACTTAACCACTATTTATAAGAAAATATCTTTGTATTTAGCAACTGTATAAATGTTCTATTTATTCTATAATTAACTCTATTTTTAGAAGTGGAATGAAACATATTATTTCTGTATTTACCATTATATAAATAACACATAGCTGAGAGGGTGATAGAGCAGATTGGTACCCCGAGAAAACATTGTCAACCGCGGCGAAGCCAAGGTTGACAATACCTTTTCAAGGGGTTCCAATCTGCTCTATCACCCTCTCAGCTATGTGTTATTTAATTTATTATACTGAATGTCCTATAAATTTTGGCTTTTACAGATTAATTTTATTTTAAAAGTATTTTCTAACGTTACGGGTATTAGAAAAAAACAACTTCATTGTTCTTTGAATAATCGATTTCTGATTGGTCTAGACGAGAGGGTAACATTAAAAAAAATTGTCACCCGCTCAGCCATGTGATAGAGTAAATTGACACCCTCGTCTTAGCCAATTAAAATATGGCATTTTAACGTGAAGTATAATAAAATTAATTGTTAAATAACTACAATTTCATACAGAATTTTTTTACGAAGTCATTATTGTAATGTATGTGACAACTTGTAAAAAAGATGGTTACTTTACACTATATATTTTCTTTGTGGTTGTCATGTTAATGATAAATACAGAAAAAGGAAAAAAATAGACAATTCAAATGTAGGATCACAGTTAGATGAGCAGATCTAATTGTATGATGTAAGGATGACTCAATATAGAATAATAGGGAGTTTCGTTTTTGATACTGACTATATCATGTGGAATATCTAGACGAGCCTGTTTTTAGACATATTCCACATGATATAGTCAGTATCAAAAACGAAACTACCTATTATTCTGTTTATCGGTAATTATGACGTCACACAATGTATTGCCTAATATTTTCAGTGATACAGCCAGTACGCTGATACTCGAAAATATTAGGCAGTAAGATCAAGGGGAAAATATACGAATTACTGATAAAACCCTTTATTTAATAGGTTTACAGAGTAGTTACAGAAATATTATTTGTTTAAATGTGTATGTTATTCTCAAATATGAACAGTGCAATATTGTTGTTTTGTAATGTTTGTTAAATTTCCCATCATGTTTTGAAACATTGAAACATAGTAGTTATTAAATTATGGAAAAGAAAACAAGTATACTGCTTTGTTTGTTTCTTTTAACATTTGTAATTTGTCTGTAGGCTTAACTTTGTAGCAATTTGCATAGCCTTGACATGTGTTAAAGAGAGGCGAAAGATACCGAAAGGGACATACACACTCATAAGTTGAAAAAAACCCTGACAATGCCATTTCAAATAGATAAAGATCAAAAGACAATTCTAACATGACATCATTCAAATGCTATGAGTACACACCCGTGGTAAAATATGAATATATTGTTAAGGCTGTTCCTATTGTATTTCCACGTGATATGTTTTTTAAAGAATGAGCTACCAGATGTCATAGAACAACGACGTTATAATTTTACGGGAAAATACACGCTTGTGAAACTGAAAATCATCACAATAAGAAAATGTAAACAAATGATTCTAAAATGTGTTATGATAGCATTTGTATACATATGAGACATATACGTACACTAATCATTTAGATTAATCCAAATTTATCTAAATATGTTATTGTAAATAGTTAAAGCATCATCATTTACTTAGTTTGCTCCTTTATTTAACGTAAATTTAATAGTGAGTTTATTTACGGGAACGGCAAAAAATGCCATCACCTAGAACGCTTCGATCTAAAACAACTACCGTATTTGTCCTATTAGAATCGAAACAATTCATGGGGGCTTAACAAAATGCCGAAATCCAAGGAAAATCCAAGCGGACAGATCATTTTGGTCTCTTGTGGACAGTTGTCTGATTGGCAATCATACCACATCTTCTTTTTTTTTTACATGATAATCAAATGGCAAAATCACAAGCTCAAACACATCACATGAATTGTTTTGCGTTATTCGAGTGAACTTTCCACAGCATAAAACCTGTTAAATGTCTTTGCTTTCACGGATGACGAGTTTGATTTTGGAAATTAAAGAATAAAAAAAAAAAGATTTTCAGTATGACATGTATGATATACTGTTTGGCAAAGATGAAATTTTATACGCCAGACGCACGTTTTGTCTTCAAAAGACTCATCAGTGACGCTCGGATCAAAATAGTATCAAAGCCAAACAAGTACAAAGTTGAGGAGCATCTAGGACCCACATTTCAAAAATAAATAAGGAAAGTCAGAGACAATAACAATCAAAACCAAGGAGTAAACAAAGACTCACAATACCAAAGGACATTTACATCAACAGTTATAAAAAAATAAATAAGAATCAACACGAACTCCACTAAAAACCGGGAGGGAAATCAGGTGCTCCAGATGGGTAAGCATTTCCTGCACCGTATACGGCACCCGTCGTGTTATTTCTTTGTTGTTGATAGGAAGTTATTATGACTGAGGAAAAATATCAGAAATGATTTCTGACATTTTTGTCATAATGGCTAATCAGCTCATGATGGCGACCGTAAAATTTCTTGAATGATGACCTTAATTTTGATTCATTCATAGCCCTGTCTTCAAGGTTGAGCGGTAAATACCGCCCCCGGTATTTACCAGTGGTATTTACCGCCCCGGACAATACTCCCCAAGTGGTCAATACTGGTCAATTGAAATTTTCATGGTTGTTTTTGCTATTTATTGAAGTAAAAAGTTGATAAAAAGTCAAATATATTTTAATTTCTATCTTTAGTCATGGGTCAGTTCATATAAATGAATGCATTTTTAATGTTTTATTCATATTTAACACTTTTTCTTTGTTATTAGTTATGATATTGCATACTTTTAGATGTATATATATTAAAAAATTAACATATTTCAACATATTTAATATTATAAATTAAAATAATGTTTTATTCAAAATATAAGATTTTTACAGGTAAATAAAATTACAGGTAGATAAAACTACAGGTAAATGAAGTCACAGGTGTGTTGCTACATACCACCTGGCATTGCCTAAGGTGTGAAAATTTAATTCCTAAAACAACAGACCCCAATAAATGTTGACAAAACTTAGGTTGAAAGTAATAAAAGTGATATTTGAAGAGTCCCTAAAACAATAAAATACTTCCTGTCTATTCAGCTGTGAGACAAAAATCTTCTTCATGCTAGAAATGGAAAGTTTTAGGGACATTTACTCTATGGCTTCTGTAATTTATGGTTTTAAAACAAAAAAAATATAAAAGGTAGCATAAATTTTACCTATTCATAATAGATTTTTACATACACATAGTACAACCACCTCGACATTAACTACCATAATGAAACCAAAAGACCCAATTTGGAGCTTCTATACCATATTAGAAGAAAACAATAAGACAAGTGCAAAATGTAATGACTGCAATGTAATAGTCAGTGCAAAAGCACCAAGACTTCGAAGCCATAGAGAAAAATGTTTGTCAACAAAATCCCCAAAACCAAGCCAGAAGAGACCATTTGCTGAACTTGATGAAGACAATCTTGCTGTAAATGAGTCTCCTGTTAAACCATCAACACCTACGCCTGTATCAAAGAAGTTGAAATTCCAACAAACCAATATGAATTCATTAAGCATCACAACTGACCACATCATGTCAAAGCAACTAGATGAGCAAATTGCCAAGCTGTTCTATGCCTGCAACCTTCCATTTAACATTGCTGACAATCCAGTTTTCAAAGAGACTATACAGATGTTAAGACCTGGGTACAGTCCACCTAACCGTAAAGAAATTGGGGGCCATCTTCTTGACCAGGTTCATGACAAGATCTCCACAAAAGTCATGGCAGAGTTAAAAGGAAAAGAAGTCGTCCTAATACAAGATGGTTGGAGTGATATCTACAACACACCCGTGATAGCCTCTAGTTTGCAGTGTGAGGGGACTGCATATTTCCTATCTGCTGTAGATGCAGGGACCAACAAGAAGACAGCAGCCTATTGTACTACTGTTGCCCAAGATGCCATTGACAAAGCTACTGAGCAGTACCAAAGTATAGTTACTGGTGTAGTTACAGACAATGAAAAGAAGATGGTTGCAATGAAACAGAACCTTGTTGAAAGTTATCCTGATCTTACTGTCTATGGCTGTTCTGCACACTGGCTAAACCTTCTGGGACAAGACACCACACCAGCCCAAGTAATCAATCAAGTTGTTGAGATCAACAAATACTTCAGAAATCATCATATCCAAGGTGCTTTGTTATCTGAGATTCCTGAGTCAGTAAAACCACAGTTACCTGCAGAGACCAGATGGAACAGCCAATTAATCTGTATAGACACCTACTGCAGAAACAGACCATTCATGCTGATGATAATTGCCCAGAATGAAGACATTATAGACTCACGAATCCGTAATATAATACACAATGTTGGGTTGTACAATGAAGTCAAGAATCTACAGCAGCAACTTAAACCTATACCCATTTCCTTAGATAAACTACAATCAGACAGCTCAACTATTGCAGATGCCTGTGAGGTGTGGTTAGACTTGTTACAACATCCAGACTTGGAGCCTTATCGAAGCAAGGTTAACAACAGATTCAAGCAAGCCATGACGCCAGCTCATTTCTTAGCAAATGCACTTCATCCAGTGTACAGGGGTAAAAAGCTACAACCAGACCATGTTTCTTCTGCACAAGAGCTACTACTCAGTTCCAATCCAGAATTCATACCAGACTTCCTCAACTTCTTAACAGATTCACTTCAGCTTCCAACCACTCTTCTACACGAGTCTGTTATAACCAAGACCAAGCCAACTGTATGGTGGTCATGCCTTCAAAGGTCAAGTGCAGTCAGGACAGAGTTATGTAGCATAGCACAGAAGTAACTAAAGATGCCTTCAAGTTCTGCAGCTATTGAAAGAGTATTCTTCAACTTTGGCTTCAGACTAAACTGAGGAACCGGTTGGGAATTCATAAAGCAGCTAAACTAGTTTTCTGTTATCGTTACCTCGGAGGCAAAGAAGAAATTGACTGGTGAACCAAGGAACTCTCTATTGTAAATTATTAATTGAAATGATTGTTATGCTGTCATATTTGTTGACATTATATATTGTTTAAATATTGTTTCCATCATAGAGTAATATATTTGAATCAGAAAAAAAAGAAAGAATAAAAAAAGAAAAAAAAGAAAAAAAGAAAAAAAGAAAAAAAAAAGAAAAAAAAAAAAAAAAAAAAAAAGAAAAAACAAAAGAAAGAAAAAGGAAAAGAAAAAACCTGTAGTGATAGCCTTTTAATAGCCAACTGATGAGTACCCTTGGCAGGGACGAAACAGTTTTTATCTTTTACTTTAATATTATGTACTAACATGACTAATAAATCAATTTAAATCACTGTTTATTATATGTATATATATATATGAATTTAAAATAAAAATAGAAATGAATGCATTTAATATGACTTGAACACTCATTATTTCATTACTAACAGTAATTGACCAGGTAGAGAGTGGTTTTTATAGTAATGACCACTTAAAATTTCAATCGACCAGTATTTGCCAGTATTTCCCGGTATTTACCGGTATTTACCACTGGCATGGTCAATACTTGTATTGACCACTTTTTTGCCAACCTTACCTGTCTTAGCATTATTCCTCGTTCAACAAAATCAACGTACTTTGAGCTAGCTATAGAGAAACGTATCAATTGAGACACATATACTCCATATGCTGGTGCCGTTAGGGTGTTGCTACCCAGAAATAGAAAATTGATATACGAATTTAAAATCATCGCGTTTGTTGTAAATTTTGGTATTTGACCTACTATCAGTAGTCATTTCGAGAAAAAGCTCTTAAATATTAAGCAGATTTATCTGTGTCGGTAGTATCTTTAATTTCAAGTTCACCTGGATACATTAAATGTAAGTGATCACTGAATCTTTTATTATTAAGATACAGTACATCATCAATATACCGAAAGGTGAGATTAAAAGACTGGGCTTATTTCTTTTCTACTTTCTGTACAATCCTTTTGATAAATTCTGCCTCATAGGAATACAAAAACAAATCTGCAAGTAGAGGAGTGCAATTGGTACCCATTGAGATTCCAATAGTCTGTTGGAAAACCAACCTCCAAATTCAACAAATATGTTGTCAATTTAAAAACCCATCATGGCAGTGATATCTTCTTCGGTGTATTGTTTGCTTGACTCTGTATATTTTTTCACAGAGTAAGCTGAATTCCTGCCCAAAACTAGATATTTAAAACGTCTAGTGCCATTTTTGTTAAAGAAACATAACCTGACGAGTTCTTTCAGTCAAGCATTAAGTTTAGTATGTGGAATAGTGGTATTATGAGTTATAAAATCAAAGGTTTTATTGTTGGTGGAATGCATTAATGATTGAGATTGTACATTTACCAACAACTTTTTTGAAGGTTTGAATATCCACATCTGATTAACACCACTTCTTGAATATACCGTTTCGGAATATTTCTGAAGTTCTTCTTTAATAAAATCAACGGTACCAATTTTGTTGCACCAGATGCGCATTTCGACAATACATGTCTCTTCAGTGATGCTCATGGCCAAAATATTTGAAATCCAAAGCATATATAAAAGATGAAGAGCTATAATCCAAAAGGTCCAAAAAGTATTGCCAAATTCGTTAAAGGAATCAGAGCTTTGCATGAGGGAGATACATTCCTTAATTTATAATAATTTCTAATATTTTGTAACAGCAAATTTTAATAACACAAAAAATCCGTATTTTCATGCCAATACCGAAGTACTGGCTACTGGGCTGGTGATACCCTCGGGGACTAATAGTCCACCAGCAGAGGTATCGACCCAGTGGTAGTAATAAAATCAACGGTATCAATTTTGTTGCACCAGATACGCATTTCGACAATACATGTCTCTTCAGTGATGCTCATGGCCAAAATATTTGAAATCCAAAGCATATATAAAAGTTCAAGAGCTATAATCCAAAAGGTCCAAAAAGTATAGCTAAATTCGTGAAAGGAATCAGAGCTTTGCATGAGGGAGATACATTCCTTAATCTATAATAATTTCTAATATTTTGTAACAGCAAATTTTAATAACACAAAAAAATCCGTATTTTCATGCCACTGCAGTGAGTATGGCAGTTAGAACTTTAAAAAGGGGTTTAGTGGAACACTTGGAAGAACCTGTAATATACCTTTCCCTATAAGGATTCTTGTGAAGCTTAGTAATCCAATATAAGGATGGAAGATCCTGGTCTTCATCCTTTGGAGTAACACCAAAGAAGATGAGAACCGATTTGTGGTTTACCAGGATCTCCTGCTTCGTATTAAAGCGTGCTGAGGAAAGCAATAGAATTTGACGTCAAAATCGAATTTTAACCAATAAAGAATTGAGATCAAACTAACCACACGTTGATTAAATTTTTTGTTGATACAATGGGTGCAGTATATGCAGGAAGGAATACATTGAAGAAGAACTAGAAAAACAGTTTTATTTTATTATGCACACATTTGTTATCAAATATAGACCTGCAACTATGAAATGCGTTGTTTTTTCATTCAATTTAATTGTGATTTATTTCATAAATCTTTTTAAAATTAGAACAAAAATAAATCGATTTTGAGGAATTTAAATGTTGAATTACCAGACTTTTTCATATGAAGTACACCGGGGTCCCGTCTTTGTTTCTGGAGTATCTCCTGTCTATAGATAAATACAAAACCATGTATATATCATTTTTCTAAATTAATGTGTTAAGAAAGATAAGTTACATATTAATTTTGATATACAATATGATAATATATAACCAGCACGTGATATAAGCTGTACACATCCATGTTATTGTTTTATCTTTTTATCTTTCAATATGTTTACAAATTGTTGACATATTTCTTGTATTTGTTAGACTGTAATAAACAAAACAATGTATGTATTGAACAATGCTACGTATAGGTCCACTATACTAAACTTCCTTATCAAATTGAACGCTATCCTGTATTCTATCCGGTTTTTTTTTTTTAAATATAAAATAAATATCATATCAAATATTTCCTGATAAACTAAACAGTGTAAATTCAAAATGTCAAAATGTATTTTTTTTGGTACTATTTTGTGTCACATTTGTAGCATCATAATGACCTTACAACTTCATGATGATGGTGTTTGTGCAGATGATAACAAGTATGTAATAAGATATTTTTATATATTGATGTGGCGAATCATACTTTCATGGAATCTTTGGATGAGTTTTACTTCTTTTAATCTGTAGCATTACACAGTATTATTGATAATGTTTAACCATTGTTATTGTAATTTTTATTCTATAAAAAATTATTCACATATGATATGTAATGCAATTGGTTTTATTTATGGAAATAAGTTTGTCAAATTTTGTGTTCTATAGACACCTAGCACATCTATACAAAGTAATGTAGCTGCATGTCCCAAGTCAGGAGCCTGTAGTTTAGTGGTTGTCGTTTTTTGCTGTACCAGTATATCATATTTTGTAGTTCGTTCTTTGTTTTTTCTATATAAATCCTCCGTTAGTATTCTCGTTTTGATTGTTTACATTTGTCATTTCGAGCCCTTTTATAACTGACTGTTGTAGAGGTTTTGTTCATTGTTGAATGCCGTAAGGTGACCTTTAGTTGATACGATCTGTGACATTTGGTAACTGAGTGTTGTGTAATTGGCAATTATACCAGATCTTCTAACTGTTTTAAAGACAACAAACAAACTACTACTAGTAGTATATGCTGCCTATACGGACAACATTTTACACAATGTGTTCGTTTTGACATTCATGGAGAGTCAAGATTTTAACAGATGTTGCATTTCAAAAATCAGGCTACCACAATTTTGTGATCCATTACACGGTTTTTTTTGTGCGGGTTATTTTAAATGTGTGGTCAATCATTTAACAGGCAGTATAATATACGTGATTTATTCACTTTTATAAAAGAATATGTGTAAATTATCACTGGTTAGCATTATTGACTAAGCTTACATGACACTAAGGTTTTCAGAGTTTTAAACCTGTAATGCATTTCAACTTCAAGTTTGATTAGGACATCTAATATGTAATAATGGAGTGTAGGTTATAAGTCACTGTCTTATCTAGACGAATCACGCGAATAACATCATTCGTGACCGAGAGTTGAAACCATGTCTCAGTAAAGGACCTAAATATCGTTCCCCGATATGATAATGAGTGTCGTAATATCATCCACTACTCACTCCGTACATACTGTTCGAAGTGGACAAAATGAGAAAAATCTGATAAGAAATCTTTGTATTTTTTTTTCAATTCAGTAATGAACATAGTTGATATACATGTACAGCATTTTAAAGAACACTTAATCTGTAAAAACAACCACAAAAACCTTTTTCTCGTATCAAATATAAACTTAAAGAATTCGCAAAGGAACTGTTTTTGTCCCTGCTTATAAAGCTGCTAATATAAACGTTATTGTTTGACGTAAATTTTACGTTGAGGTTTTGCAAAAGGAAAATACGAATCTACCAACATTCAAATTGACTTCATTTTCGGAAAAACAACATCTGAAACAAACATAAACTTTTAGCGTCTTCTTTACAAGCAGAACCAACTACAATCAAAGTTCCAACTATGGCTAGCTTCCGAAGCTACACATCTTACAAATATACATTCATTTTGTCTTCAAGCCATTGTTATACTACTAAAATGTCTATTCTACTTACTAGTACACTTGGTATAATCAAAATCCTAATAATAAATTGTTCAAATATGGTCTTGAAAACACGTGAATTAATTACTTTTAGAGTGTCAAAAAATATTTGGTTTTGCTTATATTGGTGATTTTGAATCTGTTCAAAGTTTGATTTTTCTACCCTATAAACAACGAGAATACTAACGGAGGATTTTTAAAGAAAAAATCGAATACCTGATTAAATGGGCATAAAAAAAAATCAGAATGCGAATATACATGTTCAAACTCTTTTATGTTATTTTAAGTAACATAAAAAAAACTATATCAATTGGATATGCTATGATACTATAACTGCCCTTGATTTTTTTTAGATAACATTTTTGTTCGCTTTGGAGATTCCGTTTATTGTCAAGTTATCGGAATTCCAATGGGGACTTACTGTGCACCACTCATTGCGGAACTGTTTCCGTATTACTATGAGTTACAATTTATGACTAAAATCAGCAAAGACACATCCAAACAACATATGATACAAAATTTGACATTACTTTTAGATACTTGGATGAGATATTGGCTCTCAATACTGACGACTTCAGTATTTATATCAAGAGAAATAATTACACCAGGGTTTTCGATATCGCAAACTAGTCAAAACATTTACTATATTTTATCATCAGTATTTTGACATCATTCGTAAATATAATTCAACATGCAGACATCTTATACGTTTAGGTATTTCATAACCAATTTGTTATGGGGCCATTTTAGATATTGTGGGATATTAGATCAATATGATAACAACCGGTGGATCAGCATTATGAAACCGTTAAGTTCGATTATTGTCTATAGTTACATCTTTGAGTAATGAGTGAGTATACTTAAAGTGATCCGAGAATTATGTTGATATACATTTGTTCAATATTCTTTGAAATATACATACTTTAATAAATATGTGTACTTTTTTTATACTTTCAACGTTATATTTTTCAGAAAACTTTCATGTTGCTTTAACTATAGGCTACATAATGATAACTGCGTTGGTATGTATCATGTTCATATCTAAAGTTTAACATATTGTTCATAATTTCAACAGATAAAATGAAAAAAAACCAAAGTATTTCAATTATCTGATATAGAACAAAATGTAAGTAATAACCGTTTAGCAGTTCAAATGTATGAATTGGCATCTTTACCTCAGTATTTCTAAACTGTACTTATATATAAATTGTGTCCCTAGAATTAAAAGATTATAAATTTGACATGAATTTTAGGTAATTGTTCATGTCTATTTGCAGTATCCTTTGTAAAGCTCCTTTTCATATTTATAACAGAATTATGTGCAAATACGTTTGAAACGAAAAGCAAAATGACTTTGTGGAAACCAATGTGTTTCAATCCTTTGATCTGTTTATGCCGAAGGTAAGAAATATTTTCCTTAAGCAAGAATAAATTATTTATCATCATAAAAACAAATAAATAATTATATATAGAAATATACTGAGCCTAGGCTCCGTGTTGAGACCGTACCTTACTCAGTTATGAATAACTTCCAATTTATAAATTGTGACCTGCATTGTGAGTTGTCGCATTGCCACTCATACCACATCTTCCTATATCTATATACTATTATATCCCAATTGGGTACAGTTTATGACGTTTATTTTCCACTATCAATACATTCGCTCAAAATGAAACTAAACGCTACAAAAATAATATTACTTAAAATAATTATAAAGCAGGTCAGTTTACACGAAACTACGATTTTTTTCAGTTAAACCAAATTAAGTCTTTATGTTACTTATCATTCAACTGATATCGTTTAACAGCATGCTCTATTGGGTATAAAGTGGTAGACGACATGTGTGTGCCTTGTAATTTGGATACATACGGCGATCAATGTCTATTGAGGTGTACCTGTATTATATATCAAAGGTAAATTAATTGAATATTTTAATTATTAGATATATGTTATTTTTGTGTTGGTCTTTTGTTTTAAATTAGTATATTATCTACATGTCAGTAACTAACATGAAAATTTCTTTCACTGGATAATACATGTACGACACATAAGTTGTCGTTATACATGTATCAATTAAGTGAGTTTAGTATTTCATCGAATTCCAATAACAGTATTATGTGATGAACCTAGGATGATAACATTGAACATAAATTGTTACCTTTATATATACATGATAAAGCTAAGCGATCTTATTGTTATAAAGGCGTATATTTTCGGTCCAGCCATGACTTGTAAATTTATCATTATTGTATTATTATAATACAACGAGGAAAATCTTTTATAATTAGAAGTATGATATAAGTTATATTTTACCACATGTACATGTAACATGTAATAAGGCCGTATGTTAAAAAAAGTACATAAAGCCAAAAGCAAATATCTCCAGGTAAATATGAAAATAAGTCTGGAATCATCAATTGAAAATAATTATTATTCCGGTTTTTTAAATATCTGAAATGGAGAAGTTGTGATATGCTTGTTTGGTCCTTTCCAAGTATATGCATTGACAGATGCAACCTGTTTTTTTTACCAGGTTGATTAGAATGCATGGCTCATGTGGCAAATCAAACATAAAAGAGGGACGAAAGACACCAAAGGGACAGTCAAACTCGTAAATCTAAAACAAACTGACAACGCCATGGCTAAAAATGAAAAAAACAAACAGAAAAACAATAGTACACATGACACAACATAGAAAACTAAAGAATAAACAACACGAACCCCACCAAAAACTAGGGGTGATCTCAGGTGCTCCGGAAGGGTAAGCAGATCCTGCTCCACATGCGGCACCCGTCGTGTTGCTTATGTGATTACAAATCCGGTAAATAGTCTAATTCGGTAGGTCAAATTCATGAAAGGGAAGGGGATTGTAGTTACGACGTAAGGAACATATCCGATATCATTTGTGAAACGGTTACTCCATAACGGTCAACCAACTCGTGATGGCGTCCGTAAAATTTACGAAGGGATGATTTCAACTTCACCATTTGGAACTCTTGGTTTAATAGCTTCCTTGTGAGCAGTAACCCTCTATCAAGAAAATCATGATAGGAAATGCAAGCACGGGAATATCGTATCAATTGGGAGATATATACCCCGTATGCAGGTGCTGCTGGAATGTTGCTACTTAGAAATGGAAAGTTCACAATTGGAAAGCTGAAATCATCTCTTGTGTCGTAAAGTTTTGTCTTCAACCGACCCTCATTGTCAATTTCTAGATGTAAGTCAAGATACTGACCAAAGGACAAACACCATTATAGAAAACACAACATAGAAAAAAAAAACACTGAGCAAAACAAATCCTACCAGAAACTTGTCAGATTTAGGCATATTTTGCTTCACATGTAACACATGTCAGCACAAACACTCAGTGAAAACTAGACTTCGGCGAAATCACATACAGGAAGAAAATTAATATACTATTAATATTCAGTTACACTTAATAATGCCAAATGTGAATAATTAGAAATAATGATAACGCAATGTGGTATAATAGCAAATGAGACAACTGTTCAAATGTAGCGGATTTAAGCAAATATAGCTCATTTTATGATCTTCTACAATGAGCAAAACTCCTTATATATAGCTGTTAGGGATGCCGTCATCAGGCATGGGGTAATCGTAATCAGTAATCGTAATCAGCTGTAATCGATTATATTTTGCAGTGTAATCCTATGTAATCAGTAATCATGTCATTTCTGATTACAAGTAATCGCAATGTAATCGATTACTTAGTAAAAAACAGGTGTAAATGAATCATGATTACTTTTAGATTACTTTAAGATTACATTCATATGATTACTTTCTGATTACAAATCTTGTATATAATTATATAAAAATAGTTTTTGATAGACAAGATAAAAATAAGAAAATGTAAAGTTTGAATGAAAAATCATAAAACTAGTATTCACAACCTTGTTTAATGTGATAAATTTTATCATCTATATAACAAATTTGTATAACATGTATACAAAGTATTTTATTTTGTTAACAGTTTACTAAAGGAAATTGTCTCTCCAATATTTTGTTGTGAGATTGAGCTCTTATGATAAGAATATGCGTTGAAAGCATTTTTTTCCTTGATTGAAAAACTCTGATATTAACTACAATTTCATATAAGTTTACCCAATATTTTTACATAACTACATTGAAAGTCAAATGCAGTAAACGTTTAGATCCAATTTGACTTTAATGGACGACATAAATATATGAGCTCACTGAATTCAAAAAGGAAGTTAAAACCAGATTTCATTTATTGATAAATTGAATAAATTTAGTTTTCCATAAATTTGAACATAATATGTGGATACTATTTTTTATTTTTTATTAACTTTGAGCCTTTAAATACGGCTCATCAGTATACACAATTACATGTACAGTGTATACATGTGGCAATATATTACAAACAATATGCATAGTGAACAATATGTGATGTCAGAAGTTTCATCAATACAAATATATTTTATAACAATAAACTGTTTCTAAACTTAATATAGAGAAATGTTTATACTTTCCAAGTTACAAAGCTGTTTTGTGTTTTTATCTGTTTTATTAATTATTAATTATTAATTGATAAGATCAAGTATTAAAAACTTCTAAAGAAATAGTGAAAATCAACATGATCAACCACTTTTAACTTTATAGATATTGTAATTAAGACAATAACATTTTAATTCCCAATCTCACCTATTGTTTGTTTATAAAATGGAAGTAGTGATTAATACCTGGAAAAACATTATTGAATGTATCAATTATGTCCCAACAGACAATTAAACTATATATACTTAATTGATTTTTCCTTATTCATTCCAGTTTTTTGTTAATAAGGCAGTTGGTTAAAATTTATAGAAAAAATAAAGTTATATCTTTTATATACATGACATGGAGAAAGGACACTTGTCTATAGATATTTAATCAAATTACACATGTTACACTGTACTTGTCTATACATTCTTTTAAATAAGATAAATTAAAACTTTTAAAAAAAAATCACCAAAATTAGCTTTTTTGTGAGGATAAATAATATACAATATACAATATAATCATAAGTAATCTAAAGTAATCACGATTACTTTAAAGAAAAGTAATCTAATGTAATGGATTACATATGAAAAAGAGTGTAATTGTAATGTAATTGATTACATTTTATTAGCAAAGTAATTGTAATTTAATCGATTACATTTTAAAGTAATTGACCCCATCCCTGGCCGTCATGATGAAATGAGGAACAATTCATACAAAAAAAACCGACCTGATTGATGACTGCACAATAAACCAAAATGACACATGACAGACGGCGGAGTTATACGTGTTTGTATGCGCTTTATCCTTCCCTTACTTTAGACACCGGTTTAATAGCACAGATAAAAGCATACTGTACATAATTATTCAGCAAATGATTTGACTCACTAGCTAGAATATCTTGTAGCACATTAATTACTTAACATAAAGACCTGATAAATAATCATAGATATAGGAAGATGTGATATGAGTGCCAATGAGACAACTCTCCATCCAAATAACAATTTACAAAAGTAAACCATTATGAGTCAAAATACGGCTTTCAACACGGAGCCTTGGCTCACACCGAACAAAAAGCTATAAAAGGCCCCACAAGTACTAGTGTAAACCCATCCAAACGGGAAAACCAACAATCTAATCATGTTCTTTGATGGTCTTTTAGACGAACATATTACCGTATAGCGGGTTATTTTCGCGGGTGTATAATTTTCACTAAATAAGGTATACGAAATATTTTGGCGGTTATTATTGTGGCGGATTAAAAACTTAAATTTTAATAATACCTTTGTATGTACACTTTTTATCTTGCGGAATTTATTTTGGCGATTTTGTGCTATCCGCGAAAACTTGCACCCCGCGAAAATTATCCGTCATACTGTATTCCGAACATATGCAACGGATTTAGTGAAGATATCATAGAAAACAATGTGTTGAGCGAAATTTACGTTAAATTTAATTGCACAAACTTTGCCTTTGACAACATGGAAAAATAAACATTTATGTGTGTGTTATTGAATGATGTTATTGCAGGGAGACTAAGAATTTACTAGGTTCTCCCTTGTTAAACTTCCAGATATCATTTAATTTACTTATGATTGCGATGCTGACTATTCTTCATTCAAACACAATTACTGGGAGTGTTAAAGATAGTGGAAACTCTCATTCAATTAAGTGAATGAACAGGACCAATTGTGTTCGATTATTTACAAATATCAATTCCAAAACTATAGATTTTATTTAAAAACAACATCTTGACCTTAACGATAAACAGGTTTTGAAAGATCCCATAATAATGTGGTATCTTGGTATATGCATTCTTCTGTGAGTATTAAAACGGTAAAAGTTTTTTCCTCGAAAAATTCGATCATCGGACGAATCCAACATTTACAGATAAATGTTCAGTATCTGTTTCACTATTACTACTAAATGGTCTTGAGTTCAAGTTTATATGTTCTGAGGTTGTGTTACTTTGTACTAACTATACAGTTTTCATTATTATTTGACTCTGTACTGTATCTTTCGGTCATGTGACTCGGCATTTTTGTTTTCTTGGGGCAGATGGGTTCAGAGATGTAATAAGACGCTAGAGGCTTTTACAGTTTGAATTTTCAATTTGTTCGCCTTAAGCTTGTATTCATGTGTGTACTTTACCGAACCAGTGTGCACTTTTTTCTACATGTACTATCGAATTCATTCTTTCTCAAATTTATTATCAAAATCAAACATTTTTAATTGCCATCTGCGGCAAATTAACTATACAACATTTTTATTCACTAACGTATGAGATGTATGTTTACGCAATTTTGGCTACTGGGTCCCAATTTTTGTAGCATAAACCTTTTATGTCTGATGTGTTGCTTACTCAAGGTGTTTCAATCAATAGGAGAATAAGTAGCTATAAAATCAGATTTAATCCATTATTTTGGTCGGAAAATGTTTTTGCCAATTCAAAGATATGATAGTCAGTTTCAATTATTATTTTTATAGTTGAAAAAAGTTGAAAAGGCCAAATATAGAACGAAGTTAAAGAGCATTAAAGACCGCCATTCTCTGAAGGTTTTGCCATATTTAAACCTTACAGTGATGAAAAGAAGGCTTAATATTTGCAATTGTACAATAGCAAGTGCCAACTTAGCTGCTTTTTGTCCAACTGTTACTAAATTGATTTCTGCTTTGACTAAAAAAATATGTGATACGTATATAGTTAAAGAATTGATAATGCATTTTTTTCCTTTTGCATAAGGTGTCATCATGTTTCAGGATGTATAAATGCTTCTACGCAATCTACAAATAGCAGCACAGGTAAAAGAATATGATGGTTTAATTTCAAATATTAAATTTAAGGTATAACAATGACAATCATGGATATCCGTTCATCATGTTCATGTAGTGGTAACGAATACCAGTAAAACAATATTTATATTATGTCAGTAAAATTTCCAAAAAAGAAATCGTGATACATTGATACGTATTTCAGATAAAATTACAAATATAAAAATTACATATTTTTAAGAGGGTAATGAGGATATCTTTATATAGTACATTGACGCTGTAAGTCCTAAAGATGAAGCTATTTGTCTCAAAATTGTTTATTGGTTAGAGTAAAAATATACTCATTATAGATACAAGGATTAAAAATTTCCTATAATGCCAGACGCGTGTTTCATCTACAAAAGTCTCATCAGTGACGCTCGAATAAAAAAATGTTTAAAATGCAAAATAAAGAACGAAGTTGAAGAGCATTGACGACCAAAAGTTTATAAAAGGTTTTGCCAAATACAGCTAAGGTAATCTATTCCTGATGTAGAAAAGCCTTAGTTTTTCAAAATTTCAAAGTTTTGGTAACAGTTAAATGATATCTTCATGATAAACAGATGAGACAACTGTTCGAATGTAGTGTTTGGTGATAGAAGCCTGACATTTTTAACCACAGCTCTAGACAGTTTACGTCTCACTAATCGTGCATTCAGGGACAATACACAAGCTTACACTAGGTGAAACACATCGACTATAGAAGTGACGCATTGAAATTGGAGCATAATATAAATGTTTTCTTATTGCAGAAGATGTAACACAAACAAGAATTACACTACTCGAAACTGTAGACGAACAGAAATTTACAAACCCAACTACGACGAGAAATGACAAATATGGTTTGTATCTAGAAACGCAACGAATGGAAGTTTTTAACGACCTTGACTGGCTATACACATCTAGAAACGCATCATTTTGAACGTGTCTTTTCTGTGCAACAGCACACCATGTCTCAACAATGATAACTCTTGTAACTTTAAATAATGTAAAAGAGGCTTTATAGTAACTACAAAGCTAAAACTATTTGACTTTTCAAGACAACGTTTTTTTATTGGCTAGCTTTCTTTTTTAAGGTTAAGATCATGTGTTTCTTTTGATAACGAAGTTATATAAATAATGTGATACCATGCTTATATATTTCATTTTTGCAAAGGAACAACATATTATACGATATATTCATGATTTAGGGGATATCTTTTTAATTTTTAACTGTTATCAGCAGTGTCGTTTCCAAAAAGACGCTCGAATAAATACAAATACAATGGAAAAAAAATACGAAGATGAGGAGCATTGAGGACACACAATTTTGCAAGTTGTTTTTTTCAAATCAAACGAAGGCAATCTATTCATTGAGAGGAACAACATTAGTATGTAACTAGTGTAGAAAACACTGATGAAACAGTTTAAATGTTTTTATAACAATATCAATGGCAATGCATACTCATTATAAAGCTGGGACATTTTTATAGTCAAAGAATACATCTACTTCATGCAAGACTCTGATTTGTGGAGGGGTTATGCTTTATCTTTGATACTAATCGGTTGAAACAGCTCTTCAATGTCTGTAATAGGTTTCGGATATTAAAATGATTATGTCCCGAGTATCACTGATAATATGAGTCTGATGCTTTTATGTTTGTACCGTCATTGTAATCGAACACTGTTAATTTTTGTAAACCATTGATACACCATAATCATGATAATTGTTATTCGCCTGTTTTACTTTTTATTTCATTTATGATATGTTTTCAGGGTTATTAGACAGGGAAATAGTTATTTATTCAGTGGTTGCTGCCTGCATTCTAATTATATTAGGGCTGTCTTATTTGGTTTTTAAATACAGACTTAAGACTAAAATAAAGTTGGATATTTCAAATACCACGCAGAACATACATTCAAATAGAAGAAATTCTTTGAACAATTTCAACCAAAGTATATACGACGAAATTGACGATAATATGATTGTAGAAAATTTAAATATAAATATGGTGCATATCAATGATAGAAGTAATGATGATGAGACACAAAAAGATACTGACAACACAAGCTATCTGCATCCTATTCATTCAGAGGACAAAAACAGCAACACGTCTGTTTCAGTCAAAAGTGTAAGTAACAGCTATTTATCTTTACATGAATCGGACCAACTCAGCCACTCTGATCAGTCTCAATGTGATGACGACACAACTAGTTATCTTCATCCTTATCATACAATTGATGAAGATTGGAAAGAGAAAACTCACCAATATGAAGTAGCACATGTTCAGTGCAAGGAAAGTGACGATTCATCTGATTCTAGTACGCAAATGATATCTGATGGATACTTACATCCATATCAACCTCTAAAAGATGGATGGAAACACTTTTCACACAGTTACGAAGCTCCTGTGACGGTTCATCAATGTCAAAAAAGTAAAACATTACCTTTCCTGACGGATAGTGAGCCCAAAGGAACGGAAAGTAATGAGTCTCAAATAGTAAAGGATGAACAAGACATTTTTCTCCCTAAATTATCAAAGAAAGACGAATCTCCTCCAATCTGCCATACGATACACAACTAGATGTGTTTCATTGCTCCGACACTAATTCTTCTATATTATCTGATAAGGAAATGAAAACAAAGTCAAAGAGTACAAGCGAAATTCCCGAAATATCAACAGATTTTAGAACAAATGCAATTCATTTGAAATAATTCAGCACTTCGGCCTCAGGTTATAGCTATTGATATATAAACTTTAATGATTAAATAGATGATAATATGCAATTCAGTGTCATTGATTAATCAATTTGGAACGTAATGATGAGGCTACCTATTGTGTCTGTTTGTTTTATTTATTCATCGTTGTCAAGATCATGGAATTTAATGCGACTGTCATACAAAGGAGACTTTTAGCGGCGCCATAAAACCCGGTCAATTCCGACATTTTCTACTTTTGAAAATGCCTGTACCAAGTCAGGAATATGTCAGTTGTTGTCCATTCGTTTGATGTGTTTTATCATTTGATCAGGAACTTTCCGTTTTGAATTTCCTCGTAGTTCATTTTTTTTTGTGATTTTACTTTTTTTTTTTTATATAATTTTATGCTTGTGGAAGCTTTGCTAGAGTTTCACTTCAGCAAATATACCTAATGCAATTTCCCATGACTAGTCATCATAGGCTAAAATTGTGTCATTTGTACTATATAAAAAAAACTGGGATAGAAAGTCCATATGCACTACTATTTTTCAAAGGTGAAAACAAAGCCCTGTGGGGCATTTTGTTTAACATGTATAGGCCTTGATTATCTAAGAGTTTGAACTACTCTTCCATTTTATTTGGCTCTTCCTGAGGATTCTATTTGTCCGATAGCCATCAGTAGCTATACTGCTTATATAATTTTCCTAGTTGTATCTTTATGTGATGAAAAATGGAGATCATATCTCGAAACAAGTACGTAAACAATACAAATGTCTTAAAATATTAGATATATCTTCAAAGGGGCGCGGTTTGCGAATCAGCTGTTCTCACAAAGTTCAACCTAGATTATTTCAAGTTTATGCTTTCATGTTAAATTAGGCATTATGTTTTTTTTTTATTTCTCAAAATGTTAACGTCTTATTTATTGGACTTGAAGATATAAGACTACTAATAAGATGAGAAGAAGAAAGAGGAGAAGGAATAATTTTAAAACACGGAGACATGATGTGATAGCAAATGAGATAATTATATTCTATATTTCATTTTATATTATGTTTATATTTTTGACTTTTGACCGTGGAAAAAAAGTAGTTATACAGTTTGTACTATTATATAACCTTCTTTTTAAACACAAAAAGTACGATCATTGTTGACTTCATGTGTATTCGGACCCCCTTATGACCAAACTGATGACTGATAGCATATTCTACAATTATAGTTAACAGTAAGAATATAAATAAATATTGATTGACGCTGGATTCAGAGTAAATAATCTTTAACCGTAATGTTCGTTATATAAGTGCAAACTCAATACAAAGTCTTATCATATAAAACAGGTGCTTCGTTAGTAAAAGTTCCATCGAATCTTATCAACAAATTATTACAAACAATTAAGCTCAAGAGAGTACGTTTTTACGTCTGATTTTTACTTCTTTGTCTTTATATGTATCGTGAGGGACTTTGATATATTTTCAGAAGACAAAAACAAAACATATATTGCTCGAAAATAGATATTTTTGCAATAAGTGAAATGTCCCATTTATTCCTCTTTGGGTGTGATTCTATTGTCATTAAAACTCACAGAAACATATATATATATAGGATTTCATGCGTAGAGATGGTCTCAATTATTTTGAATCTTTATCGTTTTAATCAGTTGATGATATATAAGAACTTAATATCCAGTCTGATATTTAAAATATTAAAAAAACATGTTTTAGAATATTTTATAAAGGACTTAAAAAGTATGTTCAAAAATTTAAATAAGAGTTGTTTGTGACTTCATAAAAAAACACAAACACTAGACATTTCAATAAAATACATGTTAACTATCTCTGTAGTAGCTGTGATTCATTTTGATATTGGCATGGGTTCTCGTTTGCCGAGTTTATGACAATACAACATTGAGAATAGAAATAAAGAATATATCAGAGAGACAACAATCCGACCAAAGAGCAGATAACTATGATGGCCGGTTAAGGCCATTTTGCGTTTTCGCCTTTCATATTCTTTAGGGCGAAAACGCGAAACCGCGAAGTCAAAAACGTGAAAACGCGAAATCTTCTTTTCTTTTCGATTTTGCGTTTTCTACTTCGTGTTTCCGCGTTTTCACGTTTTAGCGTTTATGCGTTTTCACGTTTTCGCATTTTGCGTTTTCACCTTTTGGCCTTTTGTATTTTTGCGTTTTCGCCTGTTCGTGTTTTCGCAATTTCGCAATTTCGCTTTTGAGCCTTTTCGCGATATTCATGAAATTATAACAAAACGGTTTAAATAAAATTGGAGACAAGACTACAAAGTATAAGTCATTCAAATGATTGTCATATGAATTTCATATCTGTGACGTATTTTAAATATTTTTATAATTAGACAACTTCTTTTCATTCTCTGTTGACAATTACTGAACAGAAACAGATGCATTGTATAAAATGTCTTAAAAAAATACAATTTGCTTGAAGTTATATTTTGTACATTTTAAAATAAATGAAATTAATTATTATTATCGCCATGGTTACTTATTGGCATGAAAATACGGATTTTTTGTGTTATTAAAATTTGCTGTTACAAAATATTAGAAATTATTATAAATTAAGGAATGTATCTCCCTCATGCAAAGCTCTGGTTCCTTTCACGGATATGGCTATACTTTTTGGACCTTTTGGATTATAGCTCTTCATCTTTTATATAAGCTTTGGATTTCAAATATTTTGGCCACGAGTATCACTGAAGAGATATGTATTGTCGAAATGCGCATCTGGTGCAAGACAATTGGTACCGTTAATTTTATTACTACCACTGGGTTGATGCCTCTGCTGGTGGACTATTAGTCCTCGAGGGTATAACCAGCCCAGTAGCTGGTACTTCGGTACTGACATGAAAATACGGGTTTTTTGTGTTAGTAAAATTTGCTGTTACAAAATCTTAGAAATTATTATAAATTAAGGAACGTATCTCCCTCATACAAAGCTCTGACTCCGTTCACGGATTTGGCTATTCTTTTTGGACCTTTTGGATTATAGCTCTTCATCTTTAATATAAGCTTTGGATTTCAAATATTTTGGCCACGAGCATCACTGAAGAGACATGTATTGTCGACATGCGCATCTGATGCAGGACAATTGGTACCGTTAATTTTATTAAAATACACAATCCCACATTTCATGCTCTTTTTGTGAATTTAAAACTTTCAATATTTAAATTAGCTTGTTTGAAAAAAGCTAATACATTGTGGAGATAAGATTTTTGTCAAATAAAACTGGAACGGTTTCGCGTAGCTATCCTAAGACCTGTCATAAGATACTAGAATATCTTATGACATGTCTAATGATCTTCTTATGACTATCCCAGACCTCACCTCAAAACTGTCGTAAGTTGATCTTAGAAGAGATTTTCTTAACCTCTTGCAATTTCTTTTATTTAAAAAAAAAGTAACATGTATTTATGGAAAATTCATGTCAATGTCGTATGTGTTTCCAATATATTACTAAATGCATTGTTTGATATTTCATATTTCCAAAGATGGAAATTTGTTCATCTACAGGAGACACCAAGTGACAAGGGATATACAGTTGAATGCGGTAGACAATAAGAACAACCCTCCCCGTTTCAAAACCAGATGAAGAAAATGAATAAAGAAACTGAATCCGGTCAATTAACTAATAATTTTAAAATGTCAGAAATATGATTTCAAGCTTATTGTATATTGAAAGGCATTTTATACAGTTTTTGAATTTGTTCAACAAAGAATGTAAAGAAATTGTCTAATTTATGAAAATATTTATAGTACGTCACAGATATGAAATTTATATGACAAATCATTTGAATGACTTATACTTTGTAGTCTTGTCTCCAATTATATTAAATGTTCTGTTATAATAAAATGAATATTACAATAAGGTGAAAAGTCGAAATCTCGAAATCTCAAAAAAAAAAGGAAAAGCAAAAAAGCGAAAAGTCGAAGTCTTGATATGGCGAAAACGCGAAATCGAAAAGTCGAAAAGGCAAAAATGCGAAAATGCGAAATCGAAAAAAAAAATATTTCACGTCTTCACGTTTCCGACTTCACCATTTCGCGTTTTTGCCTTGTATAATATGAGGGTACCAAATGGTCTTAAGCGGCCACCATAGATAACAGCCGAACGCCACCAATTTGTATATAATGCTGCGAGAAAATCCAGTAGGGGTGCTTCAGCTGACCGGGCTGACCCCTTAATAAAAATATGTACTAGTTCGTTGAAAATTGACGTCATACTTAACTTCAAAACATATAAATAAACTAAAACTAAAAACATTTCAATAAGTTATTTAGTAGTCAATTGTGCACTATGAAGTCTGTCCAAAAAATCAAAATAAGAGCTGTTTGTGACGTCATAAAAAAACCCACATTTACTGAAAGTTGAAAACAGAACATGTTTGTTATCTTTAAAGTAGCTATGATTCATTTTGGTATTAGTATGGGTCCGCGTTGGCCGAGTTTATCACAGTACAAAATGTGAATGTAAATGAAGAACATATCGGAGAGACAACAAATGGCATTCAATGTTGCAAGAAAGTTCCGCACCTGAAGGTTAGCTTCAGCTGACTCCTTTTAATAAAAATATGTACTAGTTCGGTGAATTGACATCATACTAAACTCCAAAACAAATAAATGAAATAATCTAAAACAATATACAAGTCTCTTTTAAAGAGTTCTCTCATTTGCACTCATACTACATCTCTTTTTTGATACCGTCAAAAACAAGAGACTTCTGACTTGTGACAGCAAGGTTTTACATTTTTTGTGAGATCTCAACCCTTTCCCTATAGCTCTATATAATGTAGAACAAACAAACACACAGTATGCACTCAATAAAACTAAGTTTAAAAGATGTCCGAGTCCAATGTCACAATATGTTACAAAAGTAACTAAGCAAACTAAAAATGATATATACGGTCATGTGTGTTTGCAGGCTAGGGCATTGAACGTATATCTATAAGTTTAGATACCCCAATGATGGTTGTGACTAACTTTTAAAAAATTGGCCCATTTATAGAAGTTGTTTCAGAGGAGATAAATGTTTGTATTTCTTGTTCAGCAAAAATTCTGCAAACTGTTTGGTTAATTACCCAGGTGTAAATAACACCCAATCCTGGTTCATCCCGGGATAAAACAAAAATTGCCAAAAATTTCAGATTTTTTTTTCCAAGATAAAGAAGACCAAAAAAAATTAATTAAAATAGGATGTTAGAAAAATTAAAAATATTTTTTTCAGGAAAAATCAAAGAACACATAATTTTTCTGAATTATTCCAAAAATTATGTAAAACGTATTTCACAATGCTCAAAAATGTTACGCTGTAAATTTTTCATTACCATTTTTTAATTTTACATCCCGGTTTCAAAATGAGAAAAGGAATTGTTGATAAGAAATAAATTCGTTATCTTGGTGTAATCAGGGGTGTACGGAATTTTAAACCGTTGTTGAAAATTCATATACCCATTCGGCTGCGCCTCAGGGTGTATGAATTTTCAACAACGGTGTAAAATTCTGTACAACCCTGATTACACCAAGATAACTAATAGCATAAGTTAATATAGGATAAACAACGGAAGATATGTGATGGTAATAGTTAAATTGGTCTTATTGTTCTTCCTCACATTTTTGTCCGCGCTAGTTCCCGAAATTTAAAAGAACCAAATCGAATGTTGATTTATCAACATGCGTACTACAATGAGTACCCATTCGAAGTTGTGAACATTCCATGAAATGGTCCAAGATTGCCCCCGTTACCAAGGAAACAATGTAAAATAATCAAAATTCTAGATATTTGGTTATTAGACATAATCTTTTAAATCTTTTTATAATGTTGAATTTCGGGTCTTGAGGTCCCTATGAAGAAAAGAAAAACATTAGACAAGCGTTTTCCTTGGGAATATAAGACCAAACATTTAATATGAATATATAACGAATTTAAGAATTGTGCAAGCGTTGTTGTGTTCGCCCTTAATTATGTAAATTTCAGTATAACTATAAGTAGCTAAATCAGAATGTATTGAAATGATTTATTTTATATCATGATCATACTGATGAACGATAATATCTCCTATTCGAAATATTCATAGATATTTTACAATTATAGCCTTTGTATGAGGTCGATAGATTCTACCATGGCATCGAGTGTATTACGACATTCATCCACTCGAGACAGTTAAATTTTCAAATTTAAAACGCGAGGCCTGACCTTGCGTTTTAAATATTTAAAATTTAACTGTCGAGAGTACAAATATCGTATTACACGAGATTTGATGGTGGAATCTGTTTCTCTAATGATTTTCTAACATTATGCAGGCAAACTTATTCCTTCTTTTCGAATGAAATGCAAAAAAAATGTGTTCTTTCTATGTGACGTAATCAGGCATTGGTTGCCTTTTTTCATGCCGTTACAATAGGAATTTCAGAGGAAAGCAAGAAAATTCGACGTCATAATCAGATTTTATCCAATGAAGTACCGAGATCAAACCCACACGTTGATTAAAAATTTTTATACAATGGGTGCAGAAAGGAATAAATTGACGAGGAATTAGAGAAAAGGATATATTGACCTGAAAGAAGTATATTGACTGAAGTCGATATACTTCTTTGGGTCGATATATCCTTATTGATTTCATTCATAGGCTATAATTGTTATATTATTGCATATCGGTTTAGAATAAGATTCTCTTATTGGATTAAAAGGGTTCACATTACCTTCATTATTCTTCAGTAATAAATTCCATCGGTCATCTTCAGAAGAAAACGGACCAGAAAACCGGTCGTTAACGAACTTTTCCATGATAATGACCGGTGGGGCGTGGTTTCCGTCTGATAGTGACCGTTGGGGCGTGGTTTCCCTATGATAATGAGCGTTGGGGCGAGTTTTCTCTGTTAATGCCCGGTGGGGCGTGATTTCTCTGTTTAGAGAGATGTACCTTTTATAAAACATGTTCCTGTTTTTAATATTATATTGAAGTTTTTGAATTGTTTATTATATGTTTCGTTAATTACGAAATTAAAGATAACTTGGTTAAGTATTCATATACTGAATAATTGCACGTAAATGAATGGCAGTATAACTACGACTGGTCTTCACTCTTTGCCAAAGAAATCGTACAACTACTCGAGTTCGCTATAGGCATTTTGAATATATGAGAATTTCCAAAACATGGTTCCTCAATAAAAATAAACATATTTCGGCTCAGTCATTATCACTATCTTAGTCAATACCACTGTCCTGTGGGCAGTCCATATATCACGATGATTTTTCAAGAACTATTATATAATTATTAATTTCCGACCATATTTGTATCACAATCGTCATTTGACTTTTTTTTGTTGGAATTTGATAATAGATATCATATTGTCTCCTACATGTCCTAGACAATAACAACATATTAATTGTAATTTCATTTTGTTTTCATCTTATATATTTGATTTTTTTCTTCAAATAATCGATCATAGATATTCTTCATAAAACTTTTAACAATATCATGAAATTCATTATATAACGTAACAAAGTATATCGGTATTCTCTCTACCTTCGAAAATATAGTTTAACATATGACTATCCCTGAACGAATTAAAGTAGTTAAAATATACGAATTCATAATATTTACAGATAATGTTTACTTTTTTTTAATATTGGTGTCGTTTTATATATTTGTCAGGCGTTAACATGACTTATTTATTGTCAATTATTGTGTATATGTATAGTTACTCGAAATAATCCACTGCCATCGTAAGAAAGATCGTTGACTAATATATAGATTTGTTTATATAAATAACAAGGTTTCAGCTGTTGTTGGAATATTCGACATGAAAACCGTTACCATGGAAAAGCAAATTGTCCCTAATTTCAGAAATGCTCCAAACTTACTGGCACTTAATGTAAACTGGCAAGTCACGATGAATAATGTATCACTTACCTGTCAACACAGAGGTTGTCTGTTCATCACCTGACAGGTTCAATCGACTATAATCGTATATGACTACACAGCTACATTTGCATAGGTAGTGTTTTGTACTTTAAATCTGTAGTACTGGCAAGAAACTTTTAATATCTAGTACTATTTCTTCACTTTATAATTATTGTAATAGATAGGTACTTGTATTTGCCAGTACTTGATTTTTACTTAAAATATTGGTACAAAAATAATACCAACAAGGATTGCAGTATTCCATGTATGAACATTATTACTTTATGAGATTTGAAAAGACAAACTTTCAAAATGCTGAACATGTAACGGTGTAACCACAAATCTGTAGTACTTCAATATCAAGTGCAAATCAAGTACTGTAAAATACAGGTACCTTAATAATACACTAATATATTACTGAATATTAAAAGTTGATTTCCAGTACTACAGATTTTTTGTACAGAAATAGTACCTTTGCAAAAGTAGCTGTGTAGAAATGTCAGTCTTACTATCGAAGACAAGTGGTTCTCTTGGCGAATTCCGGCTTCCAACGCAAATTAGTATTAATAAATTCTGGCCGCCACAAATAGCACAATAAGGCTGATAGTGGTGTTAAACACCAATCAATCAATCAATCAATCAATCAATCAATGAAACTTTTATGTTATGCTCCTATTCAAAGACGTCCAAATAAGGAGAAATTACAATAAACTATACTATATATTACAGATACATCAACACAACAGATAAACACAATGTATTTCATATTTACAAAAGTTCGTTCGAAAAGTTTTTTGTTGGAGTACGAATAAGAAGAAGAAGAAGAAGAAGAAGAATACTTTATTAATCCAATTATGAACCTATGCGGGTTTTAAATCTCATTCAATGATTACAGTGATTTTTGTTATAATAATGCAATAATAAAATAATATACATCACAATAGAACACTGAACATGCAATATAAGTAATATGGGAAATCATTTCATGTAAGGATTATTCCCATTTAAACAGATATAGTGTTTTGAGCTGAATACAAATGAAATGCAGTCCCGACGGATTACCAACCAATTACTAGATATTTATGTATACAATTATATTTTTTATTACAACTTCAAGAATATGATAAGCACCTTAAAGATTTAAATGCAGTTCATTTATGCATATATAAGCATTCACATATCAATAGATGAAATTTGAATACACAAAGATAGAGTAATGTGTATTTAAATTGATTTTTTTAACTTAAAATATATATGGATCAACCAAAAAAGATTAAGCCATTTTCAGAAGTTGAGATCTCAATTCAAAACTCTGGATAAGAAAAATACTGAACTTTTTAAGTGAATGTTTATCTTCAGTGGTCATTAACAATAAACATTTTGATTTGCAGTCTAAGTTATTAAACTTTTGATAGTGCTCATGAGCTTGTGCAAACAATGATTATATATTTATATATATATTTCCCATTCATGATTGATTCATCATTTCTGTAACCAGAACACGTTTTTGATTTTTAGATGATTTATTTCTTCTATCATTTGTCAAATATAAATACAAGTTTCTGTACACGGTAAGACTGAAAAATCCCTTCAAGTTATGTGATTTAACTGAAATGAATTCACACAGAAAATTAACAGATTTTTAAAATTCATTTGTGTCTTTCATGATTTATTCATGTTTAAACTACATTCTCAGCGGCAAACTTTTCTGTTAGAGTGATATAAAGCTTTACAAATGTCTATGAGTCGCTTGCATGTAAAGGAGCCGTCTTTAGTTGATTGCAAACATCGGTGTATCTTTCCCCTCCTAGTCTTAGTACGGCCTGAAAATATAACAAATCAAATAAATTAAAAAAAATAAATACAAATAAATTTAAATACAATAAACATACAGGCGGGATAAGATTTGATTGCATTTATAATTTAGAATTTTTCTGACGTCAGACACTCAAATCAATCAATGTGTTCGTAGATAGTAGATGTTTCTGTGTTCTGTTAAATTGTTCCTTTGAATATTGTTATACGATGATGACTGATGTACCCATGTTTTGACTATTTTATTAATTGTGACTGTTTATTTAACGCCTCATGTAAATATAACGGTATTTGATGAGACTGTTATTAAAGTGAGAGGGCTATAGAACCAGGTTTAATCCACCATTTTCTACATTTGAAAACGCCTGTACCAAGTCAGGAATATGACAGTTCTTCTCCATTCATTTTTTATGTGTTCTGATATTTGATTTTGTCATGTGATTATGGACTTTCCGAATTGATTTTCCTCTAAGTTCAGTGTTTTTGTGATTTAACATTTTAATTGCTATCATATTTTTGATACGCCCGTCTTCAGACGGTAGTATCATCGTATACAGTCGTCCGTCCGTCCGTCGTTAACACTTCAGACAATTACATATCAAAAACGCTTTCAACGTATTTCGTAATGTGAGCTTCACTTCAATGTTTTTAAATTTTAGACTTCTCATATCGAGTTATTGGCTGAAAGAGTAGAGATGGGGGATTTTCCAGTTTTCTGACTACAACTCGTAAATGCTTTGAACAATTTTCAGGATACATTAGTGAATTACATATTGACATAAGTTCCCTTTTCTTTTTTTTTCATATATAAATATATGTTTGAAATAACAGCGTCATAAAAAAAAGCCATGACTGTCATCATGATACATAACACATGTTACAGACTAGAGGCTCTAAAGAGCCTGTGTCGCTCACCTTGGTCTATGTGCATATTAAACAAAGGACACAAATGGATTCATGACAAAATTGTATTTTGGTGATGGTGATGTGTTTGAAGTTCTTACTTTACTGAACGATTTTGCTTCTTACAATTATATCTATCATGAACTTTGCCCATTAGTAACAGAGAACTATATTTGGTAAAAATTTACATAAATTTACCAAATTAATGAAAATTGTTAAAAATTGACTATAAAAGGCAATAACTCCTTAAGGGGTCAATTGACCATTTAGGTCATGTTGACTTATTTGTAGATCTTACTTTGCTGAACATTATTGCTGTTTACAGTTTATCGCTATCTATAATAGTATTCAAGATAACCAAAAACGGCAAAATTTCTTTAAAAATTACCAATTGGAGGGCAGCAACCCAACAACCAGTTGTCCAATTCATCTGAAAAATTCAGGGCAGATAGATATTGACTTGATTAACAATTTAACTTCTTGTCAGATTTGCTCTAGATGCTTTGGTTTCATAGTTATAAGCAAAAAACTGCATTTTACCCCTATGTTCTATTTTTAGCCGTGGCGGCCATCTTGGTTGAATGGCCAGGTCATCGGACACATTTTTCAAACTAGATACCCCAAAGATGATTGTGGCCTAGTAGTTTCAGTGGAGATTTTGTAAAAGATTACTTAGATTTATGAAAAATGGTTAAAGATTGACTATAAAGGGCAATAACTCCTAAAGGGGTCAACTGACCATTTTGGTCATGTTGACTTATTTGTAGATCTTACTTTGCTGAACATTATTGCTGTTTACAATTTATCTCTATCTATAATAATATTCAAGATAATAACCAAAAACAGCAAAATTTCCTCAAAATTACCAATTCAGGGGCAGCAACCCAACAACCGATTGACCAATTCATCTGAAAATTTCAGGGCAGATAGTTCTTGACCTGATAAACATTTTTATCCCATGTCAGATTTCCTCAAAATGCTTTGGTTTTTGAGTTATAAGCCAAAAACTGCATTTTACCCCTATGTTCTATCTTTAGCGGTGGCGGCCATCTTGGTTGGTTGACCAGGTCACGCCACACATTTTTTAAACTAGATACCCCAAAGATGATTGTGGCCAAGTTTGGATTAATTTGGCCAAGTAGTTTCAGAGGAGAAGATTTTTGTAAAAGATAACTTTAATTTACGAAAAATGGTTAAAAATTGACTATAAAGGGCAATAACTCCTAAACGGGTCAACTGACCATTTTGGTCATGTTGACTTATTTGTAGATCTTACTTTGCTGAACATTATTGCTGTTTACAGTTTATCTCTATCTATAATAATATTCAAGATAATAACCAAAAACAGCAAAATTTCCTCAAAATTACCAATTCAGGGGCAGCAACCCAACAACCGATTGACCGATTCATCTGAAAATTTTAGGGCAGATAGATCTTGACCTGATAAACATTTTTATCCCATGTCAGATTTCCTCAAAATGCTTTGGTTTTTGAGTTATAAGCCAAAAACTGCATTTTACCCCTTTGTTCTATTTTTAGCCGTGGCGGCCATCTTGGTTGGTTGACCAGGTCACGCCACACATTTTTTAAACTAGATACCCTAAAGATGATTGTGGCCAAGTTTGGATTAATTTGGCCAAGTAGTTTCAGAGGAGAAGATTTTTGTAAAAGATTACTTTAATTAACGAAAAATGGTTAAAAATTGACTATAAAGGGCAATAACTCCTAAACGGGTCAACTGACCATTTTGGTCATGTTGACTTATTTGTAGATCTTTCTTTGCTGAACATTATTGCTGTTACAATTTATCTCTAACTATAATAATATTCAAGATAATAACCAAAAACAGCAAAATGTCTTCAAAATTACCAATTCAGGGGCAGCAACCCAACAACCGATTGACTGATTCATCTGAAAATTTCAGGGCAGATAGATCTTGACCTGATAAACATTTTTACCCCATGTCAGATTTGCTCTAAATGCTTTGGTTTTTGAGTTTAAGCCAAAAACTGCATTTTACCCCTATGTTCTATTTTTAGCCGTGGCGGCCATCTTGGTTGGTTGACCGGGTCACGCCACACATTTTTTAAACTAGATACCCCAATGATGATTGTGGCCAAGTTTGGTTTGATTTGGCCCAGTAGTTTCAGAGGAGAAGATTTTTGTAAAAGTTAACGACGACGGACGACGACGACGACGACGGACGACGACGGACGACGACGGACGACGCCGGACGACGCCGGACGCCGGACGCCAAGTGATGAGAAAAGCTCACTTGGCCCTTCGGGCCAGGTGAGCTAAAAAAGCATTGCCTTATCTTTGTTTGATAACAAGTTTCCAATAAATTCATCCGAAAAGAAGGAAACAAATTGTGTCACTATAGAGACTGTCAAAAGTCGTTTTACCATTTGAAAAGAATATAAAACTTGCTGAATGAAAGATTTGATGTACACACATGTTACTATACAAAGTTCCTGCTTCAAGATTTCTAAATGGAAATATGCTTCGGGTGTATATGACCAAACAAATAAAAAAATTGACATATAAACCATACGTTTTTCTATAAATAAATATAGAGCATCTAGTCGATCAATCCAAACTGCCAGACATCAGAGATAGAAAATTAGATTAAGAAAATAGACAAAAACTATTCATTATTAACAGAATTTTTGCATGTTTTTTTTCTAATATAGTTTACCTCCCTGAAAGTTAATAGTTTTATCATATGATAGAAATCTGAATAAGTTCATAATCTCAATCTTTACATTTTTTAATTATAGTTTAATGAATATAAAATCACTTGGCAGCGTCGGTACTGTACATGCACAATTCCTTGGACCTTATTTTTCAATCGATTAGCCACATTCATAAAATACATTGCAAATGAATGATTTATTTTCCTCGACTGTCAAATTATATTGATATATTTTATTAGTAAATAGAAATGATAAATTTACTCATTCATAGTATATTAAAGACATTTTTCCAAGACACGCACAGAGTAACTTATTTCAATTAATATCCGAATAACCCAAACAAAATGAAAAAAAACAAACAATTACAGTACCATTCCCACGCTGTGTGAAAACATTATTACGTTATGCAAGGACAAAATATCAGCTATTGATAATAAAAGAATATACTAGTAATACAATATCTGAATTCCACATAAGACAGCTGTAGGGATCCATAATAAAGAGTTGAACGATTATAAATATGTTTAACCTTGCAACTCTCTGTAGATGTCACTCTTTTTTGTTAGATGTTTTTCTATTTGTATTTTTCTGATGAGTTTAGTCTTTTTTAACTGATTTGATAAAATTTTTATTTATTTTGTACTGCTACATATTTTTTTTTAGGCTATGGGAGGTTTGACACTCTTAAAATAGTTTAGCCCCACAATATTATGTGTGTGCTTGTCCCAAGTCAGGGGCCTGTAATTCAGTGGTTGTCTTTTGTTGCTGTGTAACAAATCTTTTTCGTTCATTTTATTGTACATACATTATGACGTTGGTTTTCTATTTGAATTGTTCTACATTTGTCATTTAAGGACCTTTTAAAGCTGCTTTTTTGTACGGATTCTTCTCATTGTTTGCTCATCTGTCTCATTTGGTCTCTTGTGGAGAGTTATTTCATATGCATTTATAGCACATTTTCTTTCAATATCTATAATACTAAAATTACGAGGTCGAATTTGTCAGCCGTCATCACGTAAAAACGACGAATCAAAGAATTCAACTTTATATATAACTAATATAGTACAAAGGTGTAGATTAAAAATTAAACCACTCCAGGCCCCTTTGTTTTCCACGTAATTAATATTGCCAATAATTAAGAAGTTCCGGGTCGAGTCCGATACCGATACCAATAGTATATTCACCTCTTACCTATTACCTCATCTGTACGTTCCGCATCTGACAGGCGCACCACCAAACGGTGTATTCAGGATTAATATGCTCTATACACGGGTCATTATCACAGGGTTGACACTACTAAATTGTCAAATTGTTACCTATTGTAAATCTGGACTAAAAATAAGGCGTATAGGTACAGTTTTCAATTTGTTAGCAGGCATGACGTAAAACAGCGAATCAAAGAATTCAACTTTATTTATAACTAATATAGGACAATGCTGTTGATTAAAAAATACTCCATTCCAGGACCTTTTGTTTTCCAAATAATTAATATTACCAAAAATTGATAAGTTCCAGTTCGACGGGTTCAAACAGAAAGATTTGAAAGCAGAGAAAACTGTGTATCTTATAATCGGCATGACTGTATCAGATGACAATACTAATACTAAAATAAGGCTTGCGCATAGTTGTATACTTTAATTCAGTGACGGACCCGCGATATCACGGGTGTGTTCTAGTGTACTTTATATATACGGATTATGGTTGTCTAAGTATGATTCTATTCGTTGTCAATGGTAATACGGTGACAAATAATTGCTTTGATGCAGATAATTTGGACTTGATTTTAGTTGATAGGTGTCTCATTAACAATCATACCACAGGTTCACATTTTTAAATATACATTTGAATTATTCCGTTAGCTAAATAAGTTTTGAGTAAACTTTTTTTATGGCAATGCGTGTGATTAAATATCACATACTTTCAATGAATAAATGGATTGAGGCATATAAGAAAGACACCAACAATTTGAAGTTAGAAAGTTGGAAGTCATTATTGTATGTCTGAAGGTGAGACACTTTCTTTGTACACTTTTAGTTTGTGAACTAAAAGATTGACAGTCCAAACAAGTTTGTGTTAGTTCTATAATATACATGTTATAAATGCCTTAGTAAATCACTTCTATCCATCCGTTGGATTTCCTCTTTCTGAACATTTGCTTCATTTTAAATGGTATACGGTGTATGTACCTTAGTACATACTTTTGTTTCGTTTACATTTATGTAATTTTGTTATTATAAGTATGGTAATTCATTGCTATTAGATATACTTTTTGTTTGTAAAATAATTGAAATATAATAAAAATAAAACAATAACAGAGTTTGGATAAAGATTAAAAAAAAAAACCCAAAAAACAAGTATTATAAAAATAAAAAGAAGTAGAATGATTGCATTAAGACAACTGTCCACCACATTGCAAATTAAGTTAACATTTTTACTTATTCAAACTTTTCACATTATATTGTTTCATGTCAGGAATCTCTTCATAGACTGTCTTTTATCATATTCTTACATTCTTGAGGTTTAAAAATTAGGTCCCGATGGTAGGTTTGGTGAACAACAATGTTGTAATAACTCACAACTGTTTTTGTATATCAAGAGCATAATTAAAAAGTAAAATCACAAAAATACTGAACTCAGAGGAAAATCTCATCGGAAAATCCATAATCACATGGAAAAATCAAATGACAAAACACATAAAAAACGAATGTACAAGAACCGTCATATTCCTGGCTTGGTACAGGAATTTTGAAATGTAGAAAATGGTGAATAAAACCTTGTTTTATAGCGCTTAACCTCTCACTTTGATGACAGTCTTATCCAATTCCGTTATATTAACAATGATGTGTGAACACGTCAAAGTATTTATATCTTTAACTTTACCACTTATTCATAAACTATATAATAGATGTTGTCGTCGACATTGACGACAAATATTGAGTAACGCAAAATAATTTTTTGCATAGACAACAACCAATGTATTGAAAGAACATAAGAACATGTAAAAGGAATATTGCATAAGGAGATTTCTTTTAAAAAAATTGTTTGTTAAGTACTTTTCAACAACATCATATGTTTGAACGTAACCAATCTGAAACATTTCCATAATCAACATAAGAGAAAAACATTCTCCAAATATATTTCAATCTTTTTTTAATAATCCTTCTAGAATGAAACTATTTTCAAATAATATACAATAATATTACTCAATAAATATGGTTAAATAGTAAATAACTTTTAATCTCTGGTTTCTAAATACGTACTTGACTTATACTATACCAGCGAGTTTCAAATTTTTCCATTGTGACCTCACTGATGTAAGTTATTTCAGTTCGGTACCACCGAAGGCGTAACAAGTCTGCATCCAGTGTAGTATCAGCACCCTCCGGTAATTCAAATGAACAGTTATGTGTCAGACATGTCATTAGTACAACCATAGTCTTGATGTCTAGTGAAGCCGAGACCTCGCCTGGTAAAGATTAATTTAAAATAAGGACAGACTGCATACACAAACAATTCGTTGTCATAATTCGACATGTTCATGATTTTTGTATTCTGATTTCAACTGTGTACACCCCATTATACGCTATTGAAAATACATAAGCATTTTACAGCCTGTAATTCATATTAGCTTCTTCAAGAAAAAAGTAGTTAACGCCCGAAAAAGAAAAGAGTCACATTTCGTATCGCTTATTTCAGTAGTCAGTTAATTGATACGATATTCCCGTGCTTGCATTTCCTATCATGATTTTCTTGATAGAGGGTTACTGCTCACAAGGAAGCTATTAAACCAAGAGTTCCAAATGGTGAAGTTGAAATCATCCCTTCGTAAATTTTACGGACGCCATCACGAGTTGGTTGACCGTTATGGAATAACCGTTTCACAAATGATATCGGATATGTTCCTTATGTCGTAACTACAATCCCCTTCCCTTTCATGAATTTGACCTACCGAATTAGACTATTTACCGGATTTGTAATCACATAAGCAACACGACGGGTGCCGCATGTGGAGCAGGATCTGCTTACCCTTCCGGAGCACCTGAGATCACCCCTAGTTTTTGGTGGGGTTCGTGTTGTTTATTCTTTAGTTTTCTATGTTGTGTCATGTGTACTATTGTTTTTTCTGTTGTCTTTTTCATTTTTAGCCATGGCGTTTTCAGTTTGTTTTAGATTTACGAGTTTGACTGTCCCTTGGTGTCTTTCGTCCCTCTTTTAAGGAGGCTCGAGGGTATAAAAATTTCAGAAAAAAAAATAAACATTTGTTTTTCATTATAAATTTTATTCATTACCTTTTGTAGTTGTTACTTTATCATATGGTACAAAAAAACATTCAAAACAATTAATTGGCCCCAGATGACTTTTAAAATGTAAACATCATTGAAAAAGTTCCAAATTTTCTCCCTTTAGTGGAAAAATGCCATTTTTTGGCTTTAAAATTGAAATATCTCTTTTAACTCATCGGTGACCTATATTTTTTAATATAATTTCGATATATGCTGTACTTAAACTAAATTACTGTAAAATTTGGGCGATTTCTGTAATAATTTTTTTTTTTTATTTCGATATTATCTTTATTTCTCCTATTAGTTCAACAGAAAAAAAAAACACTTTTACAAAGATGTATGCTTCTTTCGAAGGCAGATTGTGAGCGCAAATGAACGGTGACCCCATTTTTTTATTTTATTTTTCTATTAACTATAAGATAAAGTTCATTTATAGAAAAATATAGAGAAATCCTATATAAATGATTTAGACCCGCGAACCCCCTTAACTTTCTTTTTCTGATAAGAAATGAAGCATACATTTGAAAATAATCTGCATTATATTTAGTTGAAAATTGTTGACATCGATATCTAAAGAAAACATTATTGACAATTATAAGCCTAATGGTAATATGATATTGACATTTTACTAATATTTTTGTTCTATTGAAATTAGATACGCATTACCTTTTTGCGTAAACAACAACGCCACTTGCTTGGAAGTGATCAACTTTCTCTGTTGTAACTCTTCTATTTTTGTCCAGTTAGATTGAACAGTTGTTTCTAGTGTGGATGGAGGATATAATAAGTCAAAGCGTTTCCGAACAACATCTCTGGCTACAGTGAGAATGAAATTAGTAATCCTTAAACAATTTGTTTCTTCCTTGGAAATCTAAAAATGATTAAATAGAAAAATTTGCATACTTGTAATAATCAACCCTCCCAGTCTAGAATAGTGGTATTACAACACAACTTTAAAAAAAAAAGACCAATTGTACTGATCAGTATCAGTTGGAATAATACATGTACGAGGCACAACAAAAACTAAACACAAACAGTAGCCACAATGCGTTGAAATAAAATTATCGCAGTTACTTAAAGCTGGTCAGTTACAATTATGAAGTAATGAATTAACCATGATAGTTACATATATGTAAACATGCACGATTTTGAACCTGTGAATGACCAAACCAGTTTACAATTCTAATATAAAAAAGGAGACGTGGTGTGTTTGCCAATGTGACAACTCTTCACAAAATGACACAAAAAGTAAGAGTCATTTGTCACCGTACGTAATTTAATAATGAACAAGGACCATAACTATATCATTGCTAGCTCTTAAAGGCCAAAAAACAAATATCAAACGAGAAAATTTACTGCCTTATCAATGTACAAAAAGCAATGAACGAATTTTTTTTTTGTACATTAACAAATACAGGCTCCTGACTTGGGACACTAATTTTACCCAATATTTCGCTGATGCTTTTTCATAAATTCTCTTTTCCTTGAGCCAAATTACCGTTAATGTTATTTTTTTAAGCTGTCTCGTACTTTGTTGGAAAACGCATCTGACTGTCTATTGTTTACTTTTGTCGTTTGATCGTGAAATACCAAATATGAGGTACGTGTTGTTTATTCTTTAGTTTTCTATGTTGTGTCATGTGTACTATTGTGTGTCTGTTTGTCTTTTTAATTTGTAGCCATGGCGTTGCCAGTTTATTTGAAATTCATGAGCTTGACTGTCCCTTTGGTATCTTGCGTCCCTCTTTTATTCGTATTTTGGTTCTTAATGTTTGTTTTTGTAGCAAAGTGAAAGAGTTGCCATCCATACCAACTGATTTAGACATTGCTTCATCATAAGTCTCCTATAACTACAAGGATAATCGACTAGTTCCAGTACACATAAGCAACGTTACTACTAGCTATAGACTATAACCGTTTCACCAAACGCCATCTTGTGTGAAATACAGCCAGTTTAAGCTGCTGACATTGAAACATCTGATGTCAACAACCACGATTTACTGTTTGAGTCTACTAACAGATCCACTAAACAATAAACAAATTGAACATGGAAAGCAACGACTTTGTCAGTTTCAAGATATCTTCAGTACTTCAGACACATATATTGGTCAACCAGATAGAGTTCACCACAGAATAGACTTGAAGGAGGAAAGGCCATTAAAACAGCAAAATCGACGCATCCCACAGCAATGTTCGCGAAAGTTCGCACCCACCTTCAACAACTTCTGGCAGCTGGTATCATCCGTCGATCACATTCTCCATGGTCATCAAATGTATTCCTGTGTAGAAAGAAAGATGGGAAGCTAAGAATGTTCATTGGCTATAGGCAATTAAACAACTAGGCTTTTCGTGATACCTATTCTCTTCTGAGGCGCGAAGAGATTTTAGAGGCACTTGGTGGAAACAGCTTTTATACCGTAATTGATTTGATCTGAATATCACCAAGTGGAGCTTGAAGAATCACACAGTCTTCACAGTAGGATTCTACGAGTTAAATCGCATTCCATCGGGACTTGTCAACAGCCCAACAACCCACCTGAGTCTGATGGGAGATATTCAAGACGGACTCAATCTCAACATATGTTTCATATACTTAAACGACCTTATCATATTTTCTGACAGCTATGATGAACACTTAGAACGTCTCGATAGATCCCTACAGAGATAACGTAAGTGTATACTGAGGTTATCACCCAGGAAATGCGCCTTCCTCCAGGTGAAAGTGAATATATTGACCACATTGTCTCCAAGAATGGTATTGAGCATGATTCAGACAAGTTAGAGAAGGTACAGAATTGCCCAAAACCAACATCATCAGAAGAGGTTAGACAGTTTTTGGGCTTCGCTTGCTACTATAGAAAGTTTGTTTAAGATAACAACAAGATCACCAGGCCGTTAACAGATTTAATGCGAGCGCCACACAAGTCTTAGAGATGCAAGCCCAACTACAATCAATCATCCAACTGGATATGGGGTGAACAGCAAGATAAAGCCTTTAACAACTTAAACTTACACGCGTTCATGCTAGGACTTGGTGCTGTACTCTACCAAAAAAAAAAGAAAACAAGAAAAGAGTCTTAGATTATGCCAGTCGTGTTGACATAGTAAAGCAGAACGGAACTACCGAGTACACAAGCTTGAGTTCCTTTCTTTGAAATAGGCTGTCACTGAGACGTTTAAAGACCATATCTACATGAACAAGTTCACTGTGCTAACAGACAACAACCCGTTTACATACGTCCTTACAATCGCCAAATTAGATGCTGCTGGACATAGATGGATGCAGCCTTATAATCATATGACTTCAACATCGTGAACAGACCCGGTAAAGCCAAATCTGAGGCTGATGGTTTGTCAAAGCGACCAAGACTGCTCGGAAAGACCAAAACGTCCAGAATGTGTACTGCATGAGAGCGTGAAAGCCACCTGTAACTTGCTGCACGTTTAGCTATACCTGCAATGTGTATCAATGTCAACGACAACAGCTGATGATCCATTCTTGCCACCAAAGTCTATGGTCAACATCAAATCAGCACAGAAGAACGACAGGATAATGAAAGAATGATTATTATGGGTTCAATATCATAGAAAACCAGCCAAACATCATATAGAAAAAACGCCATGGAAGGTCTGGTTTATCAACAACTTTGACAAGCTCATACTTTAAGGCGACACACTGTACAGAGAATTTAAAATTGACCAAGAGCCAGTGAAACAGCTTTACAAGAAGCCTGTATTACCACAGTTCTTACAGCACTTCACGATGTTAAGGGATACCACGACCGTGACAAGATACTTTCACTAGTCCGAGATCGATTTGTATGGTTTGGTATGACAATGGATGTTGAAAATGGGATAAGCCTATGCAACAGATATATACCACGCAAAAAACCAACCAACGAAAATGTACCACTCATCAACATCGAGTCTTCTTAACCGTTGGAACTTGTATACATGGACTACCTGTCATTAAAAAATTCCAAATTTGGCATTGAAAATGTACTTGTTATCACCGAACATTTCACCCGATATACCTTAGCTGTTTCAACTCGAAAGAAGACTGCAAAAACAACAACATAAGCCTTTTTTAGCCATTTTGTTATTCACTCTGGTTTGCCAAAGAGAATCCACAGTGACGAAAGCGCTAAATTTGAGTCCAACACCATCAAAGAGTTATGTCACTTAAATGTTATGGAAAATTCGAGAACCACGCAATATCATCCTATGGGGAATAGCATTGCAGAACGATTCAACCAAACTAACTCAGTATGCTAGATACCCTTGAAGCAACACAAAAGAAAGATTGGAACTCGCACATTGCTGGACTCGCCCATGCTTACAATTGTACTCGAAAGACATCAGCTGGCTTTTCACTATACTATTTGATGTTTGGTAGACCACCGTGATTACCAGCGGACATTGCCTTTGGTTTAGATATACACCGTACCTAGTTGTTACACAGCCAAACAACGACATTCCAGTGTAGTTGGTTCAGTGAGAAAATGGAAAGGGAAAGAAGAGACCACTCCACAGAAACCGATTGGATTTCAGCCGAGTGATAAAGAAAAGCGAAAAACACCTTTGGCCAGTCGGAAAGTGAGACAGAATACTAGGAAACAATCGCCGCAATCTTAAAGCATCGCATACATTGTTAGGACGGAATCAAATGCAGAGTCGGAGCAGAATAACTAAGTAATTGTGTCTGAGATGGCCCAAAAGAGGAACAGTGATAGTGATGCTAAATGTCTGGAAGACCAGACAACATGACTCTTTATGCAACTGGTGACAACCATGATAGACTCGAGAGAGGACAGGGCTCTAGTTTTAGAGAGGACTCTCTTCCGTTAGCTGAGTTGAATGCTGGAGAACCAACCCAAGTAGTTGACGATGGTAATGATACAGCGACGGGACATGAACATGAAGATGACATTTCAGATATGGTAGATGGCAGTGGGCTGACTGACACGTCAGGTAATAGAAAACAACCAACGCCACTACCACAACGACAACGTCGTATATTGCCAACACCACCAAGCGTTCACCAGATTCACCAGTTACTTGACCCCAAAGAGAACACAGACTACCAGCTTACCTCAAGAACCATGTCACTACGTCAAAACATGCCATAACTCAGCTGGACTGGCTGAGTAGAGTTAACTGGTTACTGCAGCAAGCAGAGAAAAGTAGATTTAGAGGACAAGAGATAAAGCATTCCAGAACCATTATGAAGATTATGGAGAGTGACATTACCGAATTAGACTATTTACCGGATTTGTAATCACATAAGCAACACGACGGGTGCCGCATGTGGAGCAGGATCTGCTTACCCTTCCGGAGCACCTGAGATCACCCCTAGTTTTTGGTGGGGTTCGTGTTGTTTATTCTTTAGTTTTCTATGTTGTGTCATGTGTCCTATTGTTTTTCTGTTTGTCTTTTTCATTTTTAGCAATGGCGTTGTCAGTTTGTTTTAGATTTACGAGTTTGACTGTCCCTTAGGTATCTTTCGTCCCTCTTTTAGTATTTCATCATGTCGAGAAAACTATGATTTCTGGAGAGGGAAAGACAGTTCTAATGACAAGGATGTCATTTTTTCAACAACGGGGAGGATGTACCAGAAATATTTTTTATGCTTCATAAATAATATAATTTACATTTTGGTTTATATGAAAAATCTATTCATTGAATTCTTATTGAGTCTTAATTTAATTATTTTACTCTTGCAAAGTTTTTTTACTAATTGATATTTATCCTTTATGATTTGATTGAGTATATATTATACGTATTGCGTAATGTTGCTCATACATATTCATGGGGGTTGAAATTGAACTCTTGTTTTGATAGGTTCTTAGTTATTGGCGGTTGAGTTGAGTTTTACTTTGTGTACCTTGGGTAGAATTTACCTTGACACTGGTCAGTGAAAGTTTCCCATTTGTTTATCCGGTTTATATAATTCCGAAACCACATTTACAGATTGTATTTGCTAGATTCAGCTCTATACGTTTCCAGAAATCACGCATATTCTTCTTTATAAACATTTTCACACGAATTAATAGATTTGGTTAACTTTCTTATTTTCGAGTAAATACTCTTCAAATTGCATGTTTAGAATATCGGAATGAAAGATATGAATGAGCCTATTTTTGTAAAGAAGCTAGGTCATATTTTTTATATTATAGAGATATGTAACATTTATCATGTTTGTTACTGGTCGTATTTACTTAATGTTTAGAGCTATCGTAATAAATAGAGAATAATACATGGCAAAATCCGTATCATATGTCGTATCATCCCGAGACATCAATATCAGCCTGAGGGCCTTTAAGCCCGAGGGATGATATTGGTCGAGGGTGATACGACATGTGATACGGATTTTGCCATGTATTATACGCTTTATCATATATTTCAACAGAAGAGTATTATATTATTTGAACTGTTTTCTGATCCATAGCACTGGGTTACCTTCATTTCTGCTTTTGTCTTGTTCAAAGCTTTAAAATAACTGCTCAACTATTTATACGAAGCACATAGGTTACCTTACAATCTGTTGTTTTGAAAATATTTTGTTTATTATTGAATATATTTGAGTGTTTTGTATTTTTTATAGTTGCATTTAGTGTGCCAAAAAATATGTTGTAAAAACTTGATGTTTGTGACGTCACATACAATATGAAAACTTGATGTTCGTGACGTTACATACCAAACAATGACGTCATTCTAAAAATTGACCTATATTTTGAAAAAAAATTCTTAAGCAAAAAAAAACCCCAAAAAAACTGACTTTAGTTTAAAAAAAAAAAAAAGAAAAAAAAAGGCATGCGATACGGGTTTTGCCATGCGATACAGGGTATGCGAAACAGGGTAGGTGATACAGACTGGAAAAAAGAACCTTTATTAGATATACAAAAAAGCTGTATTTTGTACTAAATATATGATAACATTATTTAACAAATACTGCATGTAGAAAAAAGACGGCATATATATATGAAAAGTTAGAGTATATTGTGAAAAGAGTCTTCATATTACATGCTAGTTTAATGTTATTTTAATATGGACGACTTGAATACAATTGTCCTGTGATTAGTGAAAGTCCGTTTTTATTATTGTAATTTGGTTTTTAGGACTGTTGATTACTTCTTTCTACTTTGTGCCCAGTTCCTGATTACAGAAGAACTCACTCCACAAATGTGAAGAGCATGATTTGTAGTAAGTCATGGATTATTTCTTTGACGATTTGCGCACTTTTAGCAAATCATTTTCTATTGAATTTAATGTCGATATTCAGATATAGTAAATACTTTTGAATGTAATAAGTTAAGTTTAATTGTAATGTTTCATGTATTTGCGAGAAGTAATTTTGAAGATAAATTTAATTCTATTTGGTTGTAAACGCAATGCAACTGATTATCGTTATATTCAAATGTCTATCACAGAAATAGGTTTATTAAAGAGCATATGTGAAATGTGATGTACATTCCACTACACAATTGAATGAATGAACATTCCATAGCAAATGTGTACCTACTGTTTATAGAAAAACTATTGTATTAGGAATTGTCTAATCTGTATTAAAATTGTCTGTGATATAATATGTGTATGATATATGAACTATCATTAATGTTTCTAATTTTGTTATTTCAGAGTTTGTATTCTCTGGTATAATAAACCATATAAACCTTAGAAATTCTTATTGTTATTAATTCATTAATACCGAGGATACTCCTTTCATATTTTTAACACAGCGTTACTCTTCAAAATCGTTTATAATATGTAAAAGTTTATGAACAATATGACAAAACTGGTTTTCAGTGAGACACGATCAGGTTTTATCTGTTTATATATTATATTTTAAATATATTGACAAGCTATACAAAGTTAACGTATAGCGACAAATAATATGATTTTACTATATTAACTGGAATAACCCGTAAAAAGATTGAACATCACAAATCCATCCAAAAACAAAATAAACGGTTCTTGTACTTTTGGAATAGTTGATCTCCATTTTTTCAACAATAACGTATTTCAGACAAATATCATCAATATGCAATATACTTAACAATGTATTCAAAGTTTTAATAGAGCTTCTTATTTCTAATTCTCAACGGATCATACAAATGTAGTGTTAGTATGCAAGAGACCAGCGGTCAATTTTAGTACATGGTCAATTATTATATATCATCTAGATGCTAATTTCCCAAATTAAAAAGCAATCACATTAATTTTGAAATGTCATTAATTACTTTGCCATTATTTTCAATATAGATAATTACATTTCAATTGACATTTCCGCTGAGTTATAATTTAGGATGAAAATGTAAAACAATACATATTTGGCTTGCTATTTATAAGTATTGCAATATGCATTGTGTTTAAATGTGATATCAGTATTTAGTTCTAAAATAATCTTAAACCAATCCTAATTCTATCTTACTTTTGAATTATATTGTTTTTTTATATGTGACGTCATTTTTGTGCTATTTCAGAAATTTCATAAATTCAAATGTGACATAATTTTTGGGCCTTTTCGCAATCGTATGTGACGTAATTTTTATAATTTATTGCGTTGAGGCCTGGACTGAGTCTTGTGTGTCTATTCTGTGTTGGTCTTAGCATTATGTATTCGGGTTTAGTTTTCTGTAATTAGTTAATACTTCAGTTCCATTATGTATATCTATTTTATATTCATTTGATAAAATTTACTGTTTGCAATAGCATTAATTGTTCTAAATAATAAGGATGTTTTTATCCAAAGCATAAAAACATAGCCGTATTTGACACCACCTTTTTCAACTTTTGATCGTCAGTGCTGTACAGCTTTGTACTTTTTTTTCACTTTTGATCTTTTATATCTGGGCGTCACTGGTAAGTCTTGTGTGGAGGAGGCGTGTTTTTGGCGTATTCAATTTTAAACCTGATGCTTTTTGTTATCTATTAATCGTGTTTTTCTTTGTCTTATATGTTCTCCTATTTATTTGTATTGTAATCCTGTAATATTATGTTGTCATTGCAATGTTATATTTAACATTGCCATTAAAGTGCGAGGTTTGCCATGCCACAAAACCAGGTTCAACCAACCATTTTTTCTTTTAAAAATATCCTGTACCAAGTCAGGAAGATGCCATGGCCATTGTAATATTATTTTTCGTTTCTGTGTGTGTTACATTTTAACGTTGCTTCGTTTGTTTTTCTCTTATTTTTTAGTGTAAATTCACATTGCGATAAGACGTGTCACGGTACTTGTCTATCCCAAATTCATGTATTTGGTTTTCATGTTATATTTGTTATTCTCGTGGTGTTTTGTCTGATGCTTGGTCCGTTTCTGTGTGTGTTACGTTTCGATGTTATGTCGTTGTTCTCCTCTTATATTTAATGCGTTTCCCTCGGTTTTAGTTTGATACCCGGATTTTGTTTTTTGTCCATGGATTTATGAGTTTTGAACAGCGGTATACTACTGTTGCCTTCATTTATGTAATCATGTTTTCATTGTGTTGATATTTGTATGTGAAACTATAATGAATTATTCTGATTCTGCTTCTAACCTGGTACATGCATTTTTGCTAAGTAAAACGTCGGATTTTTAGAAAAAAAAGGGATTTTAATGGTTGTTTTGTTTAAATGTACCAATAGAAAGCCTGCAGTTTTGTTATTCCTTTGAAAAATTTAATCATCAATGAACATATTTGTTATCAGGTCGAAGTTCACAACAAACATCACGCACTGTTCACCCAAAAGCACTTATTTTAATGAAAATGAACACAGTTTCAACATTGAAAATGTTCTTATCTGTACAGTAAAATATGTATAATTTGTACAAGCGATTGTTCACACAAGTGTACCATGTGTATTGCACAGAATAATTTAAATGTCCATAACAAGGAATTACATTTAATTTTCTGTTATTCTGGTTCGTATTATACAAGTATGGCAGAAGAATAAATTATGATTTTCGTTTTGTTGTCGAATAAAATTGCGAAATGTATTGCCTCTCCACCACGCTACGATAGATGAATGCCTTATGAAAATAGTTCTACTGAATAGTTTTTTCCCCATTTATTATAGAGTTTTAATAATGTTACGAGAACCTACGTAGTAAATGAGAGGTCACGTCAGTGCAGCAATAATTGAACAAAAATTGAAATGTTAAGTAACGCAGGATTACTGTATTTTAAACTTTTTAAGTCCTCCGGGGATATAGTAGTTCTTTTGCTCTCGTTCTATTTGACTGCTAACGTATGAAATTTTAATTTTTTAAAAAACTCCAATCTTTTGCATTAAACTTGGATTTGTTTGTTAAAATGAAGTATAGCTTTTTTTTCATTTCTTAGTACAAAAAGACAAACTTCTAATATCGATTTATTCCTCTCTGGTATTTTGTTTGACTTTTATTGTTGCATTGTTCTTTTTAAATTATCGTCTTCTGCTAAAAAGTTATCATTTAAGTACTAGTAGTAGTTTTTTGGAACTAATAAAATATTACCTCCCTTTGGTCATCTAAGTCTGAATTCTTTAATCTCAAGCATTTCAAACTATGTTGTTGACTTAACCGCATAATCGCCTGAAAGAAGATATAAATGACAAAGCACATATGATCATTTTGGAAAATTGAGAAAAAGCATTAAGAGGTGTTTTAAATATAAAAATGAAGGTTATATCATATCACTTTAATTTTGTGCCCCTTAAATTTGAAAATCCAAAAAGTGTAACTCGTCGAACAAAAGACCAAATTAGTCTATCAGACATTCGTTTTAACATTTCTCAAATTATATCTTATTTTCTTCAATTAGGGCATCAAACGTGTTTCATTTTTTATATGAACATAATTTTAAAAATAAGATCATGTTAATCTTATCAAACTTATCTTTACTCAAAAAATATTTTTCGAAATGTTTATTTTCACGTAGAGATGACAACGACGAGCTTTGTTATGTAAAGACGAATACTGTTAGTTTTAAACAAAGAGAGTGATACGGGTTATTTATTTATTTAGAATTAATTAATGTGAATCAAATAGTTACTGTGAAATATTCACAAAAAACAACAACCCAGAAACCGCTGTTAAAAATCATATCGTTTATGAAGAGTCAAATCGCTCATTGTTTCAAATGAAAAAGGGCGATTGGAAATGAATTCAACAGAAACTGTTTACATTCAAAGCTGAGGAATTTATCACCATCTTGCAAAGCTCAGATTCCTTGCCCGGGTATGTTATTTGTTTACTGTTTTTTTTCTTCTTGTTTTATCAGCCACTTAATATCTGTATTATATTTCGGACTTTCAAAAAGTTTTGTTGAATAGACACAGTTGTCGACAATCGCATCTTTTTCAATACAATTCTCACCATTAATGTTAGTTCTACCTCTAGGTCAAGATTTCTGGTAGTTTAATTGATTGATAGAATAATTGGTATTACACGCTTCTTCCTCATGGTGGTCAGTTTTTATTGTTGAAGAAACCAGATGGCCCGAACAAAACCAACGACCTTTAGTCATCTACGATTTAAGTATAGCACACCTGCAGGTATCTTTACTATGACATTGCTTCGGCATTGGCATTGGCAAAATAATTCGAAGGTTGCTCTATTCAAAAATTGGGACAGGCACATGCAAACAGAATGTGGCCGGAATAGACATGTTATCGGGGATCTACATGATATCGGGACCCATCCTCCCCTAACATGGGACAGTGGTGTAACATTTTAACAGAATTACGAACTATAACAAACAGTTGAAAAAGGCTGAACTAATCAGATGGATACAAATAAAAATACTTCACAGCGTGGATGTGGCCTGGTACCTGTATATCCTAGCTACAAAGAACACCTAGCGCAAATCTTAGAGTAATCGTAGTTACAGACAGCTAGTCCAAAGCCACAAACAACTGATAAAAAATCATGCATCTAAGACTATGACTTCTTCTCTTTAAGCTATGGCGTGTAAATTTATTTTCAAATTATGAGATTGATTGTCACTCTGGTATGGTTAGCCCCTCTTTGTACTCGATCAATTACGAGCAACCACTAAAAGTAGAATTATATATGTATAATCATTGTATTTTATGAGGGCCTCATGGAAGATTAGCTTTATCTGTGTAACCCTATTTTAATAATAAATTATTATTATTATTATTATTATTATTATTATTATTATTATTATTATTATTATTATTATTATTATTATTAAATAATAATATTAATTATTATTATTATTATTATTAGATTTCGTTCGTTAAAATCAAAAACGTGAAAACAGACACGGGAATAGCGAACGAGCTGTGAAATATAAACACCGTAAGATGGTGCAACATAACTCAATGTTTCTATTCGCAGTAAAAAATTACAATGTATTAAACCTTCTTTCCTTTTTTAGAAAGTTCAAAACCTCGAGGTCTACTTCCTATAAACAAGGGTTAGGATATTCCGCTTGAAAACATGTGAATAGGTCTAAATACGTGATAAATTCTCATAACTTCTTTTCTTCTTTCATATTTGTTTATGTTTCTTAATCTAACTCAGTTTCTATCAAAAAATGTTCTCTCTTTTGACAAAGGAGTAGGTCCGGTAAAACCTTTTTGACCCCAAATTATAACAGTTTTACAAAATTGTTAGAATGTAAACTTTTAGTTATTTATTGTACAGTTGCATGCTGCTGTTACATAAATGTGTGCTGTTTTTGACAAAACAATGCACATATATTGGGTTGTAGCAACATCAAGTCATACAAAATTACTGAAATTTTCAAAATTCTATCATTTTAGTTAAATTTTAGACGGTTTCCAGGTAAAACGAAAGTGGCTGCATCCGTTTTCATCCTTAATATTGAAATGAAAGTTGTATTTTATGATAATACATAACATATATAAAGGTTGTGGATGAACACGGCTGCAGCCACTTTCATTTTTGACAAAAACCATCTGAAAAGTGACGTTTTTTGGCATATTTGAGAGATTTTTTATATTTGAGCTTGAATCGGATCGTTTTTAATGACTAAATCAGTTTAAATCTTTCACATTAACTAATTGAATCAAGTGAAATAGAAACATAAGTGTTTAAAAAGTGGTCAAAATCTTTCGTCAGATGAAACTGAAATTTGAGGCCAAAATGAGTCCTTACCGGACCTACTCCTTTGTATTCTGATTTAAACACGAAAACCAAACAACATTGGAATAGGAAACATTTTTACGTACGCAATATATATAATATAAAGGTATACATTTTCAAAATCTAAATTTTATGAAAAGTGTGGTTGACAAAACCACAGCGGCAACACCTATCAATCAAGTATACTGGTGCCTCCCCCGCCCGGGTGCAAAAACAATTATTTTTTCTCATTAATGACGGTTCCTTGCAAAGTTATATGGCTTATGTGCCGATATCGTTCCTTCTTCGACTATATTCATTTATTACAAAACAACACTGTCATCTTAACGTATTGACTTTTTTTAAATTGTTACAAAAATGAATTGTAAAGTATTGTTGAGGTTATGAATAGGTTATATTCCTAAATTGTTTAAAATTTGTTAAAGTTCTATAGTGTCAAACCAAATCGGTATTCTGTATTTTATCAAGTTTTGATAGCCAAATAAACACACCATTACAAGCTCTGAGTAGTATTCACTTATATACAGTTATGAGATTCGTTTTGCATCTAACAGCTAAGAAAGAAAATGTTGTGACATTTAGTTACCAAATAGGTAAGGCAAATCCTTATGAAGCCAACATCATATATATGTATGATCCAATATATTTATAAAATTTGGTATAACACTATTTTAATTATTTTTCATACCCCGGAAATGTCATCCCAGTACTGCTCGAAAGCACTGTTACATGCTAATTGACCATTCACTGTATTCATAATTTTTGTACTGTAGGTCCATATTCTGGACAAATCTGAAGATTGTGAAGTATCAAAAATACTAAACTTATTAGAAATAGAATCGTCTGTAATGTTCTTCAAAAGACATAGCATCATATGCAAGTCAAATTGTCTGCTTGATGCTGAACCTGTAAGAGTTTAAAATGAAACTTTTTATATGTGATAATTTACATTAACGTGCTCATTTAAACATGAAAATGACCTACATTTCATCAGGGATAAAACTATAAAATATTTCTCGTTAATGAAGGGTTGATCATGAGTGCTCGCAATAATATGTAACTCCGTCACAATCTATACGTTCCTGGTCATTGTATGGAGCTATTTTATGGTTGCTGGCAGTTACACGAGTTCTTTTTTTTTTTTTTTTATTGTTTTAGCATGCATTAGACGGCAAGTTTTATCCTGTATCACCCTCGACCAATATCATCCCTCGGGCCTAGTGCCCTCTGGCTGATATTGGTATCTCGGGATGATACGGCATATGATACGGATTTTGCCATGTACTACCGGTATTTTCTATCTATCATCTAACAAAATCATATTGAAATGTTACCACAAAAAGAGAGAAAACAAGATTCTCTAAAGAGCATGTGCCGCTAACCTGAACCGATTTGCAACGTTATATAAAGCCAATATCAAAGACTATACAAATATTTTGTTGATCGTGTCGTGTTTTGTTTACATAAATATCTATCTTGAATCACGTACGCCCAAAATAAAAAGAGGTAATAATCGTCATGTTAGCACAAACACTGTTATTAAAAGTCAATTACGGCTATATTGACTTTTAGACAAATCATGTTTTGCTGATCAAATCTGTTACTTACAGTATTCTCAAAAATGACAAAATTGGTAGTAGAATTGGTAAAAATCAACGGCAATACTTATCTCAATAAGAAGTTGTCTAAAGAATCTGGGCATGTAAATTTGGGGTATTTATTGATCTCGAATTGTTTCTAGATTTTAATTTGACACGGCTTTAGGCATATTTGACAATTTTGTTGATTTTGTCTTCTTGATCATTTTACCTTTTTCAAGGTTCCGCCTATCTATCAGTGTCTTTTACAGTTTTCAACACAAAATATAAAAAACAGAACAATATTGTAAAATGTGTGCATAATATATAAGGCGTTGTATGACACTTTTCATGTATAATGAACAAAATAATATCTCAACATTCTGAATCTAATTGCCGATTTCCATTTTCAAGATTTTCTCTCTCTTATGCAGTTTTCATAAAAAGACAAGACATCTTCTTTTTTATATTACCCGTGTGTTCTATTTATTTGTTGGCCATGTTTGGTAAACGGAATCTTGAGGACACATTTTTTAAACGAGATATCCCTATTATGATTGTGTTGAAGTTTTGTTCAAATAGCCAAGTAAATTCAGTATAGCAGATGTTTGTATAAGTTAACGGGCAATGGTCAATGGAAAACGGATTACGGCCGACGGACGTCCAGCGATGAGAATGACTCACTGGACCCTTCGGATAAAAAAGATTTAATAAGAAAGTATTACAAAGCTGAAAATAAACAGGTCCAAAAGGAATTAAACGAACAGTACGATAACTATACATTTTGCAATCTAGTTCATACTAAACGAAATACAATAGATTACCTATTCCAGACTTCATTTTTTTCCATTGAAAACTACTTAAATGTTTTCTTAGATTCCGATAAAGGAATGCATTATCACTACCAAGTGCAATCCACTGGTTTGGATATCTTGCAGAAAATTCGAGGTCAAACACAGATCTAACGACCATTTTCGCTACATTCAGCAAAGCTACAATTCTCAAATAGCAAATTTCGTCTTTGGAAACCTATAAAAACAAACTCATTCTCATTATGATTTATTTATTTTTTAACTCAAATAACCATTTTTATGTAATCAGAAAATGCTACATTTTTCGAGTTCTGGAGATGGTGCATATTTGATTATTAAGCGATTGATATTGCCGCCTGAAAATGTAGTGCATAGACACAGAATTCATGCAGGTGTCAGCATTCATTCGATTAAATACATCTGCTCGTGAAAAAAACCTTTAAAAAAACCGAAAAAAACGAAGGTGACAATGTTTGAAATGATGGAAACCATGATAATGATCACATATTTTTCTTGCAATTTGACTATAACAAACTCTAGCTATTTATCTATTTACATGATATAACTGATAGTAGTCTGTTGTTATTTATGTATTATTGTCATTTTGTTTATTTTCTTTGTTTACATCTTCTGACATCAGACTCAGACTTCTCTTCAACTGAATTTTAATGTGCGTATTGTTATGCGTTTACCTTTCTACATTGGCTAGAGGTATAGGGGTAGGGCTAGGATCTCATAAACATGTTTAACACTTTTGTGCCTGTCCCAAGTCAGGAGCCTCTGGCCTTTGTTAGTCATGTATTATTTTTAATTGTAGTTGTTTGTGTACAATTCATTATCACTGAACTTCTACATATATTTGTTTTGGGGTCAGCTGAAGGACACCTGCGGGTGCGGGAATTTCTCATACATTTTAGACATGTTGGTGACCTTCTGCTGTTGTCGATTCTATGGTCGGGTTGTTGTCTCATTGACACACTCCCCATTTCCATCCTCAATTTTATATATATTTATTTTACATAGGCCTATTCGATGTTATAGGGCTTTTTTCGCTAATACCGAACTATTAAGTTAAGCAGACCTTTCATGTGTATAGCGTGATTACATGTAGGAACCTAATTCACAGGTCTGTAGACACATGCCCCAGTGTGGGTACGGAACTGTGCAGTTTATATTGTTTTGGTCATTTGAGAGACTGTCAAGCGGGTCTCCGACATTCAAAACTATTACAAGTTGCTTGATTGAAAGTTTAATGAGCTCAAATGTTACTATTTAATGTGTCTGCTTCAAGTTTTGGTATAAACTAAAACATTCTATATGCAAAAATACCAATGAAATAAAAAACGACATATGCATCTAAACGTTTTCTTGAGAATGGTGGAGCTCCGAGTAAATCGATCAAAACTGTCAGAGAGCAGCGAACAAAAATGTCAAATAAACTACGAAAAACCCAGGGTTACTACCAAAATGTTCACATGTTCCCTTTCATATATAGTTTTACCTGTCTGAAAGAGAAGAAGTCATTGTTCAAGTAGAAATCCAAAAATGTTAATTTTCTAAATGTCGGATGTTTTTTATTGACTTTACAATTGCTTGCAAGTTTACTGTACAATCACTTCGATCTTTCCTGTACAATAAATTGGGCAACTTCATTAACTACATACATGTAACACATGCTTTTCAATTGTTATTTCTTGTCAGCCTTATCTGGTATTTGAAATAAAAATGAGCACAAATTCAGACATGTTGCCGATTAAGATTTTATCAAGGAAATTTTTAAAGTGTCTATATCTGAGAGAAAATCTACAGTCGAACAATAAGTATACAATACAAAATAAATGACAGTACAAATGTAAATAAATCAGTTAAAAGAAAATAGTGTTCGTACAAAATAAAAAAAACCGATATTGTATCTAGATGCTCCGGAAGTGTAATCATATTTTGAAGTTTACTTTATTTATTAACCCCAACAGGTTAAACAAATGATATATACGAAATAAATTAATCAAAGGTACCAGGATTATAATTCAAAACGTCAGGCGCGCGTTTTATCTACGTAAGACTCATCAGTGACGCTCAGATCAAAATGATTATAAAGCCAAACAAGTACAAAGTTGAAAAGTATTTAGAACCCCAAATTCCAAAACAATGTGACAATTAAGGCTAAGGTAAGCTATTCCTGGGATAGGAAAATCCTTATTTTTTTGAAATATTTTAAATGACCATATAAATAATTGATATTCAGGTCAACACCACTTGGCTGGTGATACCCTCATGGACGAAACATCCACAAGCAGTGGCATCGACGAAGCAATAAGATATCTATTTATCACCAAAGAAGTAAAAAATCACGAACATACTGAACTCAGGGGAAAATTCAAAACGAAAAGTCCATAATCAAATGTCAAAATCAAAAGTTAAAAAAACTAATGGACATCAGCTGTAATAAAACTGACTTGGTACAGACATTGTCCTATTGTGGATAAAATAATGTAAAATCTAGCTTTGAAACTGGTGTTAAAACGCACTCTTGATAATAAAATGTATCATGGATGAGGTATGGGAGTTGTTATGTAAATGACAAAGAAAGCTAAAGACCTTATATTTTATGGAAATTCGTCATAATAATAAGCAATACCCTCTCCATTAACCAATTTTCCTAACTATAACATCCGACGAACGAACGATTCACTTTATTTTAGTTCGAACAACGTGTTATCAACAACTATTTCTATCTCAATATGACAATATAATGGAGACATGGTATAATTACCAATAAAACAACTGTCCACAAAGTTCAAATAAAGTGGATGCTAGCAATTATATCCGTCTGTAAAAGATCCAACCATGAAACATATGAACGATTAAATTTTGAAAACTGACGGCCTGATTTATAACAAAACAATTTCCGAAAAAAGATATATGACACACATAAACCAACGACAACCACTTTACTACAGGCTTATGACTTGTAGCAGTCACATACATATTGTTTCAGTGTTCACTATATTTGTGTTTGCTCAGTAATTTTTAAAACTGATATTTGGTGTTACAGCACAATACAAGACCAAACTGTGAAGTTATGTGATCTGTTCATCATGTAAAACTATCATTGACGATATTATATCAAAAGTGGATCCAGCCTTTTTGATTAAAGGGTTGTCCATGAAACGTTCACAAAATAGATTAAAACCGAAAAAAGTGGAGTTGAACCACTAGATCACCCTCTAACCGCAACACCGGATCCACCAATGCAGACTGCATCCATTATTTAAAAAATAAAACCTACAAACACTTTCGAATTTGTTATTGAGGCTTAAATAAAAAGAAATGGATATCTTTACCAAATAACTGTTATTACATCGTTACGGAACGAGGGAAACAAACCTATGCCAAACATATGTTTCATTTGATTGCAGTTGTTTTAATGAACATGTTTATGACATAGATATTGTTAAAAGTGAAAACTGTTCATGAATGTTGCAGAATATATAGCTGTAAGCTTTTCCTACTTCAGTGTTATAATTATTCATATACCGAAAATGTAAACACAAGAAACTATTATGTTCCACAAAAATATCAATTCACTTTTTGGCGTATAAAGAATTCCTCATTATCGTTGATTTGGATAAGCATTTAATCAGATCCTAATAATATTTTTAAATCAGTCAATACTTTTTGAACAGTAATATTGATACAAGAACAGCATTGTTTTGAAGCTCTTTATTTATAACTGCAATCATACTCATTATGTTTCATATATATATTTCAAAGAAAATATGTTTAAACTAAAAGCTCTATACAACGAAAACATGGGAATACAAAATAGTTTTAAAGACACTTGTGTCATCTATTTAACCTGCACTCGAAAATATCAGTGCTAAACAAGTTTTTATATAGAAAGAGTACAACAAACCAAGCAAATTAAGATATATCTACTTCTTTGAAATTTTTGTTTACTAAATTTTTGCATTTAAGTTGCCCAGGCGAGTGTACAGGAAAGCATCAAGGGAGTGTACAGTAAATCTACAAACGATTGTAAAATCAATAATAATATTAAGAAATATTTGGATTTCTACTTAAACAATACTTTAAAACTTTCAGACAGGTACGACCATATAACATGTATAAGAAAAGGTACATTTGAGATTTCTGGAAGTAACGATGGACTTTTCGATGTTTATGTAATATTTTTATTCGCTGCTTTTGAAAGTTTTGATCGATTACCTCGAAGCTTCATCATCACAAAGAAAACTTCACCATCACAAAGAAAGCATTTGGATGCATATGCCGTTTAAATTGTTTTATTGGTTCATATTTACAAAACTTGGAGCATAACGCTATATATGAATGAGGAGGCGGGGCCATATTATCTCCTTGGAAATGAGATATGCTGATGTTTATACAACTGTATACCAATTATCATTACTTTACCTTTACTGGTTCCCCATAAACTGACCTAAACTAATACATAAAAACAAAGCAAAAGTTTCAGTCAATAGACCATAACTGACAAAATGACTGAGGGAGCGCGGTTAAATAATCTCAATGGAAATGAGATGTGTCAATAATTATACAACTGCATACCAAATAACTTCGACATACCACTAGTGTTTCACCATAAATTAGAAATAATACATTGTTGACGCCGGAAACAGCATACCTATGTCTCGCTTTTTGACTCCGTCATGCGAGACAAAAACATTATAAAACCGAATAGTTCCATTCCCACACTGTTGGTCATTGAGTAAAGCACTTGTTTGTAAAATTTGGTAAAAGATTAGTTGGGAATTAAAACTATCAGTTTGTGACACGCATATCCTAAGGCATATTATAAGAACACTCCGGTAAGACATTGTTACTTATTTATATATTTCAGGGAGGTTTTTTATGCTGTCATGCAAATGTATAGATAAAGTTAGTAATTTTGCGGTTCAATATTTATTTTGGATTTTTTTAAGCCCTGTTTTGGTGTGCGTACAATACGTTATAAATGTCGTCGACTGGACTGTGATATATGGTGGGTGAGATACAAATGGTGTTATTATTAATATAGTTACAACTCGATGTTTGCTGATATCAATTACAACGCCTGAAGGCGGTGAAAATATCCGTTAGATATATACTAAAAGGATCCGTTAAACTATATGTTTAATGAATCCAGCAGTATTATACAGTTAGGTTGCTCCAGCGCCTAGACTTATAAAAAACTCATTAAACTAAGACTTTAGTATCAGTCAGTACATATTCAACATTCAATAGATTTTGTGTAAATACGCCATTGTTTATAACAGTCAGAGAAAACATGACATCTTACAATGCAAGGCAAATTAAAAAAAAATACTACATCGGTCATGGTGACAAATAATACGACTAAAAGGCCAAAAACAGTTCACAAAACATCACATAAAAAAGTTTTTATTCCTTTTTGCCATAATGCTGTCAGTTTTGTTTGTTAACAACTTGCAATTGTTGGTTAGAGTGTCCTTTTCTGTACCTTTTCGCTCTATTTTAATCAATTGGATATATGATATACATACAATGTTCAAAATGTGTAGCGTCAAAAGATGCCACATTTTACTGTACTGTTTAAATGTGGGGTTTTGAGTGACTGAATGATACCACCAATATACTTTAGAGTGAGATTTAAAAACAATTAACATGAGATGTAATTTTTCTATTGATCTTCAAGTGAGCTAACGTCTGTTTTTTTTGTGAAGAATGCATTTTTCGAAAAAAAAGTTAAGTAACTGCATTCTCGCAATCCCGCATAAGACCGCATCTTGTTGCAGAACAGAATGGGAAGAGCTGAAACCCAATGCTCTTACTTTCATCTCAGATTTTATTTTTACCAAAACACTACAGTACCTTTTGCCATTTCAGTTAGATATCTTTTTTTATCGTTTCAGAATTAATATTATAAAAAATAATCAGTCACCAGATGTTCGATACTTTCTTTCCGTTTTATAACGTTCTGCCTCCGTGAATTGAGTCTATTCTTACCAGCTGTCGGGTTGTTGGAAATAGAAAAATTGTGTTACCTTCAAAGTTGGTATTCAAAAATAAAACTATTTCTTCTTAACACAAACTTTACACTCTTTTAACGCTACAGGTTTATTGGGGTTTAAAAAAAATATTTTTATTTACCAAAAAATGTACCTGTGTATGAAATTATGGCAAATGACGGACATTTTTTCAAGGTTAATGTTTTCCTGTAATTGTTTTATATTTCACAGCGGTATACTACTTTAACTTTTAACATTCATCACTTTTTTTTTTGGGGGGGGGGGGGGGGGGAGGGTTTAATACATTGTCTCATAGATCAAGTGTGTTCGTTCTGTGTATATTCATTTGTGTTTATTCTTCGTCTTTTGATTGAGTTAAGCAACGTCAAATTATATTCTATAATGTGTCTTTATATGTTGTGATGGAACACTATTGTTTCACATAAGTGTGAAGGTTTGCTACCATTAAAACGTAAAACCCGCTGTCAGGAATCTGATGTTCAGTAGTTGGCGTTTGTTGATGTGGTTTATAAGTGTTTCTCGTTTCTGTAAAATAGATTATACCGTTGGTTTTCGCGTTTGAATGGTTAAGCACTAGTATTTTTTTTAGGCTTGCTATTGAATGTGAGCAAATGTTCCGTGTTGAAGACCGTATGTTGACACATAATGGTTTACTTTTATAAATTGTGACTTAGATGTAGAGTTTTCTCATCGGGACTCAGACATGTACCTCATCTTTTTACATCTATTGAATCGTAAACATTAGGTAAAATGTGGCATCCTCCTCACTTTTCAAGAATATCAATTGAAAACAAATATTTAATAATACATACATGGTTTTATTTTGGGTCTGAATCTCACGGCAACAATTAATTTAAAAATACATGTATCTGCAATACTGACATCATCTGCACAGGCAAATATTCTTAAAATAACATATATATATATATATATATATATTATGCCACTTTTAAATTTCTAATTGACATATTGGAAGGTGCAGTAAAGTTTAATTTGTGAGCATTTAACTTTTGTCATGTATCATATTCCATAACTCTTACCAATCATATATAGCCGTGTCTAACTCATGAAAATATGTTATACTCTTTTTTTTAGCTTTTGCGAGGACGTCATGGCTAAACGTGACATCATACAAATGTAAACTTACAAACTGGAAGTTACTACGTTACCTGTACGCTTCAAATTCGGATAAAATTACATTAAAACGGCGAATTCGAGGTAGGTGTTTTTTTAATTTTCGATTGTATTGAAGTAATCGAACATTTGTTGATTCATCAATTCAAAATGGCGGGTCCCTCCTTAGTTACATCTGGTCAACTTTGGATTTGACGGCAACTTTTAGCCAACGAAATAAAACTGTTACATCCAAATTGCATTAGAATGCAGGATTTATGGAAACAGAAACTAGGGCTGGACGAACAAATACCTTATGGAATTAGACCACAGTGGCATTCTATCGATCATGACTTGAAAAAGTTAGAGCTGTGCAACACCAAAGATACAGTAATGTTTATGAAGCTTATGCTCAAATTCAACGCATAGTTTGATACGTCAATTATAGTTATATCTGGACAAAGACGAATAAATACGATGTGGTGGACGCATTAATAACGCAACACTTTCAGAGAATGCAAAATTCCCGTTTTTGATACCAAAAAGCATAGACTAACAATAAATGATATTCACATTGAAAATTTGCATTTCGGCATAGGAGCTACCGTAACTTATTTGAGGCAGAAATATTGGATCCGCGGCAAGACGTTGGGTGCATAATTAGAAAATGCAAAAGTTGTCGAAAAGTAACAGGAGTTGCTTACAAAGCACCAGATCCTCCAACTCTACCAATAGATAGATTATCGTGCGAAGAACCATTATAATGCAATTCTTTATTAGTAAAACATATCAGAAATCAGCATATTCCAGAGTACTATGTGAAATATCCGAGGGAAGAAAAAATGAAAGGACTACTGTCATTGACTAATATTAACGTACTTAAAAATGTGTCTTTATTTATTTCAAAGTTAACTAAAATAATATAACATTAAAATATTATAATATAAAGTAAAGTAATTTTCTATATACATGTATTTCATTTCTAAGTTGTTTAACTTATTTATTTCTTTAATTGTTTGTGATTGTATTTTGTAATTCACCTCTTGATTCATCAATATGTCATATTGCATTGTATTGTACTATTTCCGGCGCCGATTTCAGTGGTGCGCTTAACACCCAAGAAGACAACGTACTACTCCGTAAAGTGTATATATGTTTGTTTACATGTGCCAGTATTCGAACTATTCATCTTGACAGATATGACTGAAAAATAATGCTAGCTTTCCGAAAATTCATAGGCAGGGAAAAGATACCCAGACTAATGATTTCAGACCATGCTACAACATTTGCAGTTACTATTACAGTTACAGCATTTTAAAACTTGGGAGTTGGAGTAATAAAATATTTGTATTATGTTTCCTTATCAGACCAACTGTTATATTATATCCTTTGGAAATTTGTGAATCCGATTCCATTTCTACCCAGACGCAAAGATATCATTGAAGAGCCAAGACAGATGCAGTAAAGAAAATTACAAAGTGCTTAAAGTGACATTTTATCAATTATATTCAAGTGAAGTGACAGTAAATTTGAATTATTTTTTTAATTCATAAGAGACATTTATTTTAAGGATGTACTTAGGTGAGGTTGACTGCTGTACCCTTATTTTTGACATTTTTACTCTTTGAGTATGTTTGTTTTGTTCATGCATTGTTGACAATGTAATGGAATTTGATACGACTGTCATACAAGTGAGAGGTTTAGCTAACTATAAAAGCAGGTTCAATCCACCATTTTCTACATTAGAAAATGCCTGTACCAAGTCAGGAATATGACAGTTGTTATCCATTCGTTTGATGTGTTTGGACTTTTGATTTTGCCTTTTGATGTTGGATTTTCCTTTTTGAATTTTCCTCGGAGTTCAGTATTTTTGTGTTTTTACTTTTAGTGAAAATTAATAAATTAGAGGTTAAAATTGATACTATATAGATATAGGAAGATGTGGTGTGAGTGCCAATGAGACAACTCTCCATCCAAGTAACAATTTAAAAAGTAAACCATTATGGGTTAAAGTACGGCCTTCAACACGGAGCCTTGACTCACACCGAACAACAAGCTATAAAGGGCCCCAAAATTACTAGTGTAAAACCATTCAAACGGGAAAACCAACGGTTTAATATATATAAACAAAACGAGAAACACGTATATATTACATAAACAAACGACAACTACTGTACATCAGATTCCTGACTTAGGACTATAACCTGGTGGAGAATCAATTAAGGATAAAAATAAGCTAAAAATAATGATGGGTCATGGCCTTCCTTTTCGAGATATTTGAGATTTAAAATTTGGCGGGAAAAGGCTGACTCGGACTTTTACCTTATATTTGCATTGGTATTAATAGGTCTCAAAACAAAAGAAAGAAATTAAGAATCTTCTAAAATTTTAATAAATGACCTTTCATGAGCTATACAGTTTTGAAAAAAACAAATAGGTGTTATAGGGCAAATTATTTTACATTGTATTGTATGGAAAAACACCAAGGAGTCCGAACATTTGACACAAATTCCAAAACCTCACCTAAGGACATCCTTAAAGAAATATTTTATTTCATTTCATTTGTAAAGTTTCATTCAGTTCTAGGACAATTTATTCAATTTATTCATTTTAATTGTACTGTTGAGTCGGTCGTACGACAGTCGTTCGTCAATCGTGAGTTGTTTTCGGGCTTTTTTCAGGTTTTTAATGTCATGGGATGCGCGTGTTACTATCATGACACGGTTGTACGACTGTCGCACAACATTCGTTGGTCACTTGCGCGTTTGACTCCGAACTACTAGTAAATAAAAAAAAGTCCGATATATTGCGTGCCATCTCCCATTTGCCTTCAATATTGTTCAGTGTCATTTAACCTTCGGCCCAATTAAATGATGTTTTTCGTATTAGTTCATATTACAATTGTTCAGAGAATTTAAACAAGAATGTCGCTTGTTTTTAAACTGTTCATCGGCTGGAATCTACGCTAACAGGACTATAGTTTGCAAGGCGCCTATTCAGTTGGGCCAAGCGTATTCATTCCTTTGGAATAGCCGTCCTCCTTAAATATAAGACGGTATGTTTTTCCAAACTTTCATTCCCGCCGAATTGTTTACTTCTAAATAAAACAAAAATATGTTGCACAACATACCACTGTCGCATGACAGACAATCAATGGTGTGCAAACATCTTTTTTTGTTTGGTATTCGTGAGACAATCGTGCGACTGTAACACGAGTGCCTTGCGACAGTCGTGAGATTGTCGCACGGTTGTTGTGCGACAGCGGTACAATTTTTTTTTCTATTAAAATGGTTTATATTGGGACCCATGAAATTGTTTATCGCACGACAATCGACTGTGGTAAGACAGTCTCACGACAGCCACAAGACATTGACACGATAAAAAATCGTAGAGCCAAAAAGTAGCATGTTCAATTTTCGTTCCACGACACACGACGGCGCCCGATGCTCAAAATATCGTGCAACTGTCGTACGACAATCACAGTTGACCTGTATTTTGACCAAATTTCATGTCGTGGCGCTGCATAGATGTGTCGTGGGTTTGTTGTCATCAGGGATTAAGGAACTTTTATTGTCACGTCATGCTTTTGTTGTTGTTATTCTATAAGTGAATGTGGCTACTGCAATATAAATATACAGCTAACAACTTTTTTCCTTCCCATTAGAGACAACTACCCGACCACAGAGCAGACAACATTCGACGGCCATCAATGGTCTTCAATGCAGCGAGAAACTCCCGCACCCCTCAGTTGGTCCCTAAAATATGTATCATAAAAAAGAAGATGTGGTATAATTGCCAATGAGACAACTATCCGAAAGACCAAAATGACACAAACATTAACAACTTAAGGTGACCGTAAGGCCTTCAACAATGAGCAGAGCACATACTGCAAAGTCAGCTATAAAAGCCCTGATAAGACAATGTAAAACAATTCAAATGAGAAAACTAACAGTCTTATTTTGTCTGACTTGGGACAGGCGCAAAAATTCGGCGGAGTTAGACATGTTTTTTTTTTAAATCTCCACCTTCGCTCCCATATCTCCAACCAATGTAGAAAAACAAATACACAACAATACGTACAGTAAAACTCAGCTTACGAGAAGTCCGATGTCAGAAAAGGTAACAAAAGAAACTGAACAAAATAACAATAATACATCAATTAACTTCCAGACCTTATTAAAACTGATTGAAAGATTATATATTCATCATATGAATATCAAGCACAATCTCTCCCGTTAGCTTTTTAGTCTGATATCATCATAAAATATATGAGCAGAACATAACCCGTGTCATACCAACAACTGGTTTTAGAATAAATTTGTTCAATTTCGAAGCAAAACCACTATAGGTAAATCAATATTAAAGCCAAAATATGCAATTTTTAATGACTTGACAACAGTATCGTTACTACATATATATCCCTTCTGAATACGACTGTTTAAATGTTTTGTAAGCTTTTGAGGCTAATACTGACATTAATGTGCTTTTGTAAAGAATATTACCATAAAAGATTGGTTGTGAAATACCTGAACGTATAGTTTGTGATATCGAAAACACAGGTGTAATAATTTTTCTGTAATACATATAGCGAATCGTACAATGAGATATATAAACACCAGACGATGGTGACAACGGAACGTCATCATCTAAAAATAGATAATTAACGATGGTAAATGAAAAATCATCTCTTTTGTCATTAATTTCTGTATTTAGCTTCCCGTTAATGATATACATATCCAGATCGAGGACAGACAGTGGTCATTGTTAATATATACTTTATTTAGAATTACTTCAACAGGGTAAATTTCATTAGTATACATACTGAGGACTTCATTAATGAGAGCCACTACGTCATCCAAATACCTAAAAGTATTGTTAACTTTTTGTATCAAATGTTGTTTCGATGGATCTTAGTCATAAATTGTAACACATTCAATGCAAAAACAGGTAGGCAATAAGTGGTGCACAGTTAGTCCCCATAGGAATACCGATATACGGAATCTCCCAAACGAACAAATTGTTATCTAGTAACAATACAAGGGCAGATATAGTATCAAAGCATGTCCAATTGACATAGTTCTTTTGTTTGTTGCTTCTAAAAAATTACATAAAACAGTTTGATTATATGTATTATGACTTGTAAAATGCCCATTTGAATGTAATTTTTTTCTCAATACGAATATAAGGTAAAGTTGCATACAGGGTAAACATTTTGAACATTAAACAGCGATTAATTTGTGTAGTTTAATTTTTAATAGTTTGTGACCCCTGTTATTCAATTTGATTACACAAGTTTTCCTCAACAATTAGGCGTCGAATGCCAAATTCAGAACAAAATTGAGACAATTAAAATCCAACCACCGAAGCTTAATCTAAGTTCACAAAAGAAATTAAACCCTTCCTTATCCACGTAATCGTCAATAACGATTCAGCGTTAAATAAAAAACAATACATCGGAGGAAAAAAATTAAAACTTGATAGCACATTTGATGTAAAAAAACTGATACAAATGTATTATTAGATACTAACCTCAGTAACTTCCATTGTCCAATGTAAATATATTATCTTAGATTCGTGGGCTATCTTGTGGTACGTACAATGTATTTGGTCTTTACTCTGTAACTCTTCAAGAGTCTGTGTGTGAGTATCATAATGATCGCCGCTACATTTGTACTTTTCCTCATAATTTATGTACAGCTTATATCTCTTTATAATAACTTTGATTTTTCTGACCAATTCTTTGCGAACACTAGAACAGAGTTTACCTAGTTTGTTTTCTCCACTATCAAATGAAAAAACTCGAAGAGCTATTACATTAGTCGACATTGTCATCAATAGTTTATCACATCCAGAATTATCAAAATTAAAAACACATACTCCTCTGTACAACGCCAACGATTCATTGTCATCTGTACCCTTGCAGGGAGTATACTTTTGAATCAACCAAACAGATAAATGATTAAAGAAGGCTGGTGGAAGAAATTCAAATTCTAGACAAAACCATGAACTCGTTTTGCAGTTTCCTTCAACAATGCCTATGCTTTTGCAAACTTCTGGAACCGAGGAAGTCGGAATCATACTTGGCATAATAAAGGTATGTGTGCTCTCAATTTGTACTAGTATGTCAAACCTCATCATCACATTGAGCAAATCATCCTTTTGCTCAAAAAACTGATTTCCACCTTTTGATTTAAATAGTGTTGTTATCAAAAGGTCGCTGATTATGCCCTTTTCTTTTAAATCAGTCAACGCTGAGCAGACTTGTGGATCAGCAGTGTCAGTGTCGAGTTTGTGGGACACTAAACACCGAAAAGCATTTGCTAACCATTGAGGATTCAGAATGATCAAATTTGTTATATCTTCAAAAAAGATAATGTTGCCAACTTCACATTGAAAACGAAGGAACGATAACAATTCATTGAAATTTGTTATTTCAATATCAGGGTGTTTAGCTAAATTGTACACATCGTCGAGCGTTATGTAATTCCGGCCCTTTTCTTTGTTAATTTCAATCAAATGTTCCAGAAGAATCCATTTTGTTGGCATGGGTTTACCCCAATTTTCCATTTTCATTGCGATCGCGGAAATTGTATTTCTTAAATCTTCAAACTCTTTTTTAGAATCGCCTGTATTGGACAAATAAAACGTTTTTCGATGGTGGCGATATTTTGCCTGTTTTCCTTTTTGGTTACATAGCTGCGTGTTTAATTCTTGTTTTCTTTTCTCAAGATCTACCTAAAAAATATCATGGCTATCTATTATGGTGATCTGTCGTAACAAAAAAGTGCAAAATGGTCTAAATACAAGTTTTTAGTCATGAATGAAAATTATTAAGGTATTAGCAAAAAAGAGTAAAAGTTTCAATAGATCTGAGAAGAATTAATAAAATAAAGTCATTGATATCTAATTTAACTAAATATCAAACAATTTTGCAGCATCAGAGTTGAGAAAATTTTGATAAAAAAAAGCATTTTGTGAGTAATGCATGGTAATACATAGTCCCCGAACAGATACAAATTCATTGTAATGCAACAAAAGTTTAACTTGATCTATAGTTTGTCATGGTAAAAACAATATAAAAATATCGAGACAAAATTTTCAAGGATAATGAAAAAACTTGTTGCATTCTGACTATCTAAGTGAATTTCCTATGTCCAAAGACCACAACTCTGCACACAAATATCAGACTGGAACAAAATTGAACCACTAAATACCAAAAACATCCATAATTTCATTTTGTCTTTAACCTAGAGGCTCTAAAGAGCCTGTGTCGCTCACCTTGGTCTATGTCAGGGATGGGGTCGATTACTTTAAAATGTAATTGATTAATTTATAATTACTTTGCTAATAAAATGTAATCAATTACATTACAATAACACCCTATTTCATATGTTATCCATAACATTAGATTACTTATCTTTTAAGTAATCATGATTACTTTAGATTACTTATGATTACATTGTATATTGCAATATTAAAGTTTTTTTTATAACTTTTTATCCTAAAAAAAAATCTAATTTTGGTGAATTAATTCATCTTATTTGAAAGATTTTTTAAAGAAGTAGTGTAACATGTGTATTTGATAAAATAGCTATAGAAAAAGTGTGCTTTTTCCATGAAAAAGATATAAAGATGTAAAAAAACATATAGATACATGATTGTATAGAAAACTTTATTTTTTTTCTACAAATTTTAACCAACTGGCTTATTAACAAAAAACCTGAATAAATGTTTAAGGAAAAGTTAATCAAGTATAGTTTAATTGTCTGTTGGGACATAATTGACACATTCATTAATGTTTTTACAGGTGTTAATCACTACTTCCATTTTTTTTAACAAACAATAGGTGAGCTTGGATATTTAAATTTTATTGTCTTAAAAACAATAACAATAATGTTAAAAGTGGTTGATTGTCATTATTTGTTTGAAAAATTTTAATACTTGATCTAATTTTAAAATAATTAATAGAATTATTGTCAGGTGAAAAAACAAAACAGCTTTGTAACCTAGGAAAGTATATACATTTCTCTTTAAATTAAGAAACAGTTTATTGTATTAAAAGATATTTTGTATTAATGAAACTTCTGACGTCACCTAATATTTACTATGAATATTGTTTGTAATTTTATACCATATGTTTACACTGTACATGTTCTTGATTACACTGATGAGTCATAAGGCAAAAAGTTATTTAAGAATAAAAATTAGAAAGCACATATTATACACAAATTTATGGAAAACAAATTTATTCAATTTGTCAATGAATGAAATCTGGTTTTAACTTCCATTTGAATTAAGTGGGCTCACATATTCATGTTAACTACAAGGTCAAATTGGAACTATATAGTACATGTTTCTGCATTTTAATTTCAATGTAGTTATGTCAATTTTGGGTCAATTTATACGAAATTGTAGTTAATATCAGAAATTTTTAATACTAGTATAAGGAAACAAAAATGCTTTCAAGGCATATTCTTGTATGATAAGAGCTCAATCTCACAACGAAATATTGGAGAGGCAATTTCCTTTAGCAAACTTTTAACAACATAAAAGACTTAGTTGTACAATTTTTTTTATATACATTGTAGATGATACAATTTATTACATTGAACTAAACAAGGTTATATCATTGTGGATACTAGTGTCATTATTTTCTATTCAGGCTTTCCATTTTCTTATTTTCATCTTGTCTATCAACAACTATTTTCTTATATATACCAGATTATTTGTAATCAGAAAGTAATCAAATGAATGTAATCTTTAAGTAATCTAAACGTAATCATGATTACACCAGTCCTGTTTTTTTGCAATGTAATCGATTACATTACGATCACTTGTAATCAGAAATGGCATGATTACTGATTACATAGGATTACACTTCAAAATATAATTACGATTACTGATTACGATTACCCCATGTCTGGTCTATGTAAAATTGAGAATGGAAATGGGGAATGTGTCAAAGAGACAACAACCCGACCAAAATAAAAAAACACAACAGCAGAAGGTCACCAACAGGTCTTCAATGTAGCGAGAAATTCCCGCACCCGGAGGCGTCCTTCAGCTGGCCCCTAAACAAATATATACTAGTTCAGTGATAATGAACGCCATACTAATTTCCAAATTGTACACAAGAAACTAAAATTTAAATAATACAAGACTAACAAAGGCCAGAGGCTCCTGACTTGGGACAGGCGCAACAATGCGGCGGGGTTAAACATGTTTGTGAGATCTCAACCCTCCCCCTATACCTCTAACCAGTGTAGAAAAGTAAAAGCATAACAATACGCACATTAAAATTCAGTTCAAGAGAAGTCCGAGTCTGATGTCAGAAGATGTAACCAAAGAAAATAAACAAAATGACAATAATACATAAATAACAACAGACTACTAGCAGTTAACTGACATGCCAGCTCCAGACTTCAATTAAACTGACTGAAAGATTATGATTTCATCATATGAACATCAGGCACAATCCTTCCCGTAAGGGGTTTAGTATCATACCATCATAACATATATGAGAAGAACATAACCCGTGTCATGCCAACAACTGTTTTTAGAATAAATGTGTTTAGTTCCGACGCAAAGACCTTATCAGTGACTCAATATTAACGCCAAAATATGCAATCTTTAATGACTTGACAACAGTATCGTAATTATATCCCTCCTTAATAAGTCTATTCAAAGGTTTTGTAAGTTTATGAGGTGAATACTGACACCTTTGTGCTTTATAAAGAATATTTCCATAAAAAATTGGATGTGAAATACCTGAACGTATAAAAAGTCTGCATGTTGAGCTATATTTACGAATGATGTCTTTATACCGATGATAAAATTTAGTAAATGTTTTGACTAGTTTGTGATATCGAAAACCCTGGTGTAATAATTTTTCAGTAATACATAAATTTCTCTCGTTAAAATCTAAAACATTGTTACATACACGAGCGAATCGTACAAGTTGAGATATATAAACACCGTAAGATGGTGACAAGGGAACGTCACCATCTAAAAACGGATAATTAACGATAGGAAATGAAAAATCATCCCTTTTATCATAAATTTTAGTATTCAGCTTTCCGTTAGTGATAAAGATATCAAGATCGAGGAAAGGGCAGTGGCCATTGTTAGTATTAGCTTTATTTAAAGTAAGTTCACCAGGATAAATTTCATTAATATACATACTGAAGTCGTCATTATTGAGAGCCAAAATATCATCCAAATATCTAAAAGTATTATTAAATTTGTTTATCAGATGTTGTTTTGATGGGTCTTTGCTTATTTTTGTCATAAATTGTAACTCGTAACAATACAAAAAGAGGTCCGCAATAAGTGGTGCACAGTTAGTCCCCATTGGAATTCCGATAATCTGACGATATACGGAATCCCCAAAGCGAACAAAAATGTTATATAGTAAAAATTCCAGGGCATATATAGTATCAAAGCATGTCCAATTAACATAGTTTTTTTGTTTATTGCTACTAAAAAATGACCTAAAAGAGTTTGAACATATATATTCACATTCTGATTTTTTGAATGCCCATTTAATTAGGTGTGTGAATTTTTTCTTAATGAGAATGTGAGGCAATGTGGTATACAGGGTAGAAAAATCAAAACTTTGAACAGATTCAAAATCACCAATATAAGCATAATATTAAACAAGGGACACAGATGGATTCATGACAAAATTGTGTTCTGGTGATGGTGATGAGTTTATAGATCTTACTAAATAATCTTGCTACTTACAGTTATCTCTATCTCTAAGGAACTTGGCCCAGTAGTTACAGTGGAAATGCTAGTGAAAATTTACAAATTTTTTGAAACTTGTTCAAAATTGACTATAAAGGGCAATGACTCCTAAGGAGGTCAATTGAATGTTTTGGTCATGTTGACTTATTGTTAGGTCTTACTTTGCTGTACATTATTGCTGTTTACAGTATATCTCTATCTATAATAATATTCAAGATAATAACAAACAAAAAAACAGCAAAATTTCCTAAAAATAACCAATTGAGGGGCAGCAACTTAACAACCGGTTATCCGATTCATCAGAAAATTCCCGGGCAGAAAGATCTTGACCTGATCAACAATTTGACTTCCTGTCAGATATCCCTAAATTCTTTGGTTTTTTGGAGTAATAAGCCAAAAACTACATTTTATCTCTATGTTTTATTTTAAGCCATGGCGGCCTTCTTGATTGGTTTGCCGGGTTAACGGACACATTTTTCAAACTAGATACCCCAATGGTGATTGTGGCCAAGTTTGGTTTAAATAGGCTCAGTTGTTTCAGAGGAGAAAATTTGTCTAAAAGATTACTAAGATTTACGAAAAATGGTTAAAAATTGACTACAACATGTACAACAGTCAGGGGCATTTCTTAAACAAGGATTTTTTTTAAGTTACTTATATAGGTAATTTTTGTTTTAAAAATTATAAAATAACTCAATAGAGTTATTTTAAATTTCAATAGAAGCATGGAATAAATGTAGTTTTCATGATTTTTACAGTATTTTATATCATAAAATGAAGAATTTATTTGATTTATGAGGAGTATAGAGATTAAAGGTTACTTTAAAAATATTGACAAAAATATTACTTAATAAGTTATTTTTGACATCTTTAAAAAAATTAGTAATAACACTTATTTAAGGAACATATGTAATTGTTTTGGGTTACACATTATACATAACTTCAAGTCTTAATTAATTCACAAGTTTCAATCTATTTATATCTGTCTGCCTTCAAGATTTTTGAGGAAAATTATATTTTAATAGTCCCAAGAGACCAATCTTTGACCCAAAACCGTCGATATGATAGATAAGTGCGTCAGAAAGTCAATTAGTGTTTCATGGGAAAAATAACCAGATGACTGTGCAAATTTGTTAAAGCTAGCAAAATCTGTATAGTTGGATACCTATAAAAATGATATTTAGAAAAGTTACTTATATAAGTAATATTTAAAATGACCTCGTTTTCAACATTACTTGTATAAGTAATTTTAAATGTTACTTGTTAAAGTAATGTCCCTGACTGTACAAAGGGCAATACCTCCTTAAGGGGTCAACTGACCATTTTGGTCATGTTGACGTATTTGTAAATCCTACTTTGCTGTACATTATTACCATTTACAGTTTATCTCTATCTATAATAATATTCAAGATAACCAAAACAGCAAAATTTCCTTAAATTTCCAAATCTGGGGCAGCAACCTAACAACGGGGTGTCCGATTCATCTGATTGTTTAAGGGCAGATATATCTAGACCTGATAAACACATTTACCTCGTGTCAGATTTGCTCTAAATGCTTTGTTTTTTGAGTAATAAGCAAAAAACTGCATTTTATCCTTATGTTCTATTTTTAGCCATGGCGACCATCTTGGTTGGTTATCCGAATCATTGGACAGATTTTGCAAACTAGATACCCCACTGATTATGGCGTCCAAGTTTAGTTAAATTTGGCTATGTAGTTTCAGAGGAGGAGATTTTTGTAAAAGTTAACGACGACGGATGACGGACGATTACGCCACGTGATGAGAAAAGCTCACTCAGACCGTGGGGCCAGGTGAGTTAAAAAATAATTTATTTCCGTTTGATCAGAAATCTTCTAATGAATAGTTACTTCATTAAAATTGAATTCAAGAGAAATGGCTTTAACTGAACAAAGAGAAAAGCTTAAAGCGTGAAAAACGAGTTTGACCTGTAACTTGTCATGATAAATTAATAAACCAAATATCAAATCAAAATCTACAGGAACAAACAAAGTCTGATTTGCAGAACTGACAGAACAACAGACGCAGTGCAAACCTAAGTCCACTTCGACGTTAGCCGTTAGGGATCTTAAAATCAAAATTTCAAAGTATCAACAAACAGGAAAGAGATGCTCTTTGGAGTTGGAGAGGGGACAATCATGATAATCTTGGAAAAGCTTTCGATTTTTGAAGAAGTAGGGTCACCTCAACTGTCTCTCTTTTATCTGGATTTAATCTGAGATATAAACCAGAAACTGTTATATGGCACATCATACATGCACATATAAACTTTTTTCGTAGATAAAAAAATTGACCACATGTTTTTACATACACTCTAATATATACAACCTTCTAATCTAGACATTCAATGAGTGATTGGCCCTATAATTGGTTTAATTCCAATCAAAAGTTTCAAAAAGGAAGATATTTTGAAGAACAAGTATGTTCACAACTCTGTTTCATATAACAAGCTTTTTATAAGACTGACATCAATTGAAAGTATGTGAAAACCATGTGCTATGCAGGGCGCAGTTTTATACAACCGCAGTGGTTGGACTCTGAAGGTTGGAGCAAATTAAATTTGGTCAAAATGTTCAACATGTGCAAGCTTGATGCTGTCTGATTTTGGATTGTGAAGGAATATTTGACAAAATAAAGGTTTTTGTTACAAAAATAAATGAGATCAAAGATCAGATAAACCTATTGCACAGTACTGTGCAATTAAAAAAATTGAAATTTGAAAAATTTTGAAAAACAAGAAATCCCTTAAAAAAATTGTTTACAACAAATACCCCCCACTTATTGAAACCCCCTTTAAGCAATAACCCTTACACTCGTTTCCATCCTTTCCTTTGTAGTATAGAACCTTGTAGTAGACTTACAGAGATATATATACACTTAAACCAAAAGTTATTGTTTGGAAACTAGAAACATGCTTCTTTTTGGCCCTTTTTTTGCCCCTAATTCCTACATATTTTGGGCAATTAATCCAAAACTCAATCCCAGCCTCCCTTTTGTTGTATGGAACATTGTGGTACAGTTTGAAAGAGATCCATGCAATTACACACAATTAATTGTCTTGAAACTAGAAAATGCTTGTCTTTGGTCCCTTATTTATTGGAACTTAATTCCTAACTTTGAACCCATAACATATTAATTGAATTCTAACCATCTACTACTGGTTTTAACCATTATGGTACAAGATCAGAGCAATTGAAATACTTATACACAAGTTATTATCCTTAAAATATAAATTGCTTGTTTTTGGCCCCTTTTGGCTCTTAATTCCAAACCAGTTCGAACCATCATCCCAAAAAATGTTGCCTACGTTCCTTTTGTGGTATTGAACCTTTTGAAAAAAAAATTCATAAAGATCTATACACTTTAACTCAAGTTATTGGCAGGAATATAATTTTACTTAAATCAGTTTTTAATTAGTTAAAATATTAAGGTGCAAAAACTATTACAAATGGTGCATTTTATAGATATTTTGGGAACTTCCCATTATTTGCCAGGCTTATTTTTTCACTTGTCTTAGAACTGATATGCACCTTTGAAAAAATTCTAAAATAAAAAAAAAAAAAAATATGATCTTGAGAGAAAACACCTATTGAGTACATGTACTACATGCAAGTTATCTAATACATATTTTGCACGAACCTCTCTCTCTCTCTAGCAACCTGCCAAAAGGTAAAAAAATCTTAAAATGCATTGTTTTGAATGATGTTTGCAAAATGTAAAAAGATTATGTTATATTTGAGAGATAAATCAATTATCCAGATTTCAAAATTTGTTAAGTTTGATATGAAAATTAAAACATACACTAAACGAAATTTTTATATTGTATAACCTCATTAGTTGATATTTTTGGCGGAAGTACATGTGATACATCCTCATTCTTTCAATATCCAAGTGGTGGTTGGTTTTAGGACTATGTTTATTTTATGCATATTGCCTGTTTGGGATGATGATGTTCTTTATCATTTCCCACTACTCCCACCCATAGGTACAGTATGTGGATATGTTTATATATTTATTTTTTAATATTGGTATTTCATGTATTCATTTTGGATTGATGAGCAGTGGACAACATTAGAAAACCATGAGCATTACTATGGGATCATGTTGACAAAACAAACCTTCACTTTATCGATTTTCAAGGGAACGGTCAATTAGGGCAAGTGTTTTCGTATGTGTGTGCTTGCTTTTCCATTACAATGGTAAAAATAAGAATATATATCTCAGATGACAATATGTTGATTTTAATGCTTCATTTTATGAGCTCCAGAGTAGTTATATAAGAAACAACTGCGTACTTTATCCAGTGAGCTCCTGTGCATTGCATTGTGCAAAGTAGTTCACATTTTGGTTTCTGAAACGTATAAATACTATCTTGTATTCGTTTCTTTCCTCTAAACTTTTCTATGCCCATAACTTAACATTACTGGGTGCAATATTATATCAACCACTGAGGATATGTGTATAACCAGCTGATATAGATATTGATTAACATAATTATATTGGATGGTGGAAGTTTATTTGTATAAAGCCACGAAACAAAACAAAAAAAAACAACAGAAAAAAACCAGGAAAATGTGATTGATACTGACCATCTGAAGAGATACGCTAAATCTACTGAATTAAGCTATTTTCTTCATGTTTTTTTTATTCCCTTTTACCGAAATTGAAAAAGTATACGAAGCAATGAAATTATAATTATCACTTAAAAACATATTAACTTCCTACTTTAGTATACTGGTCTGTTTCTGTGAATACCAATATGACTGGAGGGTCGAGTGACTCCGGTACGGATTTCTCTTCTGATTGATGACAATGAATATTGTCAAACCAAAAATCAACATATTCTGAAATAAATTAAAATGCAAATGTATATACATATATATATAATTTTCTTTGATGGAAAATTTTATCTACAGATCTCTGGTACAGCTATGGGAACAAAAGTTGCTCCCACATACGCAACTCTCGTGATAGGATTTCTGGAGGATAAAATGTATCAACAAGTTGGAAGTGAATTTGATACAGCTTTTAAAGTGTACTTGGATGGAGAGTTGTCTCATTGGCACTCACACCACATCTTCTTATATCTATAAAATCGGAATGGAAGCGATTCTTAGACGACTGTTTTATCATTTTAAACAAAAGTCACAATTTAGAGAAGTTTCGTAATCTGATAAACACATTACATCCTTCGATAAAATTTACCATCAAATCTAGCGAACATAGACTGCCATTTCTAGATATTTTGATATTAAAGAATGGAACAACCTTAACCACAGATATATATTATAAGAAGACGGATACCTGATTTTTCATTCATGTCATCCTTCACATACGAAAAGAAACATCCCGTTTTGTCTTGCACGACGTGTATGTACAATTGTAAGTGATGAGTTCACGAAGGAATTACGTTTGAATGAACTAAAGGTGTTTTGAAAGAACAAAAATATCCAAACCCACTAATAGAAAAGGGAATAGAAAAGGCAAAAGCAGTACCAATGACGGAACTCAAAACTCGTAAAGAGATTAATACAGAACTTATCCCGTTTGTAAGCACTGATAACCCGTACAATCCTGACATATTCAACGTCATAAAAGCAAATTTGCCGGTTTTACAAAAAACGAAAAAATTAAAAAAGCTTTTCCCTACAGAAAAATTTCTGAAAAGTAAAAGACAGCCTTTAAATCTTAAAAAGATTTTAACAAGGGCTAAGTTTTATTACCCAAATGGAATACAGTACAACGTTTCAAAATGCAATGACCCTAGATATGGTCTTTGTAAATATATGGCAACTGGCCCGCAAATAACATTGAAAAACGGCCAAACCATTGTTCCAAATGCAGACATGAATTGCAAAACGGTAAACCTAATTTACTGTATTGTATGCAGCACTTGCAAGGAATGGTACATCGGACAGACTGGTAATTCAATTTGTCAAAGAGTTCGTGTTCACAGACAACAGATACGAGACCAATCCACACGAATGCAAGATGTGAGCGAACATTTCGAAACGTTCAGTAGTGGAAAATTTGCCGTATATCCATTCTATAAAATGAACGAACCAAACAAATATAAAAGTCTGGCAAAGGAAGCACACTTTGTAAAGGACTTTCAGCCAAAATTAAACGGATCTACGTAAATACGTTGGATTTATCTCCCCTTATCGTTATTGTAACGTAATAAACGTTACCAACGGCAGTGTCGTCAAGGACGTTGTTAAAACGTAGCCTGAAGATTGACAGAAGGCATGAAAGCGCTAGTAACAATATTTTATTGTGGTTCTAGATTTCAGCATCATCAGACTAAAACGACACTAACCTGGTATAAAGAGAATTTTAAGTCATATAAATTGATAAATATTTTTTTTTGTCGGTTCTTGAAAATGTCAGACCTCTTCGTGTTAAAGTTTCGAGAATATCAGCTTTTATCAGTAGTGACTAGATATGTTAGTTTCAGTGTATAATTGAAAGACATGGGATATAAGCCATGACTAGAAAAAAATATTTTTGAAAAGACTTGCAGCGACAACTTATATTTTGTTAACTATAAACATTTTTTTTTTGATACAATGACTTTTTTATTATGTAACCACATTTTCATCTGTAAATCAACTTTGAATTGTTTTACATTGTCATTTCGGGGCCTTTTATATCTGACTATACGGTATGGAGTTTTCGCATGATGAAGGCGGCGTTACGGTTACCTATAGTTGTTAATGTTTGGGTAATTTTGATGTCTTGTTGAGACTTGTCTTATTGGAAATCATACCATATCTTCCCTTTTAATTTTTTAAATTCACGAGAATTTTTGTCAGAATCAGAATGATTGTTTGCTTTCTATTCAACCAAAACATTACTGTATCATGATAGTGTTTACAGCATGACATGAACAAGTGTTTTGGGGGATTTATATCTCATCTGAAATTGACCTATTGAAAACCATCGACATGATTCCTGATCATGATTTTGTTAGATTTTGGAATAATTTAGATTTACTTAATATTTATCTTTATATTCAACATCAGCAATCAAGTACGTTTATTTGGCTTTTATAACTTTCTTAGATTCGAGCCTAACTGGTGAGTCTTTTTGTAGACGAAACGCGTGTCTGGTGCAAATACATCATTTTAATACTGGTATCTATGATAAGTTTATCAACAACTACTGGGTGTATGCCACTTCTGGTTGAGTTTTTTTCCCCGGGTGTTTCATCAGGCCAGTAGTCAGCACTTATGTGTTAACCTTTATTATCATTGATATGGTCATGTGAACAAAAGAACTATGTCAATTGGACATGTTTTGATACTATAACTTCCCTTAAATTTTTACTAGATTAAATTGTTGTTTGCTTTGGAGATTCCGAAAATCGACAAGTTATAGGAAGTCTAATGGGGAATAACTGTACAACACTTGTTGCTGATCTATTTTCGTATTTATATGCGTTACAGTTTTTGACTAAAATCAGCAAAGACCCACCGAGACAGCATATGTTGCAAGTTATAATAATACTTAAGACATAATACATGGCATATTTGTTGGTCATTTATATTTGATGATTTTACTCTGAGCGTTATAAATACCATATCCATACTGATGTGATCGGATGACAAATTATTGGCGTAATTTCCCTTTGAAAATTTTAATTTGGTGATTAGTTCTACAAATTCATGCATTGTAAGTCGCAGAGGCCTAAAATCTTTAAATATGAAGTCCCTGGTCTATTCGGAGGAAGTTGAGGTCAAGGTCAAAGGTTAAGTGTTCTTAATTTGCAATTTTGCTTGTTATCTTTCTTCAAAAGAAATCTTAACAGTTAAAGATGTGATTGTGTTTGCCAGACAATTGTTTAAGATAGGGTGCAACTTCAACCTATTAGGTCGAATTGTTTCGGTCAACCCTTAACACGACGGGTGCAACATGTGAAGCAGGATCTGCTTACCCTCCCAGAGCACCTGATATCACTCCTAGTTTTTGTTGGGGTTCGTGTTGTTTATTCTTTCATTTTCTATGTTGTGTCATGTGTACTATTGTTTGTCTTTTTGTCTTTTTCATTTTTAGCCATGGCGTTGTCAGTTTGTTTTAGATTTATGAGTTTGACTGTCCCTTTGGTATCTTTCGTCCCTCTTTTATAGTGGTTTCTCCAAAACCATACAAGTGATTGACTTGGGTACTTCCGATTTCAGATTACTGGCTATGACCTTCAAATTGAGGTCAAGGTTTAAGGTAAATTTTGACCTCTGCTAAAAAATTATTAAGGTTCATAAAAATAAAAGTCTTCTGCATTTGGTTGAAGACATTTCATTATTTATCAGGTCAACCTGAAATAACCGGAAGTCTGTAATAGAGTAACCCTTTTTTTCATATATTAGTTTAAAGTAACAAATTACATGAAACAGGAGTGACATTTTCCAACACCGTTTTTTGAATTTCATTCTATTATCGAGAAGGAAAGACCTTTAATTGATCTCTGAAGAATTAATTTTTAATTAGGTCTTTCCATTTTTTTTGTGGAAAGACCTATTGTTTTTCTTCTGATTTTTTTTTCTTCCGCCTAATTTTGATCTTGCGATATATATTTGTTTCGAAATTTGTCGCTTAGATATTTGGTATATGATATCGAACTGTTAATGCACTTTTGATATTTACCCTGAGTAACCAATTATTTTATGAAATTGCTCGTCATATTCTTCGCATGAATTGTCCAATTTTGACCGAAGAAATATGAACGCTCCATATAAGAGTTATTCATCTTATGCATTTGATATAAGTGAACCTTTCTATCTTGTGAACCATGAGTGATAGAGACCAAGGATATTTTGATTTGAGGTCTTTGGTAAAAAAAAAATGAGGTCAATGTCAAAGGTCAAGGTCATATTCTATTTTTTGAATTTGGCTTATTTTCATTTATTCCAAAAAACCGTTTCAAATATCAACAAATTATTTTTACTAAATTGTTAGTAGCGACGTGTTGTAACAACGTTAATTTTGATTGCAAGTGTACGTTGAACGTAACAGGGTGTTTTCTACCGTCTTGTTTTTAAAGATATACATATGGTGACTTAACTCATTAACCAAATATATGGTCTTTTGATTTGAGGTCCTTGGTTTATGACCTTGAAAATGATCTCTAGGTCATAGCTTAATTTGACGTTCTAGCCTATATAATCATATATTTGACATTATGAATAGGAAACACCTATCAAGTAGTCACGAACAATTGACATTTAAATTATCATATATATTTTACTTTGATTACGATCGACGATATTTAAAATACCTCCTAGATTTCCAAATTCTGTAAAGCTCACATTCTTTTTTTCAACTTCCTCTTTCATACTTGCAACCAATATATATATACAGCTGTTTGTCAAAAATGCCTGATGTGTAGCATAAAATTCACGCTGTCCAGCAAAGTCCCATAGTCCGCATGGTGCATACTGGCTCTCACTCTTCGAATCTTCTTTAGAAGAATTAGAATATATGTTAGACATCAGATCAGATGGCATTTCTAAGGGTTGAGTCTTACGTTCAACTTGGATTTCTTCTGATTCTTCAATTGTTTCTGTTCTTGTTTTATCTTGTTTTCCGATAAAGTAATCTTTTTTCGATGATTTGGCCTCATTCGGGTTGTCATTTGAGGTATCCAGCAATTGTTTATAATCGTTTCTTTTAATATCTCGTTGGATGTTGTCATTCGTTTTAACAATGTTTTGAATGTCGGTTTCAGATTCCTTGTGATTGATGATGCTTTTGGTGTTAATGGTGTCATTCGTTTCTTGTTTCGAAAATTCGATAGCTTCCATTGTTTTATCAGTTTTTTCACCTGCATATTTGTCATCTATTGGCTTGTCATCTGGTGTATTGTCACCAGCATCTTGTAAGTTTTTTGAGATGTGCAGTTCCGTTTCTGGAATATTAAAGGCTTTTTTCGTTTTGCTTTTGGCGAATGCTCTGTCCAGTCGGTCTTTCTTGTCATTAGATTTATCTGGAGAAAAAAACACATAATATTATTCAATTTTACTGCTTACCTTGATTCAACAGCCCATTTAAAACTGTAAAACAAGAGCGTTTTTTTTTCTTAATTACACCAATTGTTAATACACATAGGAGAGTCCTTTTGTGTACTGGTTTTCATCATCAGGAAAAGATTATGTATCATAAGCCACGTTTCTTACATAATTGTGTAGTTTGTGAGTTAATATAACACCCGAACAGATATCTCGAACGCGCTACTTATTGTTTGATTCAAAAAGTGAATGCATCCCTTATATCAATAATTCTTTCTCGTGTATGTAGTCAGAATTAAAAAGAAAATAAACAAAAGAAAATGTATTAAAAATGACGTTTCCTCTGTCGAATGAATGAGTCAAACAAATACATATATGCATGGATATTTATCACGTTCAGACAACACCAGCGCTTCTAAAAGTTACTGCTTTCAAAAGAAAACTTAAAATATGGATATCAATATAATCAGACAAAAACAAACACTCTTATAAAAAAAAACAATTGAGATACAACTAGTCGAGTGACATTAACCATACATTTTGATTTTCACTGCACCCACCTAACATACGGTTTAACCATATATCATTCGAAAGCACAACATCCATACTATCTTTTTGGCCCAGTCGTCAAAACTTTGTATGGTATTTCCGTCATATCACAACAAAAGGTCAATGTGCGAATATCTCATAACAATACTAAGTGATTTTTGATTTTTTTACCAAAAGTCATACACATGTTATGTAAAAGTATAAAAAAAACATGGATAAAAACAATCTGACTTTTTTTTATCTATCACGACTCGCCTGTTCATTTATCGTATGAGAATAACGAAGTCAGAGATCTACCTTTTAAAACAAATCCCTCACGTATAAACACCATATGTGCACTTTCTTAATTTTACCAAGCAACGTCAGAGGAATATTGCTTACTACAAGGTTTTTAAATAACAGATGGATGTGAATGCTTGTAAGATCTTTAGAAAAAAAGGACGTATGAACAAGATGAATACTACATTTTTGCTATATCCTTAAAAGATAGAGAGACAGGGTGACAGAACAACTAGGTTAATGACCAGTTTTCCAGTCGTTTGATGTTTTTCGGCTTTTGTTTTTGTCATTTGAAAAGATACTTTGTTTTGAATTTTCACTTGTTCACTTGGAGGTCTTTTTTTTGTTGTTTTACTGTTTTATATTTTGCATCAATATCTAAGTTTTAAGCATTGTTGTCTTTTTTCGCTCTGCTTTGGACATAATGTTGTTTCTTCTTTGGTAGAAATAAGGAATAAAATAACAAGAAGGGTCTCAATCCATAGTCGAAGAAAAACAGATGAAAGCATGAGCAAGACGGGAAAATACGACCGACACACAAAACCTCTTTTAAAAGAAACACTTTACCCAAATGTGAGTACACTATATAAAACAGCAGTGTGAAAACAATTATCCAGAAAGGATATTCAATCTTATTTAATCTGGATAATTCATTTTCAGTCATATTTTCAATAAAACAACTACTTAAGTATATAGTAATGATCTAACATTTAAATGAATACGCAAGATTTGAGTTTGAAGAGCGCATAGTACAAACAGTTTTCATTAGAACATTGAACGAACACAAACTTTGTAACACCTTCCACAACGGAAATCTCATTTTTTGACAAATGTATCATTTTTGTTGCTTAAAAGTCTTCATTACACTTTTGTCAAATATGGTTGATCATTATCTGCTGATGTCAGCAATTTCATCTAACCAATAAAAGCAAATGATCCTCATTTGCAGATTGTGTTTTTTAAGAGACCTGCAAAAGCTTGAAATGATTTTTATTTGCAAATGTAGCACAATAAACATTGAAGGATGATCGCTTGTCATGTTTTGAGTTTTTGTCAGATTTTCGGAATCCGCTGATATCATCTATTTTAATGCTTTAAAAAATCCCGTTGACTCTATTTTTTTTCTTTTTATTAATCTCTAACATGTTCAGTCATAAGCCATCTGTAAAAGTATTATACAATCCTTGTTATATTTTTGATAGTTGTTGAGCACTTAAACTTGTCAATGTTAAAGCTATGAAAAAATCAACATAGAATATTTTCCCACCAAAATTTCAATGGCAAAAATCTAGAAAACAAGCAAATTGACCTATATTTTGTCTTTCCTACTTCGGTTCCTTCAATAATCCCCTATCAATAATTACTAGTGTTATGCAAATCTTGTTATTTTGAAACTGAGTAGCGAACCACCTTAAGTTTGAATTTGATTTTGATTCATAGTATTTTGTTTTATGAGGTTTATATAGTTGTTTTTTTAAAATCCACAATAAATTGGAACGTTCAATTTTAACCTTTGACCTTGATTTAACGAAAAAGGTACCGTTCAATTTATTGCCGACCGGGAAAAACAGAAAGTAGAGGTAATAAGCTTTCGAATGACATTTAATATAGCCGTATATTAGGGTGGGTGCGTTAAAGTCATTAATAAGGCGTCTTTTCGAAAAATGTCACTCGCCTAAACTACATTATTTCTGAATTGAAACAGTCATCTTCGGAAGACAATAGTCTGGTTGTATACATTTGTACCCGCGTTCCTTTTTTCGAATGTGACCTCCCGAATCGGATTATTTACCGGGATTTTGTTAACATGAGCAACAATACGGGTGCCACATGTGGAGCAGGATTTGAATACCCTTCACATGATATCAACCCTAGTTTATTGTATGGATCGTCTTACTAAGTCTTTAGATTTTTACGTTGTGTGTCTTGTATACTATATTTTATCCGTGATTTTGTTTTGTTTTTAACCGTGGCGTTGTCAGTTAATTTTCCATCAATGAGGTCGAAGCAATAAAGTTAAAAAGGCCTATAGTATGACAGCATTGAGGACCAACAATAACGGAAAAGTGTTATATTTGAAATCGTTAAGAAATAATTTATTTAAAAGGATCGGTAAATTAACTCTGATCTACATTTCTGGGCTTCTGTTCAATTTTTTGTCCTAAGGCTACATCAAAACTTCCAAACAACATATGCGTACCTTTGGAAGATTTTAGTTAAAGTTTAAAAAAAGAGAGGGACGAAAGATACCAAAGGGACAGTCAAACTCGTAAATCCAAAACAAACTGACAACGCCATGGCTAAAAATGAAAAAGACAATTTAGGGTAATGAAAGCCCTGAATAATTTACCAGTAAATAAAAATTACGTTCATTGAAATCTTCATTAAAATATTTGCCTAGGGAACGAACATTGTAAGATGTTGGCAAGTAAAATCACTATTCAAAATAGAAATATAATGAAAGCAAAATTGTCCCTTTTATCCTAATTTTGTGTGTGAAGTTTAGGTATAATAGTAATTAATTACATTTTTATTTTTAAAGTAATCGACTGTCATCTGTAATGATCTCAAGTTTTTGACTGAATATGCTCACGGTAGGTGTAGTGTCCGGCTAGGTTCGTGATTTTTTAGGGATTTGATCGGTTTTTTTTTCGAGTATGACCACTTTTTCGAGTGCATATGATAAAAAATGTAAATAAACAGACTTCCTTTCTGACCAGATATGAAATATAAGCTTGTGTTTAATATACAATAATTAAGGTTTTATTGTCGATTGGAATAAAAACTGTTCTGATAAAGTGTGTGAATCGTTTTATTCTGTTATAAACGAATGGTTTTTTTAGGAGTGGCAGGAGACGACCTCTTGTAGCGGATTTTTTGTATTACCTATAAAAAAGATGTGGTATGATTGTCAATGAGACAACTCTCTAAAAGAGACAAAACGACACAAAAATTATAAACTTTAGGTCACTGTACGGTCTCCAACAATGAGCAAGGCTAATGTCGCATAGTGAGCTATCAAAGGACCCGAAATGACAAATGTAAAACAATTCAAACGAGAAAACTAACGGCCTAAATTATGTGCAAAAAATAAACGAACAAACGTTAACATTATGTAACAAATTAACAAACGACAACCACTGAATTACAGACGCATACATACAATATGTGGCAGGGTTAATACATGTTAGCTGAATCACAATTTTCCCCCTAAATGGATAGTGGTGTAGTAGTACAACTTAAGAACGAACAATATATATCAGATGGATAAAGATAGAAATACATCTAAAAAACAATGCATTTTTTGTATTCTTCTCAGCTATATATATCCAGTGGGTTTCGTACTCCTTTAAAAAAAAACAGATGAGACGTTGATGCATGATACACCCGTCAAGTTTTCAGAGAATGAAGATCATTATCTTAGGATTGTGCATTTTTTATATATTACTTGGCAATGCATGAATAGACTTCTTCTTCTTCGGATGTCCACCCTATTTGCAGGATCACCGCATTCAAATATCCTAGTTTTAGACAATTTTTAAAAAGGCGTATTTGTTTTATAAAATATTCAAAATTTGTTATGTTTAAATATGTAACTTTGTTTAAGTAGACCAAAAATAATAAAGATAGAGGTAAAACTTAAAAAAAAGGTTACCTTGATGTATTGAATTATATAAAAGTTTTAAAAAATATCAAATTTTGTGTTTTAGAAACATTTGTTTTCTTCCAATATGCCATTTAAGGGTAGATATTTAAAAAAAACATAATACTGGCCTAATAGGGAAATTTGTATGTTTACTTGTAACAAAAAACAAAAAAACAGGTTCGGTGACACCATTTGTTCTCTTTTTATTTTCTTAAAACATATAATAACACCTATATTCTCACAATAAAATTTTCAAAATTTGTTAGGTTTAAATATGTTACTTTGTTTAAGTAGACCAAAAATAATAAAGATAAAAGGTAAAACTTAAAAATAAGTTTACCTTGATGTATTGCATTATACAAAAGTTTTAAAAAATATCAAATTTTGTGTTTTAGAAACATTTGTTTTCTTCCAATATGCCATTTAAGGGTAGATATTTAAAAAAAACATAATACTGGCCTAATAGGGAAATTTGTATGTTTACTTGTAACAAAAAACAAAAAAACAGGTTTGGTGACACCATTTGTTCTCTTTTTATTTTCTTAAAACATATTATAACACCTATATTCTCACAATTTATTTCTAAACTCATAAAATTGTTTTAATGCAAACAAATGTGTTTTTAATGAACAATCTTACCAAATTTAGGCAATTTTCAAAAATAGCACGGTGACCCATACCTTTTACTATATTTAAAAAACAAAATAGTAAAATCTTTGTTTTGGCAAAGTAGAAAGAAAATTCTATCAAAGAAAATATAAACTTATGATCTAACTTAAATCATGAACAAACAAATCGTTTGTATTTTAAGATTATAGAGATAAACTTATCATAGATACCAGGATTGAAATTTCGTATAAGCGCCATTCAAGCAGTCTGTCTACAATAGACTCATAAGACGCTCGATTCAAAAGAAAATCAAGGCGGCCAACTGAAGTATGAATATAAAGATAGATATAGGAAGATGTGATATGAGTGCCAATGAGACAACTCTCCATTCAAGTCAAAATTTCAAAATGTAAACCACTATAGGTCAAGGTACGGTCTTCAACACGGAGCCTTGGCTCACACCAAATAGCAAACTATAAAGGGCCCAAAACATTACTAGTGTTAAACTGTTCAAACGGCAAAACCAACAGTCCAATCCATATACAAAACGAGAAACGAGAAACACTTATGAACCACATAAACAACCGACAACTTCTCATCATCAGATTCCTGACTAAGGAGAGATGTACACATAGATTATCAAAAATTTCTAAAAGTGTTGTCAAATACTGAAATTATGCTTTTAAATTAAAGAATTTGAATACAATAACCTTTTTTTCCAGGGTAGTTCAGACTTCACAGTTTGACACATTTAAAAAAAAAAGCTTTATGTTATAGATAATGCATATTTTAGGGGTTTTCTTGTCGTAGAACACACCGCGGGGTGTCAGGATTTATCAAATGAAAGACCGACCGTAGGGAGGTCTTTCTTTGAACAATCCTGAAAACCCGAGGTGTGTTCTACGACAAGAAAAACCTTAACAAATGGATTATCTGACTTCTATACCGTCAAATAAATATTATTTTATTATAAAGATTTGCAAATTTTAATATCCTATTTTACCGACAACACGAAAGTGGGTTATTCCTTTCTAATGCGGTCAAATGTATTGTTACCCTCCGATAACGGTGTATGACAAATACAAGACACATTAATATTGTAAGTAATTTATTGTACCACTCAATTTATGGAAAAGGGGGAGGGGTATGTTCTTTTTCCATTTGTAACGTCATTTCTATCGCGGAAAATGGTTATTTTTGTAAACAATTTTAATTGAATCGAATGAAAAATTCAGAAAGATTGTCTTTTGAATAGCAATACATTTTATTAACAGATAATCAGGATATATGTATATACCCTCTGCACCCGACCCTTTTCTGAGTTACGTTAATGTTATTCAATAGAATATAATATTATCATACTAGTTGATCGTTTGATAGAGTAAAAGTATACATAAATTTAAAACAGTTAAGAACTGACACAAAGACGAATATAAATTCATGTAGGTCACAGTAAGATTTTCTATTCAGTGTTTATCTTCCTGAACATGCATGAAATATTTGCCACTCGAAGTTAAGCAAGCAACCAACAATAAACCAACCTATTCAGTGTGACTCAATAAGATGTTCAAAATCTAACACACGAATATGTTAAATCTGTCTTTTTATTTATGAACGTCTATATTAAAATTCATCTCACATATATGATAATGTTTCTTTATTATAGCGATAAGTTAACAAAACTTCACGTTATTTGTTTCTAAAATTAAAATGCGGGCAATGTGAAGGTTTCTTTTACATCTTTCATCGATTGAACTTTAAAATATAAATATCCAAATCGGCAACAAAAAACTATCAGACGAATAAAATTTTGAAGATAATTAAAGATCATTGCATTTTTATCAAGGAAAGTAATGACCTCACACAGGTCATTATTTTATGCCTTTGAGCATTTTCATGGAAAAATGGTATCGTCCGGGTTGATTCTGAAAAAGAATGACCTGTAGTTCTGAAAGAAAATAACTCCATATAGGTATATAGAGTCTTTTTAATGTCATGCATTGAATACATGTGTTTCTATTGTTGGCATTACTGTGTACTTTGTCAGAAAATTGGGCTGAGTATCGTGCAGCTTGAGACAACAAAACGAATTTTAATAACACTCTTTCTAGAGTTTATATATTCTGTTATATCAGTACTATTATGTATAATCTATAGAAAACTCGAAGTATTGTTTTCTCAGTTCAACTCATAGGTTGTATTTTATCTAAAACTATCGAAATGTAATAGAAAAATAAACGATGAAGGTATCACACTGATGGATGTAATCGATTGAATTACTTTCACTTTTAAATTTAATCTATTACTTAAAAAAATAAATAAGTTACAATCGATCTGGATAACAGATTATGAATACATTTATATCTAAACTCCACACACAAAATAACATAAAAGATGCGATATAATCTCTCCTGGCTAATTTTCATTTTTTGATAGTTATGTTTCTTTGCCAACAATTACTGTGATTGTTGTCTGTGCTTGTATCTTATGTTTTAGATTTCAATTCACATAATGTTTAATTTACTATTAAATTACGTAATCTTTGTTACTATAGATTACTTTAAATGTGTTTACTTTATTCTTTCAAAGATACAAAGCTTGGAAGTAAGGATGAACGTGTCAAAAACTTATTTCAAAAGAAATAGAACAACCTTATTTAAATGGAGACTTTGTTTACCGAGGCATGAAATTTAGAAACGATCACGGTAATATAACCGATCTTTTGAATAAACTCATACTATTTTTATAGTTTTTACAATATGTTGATACCTGTATTTTGGCATTGCACAAGAACATGTATTTCTATGACTGTTAATGAAGTCTAAATTCATTGGCGTTTGAAAGTGTTCTAATTTATAATTTAGCTAAAACATTATTTGAGATTTTTTTTTTTAAATGTTGGTCCTCAGTCAATGCCCTTTAAATTTGAACTGTATTTAACCCCTTATTGTTATGAACGTCACTGATGAAAATTTTCATGGCGAGTGTTTAGCATTTTTACATTTTTGTATGTTTATCTTTATGATGTTTTGTGCGTTTATATACATGACTTTTGTATTAGTTGTTATATTGGAAGTGAACAAGCTCAAAGTTACTGAGAGCACTATTAGATTTGTACTAAATGTTTTTTGTCATAGGGATGTATAAAAAACCGGTTTGCATTATTCATGTTATTGTAATTTAATTCTAATGCGTTGAACCTAATTGTTTACAGTTGTTAAAGTTTCTTTTATTAGGTATCATGTGGGTCGTCTGCTTCAATCCGTTATATTGAAAAAATCAACAAATAAAAAAACTAGTAATTTGCATGTTTGTTACAAATGTTCCTACCTTTGCCGATTATCCATTTTCCATCTTTTATGTCTATTTTGCACTGACGAACGACAACTTGAACACCATCTGTACTAGATACTTTATCAATACTTTCGTTTAATAATCTCTTTAATAGGCAGGTTTTTCCAACCCTTTCCTTGCCAACAATCATTATTCTCAGGAAATGCCGATTTTCCATTTCTGAACTTATTACTTTTTCACGTTTCTTTCTTTCTTCTTCTTCTTCTTCTTCTTCTGACAATCCTTATAAAAGAAACAAAACGTAAAGTAGAGAAGTGTGTGACTTTTGAAATTGATTATGACAGAATAATATACTTCAATTGTTCAGTTATTTGACATCTTTCTCAAAAGTGTTGTGATTTTAGGTCATGCAAAACCATTCAAACATAGACATCGTATTGATTAATTACGAACGGTTGTTGGTAGGACGTTTATTTTATTATATAAATGTTATATTTGTACCATGGAGAAGCAATTTCAGTTCAAACTATATTAGAGAAACATATTAGCCGTATTTTTTCCCCTCAAATTATAATTGATCTAAAATTTAAACAGAAGTGATACTTAAACATGTTAAACTCCTACGTCATTGACGTACTAACAACGTAATGACAAAAAACAAAAAACAGGACAATAAAAATAAGCGTAAATCTACAAAACACATCATAAAAAACTTTCAGATGAGCAACAGAAACAAATTGAATCAGGATGTAAATAAGATGTCTAATAGGGTGAGTTGATCGATTGCACACATGCCCGTGCAGTTGCTCTTGCAATTACAAAATAGAGCGTTCGTGTTTATATGTGAAACCATTCTTTCTCAATTCCTCTCTGTTTACTATATAATTTCAACTTTATCTTCCTTAGTTTAATACTTTACAGCAACACTCGATCAAGGTAATCACGATAGGATTAACAAGCTCTAGAAAATTGTTTTACTTATAAAATGTATGCGCTACATTCAATTGAACCAACATTTTGGAATGAAAATAAAATAAGGATCCGTTAAGTGTATTATTACATTGATCTAAATAAGGAACTATAAAGAGATGAGGAACCGCGTATGTAACTAGAAAACTTGATGACTGGCTTAATCAGAGAAAATGAAAAATAAACAAAGAAAGAGGATGCATTCCTCGTATTGTTTTTTTTTTTTTTTTTTTTAAATATTTGTGGACTTTGGACTGTTATCAGTTAATCATAAAACGCCTTATTACGTTAAATATTACATTGCACTACATGGCATTACTTTTTTCACATACTATTATCTTCTACACATTATTGGTTATTCAGCCAAAGCAGATTTTCAGATTTCTGGATTGATTAAGAACACAATCATTGTGATATGGTGTATTTTTTTTATTCTGAAAAAAGCATTACTATAAAAGTGTTTTATTGTTGTTAAAACATCAATGAATACCTTGTCATGATAAAATAACATAAACACTAATGAGTTTGTTTGCCAATCAATCTTTATACCATTTTCACTCTTGGTCATAATTGAAACTCTTTGTTTATTATATAATTAGGAAAGAAATTCTCAGTTAATAGTTTTAATTGGAATTAATAAAACAAATATATGTTTATAAAAATAAAATCTACATTAGTTCGAACAGATATTATACTTCGTATTTGTAATAATTGTTTAAAAAAAAAACCATGGAAAACACAGAGATGTATACCTTAAAGCCCTAACAATGTTAAAATGTATTTGTTGAATTGAATAGACTTGTTACTTAAATTCAATAGATATACAGAACATGTATTGCAAATGTAAGAACATTTTGAGACTCCATGTTGTTTTTCAAAATGTTTGAATTTTTTAACATAATAATGACATTTCCATATGTAATAGTGGAGTGACCAAGCAAACCATTTTTCAACTTTAATGAACCACCCTTCATGCAGGCTTAATTAAGATTATTTGGAAAGAGGATTTTTTATTCTTTAACTTTTGCCTGGACGTAGAATTAAAATATAATGTTTTTTTTTAAATAAGGTCAAAGGTTAGCGATTGCGTTTTTCACTATTGTCAATTTATTTCACAAGATGTTATAAAAAGTCTGCAAAAATATTTGAATTGTTACTAAACAAGAAATTCATATTAAAATAAACTGTGACACTTCATTTTCAACTTAATTTGTAAATAATGAAACCACCAAATGTATATCTTAAAGGGAATTCAGACTAGCATCAACCGAATCTCAATTCATTATTTTTTACATTGCATATTCTTCTAAAGATATGTTTCTGAATTTTATGGCATTTATAAAAAGAATCGAAGTCAATTTGGTTTTTGATTTGATGTATTTTTTGGGCAGTCACAAATATTTGACAAGGCAATTAAATCAAACGAGTTTGATAATGGACTCAAGTTTTAGAGTATACACAATCTCTATTAACTTTTCAGGATTTATGTGCCTTTGAGAGCTGAGAGCGAACCATTTTTACCCTCTTACCATCTAGAGTCTTTGGAGAGTATGATCAGTGGTTTAGCATTATGCAAGTTTATCCAAACTTGCGTTTGAATCATTTCACAAGACTGTGGCGGCAAACTCCACGTGTAGATTGTTTAGATCATCGTCACGATATATGAACTTTCCCTTCGGATCATATTTCCCTTTGATAGAGATGATTCATATCACATTTACAACATTTCCACATGGCACCATCATCGTGGAACAGAGCTGAACGTATGTGCTTTAACAAAGTCACCTGATTTACACTTGAGTTTTGAGGTCTTGGTTGCATCGTCGAATGTACTAGTACTAGTATTGAAAGGAGACCTCGACATAGGACTGTAGAAGACATTGGTTTCAGAGATTTAAGAAGAGAATCATGATCATTTATTGAGGTTTTCATTTCTGTTAGAATACTGGTATTTATCAACGGCTAAATGGGTCGGTCATATTTGAATGCATGATAATAATGCTAATACTGATTTTGATCTCATTTCAGGACTAAAATCCAAAAGAATGTGTATAGTAGGCATCCTTAAGCTTCGAGGTACAGCAATTGTTTCCTTGTCCTATGATGCCTATACAACCTTTAGAATCTGTAATAGTAGTTTTCTCTGTAGCAATATCAGTGCAGATACCATGTAGGGCGACATGTTTATATCCTCAACACCAATTGAAGAATGCTTTTGACGTATCTTAACATTGTTTTATAGTTGTAAATAGTATTGCCATGTCGAGGCTTTGCATCTATAACCGGAGCATAGACTACAGACGAAATTTCAGATTTAGTCATGTTGTAAGAACCTGTCTAAAATGGAACAGTTTGTTTAGCGCTCTCTGCAGAAAATGGAATAGACTCTAAGTTTTGTCTTGAAAGAAATCGCAGAAATACCAAAAAACAGGACAGATATATCTCGGTTTTTTACGAAACAATATAAAATCTTCCCATAAACATTAGAATAACGACGTGGTTCATATCGTTCTGTTGGCTTGTCGGAAGGTTATAAACATGCCAATAGACTGGTATATATTCGAATCATTCAACGCAAAAGATCTTTCTAGTTCCCGTTTAACCCTTATGGAACTCATGTGGACGTTTAATGAGTCGTTTTTATACTGAAATACAACTCTAGTCATATGGAGTGACATGTATTTTTACCATCGACTGTTTCAGCATTAAAAAAGTTTATATTTTTTACTCCCTCCTGCAGTATAATACGACCACCTTTTCTAAATAAAGCGACACTATAAGGTACATGGGACATGTCTTGGATTCTGTCTATTTTCAAATTTGCTAATACAGCCCGATATCTACGTACTTCAGAATAGGATGCACAAAAACAATGAGAGTTTGGATTTTAAATGAATTGTTTAGAGCCAAAATACAGTAAATAAAGAAGTATAAGTGGAAAACAAGTTTATTGGTTTTTTTACTACTTTATTACGCCCTTTTAAGGATATGACAATAAATAAAAGTCATCAACAGAATTGAGATCTAAAAAATTAAAAACACAATTTGGCCATGGCCTTGTCAGTTTGTTTTAGATTGATGAGTTTGACTGTCCCTTTGGTATCTTTCGTCCCTCTTATACATTAAGGGGGTTGTGTTTGCCATGGAGTTCACAGTTAGTATTCGATTTTTGAGTGCAAATACCCCTATGTATAACTATAAAATGTAGCTAAATCTTATGTACTTACTATCTGTCACGACTTGTTCAATATTTGTTTGTAGAATGTAAATCCACAAAGCGACAACTGAAATAAGAGATGCTTTGCTTCAATAATAACATTATCACCATAGATATCACATCCGGCTAACAATTTTGTAGGCCAGACCCGTGTTTTGTCTGCAATATACATGTACTCCTCATTGAAGCTTGAATCAAAAACGCATGATAATGTAAAAAAATAAACAAAATAACAAAAACAGAAGACCGAGGAAAATTCAAATTTGTGAGTCCCGAATCAAATGGCAAAAATACATGCTTAAACACAGCAACATTTTTTTTAACAAATGTTTCGTTGCCTTGGTCATGTTGGTACAGTCATATTCTGGTTCAACATTCATAGAACAAGTTGCTGCGTATATGTAGCAATCCCGTATTATTATCTGGGATAGATTCTGAGTCTCAAATAGCTTTTTAATATTTTTAGTATTAGAATGAGCGTTCCTATGAAGCTCACCTGGATCAGTGCCTTGAAGATTTGGTTTTCATATTTACTTTAAATTTTAAGACACTGAACAGAAAAGGTTATTTTAATGCTGTTGTAGCTACATGATATATTATATTATACTTACGATAGCATAAAACCAGAATTATCAGGACAATTGCAGGAATTTTTGTACGCATTGCATCTACAATTATTCAAAATACACCAACAATGTCTTGTGTTATTGATTTTAAAGTAAAGGGGCAGTAGCTGCCAAAATCTCTTTCACAAATTTGACTTAAATTCTCATATATGATTCCTAACATAATAAAACATATATTCAAATTATAAAAGGTTCTAAACAAAAGTTAACAATACATGCATATAACATTCTGTTTAAGAATTTCGTGTATATTTTAGTGACAATTTCCTCTCTCAACACAGACGAGTTATGTATTTATCTAGTTGTAAAACAGAAGTGCTTTGGGTGTATGTGTGAGCCAAAATTTGTTCCTGTGAAAAAAGTTCCAGTGGAACTAATCTCACAGGAAATATGTTCTGGGAGAACTTTTTTTATAGATAATTTCAATGTAATTTTTTCCATCTCTATAAAATAAGTTCCCCACTTCACCTGGTGAAATAAGTACCGGGTTGGTGAAATTTGTTCCTTACCTAGTGAAATAGGTTCTAGGTTTATGAAACTTGTTCCTTACCTGGTGAAATAAGTTCTGGGTTTGTGAAATTTGTTCCTCACCTTGTAAAATTAGTTCCTAGTCTGTGTGAAATAAGTTCCACTAGTTGAACAGGTATCTTATATACTCAGTCTGAGCATTTGTCATCAGAGAATTTAAAAGTTATCATTCAAGTGCATTATAAAAATAAGTATATTATATTGATAATATAATAAATAAAAAATGTAAATTATTCAATTAGGATCTTGTGGACTATAGCAAATGTTTAACTATATACGTAAAAAATATCAAAATGACAGTCCCACTTTTGAGCCAGAAAAGAGCAGAACAAGAAAATTCTTTCAGAAAAAATTAAAGTATAGTTAAAGATGAACATATGAATTAATTTGAAAAGGTCAAAATGACTGATCAATTACTCCAAAAGACATGAAGAAACAAAAGACACACTCTTTTGAAACTGTTACATGACAAGTACATGTATGACTAGAACACAGGGCCATGACAGTTAACAGGAACCAAGGAGAAATACCACATGAAACATAGATACATAGATACAAATTATCTTGTTACCCTGTAGAACTTTACAGTCATGCATACAATTGCACATGTATCCCATGCCCATGCAACAAATATAGTCCCTAGTGTTAACAGTGGGTTACTTGCCAATAATTTTTATACCCCTTCCAAATTTATTTCTCCATGTTTAATGCCTCAAATTGTAAGAAGGGGTGAAATTACACTGTGAAAAAATTTGGGTCCAGAATTTTACAGGAAAGTAGTGATTTGGTCCAGATGAAAAAGGTTAAAAATTAGCACTTCGGAAGCTGTCAAAAGATTTCAAGACACCCTAAACACAAAATTGTCCATATTTTGAGTTAGAGACGATGAAATTTTCTATAATTTTGATATAATTTGTCCCAAAAGTAGTACAACACACTGTAAAAATTTCATTGAGAAAGCGCAGGTGGGATTTTTTTAATTTTCATTTATGTTCTAAAAGAAATGCACTACGAAATAATTGTGTTCTCGGACCATTTAGCTTGCATTAAAATTTAATTGTAACCAGAAAATATTCCGCTGTGCAAAATGTTGCAAAGGTACTTATTTCAGTGAAAATAGTTTTGAGGAGATTTTATTCATTGATTTCTTTGAAATATGTACATATTGGTCTAAAATTATTATCACAGTACTTATTTAAAACTTTTAATGATTAACTGGAAAAAAATCATGGAGCTATGATATTTGTTCCGGAACTTCTTTCATATTTGGTCAATCAAATAGTCCCGGAACAAATTTTACAGTGCTGGAACATATTTTCTGTGATATTAGTTCCGGCGGAACATATTTCACGCTGGAACAAATTTTTTGATACATAGGTACATAATAAATTGAGCTTTAAGCATTTAAGAATGATTTGAAAAACAGGTTATGAATAAACAAAAAATATTTTATAACCAGAATTATCATTGCTGGACGGAAAACCTAGCTAAAGAACATTCTAGGCATATGTTATCATAGAATTGTGTCCAATTGATTGTGAAGTCCATCCTTGCCTAGAGGACAAAAAGCTGTTTTTACAAAACTTTTAAAGTTGTAATCAACATTCTTTGGGTGAAACGTCTACAAGCATTTCAAATTATATGTAAAATATGCATGTCAACAAGGAATGTTATTAGCTATTTCAAACAATGACTAGTTAAAAGAGCTGTTCATTTTTTTTGTTTCCTTCTAACAAAAAACACCCAATATTTATAAACAGAGGGGTGAAAATATCAAGGGACATTACAAGTCATTTAAAGTTATAAACTAACAACTTCACGACAAAAAAACCCGACGTAAAGCCAAAAAAAAATTCACAAAACCGAATAGATTTTTTTTAGCGTAACGCGACCAATTACTGAAACTGATGGTGTTTACAGGCGCTCTAAGAGAATAAACAGCTTCTACACTACCTGTGTCAATTATTAGAATGCTCAATTCATTCGTGTAACACAATACGTTATTCATTTCAAAGTACATAATTATATTGATGCTTTGTACTCAAAGGATTTGTTATTTGTTGTTTTGTTTTTGTTTTATCAGGTTCACACTTACGAGTAGGAGAATCTAGATTATATCTATTGTTGTCTAGTAACTGTGATATATTAAACCTATTGAAAAAAAAAATCTTTTGTATTACATTGTACATATCAAATGAGTAATTACACAAACACGTTGATGTAGATCAATGCAAGCTTTACATAAAATTACGTTCAACATTGATTTTACTGTTTTGAGCAGGAAATTCATTTTAATCTGGCTTTAAACACGAACTAATGAACACGTCACATCGATTATCTATCAGAGTTAAGTATTTCTGTATTATATTATGTTTTCTGTTTTTTTTGGGAATCCGATGTACAATAAAAACAAAAATATGTCGCACCAAGTTTACCTGTTTTGCTCATGTACAGGTCAAATGAAAACACTCAGTTTATATGTAGAATGAAGCAAATAACAAAAATACCTAGCGCTAAAGAAAATTCAAAACGAAAAGTCCTTTCAAATTGAGCGAATAGAAAACACTTGTCATATTCCTGACTTTGTACAGGCATTTGGTTATGTAGAAAATGGTGGGTTAAACCTGATTTTATATCTAGCTAAACCTTTCATTTCTAAAAACAGCAATATGTTAGCTTAACAAACAGATATAAAAGGAAAAAGGTGTAAAAATTGGGGTATTGCAGTCAACATTGTGTTATAATCTTAATCAATATTATTAGTAAAAAGCGTTTACTTGACATGTATATGTAAATTTGTTATTACACGTTATGACACAATAATTTGTTAAATCATAAGCGTAAAATGTTAATTTAAATATACAAATCGGTTACTTAAATGAAAACAAAAGCGAGCGAAATTGATGTCTTTTTGAACCTTGAATTAACAGAACTTACATATATTCCAATGAACGGTTTGTCATACTATCTATTTCAACTGAGCATTTAACATCTGGAAAAAATATCATAGGTCAATAGTTACTGATGTATAGACCTTATTTTTTTATGTTGCTTATCTTTCATTTTTTTTGCTGGTTTTCATATTATCTTGTTATCAAAATTTACCGAGTACAACTATTTCTAATTTCTTTTATTCTGTCTCATCCTTGCAAGCAAACAAGCGCTCGTCATGATTATAGTAAACTACAATTCCCTTTACATGTTTTAATGATTATTCCATTGTTGTCATCATCGTTACGTGTTATTTGTTAATAATTTAATAGCCATACGGAATACATCTGTCATTTTTATGATAATGTTGACTTTTTCAAAAGCAGTTATAAGGAAGATGTTCTGTACTACAATGTAAGTGTGTCTCCTTGGTGTATATTCTTTATAAAAGGTCTATTTTTGAAGACTCATTTTCAATTAACTAGGAATGCAATGAACGGATGAAGGCATCGCACTCGATTTTTGATTGAAAAACTCACGCTCTATTGTAATTAATAGAAAATGCCAGCGAAATCGCGGTACACATTGGCAAGTGTCGAAATTAAGAATGTGGACACGGTAAATGCATTTGAATTCGTTAGTTAAATAATTGTATCTTTTAATCAAAAGATTAACAAGGTTAATAAGTAAAAAGGAGGAGGGGTCCGAACGTCTAGTGTCTTTGTTTAAACATAAAAAGGGGGGAGGATCACTTCGACACGTTCAACGCCCAGTTCATGTTTGGACAGTTCTGCACCTAAATAAAAAGGGTGGATGTCATTTAATTTAGCAAAATGCTTCACTTACAAAATTTGTACATAACAATAATGGATCATTATAGACCTAAGTGTTCTATTTTTTATCCTTGCTTCTTACTTTTATTTGTATTTTGCGGGCAGTACATCGACTAAGCATGCGTAAAAACGTATACATGTGATAGCACGGATCGATAACGATGCATATTTTCTGAGAAAAAAAATCCAAACACTAAATCTATACGTCATATCACAAATATATTCGATTTTTTATGGTTTTAGAGGAGTTGCGTTTAAATGAAATCGGTCTCTTCCTTATGTAGAACTAGAACACACCCGTGACATCGCGGGTCCGTGACTGAACTAAAGTATATAACTATGCGCAAGCCTTACTTTAGTGTTAGTATTGTCATCTGATAAAATCATGCCTATTATAAGATACACAGTTTTCTCTGCTTTCAAATCTTTTTTAAACTAATTATTTGGAGAAAAAAAGGTCCTGGAATGGAGTATTTTTTTAATCAACAGCATTGTCCTATATTAGTTATAAATTAAGTTGAATTCTTTGATTCGCTGATTTACGTCACTCATGCCCGCTAACAAATTGAAAACTGTACCTATACGCCTTATTTTTTGTCCAGATTTTTAGTATTCGTATTGTTATCTTAGAAAGTCTTTCTGATTAAAATACTTCAATAGGTAACAATTTGACAATTTAGAAGTGTCAACCCTGTGATTATGACCCGTGTATATAGCATATTAATCCTGCATACACTGTTTGGTGGTGCCCCTGTCGGATGCGGAACGTACAGGTAAGGTAATAAGTAACAGGTGATTATACTATTGGTATCGGTATCGGACTCGACCCGGAACTTCTTAATTATTGGCAATATTAATTACGTAGAAAACAAAAGGGCCTGGAGTGGTGTAATTTTTAATCTACACCTTTGTACTATATAAGCTGTATATAAAGTTGAATTCTTTGATTCGTCGTTTTCACGTGATGACGGCTGACAAATTGGACCTCGTAATTTTAGTTTTATAGATGTGTATGACAATGATTGCAACACTGCTAACTTACGCCTTATAATGCAACAGGGAGATGTTATGAAATTAGCACATTCGGTATTCGAGCAATTTTTTCGAAACATGAATTTGTATTTAAAATGCGTCAAAAAGGTAATACGTCAAAGGGACATTTACAACTTATTAGTCGAAGAGAAGCCACAACCTCTTCGCCAAAACACGATTAGCAACGAAACGACAAACAGCAGTTTACAAAGGAAATGTCGAAAATGACAATGAGCAACACTCGTGCCACCAAAAACCTGTAAACTTACGGACTTTTTCTTTTTGGTGTGTCACTTAATAGATATAGGAAGATGTGGTGTGAGTGCCAATGAGACAACTCTCCATCCAAATAACAATTTAAAAAGTAAACCATTATCATGATTATAGGTTAAAGTACGGCCTTCAACACGGAGCCTTGGCTCACACCGAACAACAAGCTATAAAGGGCCCCAAAGTTACTAGTGTAAACCATTCAAACGGGAAAACCAACGGTATAATCTATATAAACAAAACGAGAAACGAGAAACACGTAAATATTACATAAACAAACTACAACTACTGTACATCAGATTCATCAGATCAGACTTAAGTTTATCTTATACTGTAAAGGCTATTTTGTTGATTTGTCTTTAGGGTTATATAATGTTTCAAGTATTTTTAGATACCGTTATTATAGATACCCGGATTTAAATTGTGTACACTGGACTAGAGTTACGTCTATAAAAGACGCAGAAGTAAAAAAAAAAGCTAAAAGGACCACATTAAGTTCAACGTTAGAAGAGCATTGAGAACATCATTTCTAACAGGGTTTGCCAAAACAGCCAAGGTAATCCATACCTGCAGGTAGACAATTCTTAGTATTTAAAAAAAAAATAAAACATTCAAAATGTTGTTAACAGTTGATTTATAAATATGATCATATCAATGATAATTAATGTAACTGATCATTTTTGAAAGCAGTCGGTAACCTTTAGTTGCATTTTCTACATCATTTAGTCTCATTAAGGCTTTAAATATTAACAAAGTGGAGTTTTTGTGTTTTCAATAAAGTAGTTGTTCATGTTGATGTCGGCATTTGGTATTTTTTAATGATCGTGATGATAAATAACAATCATAATAACTTGTCATTTATTTAAAAAAAAACATTTTGTAAATATAGGCCATTATAGTATACCGTTGTTCAATAGTTATAAATAGCTTAAGCGAAATTAATGCTGGCTTATAAACAAAAAACGAGGGAAACACATCAAATATAAGAGGAAAACAACGAATTAACAGAAACCTAGAACTGAAAAAAACTACTGACGACAACAAACATAAAAGCTATTTTTTGTTAGAAATTTTATATGCATTTTAAACATTTTATGGTACACATTATTTTTAAATAAGTTTCATTTCGTTTGGAATTGTGTTTTTTTCCTGTTTGCTATTTGTATTAATCATATATTATAGATTGGAGCTAGTGTAACTAGTTTTGAAAATAATTCTGTTACAGTGTGTTCTATTTATAAAGTTTGATGTTACGTGCACATGGAAAAGATTGGCAGTTTCCACGGTTAGGGTTTTGTGGTACTATATTATGTTTGACATTTAAATATAGTAGTATCGAAGGTGCTCGCAGTTACGTCAAAACGTCATGAAGCTAGTCGCATAAGTATATATACAGTGACTGCTATGTTTATTACATGTTTTTTTATATGTTTTTTTTTTATCAAAGACACCGGTATTCATAAAATAATGTTTCGCAAAGGAAGATTAAATGTTATTGCGAGCTACTAATTATATGTCTGTGTTTGTTTTGTGTAAAGGCTTTTGAATTAAGAGTAGAAATACTTTAGATTAGGACGAGCGGGGCGAGAGAGAATTTAAGACATACGAAAACGCATAAAATGAAAATCTGACTAATTCATTTAGATATGCATTTGAACCCTAAATCTAGACTTGATTTAAATTAGAAAATATTTCTTAAATGATAAATACAGAGAAGCAGCTCTTCGGGTTTAACCCTCATACAATTATTTTATCGTATCATTATATATTGTGTGGGCTGTTCCTAAGTTTTGGATGCGGATACTTCGGAAGGTTTGCTCCTAGCATTGTATTGCTGTCATTAAATCTTACCACAGTAAATATTATTGTATTGAAATAAAATTACAGCTTCCCTATACATTGTGCAATTTAGAAGTAGACTAAAACATAATAAAGTGCAAACTTTTTTTAATCACATTACCTTTACTAAATAAGTTGAAATTGGATATCTATATCTTGAATGATCAAAAAGTCTAGCAGTGGAATCGACCATTGGTTGTAAATAAACTAGAGCTTCGGAAATACGACATTTAAAGCATTGGGTCAAAACCACTACTGATTGACTTTGCTTTAAAGGGTATCATTGGCTCAGTAGCCAGTGCCACGGTACTAACAGGAAATATATCTACAAACTTTTTTTTAATGTTTCACGCTGTGAAAGGATTTAGAAGGTAAGGTTCATATATAACCATAAGAAAACTCAATATAAAAAAAACAATGTAAGTTCATTGAAGACACAAAGATTCACAAATGTTATTTGAAATACGTTTCTAGCTTATGTAGGCATTGTTGACCTTACATGTATATGACACTTGCTAGCCACGTATAGGACTTTTATTCACATTTAGTTATTCATACATCCTTCAGGCTTGAATTACAAATGTTTGGGTTTGATTGTCCCTGATCATTATCAAAAACCAAGTCGGAGGTAGGAAATTTATACAGTATTAATTCCATTTTATATCAGCATGAATTTTAAGGGCTAATTAATAAGATCAGATGAAAAATGGCCATTATTTGTACACGAGTTATTTTGATCAGAGAGGCTCTTTGTCTATGTACACGGTAACGATCAGAATATTATATTGTGACTTTAGATGGTTTGACTGTTATTGTTGGCAATTTTTTTTTGCATTAAATTTTAAAGCTGTGCATATGCTTCTGTTATACACTCTTCACAGTGTGTAAATTTACGTTTTGAGTTAAGCCTTCCAATTGATATTTTATCGTTGGTTTCCTATGTTGTGATGTTTTACGACGATGACGACTGATGTACCCATATTTTGACTATTTTATTTATGGTGTCTGTTTATTTAACACATCAATGTAAATATAACGGAATTTGATGAGACTGTCATTAAAGTGAGAGGGTTAGCACTTAGAACCAGGTTTAATCCACAATTTTCTACATTTGAAAATGCATGTACCAAGTCAGGAATATGACAGTTTTTGTCCATTCGTTTTTGATGCGTTTTGTTATTTGATTTTTCCATGTGATTATTGACTTCCCGAATAGTTCAGTATTTTTGTGATTTTACTTTTTATGCTATTGTTTCAGAAAAAGGGAATGGTACCATTAAAACGTTTAATTCCGCTGCAAATGTCTGCTTATGTCCAAAGTCAGGAATCTGATGTTCAGTGGTTGTCGTTTGTTTATGTAATTTATACGTGTTTCTCGTTTCTCGTTTTTGATATAGATTAGACAGTTGGTTTTCCCGTTTGAATGATTTTACACTAGTAAGTTTGGGGCCCTTTGCAGCTTTTTTTCGGTGTGAACCAAGGCTCCGTGTTGAAGGTCGTACATAGACCTATAATGGTTTACTTTTATAAGTTATTATTTGGATGGAGAGTGGTCTTATTAGCACTCACACCACATCTTCATTTATCTACTGTCATTCAAATATTTAACTCGGAGCATACCTGATTAAGGTCAGTCAGAAAAAGCACATCAGACAAATGCAGTTTATAATTTCATTTGTTGTTTTCATTTAATCGCTACCGCAGCTGATCATCGATGGGAATAATAAGCTTAGTGGTCAGTAATTCGATATCGCCATGAATTCTAACCAACCTTTCTAAATTTTTCCGTTTATAAATCAAAGAGTAAGATAAGAAATTCTAAAAAAAATATATTTCCATTTCGTCAGATAAAGTTGGCCTGGACTGATTTGGTTATCATTATGAGGTCTGTCGTAGTCACATAGCTCTTCAAATTGTTCGATTTATCAGCATCCCTGGCCTTGGCATATTTTTTTAGCGTTCCTCTTGAATGTAAAAGACAGAAAATGCTTTTTGGACGCACGAAATTTATAAATAGTGTGGCTTTTTTTACAGGGGTAAGATATTTGTTTGTAACCAGTTTTAACGTTGATGACTTAGAAACGAAAGTTTTTATTTAAAGTCAAATTAACTATCTTTATCAAAGATGGCTTCTACAACTTTTTCTGTCATTTAAACCATATGGTATATTGTGTTACATTTGTGAAAATATTTTCAAGTAACATTGAAATCATGAAAAGTGTCCATAAATAAACATACTCAATATATTTTTCATTCTTCATCGTAAATAGATAAATATATATTTTAGCAATAAATTAAATTATACATTACCTAAGGAGCAGTTCGATTTATTGTTCGGATGAATACTGACAAAGCAAGAACAATCTTCACTGAAGGGCTTGCAGAAGCTTTGGTTCATTGGTTTCTTCACAAAAGTATACCCGTTATAATTATTACATATACATGTTCTGTCTGAAATTGTGTTGCCGTTTTCATACGTCATCTGGCCCTCACTGTTGCAAACGGATTTGAGAAAATTGCAATCGCTGTTCCCAACCGTGTCAAAAATAAATGGCTGATATCGTGTTATGCTACACTTTGCTCGATTAAGGTTGGGCTGAAAGATGAATCTATATCCTACAAATATAACATAATAAAGTTTGTATGTATTTGACGAGAAACATGCCGATGCATGTACATTATCTGAGAACATCCGAACGAAACTAACATTTGGTTAACTTTAACATGTTTAAGTGGAAAATATATTCTTCGATGAAATATCCTTCTAAGTAATATGAAAATAAACTCATTATAAAAATATATAGCAGGATTAGAATTTGTATAAACCATACGGCAGATAGAAGACTCATCAGTGACACAAACAATAAAGTTTAAAAGGCAGAATAAAATACTTTGAACGTACTTTGTATTCGAGTATAGTTTTGTAGCTTCTTAAATTCTTCTGTTCTTATGTTGTTTTATTATAATTATGTGTAGACACTGCTTAACAAGGTGTTTATTTTCACTTACTTTTTCAGTTTTTATTTGTAAAAATATCTATTTATTTTTTTAACAAGATGATTGCTTTCGGCAATGCACTGATTCAACCATGCTAACAAAAATACATATATCTCTGGAAAGTAAAAATTTCGAGTGTCGCACACGTGTTTTCAGAAGGGATAATACAGATTTACCCGATAGTGTATGATAAACAGATTACTTCATCAAAGGTGTTAATTTAGGCTCATGATATTTTAGTGGTTTGCAGTGATCATAGAAATATTTATTGACAATATTAATGTATCAAGATATAAATTGCCCAGCCAGTTTATAACGAATGGGGAACTACCGCTGGTGCAAGTGGGAAATTTGTACCTGAAGTAGTTAGTATTAAGATTATACAACACGTCTTTGCCATTGAACATTTTGGTTGCAATTGGTTTAGTATAGGTATAATAAGAACTATAGGTACAAACTGACTTGGAAAATACGGAGGAGAAATGTTGAAGTGAGATCCTTTGAGTGAAGGATATTGCCCAAGATGATTGCATTGATACCTTTAAGCGCAAAGGAAGTTTAATTAGGTATTTTTCTGTTTTTGAATTGTAGAACTAATTCTGGGAGTCTGACATTCATTGATTGAAACTATTTTTTTCATGAGAATTAAAACGTTTTGAATCGAACATGTTTATAAAGAGTAAATAGATAGAATCATGTTTGGAAATCATAGTATGTTTGCTGATATTCAATGTATTCGAAATATCATATGCCCGAATCTATGCAGTTAAACCTACATGGGGATTTTTTACATTAAATGTCTTGCATTTGTTAACAGTTGTTATATTTCATTGGACACTTAACTTGTGGACGAAGCCATCCACAAAAACGACAAAAGTTGGTTCCACACGAATAACAGTAATTTCGCAGTATTAAGTTGAAAGGATTGATGACCTAAAATTTCGCTTAGTTTTTTATGTAACATATTTTTTGGTTAGAACATAATTTTTCCGCCAAAAAATCAAAGTTTTGAAGACTGTTTTTCTATAAGAAGGATTGTTTTAAAAACATTCATTAAGTATACAACTAACACTGTTTTAAGGATTACACGTAATAATTTTAAGTCTCAAAGTATAGAAATTTAGTTTTAAATGACAAACCTGGAGCTTCAATTCTAGGTTTACTACATCTATCTTGGTATTCGTTTACTTTCAGAGTCTGGTAATACAGGCAGGTATAATTTTTTGAAGGTTTACACAAAGATTGGGCTCGAAGCTTCCATTGCGATTGTGATGGACAAGAGAAGTCGAATGCCTCATTCAAGGACAGCACCTAAAATTAAAAAAAGCTATGTATAGATATTTGAAGAAAAGAACTCTTTAAACCTGCATCAGAGAAATACAACATGTTTCAGTTGTTTTACACCTTAACATCCAATTTAAAAATCTTAATGGGAAAGTTAGATAGTAAATACAGATAACTGCAGGTATATTCTTTTTCTCTCTTTTTTTTTAAAAAGATTGAGGTCATAGAGTTGTTGAACTTTACTACATTTAACACACTTATTTATATATTCCCAATCAATTTTCTGCTCGCCTACGGCAGAAGAGATCTCGAAACATGGTGTTTGGATGTCTATGTGCCTTTTCAATTCGTTTCTTCTTCTTCTTGCATTGTCTTTCTAAAGGTTTTTGTGAAGGTTACTATATAATAACGCAGTTAAAGTTACACCAACTTAAAACTAAATTTGCCGTTCATAATATATTTATTGTCATGTTTACTTCTTAACTCATATGCAAAAAAAAAGGTTTAACTAGGACTTCACCGTTCAACAATGATCAATGAACATTGATGTGACATTTTTTGTGAATCCTGTTGTTAATCTGGTCAATTGTTTTTGTCAAGAAGGTGACCAATGGTGCTGTTTTCACATTAACTTCTGTTCCGTATGAATTGTTGGTATTAAATAGTTAAATGTTTCGTTACATATTTTGTTTCATACAGTTGTGGAATACCTCGTCATTTCTTTATTATTTAACAACGAAAATTAATATATGAAATATATCATATATTGATTTATCTAATTTAGTGAATGAAAATTGTAACATGGTGTTTTATATTTTCTATTTGAAGACGTAGCGATAAATGAATTTAACTGGAAAAAATAATCATCTGTTCTAGAAATAAAGCACTGCTGTAAAGTTATATAATATGTATAGCAAGTATGAATTAAAATATAAGATCACTAATTTTGAAATAAGTAATTGTGTTAGCTTTATTGTTTCCAGGTATAACAAAAAGTATATTGTGGTCGATGATTCCATTAATTAAAAAAAGATTTCAGGTTAACCGATTGAACCAGACAATGGTACTTGCTGTTTCATCTGCATAATCATCATTTCAAAAACAGCACCACATTAATGTCGTTTGCCCCATTACTTAATGCTATTGTTTTGGAGAGTTAAACATTTTCATAAGGCATAATTCAATTAAGGTTTTACAAATGGCCACTTTTCGCAATGTTTCATGCCCGTATCATTTTTCTAAAAAGGCTCGCATTAGGAAGTGCTTAACTTCCCGACTTTAAGGCATTGGCATATGTGCAAATGTATTGTTAGTCAAGGTGAAGGTAGTAACAATCAACTATGAACAATTTAGGGGGAAAATAACAACATTCTGACTACAATATATGACAGAAATTGGATTATTAGTTCAGTTTGAGAAAAATTATCGACGGCGATTATTTCTTTTCACTTTCTACAGTCAGTGGAAACCTTATAAAAAGCATTTTTAACGGAACTTCACTGACAGTTCTCGAATTGGATCAAATGTTTTAGATTGAATTGCGAAGAGTATGAAAAATAGAATTTATAATAGAAATGGAGTTATGTCAAATAGACAACAACCCGACCAAAGAGCATAAAAATAACTAGACTACCAATTAATCTCAAACACAACTAGATAAAGGCAGCCTTAAGCTGTTCCCGTAACAAACACGTTTATTACTTTAGAGAAAATGGACTTCTTATTAAACATCAAAACACGTAGAAGAATCATAATTAAAAACATTCCATGCCTTACAAAGGCGAATTTCAAATACAGACAAACACAGAAATACAGTAAAATTCAGTTTAAAAAAGAATGAGTCCGATGTTAGAATACGTAACATATGAAACTAAGCAAAATACGATGATAATCATTTACTAACAACGGACTACGAGAAGTTACTTACTGAAATGCCAGATTCGAAATCAAATTTAAATGATTTATAAATGGCTTCATCATTTGAGTTTTTTTAAGATGCATACTCCCTCATACATTAAGTTAAAAGATTTAAACGATATCTCGCCATTTCAAAGACTCTTTGGAGGCATAATGATATTTTCTGCTCTATGATTGTTGGCTCTCTGACACATTTCCCTGTATATAGGGGTTAAACTTATTTGGTGAAAGACTTAATATAACTTTAATTGTTCATACCTGAACGACTGCCAGAAAGATGAATATGCCCATAATCAGTTATGCTTTATAAATCTCAGATATACATTGGCGTCTGAAAAAGATCAAACTATGCTAAAAAAAATATAGAAGGACATAAATGGTGCATTAAATTGGCAATTCTTGACTTACCTTTTTTTGAATTTGACTACGAGTTCGGTATATACAATTTAAACATTTGTATGTCCTCTGCCTTATTTGAACAAATGCCTCGTATTCTTCTACAGCTGTCCTTTCAATACCACAATACCATTGTCTATGACAAACGAGATTATTCCAATTTTGATATATAAATTATCCGCACCTTAGCAGCGTGTTAATAACTTCATTTCATTTTTTTACTCATTTTCAGGAGATTGCAGATGCTTCTTAGCATTTGTGAAACGTTATCAGTGCCTGACCAAAAATATGAGTCATGGTGTTGTTAAAGAAAACCTCGTCTGTTTTTCTCAAAAAACTCATTGGAAGTACCTTATAGATAAATTTTCGGTATTACTTGATTTATTTCACTTCACTTGTATTGGCTGGGTTTAAACGCTTATCATTGACCAGTCCATCAATAGATAGGTGTTTGGGGGGGGGGAGTCATTAATGGAATGTTCAGTTATGGTTATTGATCTGACGAAAATGTATAAATGTTCCGGACCATATCAGTATTTGAACCATACGCATATGGTCATAACCATATGAGTATATTTATATGGTCGGGGTAGTTATCACGATTAAATGTAATATATTTAAACTCTTCATAAGGTATGACCCTTCAAGTTGTTACTTCGTCAAAATGGTAATTTTATTATATTTAAGTAAAACAAAATTGTTAACTTAATACAAGTAAACAGTTTAACACACTTATTTAAACACTATTTGTAAGTACAATAAGGAGGTGTCAAAATCAAATGCACATATTGTAATAGGATGGGTTTTTTTAACTTTACGTATACTATTGGTTTACAGGGCGTAATTTACCACGTTTAATGTGTAAAGTAGATGATATCACCGACAAGGACCATAGTTTATTTAAGTTTTCCATTGAATATGGTGTAATGCAGTCATGTTACGATATTGGAGATCGAGAACCTCTTAAAAACACGTCGGAATGGCCAGAGACCTCGATATCACTGCACGCAGCTTCAAAGAAGGCTAGCTTTTCACTTGCAAGCAAAAAGTGTAACTGAAAAGGGTCGTCCACAACCAAGACGTACAAATGTAGAAAAGCTATGGAACTGTGTGGAAGCAAATCTCACCCTCAGCATACATGCAAGAATACAATTAGCGATTTAAACTAAGATCAACTGACTGTGGCATCTATATTTAATATTTATGTAGCCGTTGAATTATAAAAATTAATATATTTCTATGGTTTTTTTAAGATAAAGTTTATTGTATTATTGAAACATTTCAAATGCATATTTGAAAAAATACATTTATGGTCCAAATACTCATGGGGTCTGGCCCGTTAATATGGTCATGACCATACGCGTATAATCCAAATACTCATACGGTTCGGAGCATAAACACCATATGTGTATTCTTAAGGTTAAATGTGAGACATATTTGTTGATGGTGGAGTTTAGTTTTGAAATTACGTATATGAAAATTAAGCTATGCAAAATATTCATGTTAGTTTACTATTATAAATTGTGACTTGGATGGAGAGTTGTCTCTTTGGCAATCATACCACATCGTCTTTCATCTATAAATGTCGTAATTCTTTAACGTTTTGATATACAGTTTTCCTCATTTGATACCAAATTACTTTTCTTTTGTTGAAGCAGAGAGCAAGATGAAAGGGAAATACAATGCAACTGATACTTGACCTTTTTGGTTTTCTTTTTTAAACAGCTAGAAGGATTTTCCGTTAAGTCATTTACTGGAGTGGCCCGTGATTGATGTGTCTTTGAATTGAAAACTTTGACACGTTACAGACTGTTTGTATTGATTGAGAGGTAAGTATTTTCTTACCTCTACCATGATTCATTAAACGGAATGATTAACCCGAGCAAGCAAATTAACTTAAATGGTAAATCTAAAAAGCGGTAAGAAAAATAACGCCTAAATCGATTTTTTTAAAGCTGTATATACAATGTATATTGTGATCATAGTTTAAGAAGGAATTAAAGGCAACGGTGGTTTACCGTTGTTCGAAAGTCATAAATCGATTGAGAGAAACAAATCCTGGTTACAAACTAAAACTGAGGTAAACATATCAATTATAAGAGGAAAACACAGAATCTACAGAAACACTACTGTGCAACACACAAAAAAATTAAGACAATGCAACACACACAGAAACGAACTATTAAACACAACGGCCATTTTCGTGACTTGGTACAGGACATTTAAAGAAAAAATAGGGTTTACATATTTTACTTTTTATATCTATATTTGGAAAGCACTATTAATACTTATTTCACAATTATAATTGTTTTACACAGAACACTAGACGACACTTTAAAATACTGATAAATTTAAAACTATTCTGTTCTTTCCATTGTTAATCCGTTTGTTGACAATCATAATGGATTAGAAATGAGTAATAATTATAACGGCAGTAATTTTTGTCACACTCATCTTCAAATAGACTGACAGTGTCCTAATGCAAATTAAAACGTTAGCCCCACCTGATCAGTTGACATAACGTTGGTATTGTCTCCTAAACAATTATAATACAGAAAGGTCTTGAATTAAAGATTGTGGGTGCTAATGTAATCGATTACATTACAATTACACCTTATTTCATATGTAATCGATTACATTAGATTACTTTTCTTTAAAGTAATCATGATTACTTTAGATTACTTATGATTACATTTTATACTGCAATATCAATTTTTTTTTTAAACTTTTTAATCTCACAAATAAGCTAATGTTGGTGATTTTTTTAAAAGCCTTAACTTATTCATATTATTCAAAAGAATTTATAGACAAGTACAGTGTAACATGTGTAATTTGATAAAATAGCTGTAGACAAGTGTCCTTTTTCTATGTAAAAGATATAACTTTATTTTTTTCTTCAAATTTTAACCAAATGCCTAATTATATATAATTAACAAAAAATAAGGAAAAAATAAGGAAAAATTAATTAAATATAGTTTTATTGTCTGTTGGGACATATAACTGACACATCCATAAATGTTTTTACAGGTGTTAATCACTACTTCCATTTTTTTTAACAAACAATAGGTGAGCTTGGGTATCAAAATTTTATTGTATTAATAACAATATCAATAAAGTTAAGCGGTTGATTGTCATATGTTTGAAATTTTTAATACTTTATCTAATGAAAAAATAATAAAATTATTGTCAGATAAAAACAGAAAACAGCTTTGTAACTTAGGAAAGTATATACATTTCTCATCAAATTAAGAAACAGTTTATTGTGATAAAAGATATTTTATATTGATGAAACTTCTGACGTCACCTTTTGTTTAATATGCATATTGTTTGTAATATTATGCCATATGTTTATACTGATGAGTCGTAAAGCTCAAAGTTAATAAAGAATAAAAATTAGAAAGCACATATTATACACAAATTTATGGAAAACAAAATTTATTCAATTTGTCAATAAATGAAATTTGGTTAATATCAGAAGTTTTTAATCAAGGAAAAAAATCTTTTAAGGCATATTCTTGTATCTTAAGAGCTCAATCTCATATGAGATATTGGAGAATTAATTTCCTTTCGTAAACTGTTAACAAAATAAAACACTTGGTTATACAAATTTGTTATATAGATGATACAATTTATCACATTAAAAAAAGGCCCCATCATTGTGAATACTAGTTTTCTGATTTTTCATTCAAGCTTTACATTTTTCTTATTTTCATCTTGTCTATCAAAAACTATTTTCATATATATACAAGATTTGTAATCAGCAAGTAATCATATGAATGTTATCTTAAAGTAATCAAAGTAATCATGATAACACCTGTTTTTTGCAATGTCATCGATTACATTACGATTACTTGTAATCAGAAACAGCATGATTACTGACTACATAGGATTACACAGCAAAATGTAATCGTTTACAGCTGATTACGAATACTGATTACGATCACCCATGCCTGGTCTGTGCTGTATAGATATGACTCTGATAGCAATGAAATGGCAATTCGATGATACAATCAAACGGAAATAAATTGTTATAACAAAACTTGTCGACGTGGTGATATCAAATAATCAGATCCTATGGGATTGAACTATTGTCGCCTTTTTCACAAACAGAAGTGAAGTCATGCAAATCTAATCTTTTGCTATACAAATAACGAATATGACTTAGCATATGCTCCAACAAAGGTTTGATCGTTTTCGTGAATTTGTTGTAATCTTTCTTTCATACATCATTCACGATCATTCATGATCTGAAATATCAAATGTTTATAAGTTTTACCATTTCTGCAAAGTGTCTGATTATACTTAATCAACATAAGTTTAAGAACTATCTTAAACAGTAGTATTCAACTAATATTTTGAATTTTGAAATAGTAGTTTTAGCATAAAAAATTGAAGTAAAACATGTGTGTTTACATATAAACTTTTCTGCAATTTCTTACCTTAAACTGATAAATTGATTTAAAACAATCATTTTACCAATTGTATTTCATTCTATCTTCAAAATTGCAGTGATTTAGTTGATTTTTTTTTTGTATGTTGGAAAATAGATAGTCTTTAAACGGTTAATCATAATAAAACAGTATAATTATTTTCATAAATGAGGGGAACACGAATATAAGCGAAACTTTCATCTACCCCTGAAAGCAAGAAAGAACCAGTAATAATACAATATATTTTATTACTGTGACTTGAATATGTTTGTAGTTTTTACCAAATTGTTTAACAATATGGAAAGTTGACCATACAGTATTGTTAAATTTTTTTTTTACTGAACTTAGAGGAAAATCAATTCGGAAAGTCAATAATGTTATTTTTGAGCCTACATTGATGCTACCTGTACAATTTTTTTTTTTAATTTTGTTTCTCACTTTATCTGCCAGCATCCATTTTTCTTAAAAATATTCTTAACTTTGGAATTTTATACATTGACCTTTTCTTCCAAATAAGACCTATTTTTTTTTAATGTCATGAAGCAGACTTCAAATGGCTGGTAATGAATGATTCACACTATTTTCAATTCACTGAACTCACTTCATACTAACAAGTTTTCAAAGAAGGAATTAGCGAAACTGTTTTACCAATTTGTTTAGCCTGAAATGTTTTAGAAAAAGTAAAATTAAGACAATGCAACACACACAGAAACGAACTATTAAACACAACGGCCATTTTCGTGACTTGGTACAGGACATTTAAAGAAAAAATAGGGTTTACATATTTTACTTTTTATATTTATATTTGGAAAGCACTATTAATACTTATTTCACAATTATAATTGTTTTACACAGAACACTAGATGACACTTTAAAATACTGATAAATTTAAAACTATTCTGTTCTTTCCATTGTTAATCCGTTTGTTGACAATCATAATGGATTAGAAATGAGTAATAATTATAACGGCAGTCATTTTTGTCACACTCATCTTCAAATAGACTGACAGTGTCCTAATGCAAATTAAAACGTTAGCCCCACCTGATCAGTTGACATAACGTTGGTATTGTCTCCTAAACAATTATAATACAGAAAGGTCTTGAATTAAAGATTGTGGGTGCTAATGTAATCGATTACATTACAATTACACCTTATTTCATATGTAATCGATTACATTAGATTACTTTTCTTTAAAGTAATCATGATTACTTTAGATTACTTATGATTACATTTTATACTGCAATATCAATTTTTTTTTTAAACCTTTTATTCTCACAAATAAGCTAATGTTGGTGATTTTTTTAAAAGCCTTAACTTATTCATATTATTCAAAAGAATTTATAGACAAGTACAGTGTAACATGTGTAATTTGATAAAATAGCTGTAGACAAGTGTCCTTTTTCTATGTAAAAGATATAACTTTATTTTTTTCTTCAAATTTTAACCAAATGCCTAATTTAAAAGGAAAACAAATATTTACATTTAGCTTTTTGCTTAATCATTTTTAAAAATGTAAAATTCAAATTTAATAAATGGCTCTCTTTTTTACTTGGCTAATTAAATGATCTCTCATGCTCTGCAGAGTGATGCATTTTAATGCAAAAACAGTTTATACACATTTATTATGTCCTTAACGTGCTTTTAGTAAGTCACATAAAAAAAAGAAATATCAGCAATTTATAACAAATACTCAGAACAACAACAACAAAAAATGCAATTGAATAAGTTTGCATCTTGTAGCCATACTCTAGTTTAAGTGATACCAAATTGACTAATTTTAAATGTATATTTTATCGTATGTTTTTATATGTTGTGATGTTATGCTATTGTTTCAGAAAAAGGGAGAAGGTTTGGATCCATTAAAACGTTTAATGTTTGCACCTGTCCTAAGTCAGGAATCTGATGTACAGTAGTTGTCGTTTGTTTATGTAATATATACGTGTTTCTCGTTTATCGTTTTGTTTATATAGATTAGACCGTTGGTTTTCCCGTTTGAATGGTTTTACACTAGTAATTTTGGGGCCCTTTATAGCTTGTTGTTCGGTGTGAGCCAAGGCTCCGTGTTGAAGGCCGTACTTCAACCTATAATGGTTTACTTTTTAAATTGTTATTTGGATGAAGACTTGTCTCATTGACACTCACACCACATCTTCCTATATCTATGGAATGTCAATTATCAAAGATATAAACTGAAGCATTGATTGCCACGTGGATACTTTTTGAAAAAATAAAGCTCAGTGACAGTACACCAATAACGGTTGAAGAAACGAAATGATAATCCGTTTATATAGATTAGACCGTTGGTTTTCCCGTTTGAATGGTTTTACACTAGTAATTTTGGGGCCCTTTATAGCTTGTTGTTCGGTGTGAGCCAAGGCTCCGTGTTGAAGGCCGTACTTCAACCTATAATGGTTTACTTTTTAAATTGTTATTTGGATGAAGACTTGTCTCATTGACACTCACACCACATCTTCCTATATCTATGGAATGTCAATTATCAAAGATATAAACTGAAGCATTGATTGCCACGTGGATACTTTTTGAAAAAATAAAGCTCAGTGACAGTACACCAATAACGGTTGAAGAAACGAAATGATAATCCTGGTACCTTTGATAACTATAGGACAGCATTAAGTTGGAATCAAACTGCAATGAGTGATTATCAAATCATCAAAACTAACAATATAAACTGGCTGATTTAAATGTCCAAATTTTAATATCAATTCTACAATCGAGACGTTTTAACCAAAGGAGCAAACGCTCAAAAGCAAACAACAAGCAACTTGAAGGTAAAAGTTGTTTGCAGAATCCATGAATGTAATTCAATCTATGCTGAACTTGAAACACTTATGCCGCGTAATATAAACAAACTATATTGAACTTTTCAATATTGAATTATCGCCTGAAATTCAAAGTGCTTTTGTTATATTTATTAACTTTATTTCATGATGTGGATTGGACTTATTTTTCTTGTCAAAATTAACAGATTACCACCTGAAAGACAATTAAACCTTTTCTGCTCTTAAAAACAACCAAACATATTTATTGACTGGACGCCGGATATGTCAAAAGAAAACCAAGTATGTATAAACATGATAAAGATGTATCTAAGTTTGAGTTACACATCAAGATTACACAGTATTAATCGTGTCCGATGCATATTACTATTCACACAAAAAAAGCATTGACGCAACACGGTCATTGAAAAAGTATGAGTTAGTATCGTATCAGAAATTCGTAGTATATTCTACAGACAAAATACGGGTCACCATTAGAATATAATTCTAAAATTTTCGAAATGCACACACTTTATATTTTTAAACAAATTTATTTACCTTAAAGCGTAATTTCTCCAAATGTAATTAGTATTAAACATTCAAAATGTGACAGGACAGTGCCCATATTTAATATGATCAAATTTATTAATTAAAAATGAATTATAGGCAGTTGCAAACTGAGGCTTAAACAAAGATAAAGCAAGTGTTATTGAATTGTTTCTGTCTTATCATAACCAAATTTTAACGAATTGATTTTGAAATCAATTGCACTTTTTTAATGATTCTTAAATACAAAATCGAATGCATGTGCAACAACTGAAAGTTTGTATTTCAAAGATGTTAAACATTACAATGTATGGCCACGAAACATATTTAACCTGTAAAGTGTGAACGCGGCCTTACTCTTCAAATCTTGCACTCCTTTTAAAAACAATTTTAATTGTGTGTACCCTGTAGCAATCATATAGCTCTCTGCAACGTTATTTTTATCGGAACATGTGTTAAACTATTATTAAATGTGTAGTTTAAAAAGACTGTTTATGAGTATTATTCCATTCTGCATAACAACCATGTGATTGAAAGCATACATGAGGTTTTATCAATCACATATGTTTTCCTTCATATATATTCAGAAGAGTCACCTAAATGACGCTGAAAAATAGTATTCTTCAACTTTACTTTTGATTTTCAAGTGATTCATAGAATAATGAAATGTGTAAAGTATGACTGTACACCTTTAAAATGAATTTGTCAAATGGAAAAAAGAACACTTTTTAGTAACAGTAGATAATGTCATCTGAAAAACACATTCCAGAACCTATACAAGTATTAACGGGATTTGTTTGGCATTAGAATATGTTTACCATAGATTTTTTCAACATTACAAAGGAGAATAAAATTTAGGTATATGTTGATTTTGAAATTTATTTGATTTTCATCTCTGCAATGGGTATGAAAAAGGCTAACAATTAGAACATAAAAAGGGTTATATGAAATCATAGTATGAACAAACTTTTTTAACATGTGTCTGGCCATTTACATGTCCTGTATTTGTCTATGATATATTCTTCAGGATGCAATCACGTTAATTTTTATTTTTCAAATCGAAATTTTCGAAATTATATATAGAAAATTGACAATGTGTAGGAGTCGAACGAATTTAGATCACATTTCACCCTTAGATATTATGAACGCAGCCCTTTTAATGAAGTTAGAGTCATAATGAGAATCAAAGGTATGACTAATCCTGGGGGTCGTTGTTTGCTGTCGCAATGGTTTTATCACTAGAGACTATGTGCACTCTGTTATATACCAAATAAGGACAAATATATTTTTCGTAGCCCAAACGTATCTGACAAGTCTTCTAATCACTGAGACGAGACTTGTCTTTTAAGTACAGATTGATAGACAAGGGAGAAAAGTATAAATCCGGTTAGGAAAATCTTAGAAACTTACATTTTTTTACCAGAATTACATCCAAATATTTTTTATTCTCTAACTATTCCGTACGGTTTAAGATTCACCAAAACCAAAATGAGTAACATGCCCGTGCTTACGGTAACAGACAGCTGGTGGATCTAGGGAACCTCTTTCCCAACTTAGTTCATTTTGACAACTTCTGCCAGAATGAAAACAAATTAATAGTGAAACCCAGAAAAGTACATAATCTTCTGAAACATAAAATGCTTTTCGAATTTATAGAATAGTTCCTTTCATGCCTTAAAATCTATTCCATATGAAGAAATTTGTCTGTAATCAGGGTAAAATTTGTTGAGAGAATTCGCCTATATGAGGGGCCTAATGGGGGGGGGGGGGGGGGGTTCTCATCACGATTCACGAGTTGATGTTTTTGTCAATCACGAGTCACAGAAAATAAATTTCCATGATCACGGATCACTAAAATATAAAAAGAGTATCACCAATCAATCTCGATAATAGAGATTCAGAAGCTGGTTGTTTGTGTTGTAGATTAGTGCAATTAAGCTACAATCAAGTACATTACTGGCTCATTACTTGTTTACATGTTGAATTCTCCCAGGTTCTAAATTAAATCGTTAAAAACAGTCACATTCTGACTTCTTTTATTGTATAATAATAATATTTCATAGAAATGTTTTACTGGCGTAAATACCACGGAACCCTCATCTGTGTTTTATCTTGAGGCTAAACTAAGAGATTATAAAGTATATATATTTATTTTGTCAATGAAATTTACTGCTGAGATTGATTGTTCTCCCACTCCTGCTGGTTGTCCCTTGAAGAAAACTAAGACATTCTGGGGTGTCAATAACATTGTCTGTTTCTTCAGTGTAGTCCACATCTGATTCTGAATCATATTCAGAAACTTGATCTTAGTCCGTGTTTCCTTCTTCAGCTATTGAAGGAAATGTGATTTTTTTTCACTTGTGGTACTGTAAGTTGCATTTTTGTACATATTAAATGGTAATGTGCCAGTATTGTACATTGTCGTTTGGCATTTGAAATTTCCAAGAGCATGTAAGTTTTCAACGCATACAGTAAGACAAGTAAATTGACGAGTTAATTGACGTTATTTGACTTTGCAAATAACTCAGTTCACTATGGAACATGTCTACGGACTTCAAAGTTTTCGATGATATGGTTCCATCTGGCCCACCAGCAGGTCATGAAAAAGGGACCCCGTTTTGCGGCACACTCATACCACTAAAATTATAGGAAGTAGCCCCCCCCCCCCGGATATATATATGGCATATAACATATATTTAAATATTTAATATAGATTTTCATAGATGTGGAAGGGTCAGATAAACAGTGGGGTCGGATCAACTTGGGCCGGTGGATCGACTGAGAGCTGAATCGACCTAATAATAAATGACCTAATTGCACTTTTAAAACTATCGCGCCACTTCAACTTTTTAAGCAAAGAAAGACAACTCAATGGAACTCTTTTATTTCCGTAATGAAAAAAAAAATCACAAGAACGAAATATATGTCCCAATCACGAAGAACGAACATAAAATTCCAATGAAAACTATTCACGAATAATGGTTTCATCACAAATCATGAAAAATAAATCTGTAAAAAAACGGATCACGATAGCGAAAATGCGCCGATCAAGAAGAACGGAAATAACCCATCAGCCCCCTCCTATATTAGACAAAAGAGTATAATAAAGCTTAAATCTTATTGACACTTGACAAATCCATCTCATATTTATACCTGTTTATGCGATTTACCGTTTTACCAAACTTCTACATATTTTTTATGTATAAGTATTAAAAAAATCTATTAATAAGCTTTTAGACCAGGTAAATCTTTAAATAAATTAATCTAAAATACACTTATCTCACACAAACAATTATCATGAAAGACATTTAAATGTCACACATATAGTTTCAACATGAAACCAGAAGAGCTATATGAATGCAACGTATTTATTGTATTTTATTAGTTACGGTTTCTTCTCATAACTTCATAATATTTACCTTGCAAGATATTATTCCACTTTTATCTTCTTTCATATTGTCTCTTGTGAAATTCAGAAAATTACCAATCACGTTTGTTAAACAGACGCCATCTTTGTTATAAAAATAGATCAGGTATAACGGATGTAGTAGATTGAAGATTAAACACACATTAACACACAGTGCAATGTATCGGATAAAAACAATCATAATTCTTTCACATAAAGGGCACAATTACTCGACAACGACAAACAGATTTTTTTCTTTTCAGTCATAGAAACATCTAGAGTTTAGCATCGGATTTTAAAGAATAATAAATTCTTCTTGAAATACAATTGCAAATAATGTTTTTCAATCTATATTTTATGAAAGGTAATCAATATCATTAGGATAGCCAAGTGTTGCAATACTTTTCCCAGGGGTATAGATATGACAGTAAACATTTATTTTTTGTCGTTTGCTATAAGTTTTTAAAGGTGAATATTATGGGATTGTTACAGGTGCATGTGCTTAGTTTGAATTCAAACTCTATCCTTGAATATTTGAACTAGAGAACTCAATAATTAAAATATTCGAACAAAACAAAACATTCCTTGTATAGATCAGATACTGACGTATTTGTCACTTATCACGAAAAACGTTTACAAATTCCGTGGAAGAGTCTGAAATAGTGTAAGATAAAAAAAAAAAAAAAAAAAAAAAACGTGGAGATATTTTGTTGAAATTTTTAAGCATCATAATATCACTAAGGATGTGAAATTCGAGGACATCTCGACATTTTAAGATGAAAAAAAAAAAATTCTCTGAAAACTATCAAAGTCATTGAGTTAATAAGGAATGTAATGCTATATTTTCTACTTTTTTTAGATCAGCATTTGCTTGCAGTGGAATATTACAGATGTGACCAGTCGTCTCTTCACAGTCAGGAAATTGTAAGTTTTGCCGCGCATATGGAGTACTTGCACTAGCTGAATAAGGCATATGTATTGACGCCCACCTTTTACGTGTACCACTTACTTGTGGAACCATCCAGGATTTTTAGGTCTTCTTCTTGCCTTTTTCTTTGCTATATACATGTAGTTTATAACCTTTAGTGAACATTTTGGATGGCTAAAGTGGATTTGTAGTATTGCAGCTTTGACTGATGGCATAAACTTTGGACATCCTTATATTTATAATCAAGCATTGTATAATATCTGCTTTGATGCAGTCTGTGGTGTTCATTCAAAAGACCGTCTTCAGAGTGAACTCAGAATAACCCTAGTTTTCTTTGCAGTATCCATCAAAGCCAATCCATCTGTTATAAGGGGTCCGGATTTTATCCAAAATCTATTGAATATGTAATGTTATCATTTATTGGGTAATTAGTTTGACAAAGACGCATAGTTAAAAAAGATAAATAGTTTTCTTGATATTTGTTTTTATCAAAATGCTGTATATTTTGTAATTATTATCTTTTTTGACAGATATCTGTTATAGAATATAAAATATAAAAATAAACTTCATTTGAGTGTTATATTTCAAGGAATACAGAATATCACACTAGCTTTGAATTTTTGATTGATTGTAATCTGACCAGGGCCCGGTTGTTCAAAAGTGTCGTTAAGCTAACGATGTCGTTAAAGTGTCGTTAGCCAGTCGTTAAATTTAACATAATCGTTAAGTGTTGTTCAAAAATTTTAACGCTTTACGCAGTCGTTAAATCTGTGTTAAACTTAATCACTTGACATACCTCGATTAAACCCCTAACGCAGCGTTAAAGATGACAGCCTTAGATTTAGCCTTGTTTCATGTACCAATTCAAATAAAAGAAAGAACTTTTAGAAGCAAAGAAGAACTTACCCTAGACTACACTGATACAGAACTTAGAGCAAGCTACAGATTTGGGAGGGAAGGCATTTTATTCTTATCTGATCTAGTAAAGGACAGGTTGACACGTCAGACAAACCGGAATCATGCCCTCAGTGTAGAACAACAGACAATGGTGACATTGAGATTTCTTGCCAGTGGAAGTTTCCTCCAGGTCATAGGTGACACATTAGGTAAGACTATATACTTTTAAATGGTTCAGATGTTTACACATGTTTTCTAATGATATAATATTTCAATTTGAGAACTTTATGCAGGATCTAAAGTGGCAATTCATAGTGTACATGTACATGCATTAATTGTTGTATATGTTTCTTCCATACTCTGCACTACAGTACCATATTTGTTTACAAGGTAATTGGGCAGTCATTACCCTAAAGTTGTGCATCTCTACTTTATAGGTTTGGACAAAAGCACAGTTTCAAGAGTGGTCGATTCTGTTTTAGATGCCCTTTGTGAAAAGAGGAACGAGTTCATTCAGTGGCCTACTAACCTTAGCCAAACCAAAGCTGAATTTTACGAGTTTGCTGTGTTTCCAAACATTTTGGGTGCTATTGATTGGACACATATAAGAATAAAGAGACCGCATCATGACGAACCTTCATTTATCAACAGAAAAGGCTACCCAAGCCTGAATGTTCAAGCAGTATGTGATGCAAAGGGTAATGTTCTTCTGTTTTCATCTTCACATAATGTAATTTTGAACGTCACATTGTAAACAAATCTGCTGTTCCCCCTGAATTATATTTCAGAAACCAGTCTCACTATAGTCTGTTCCATATAACGAAGTCTTTATATTAAAATTGATATTAATATAGTTACTTTCAGATCTAGACCTAAGTAAAAAAAATCCATACAGTAACTGTAATAAAAAAAAAAGTTTTCCAGCTTAAAAAAAAAGTTTTCCAAAAAGAATGTACAACTTATTTATAAGAACCCCCCCCCCCCCCTATTTTCCATTTTGTACTAAGAACAAATTACTTGAAAAAAAGACGCTGGTTTAATAAGACTTGGGGTTTTTTCATCTTTGACCCCTCCCTTTTTGGGAAATGTCTCTTAAGGTTTACTAGTTTTTGAAAAAAAAATAATAGACAAAAAGTAACTTAAACATGTTAAAGTAGTGCTTTATATAATGTTTAAACTGATTTTTCATGTAGATTTACAAACATAAATGCAAATTGGCCAGGTTGTTGTCATGATTCGCATGTTTTCAGAACTTCATAAGTGAGTGTAAATGGTTGATTAATAATTTTAAATCAGCTTCATTAGTCATTAGAATACAATGTAGTATAAACACAGATCATAATTATACATAACATTGAGAACACTACTTTATTTGATTCTATTATTCCCAGATGGTATATATATATTTCTGTCTTATGTAGACAACCTAAGTGAAGATGCAAAATATTTTCACTTTTTTAAACATGTTAAATGTTCAATGTTTCTGGTTTATATCATATTAGATACATATTGTATTATATATGTCCCTGATATCAGCCAGCAAAAAGTGAATGAAAAATGTCTGGATAAGAATGGTAAAATGTTGTATGATTGCCAATGCCATATCTTTTAAACAATGCAAACTAAATTGATATGCATTGATATTCTTTAAAAAATATTTTTGTATTGTATTCATATTTATGTATTGTATAATATTCTTTAAAATAGATATATTTGCTCATGCAGGTTTGTGCTCACATGGAGAGAAATGGCAATTGGGAAAATGGCATCTTACTTGGTGATAGTGGCTATCCCTGTAGGTCTTTTTTAATGACACCTTTTCTGAACCCCAATGAACAACACCATAGAAGGTACAACAGATGTCATGTAGTCACAAGATCCATTATTGAAAGAACATTTGGCAGATGGAAAAGAAGGATCCACATATTGCATTCTGAAGTGAGTTATTATTTAGATGATTTTATTACTATTTCTTATTGATTGGAGTATATTTTTCCTTTCAAATTATAATCATAATAATTTTTTTAAAGAAAATTACAAAACCACCCTCCACCCTCCCCCTTTTCCACTCCCTCTCACTCTCAATACTATATCGAATAAATGTGCACCCGAGTTGTGTCGTAGATATATATATTATTTTATGTTATCAACCGGAACTATTTGGGTAAATTTTTGTATATTTAAACTTAATATTACAAACTTATACATTTTTTTAGACTGTTACCAACAGATTGCACAAATGGATCAGTGGTCCCAGAGAAAGAAAAAAAACCTACGACCATTTTGCATATTATTACGTCCTTCAACCACACAATCTAGTGTCTTGTGTAACCCTGCATGGTAATTTTTTTTTTAATTTTACAGATTCGTATGGATCCCAAAAAGGTAACCAAAATAGTTATGGTTTGCGGAATCCTACACAACATCTGCATACAGCTAAATGGGCCAGATGTAGCTCAAGAGCTTGTTAATGAGGATGTTGAAAATGGAAACAACTATAATGGACAACAGGATGGAAGAGGGATTAGGGAGCACATTGTTGACACTTATTTTAACCGTCATTAAATTTAAAACCTCTCTTTCACTTTCTTTATTTTTATATAATGTAATCCGAGAAACTTAAGTACCAGGATCATTTACGATTTCATAAAATTGTTTAGCTTTGAATGTTACAAAAATCATATTTGGCAGTTGCAAAAATCTTGCACCCACAATTAAATAGAAGATTTGGTATGCTTGCCAATGAGATAAAATCTTCTATACTTCAAATGATGTAGATATGAGCAATTCTAATGCAGTTTGGATGTAACAATTTTTTTCATTGGCTAAAAGTTGCCGTCAAATCCACAGTTGACCAGGCGTAACTAAGGAGGGACCCGACATTTTGAATAAATGAATCAATAAATGTTCGATTACTACTATATAATCGAAAATAAAGCAACACCTACCTGGAATTGGCCGTTGTAATGTAATTTTATTCGAATTTGAAGCGTACAAGTAACGTCATAACCTCCAGTTTGTAAGTTTTCATTTGTATGAGGTCACGTTTAGCCATGACATCTTTGTGCCAAACTCATTCATGAAGTTTTGCGGATTCTTTTTCATTTGTCAAATTTATACCTTTTTTTTTTAAAAGTTTTATCGTATTATTTCTTTTTGTAATGCATCATAATCGGAATAACAGTACTGTAGTTGAAGAGTTGCCACCGTCAATTTTGATTTGACGGTCGCAAATCTCCGTTTAACTGTCTCCGCTACGCGTCGCCGGTAAAACTGCATTTGCGACCGTCAAATCTACAATTGACGGTGGCAACTCTGCAACTACAGTACTGTTATTCCTTAATTGAACAGCCATCAACATTGAAAAAGTCAATTTCCTTTATATACAGAAACATTGTTGATGAAATAAGACTCAGTATTGGAATTATCATCTTACCAGCTTGCAATTATCACATTTGACATCAACATGTTAATACATTGATATCTTATCTTCATTGATAAGGCTACAAAAATGACAGAAAAACAAAAAAAAAATCCAAATTGCTGACAGTATTCATTTATAAGTTATATAATCATCAATTTCAATCACAAAGAATTCATACATACGATATGTGTTAATAGAAAATCTATCAATATACATGTAATACATTGTATATGCAGTATTTTAATAATTTGATTTTGTAATAAAAATAGAAATTTGGAAAAAAACAATTACAACAAGTCAATCATTTCAGTAAATAGATTCAAAACATTTAAATATCGAACAACTTGAAAAGTTTTCTTAAATGTTTTAACAATCACTGCCCTAAAACTGACAATAGTTCTAAGGCATCAGAATCTAAACTGTCATATTTGCTAAGCAATTTCCTCAACAGATCTACTTGTAGTGTATTCTTCTCTAGTTTCTTTTCAAGAACTGCACATTGTAATGTATACACATCTTCAGCTGTCTTTTTCATCTTGCTTGGTGTCTGCTGTTTGCTGCATGAAAAAAACACCACATTCAAAATAATTACTGTATAAATAACCATTATAAGTTAATTGGGGCATAATCAAGTTCTGCCAACTTTTAACAGTCCCTTTTTCATAGAAGGTGTCTCATCAGTTGTATTATAATGGAACAATTCTTTCTTTTTTTGTCTACTTATTTGAATTTGTAGTACCATGAGGTGTGCATCAAAGTTAGGGAGCCTTTGATTTTTAGGTTGGGGAAGGGGGTCTCGAGGAAATTAGAAAAAAATAGGCAGGACAGGATTTTTGAGAAGAAGTAAAAAATGTCATGATAAAACACTTTACAAGGAAAAGGCAGGATGACAATTTATGTAAAAAAAGTCACGCACCGGGTAATCTAAAGAAAAAAAGAGACAGGACCAAAAAGATTAAAAAAATAAAAGGCAAGACAGAAATTACAACAACAACCACGGCAGGACAAAAGTCCACACCCCCTTAAAAAAAAGGTTGAGTGCTCACACACTTTCTCTGTAATCTGTGTAGGTCAGTGGTTTTTCATTCATATTGTATTTTTTCTGATTTTCTAATTTTCCTTTTTTTTTTTTTATTCCATTGGCATTGTATGGTCTTTTATAAGGTATGGGTTTTTATCTTTGTCGAAGGCTGTACAGTTACCTTATACCTTACATACACTTTATTTTAACTTTGCCTTTTTGTAATGCATTGCATGGTTATTTATACGCTATCGGTTTTTATCATTGTCGAAGGCTGCACAGTTGCTTTATAGCTTATATCCATGCACTTTGTTTTAACTTTGCTAGATAGATGTCCTATTGACAATCATACCCCATCTCCTTTTTGGGACGATCAATTTTTCATCGGCAGCTTTCAGATATGTGTTTGTAACTTTTGTAGGGAATTTCTTATGATTTTCTAATTTTCTATTAAGAGCTTAGACATAACATTTAAGAGCTTAGGCATAAAATTTATGAGATCATTCTATCTCAAAATTGTGCACCGAACACAAAGGGAAACTTATATAACTGTTGAACGTATATAACTGCTGATGTCATGAAATAAGAAATCTCTTGTGGTAAATATGTAGTAATATTACCTGCATGAACTTGAAGATCTTTTTGACTGGGAAGATGCTGAAATACTTGGTCATTACAAGAAATACAATGTGGCATTTCTATCAGTCCCTTTAGCATCATCAGCTACGGGGCAGGTCTACTCATTGTTCTGCAAGTTTGCATGATGTCTGTCTAAGGCTCTCATCCAGACAGATTCTTCTGCTGTAGGTCTGGGGGTAGCTGTGGCAGTGCATTGAGACTGGCTTCCATTTGTGGTGGAAATTGCTTCTTAAATATCAAGTAAAGAAATAGGAATAGAAATTCTTGCAAAGATTCTTAGTAAGAACAAATCTATACAAATAGATAATTTCAGAGCCTTTTATAGCTGGCTATGCTGTATGGGATTTGCTCATTATTTAAGGTTGTACAGTGATCTTTTTGGTATCTTGTGTACAGTTGTCTCATTGGCAATTATACCACATCTTCTTTTTTAATATATATATTAACATACGGACAATGACCTGAATTTTTCATATGTGACATGTGAGGGGAAAATGGTTTTATTTCAAAGTAAATTATATTGAATTTTTTTACTTTTTTTACAAATGACCTATGAAATGGTTAAGAACAAATGTGAAAGCATAAACATATAGTATATAACACTCATGCGATTATAATATATTATGTGTTATTCAGGTCTCAGGCAAGGTATATAATGTGACATTCCCGGCTTAGAGTTTATATCCCCTGAGCCGAAGCCCTGTTTTCATTTTTTATAGTTTTTTTTCTTCAGTTTAAGAAGATCACTTTGAAAGTAAACTGATTTTTTTTTATTTTGAAAACAGAAGTACAAATAGGAATAACTCTTAGATTATTATTTTACAAGATATAAGAAAGAGTATAGTCTTTCTTCTATGGTGTAAGCAACTGATAAGTTCTTATCTGTACATGAAATTATATATTTTAAACTTAATAAGTTATTATTTTAATTGATTAAAACAGTTTCATCACTTTAAAACAGTTTTAAATTCTTTTAAAGTCATATCTCCGTAAAAAATATCTTTTCAATGTTACAAGGGACAAAAAAGCGGCAATAGCAAAACAAAAAACAACACGATGGTGAAAGTAGGTTTTGCAATCAAAATAAAGATTAATAAAGGTTAAATACTGTTTCAAGGATATCCAAATGCAAAAAGTGTAGGTGAATAATTCAATCCTTTATGTACAAGTGAACACAAGTTGTGCATAAGTATGAAAAGTTAAAAGTAGTTTGACATGTATATATTTTTCGAACATGTCAAGGTCAAATATATTTAAAGCGAGGAAATCCCATGCTATAGGAAACCCTTCTGTCAAAGCAGACGACCGTTAGCGTAAACTTATCTTCTATATATACAGGTTAAATTCAAAGTTTTTAAGTCAAATTAAAGAATGAAATAAGAGTAAAAATTAAGTTGAATTTAAAAAAAGCATACCATTGCAAGTTATTTCTATCTCCAAGCCACCAACTCCAATGAATGAGGCACTATCCCTCATAGCATTAACTATATTTTCTTCAGCAACAGTCAGCTGTGTGGGTGGTGGTCCACCTCCAGTTTTGCCCATTTCCATTCTGTTATTGGTGAACTTCTCTTTGGCACCCCGACACATATTGCGGTATTTGTTTCTGACTTCAGTCTCACTCCTCATACAAACACCCAATGCATTGACTTTCTCTGTAATGAGTTTCGATAACTCATTTTTCTTTTGGTTAGTAACTTCTGGAGAAAATCCCCCTTTCAACAACTCCAACTCATGAGTAACTCTTGAACTTATAAGGTTACCCTCAATTGATGTAAAATTTGCTTTTCTGTCCTTAGGCAATTTTTTGGCAGATAATTCAGCCATCTTGGTAACAGGAAGTGAAGATTTTCTGTGCATTATTGGTAACAATCTAACGACAAAAAATTTAACGACTCTTAACGCAGTGTTTGTTAACATTGTCGTTAAAAAAATTTGAACAAGACATTTTAACGCATATGCTAGCTAACGACTTAGTTAAGATTTAACGACTCGTTAGCCTTAATCATCGTTAAGGCTAACGACACTTTTGAACAACTGGGCCCTGATGTTATATATGAAAGTTTCATCACATTGTCTCATTAGTATAAATGTCGCATGAATAGTGTATATGTTCCGGACTATATGAGTATTTGAAACGTACGCGTATGATCGGGATACTTAACAATCTGTTACAGTTTACTTTTAATACTTCTAAACTCTTCATATGGTTTTGGCCGTTCATTAAAAAGACGGTAATTTTATCATCATATTATAATAAAACGATTAGCTAAATAAAAAAGTTTCACACAGTTAATTTAACATACTTGTCAAAACTATCATAAACACATTTTATATATTTTTTTGTATTATTGAAACTTTTATAATGTAATTTTAAAAAAAGTACGTACATGTATATGGTCCAACTACTCATATGGTCCGGCCCGTTAATAACCAAAAGAGTATTATACTCATATGGTCATGACCATACGCAACTGTTCCAAATACTTACATGGTCCGGAACATATATAAACATTTTCTAGACTGTAAACACTATTGTTGCTGTTTTATACTCATTTCTATATTCATGAAACTGAACTAAGAAGAATTAGGATTCAATAATATATTGCTAAAATTAAAAAGCCAAGTTTTTATACGAATATTGTTTATTTACTATATCAACATTGAAAATAGTATGATTTGTTTCAATCATTTGGCAATTATTTATAAGATGTTTAACCTTTGAATTGGCTTATATCAACATACCCACATTTATATTTGTTAATATATTAATTTCCTACCTATAAAAAGTAAAAACACAAAAATACCGAACTCCGAGGAAAATTCAAAAAGGAAAATCAAAAATCAAAAGGCAAAATCAAAAGTCCAAACACATCAAACGAATGGATAACAACTGTCATATTCCTGACTTGGTACAGGCATTTTCTAATGTAGAAAATGGTGGATTGAACCTGGTTTTATAGCTAGCTAAACCTCTCACTTGTATGACAGTCGCATCAAATTCCATTACATTGTCAACGATGTATGAACAAAACAACCATACTCAAAGAGTAAAAATGTCAAAAATAGGGATACAGCAGTCAATATTGTGTTATCATCTTAATATCACTTTAAAAACAACAAATGTAACGAAGAATCACAAAAAGGCATACATCAAATTTAACATACTCATTTTGCTTTTCTTGTACCACTTAATTTATGTATATAAAGTCTACCCGTAAAGGAAAGAAGTTTTTCATTGCTGGTGTAAAAATGTGCGTTTGAAATTCGTACAGGTAGACATACAAAAAAATTTGTCGTTAAAAGTATCAACAAAACAAACATACTTTCATCACTATAAAAGCAACAAATGTAACGAAGAATCACAAAAAGGCTTACATCAAATTTAACATACCTATATTGGTATTCATAAAAGTATTTATATACCTAAATTTTGTATATGCCCAACTTTTGTTTTTGTTGTTATAAGTGTAACTTGAAGTAACAGTATATTCTATAAAGATAAATAAAGATAAAGATCTAGCATGTTTACTTGTCATGATTTGTAAAACTCAAATTGTAGATTAAACCTCAGGCACAATTCTAAAAGTTTAAAATATGTCAAGCTATTCTGTGAAAAAAAATGTCAAGAACCGACTGTCGAGAATTTTCAAGACAGTATTCAATTGTCGAGAATTTGTCGAGACATTTTAAGACCATATTAAGAATGTCAAAAATTGGACAGTAAATATCAGACAAATTTTATATAATAGTACGGCAGCTTTGTGAAAAATTGTGCACACCCTGCTACAACCATGAAATCTGGCATAGACCTTCCTCAACTATTTCTCTTAGATTTCAGATAGGGAGGCATTTGAAAAAAATGCTCACTTCCGGTAAAATCCAAAATGGCGGACACCATACATAAATCAGCTCAATATCAGAGGGTAGTGTGTGAAAAGGTGTTTTTATCATGCTGCTATAACAATATTTGGTAAAAAACTTTGTTTAGTACTACTTTTGGATATATTATATAGATTAGATGTCTTTAAAATCTCTACTTGCGGTTAACTCCAACATTGCGAACTTTGTACTAAAATAAGCTTTTTTTTGGTAGGGTGAATGCAATGTGTTTTGACGTATGGCTACTACCATTTAATTGTGCAGGAACCTTTTTCTTTGATGCTTCTAATGGATACAATGTACAAAAAAATGTCTTTAAAAGCCTTACTTCTGGTTATATTCGAAATGGCGAACATAGAAATATATTTTTTTTTTATATTCAACTTTTTTTCAAAATGCTGGTTATTAATATTTTGGCTTTAATCTATCCCCTAAACCACTTATTATGTTCTGTAGTTAATGATTAGATACAAATTTAACATTTGGTTCTCAATGCTATTCAACTTAGTACTTTATTTGGCCTTTTTAACTTTTTTGGATTCGACCGTCACTGATGAGTCTTTTGTAGACGAAACGCGCGTCTTGCGTATATACTAAATTTAGTCCAAGTATCTGGTGAGTTTGTTTATTCACAAAGAGTTATCCAAAAGGGTTCCAATGGATCATAATTTCCCATTCGCCATTCATAAGCGTCAGGACTAGTAAGCATTGGAAACATTTCAAGCTTGTTACTCATCCACGCCCGCCATATTGCACGTTTGTCGTACACTAGAACGAGTTGTTCAAATAGCACTAATAAGTCTTTTCTCTTCCAGAAACATGTTTTCTTGCTTCGCAAACCCCATCTGATAAGTTTAATCGATTTTACTACAAAACCACGTATCGTTCTATCAATGATATTATCAAATCTATATCTGGTGATGTTGGCTGATCAATCGTCATTCTAAATCATAAAGTCACATCTTCAAACGCCTTCCATGTCAAAAACGAAGTTCCCTTTAAAGTAAATGTGCTTTTAAAATGTCATAGATAGATGATATAGTTTAATATAGCCTATTCTAAATTGCTGCATCATTGCTATTTGTATACTACTAGTAGTTGTATGGGCCGTTGACAATTATTGTAATTGAGTTTTTGCCAATAAAATATTTGTATTTGTATTTGTATATATAAAGCTTTCCCCACTTTCAAATGCAAGCCAAAGTTCGTCTGCCCCTATGTCACGGAATAACTAAACAGCAATGACAGCAAAATTAGTATCGACTGTTCGAGTAATGACTCAGTTAAGTATGTGCATCACTGCATCAAACACATGTATCGTGATTCTAGTATGAGCCTCTTCATGGTAATACGGGGCTAAACTTAAAACACCATCATGTGGTGGATAACACAAAACATCCTGAAATTTGTTGCTACAATTATCTTTTCCTTAAGATCTATTGAGAAAGCTCCTGTGAATAAAAAAAAACTTTGCTAATTTTGAGAAATGTGTTTTGACTTTAGATTCGTCTATGTATTCCCTTTCCTCTAAATGTAGCTCTTTTTTCTTGTAACAGCCTTCAAACAATCTGTATTTTCTATGTTCGCATCAGAGACTACATCCACTGTTGTTACAGTTTCAACGTGTTACATAACGAATATGCTGATAGGGCAGAATGTCCTTACCTTATAAAAACCAACGTGAAACTGTTACAACAATGTATGATTTCTCCGCTGCGTATGGTAGTTGTAGCAACAAATGCTCTGAATATTCTATCCTCTCCACCACGTGATGTATTTTAAGTTAAGCATAAGCACCATATTTACATCAAAGGACTGACACTAAAATCATGGTGCATGTGTCTGATGCAGTGAAACACGAACTTAAACGAGTCATTATTCGAACAGTCATTACTGATGATGCTGTCATTACTATTTTGCTATTCCGTGACATAGAGGTAGACGAAATATGGATTGTGTTTGGGAGGGGGTAAACTTTGGATAAATATCTATCAATTACCTTTCAAATGCACTAGCGATGAGTGATCACACACACATATTGTGATCCATGTATTAACGGGTTGTAAAACTGTTCTCTGTTTTCTTGAAAAAGGAAAAAAAGACTGCGTGGGAGACATTTATGACATTTGAAGATTTGACTTTAACTTAAAGAATGACAACTGATCCGCCTAATTCACCGGTGTTTACTGTAAGATCGCACAAACTTATCAGATGGGGTTAGCATGATTAACTAAGCAAGAAATAACTACTCACGCAAAAAGGAAGCTTATCCCTCAACTCATTCTATTTTTTTCCAGCATGCAAAACGTACAATATAATAAGACACGTGTTAAGGGGACGAGCTTGAAATTCGCACTTATACTACAAAGTCCAGGCGCTAATGGATGACGAAGGGACGGAGACGATAAACTTAAAAAAAACTCTTTCTGATGCCTAATCATTTTGTCAGAAGATTGCACTTTGTGGATGTAAGAAAGGTTGCCGCAGTTGGTCTTCCGTGCTCTGCTTCGTGTGCATGTGGTGGTGACTGGGAATTAACATGTTTTTTTTGTTCAAATAGTGGTAATTTTTAAATTGCTTTACTATTTTAGTAATTTTATTTTGTTTTCTTCAATCTATCCAAAACTCTAAATCGAAGATATGGATTGACGAATCATCTTTGCCATTTATACAATATCGTTTTTTACCCGGAAGTGTTAATTTTGTATTCAAATATCAACTACAGAAATGATAAGTGGGTAAGATGATAACTTACAGTCAAAATTTAATGACCATCACAAAAAACCCCGCTGTCTTCACATTTTGAAAAATATTTGAATATCAAAATAAAAAAAAGGATATTTATATGTTCGCCGATTTGAATATTTCCGGACCGGAAGTAAGGGTTTTAAGACATATGTCTTATTCATTGTATCCCTTAGAAGCATCAACAAAAGGTTCATGCACAGTTTAATGATAGCAGCAATACTTTAAAACACATTTCAATCACCCTCCCTAAAAAATAAGCTAATTTTAGTGTAATGTCCGCCATGTTGGATTTTACCGGAAGTAGGGTTTTTAAAGACATCTATATCATATATATCCAAAAGTAGTACATAACAAAGGTTTGTACCAAATATTGTTTTAGCAGCATGATACTTATACCTTTTCACATATTGGGCCGATTTAAGTATGATGTCTGCCATTTTGCATTTTACCGGAAGTGATACATTTCTTTTTCAAATGCCTCCCTATCTTAAATCAAAGAGAAAATGATTTCAATTGTAAAAAAAAAATTTGATAAAAAAAAAATCAGATTCTTGAAATTTAATCAACTACAATAGAAATTTTAACTTTGCCTAGTACTTGCACGTTTTAAAAGTTTTAGCTAGAAAAGTCCTAGAAATATCGACATAAGATTAGTGTTATCAAATTATCAGATATGCCATAAAACTTGTCGGATTAATTTGATATTTAATATTCTGGTTCGATATTGTAAAGGCTCAATGCATGCCATTGTTTTGGGTATTATATTAAGGAAAAGTGGTATAATGGGCCCACAATCACAATTCATAACCTCACGAATATAGTTTCCTTAAATTAAAGTGTATTTATTCAATTTTTTCCCTCTCTCTCCCTTTCTCATACATGTCTTAGTTTTTACAATTTGGAAATGAAATAAAAGAGCTAAATTTACTTTTGGATGTTTTATCTATCTATCTAAATTGTTTGTAATTTGGAAACAGTGATTAGGTCTGGTGAAAAAAGGTTTTATTTACAGTTTTCGGAATAACTCGTTACATTCCATAGGGTATGGATGTGTATTGGCTAAATTTGTAAGATGTACAGTAAACATGAAATTTTTCTGAAAGTTGCTATTATTTTTAGACTTGTACTGTACATTACGTACACAAAGGATTTGACCAAAATCAGGTATTTTTTTGATGAGACAAAACGTTATCTATACTATTAAACGAGAAGACCTCATTTTGTGTGTCGCTTCTCTACTTTCCACAATAAATTAATCATCATGCCTCTATGTCCTATATGTTATCCATTCATATGACTATTCAGATTGAGTTATTTTGGGAGAAAAACGAGAAAAAAAGAGTCCGGATACTATTTCAGACATTGGACGAAATTTTAAGTCAAATTATACTTCCGGTTTCAGGAACAACAAACTAACTATTACACATATCCAGTCATTAAGTGTTTGATTATACCAAACAAAACAACTTTCTAAAACGGTGATCTGATCTGCATACATCACTAGGAAAATAGTCACATAAACATGCACAAGATGAGCCATCAGTGTTGTTTACGCCCGTTTGGTATTTGTCATTATTTTGATTGATGTAATCCTGAACAGGAACTATGGTGAAAAAGTTCCCGTGCATACAAAAGAAACGCTAGCTATTGTACACTATACAATCCCAGATTATTAAGACGCCATGAGGACAGATTGATATAATTTTTTTTAGTTTTTACAATATCATGAATATGTCGCATATATTTTCTTTTTTTTTAATTATAATTATTCTTTAAAAAGCAATAATACAAATTGAAATTTAACCAACATACAAATACAGATTATACCGTTTTCTATATTGCAGAGTGTATTGCTGCCATACAGAGTAATCAAAGTAGAACAGTCAATGCCGTCATTGTTGTGAAATGAATTTACAACCACTGGGTCGATGACATTGCTGGTGGATTTTGTTACCAGAGGGTATCACCAGCCCACTAATTAGCGTTTCTGTGTTGACATGAATTATTAGTATCATTGATAAAAAGTAAAATCACAAAAATACTGAACTCCCAGGAAAATTCAAAACGGAAAGTCCCTAATCAAATGACAAAAAACAAAAGCACAAACACATCAGACTAATGGATAAAAGCTGTCATATTTCCGACTTGGTACATGCATTTTCTTATATAGAAAATGATGGATTGAACCTGGTTTTATAGGTAGCTCAACCAGCCACTTATATGACAGTCGAATCAAATTCCATTATATTGACAACGATGCATGAACAAAATAAACAGTCATTATAGGTTAAAATGTCCAAAATATGGGCACCGCAGTCATCATTGTGTTATATCTGAAACACTTTAAAAAACACAAATATGTAACGAGGAAGCACAAAAATGCATACATGAAAAACTACCTCATTCATTGTTATTCTATTATACAATTTTATTTATCAATGTTAAATCAATCCATAAAGGATTGAACGATTTCAAGTACGGGGACTCTGACAGGAACATGGTTAGGTTAACATTATCTCTGACGTCAAATTGATATACATCAGTTGATCAGCATGTAAACATCACACAGGTAGATATAAAATAGTTTTGTCTTTCAAAGTATTAACAGAATGAAGTCTAAATAAGAAGTGTCTTGTCCTTCATGTCGCTTGTCTGTATGCTTAAAATAAATTTCTTAAAAAAACAAGTGTCACGTCATTATGTATCAAAGAAACACAAAGGGCTTGTAGACAAAACACCTTAGCAAAAAAGAAAAACAAGCATACAAAAATTATCCCAATCGCGGATTTTCGTTTTATGAAATTTTACCATGAACAATTAATTGAAATGGATTGATTTGATCATTTTACCGAAGAATAGAGATAAATATTATTGTGTATGAATCTTGGCCTACGCAAAGGTCTACTCCTAGGAGGAGTCGATATTAAGAATTGAACGATGGACAGTTAGTGTGTGAATTTTTCTTGCTACCTGATTGGAAGATATTACGAGACGTAAATAATCAAAGTTTATTGATTGGTTAGGACAATCCAAACCTAGTAAATGTCCTTCAATCCCGTAGATTATCGGATTGTCCTCTCTATTTTAGCAATTATATTTTGCCTGGTCATTAATCATTCATGGTATTGGTACACATGTAACTTTTATCTATAAATAGTCGAATCTTCTGGAGTTTCGTAAACAACAACGTTAACCGATATATTCGAATACATAACGTGTGACCTCACGTGTGTGGTAAAATTTGTTGATTGATGCACGTGGCTATTCTCGTAAATAAATTAATCTACATAGCGAGAGCACCTTCCATTTCATCAGCTAAGAGACGACTAACCCTTTTTGAACGGCTAATGCTTGTAAGGCGATGATGGCAAGTGATAGTGCAGTCCATTTGTAGCGTCAATTTATCAAAAAATGTATGCGACGTCATTCATGCACAGAGCAACTGTGTAACATTATGAACACGCTTTCCTAACTATTTAATTTTTATTTCATATTCTCAACAACAAAAAGCATACAGTTCAGACTGATAAAAAATGATGGCAATTTTGTATACTGACTTCATCAGCTGGAATATGAGGCTCGCTTGACATTCTTTCTAATAAAGTCAGTATCAAAAAGAAAAATATCATTATTCTATATATATATCAATTTTTCAAACCAATGACTATGATGTACAATGAATACAATGGATCGATAGATTAAATAATTTATCCTGCATACCATCCGGTGATTGTTCGCTCTTAAAAACAATCTAACTTGTATTAAATAGTTCCTGATATATCAGACACAGTGCTTATAAAACATGCCAAAGGTGTTCGGATTTTGTTTAGTTTTATTTAGTATTGATAGTGTTGTATTGGGTCTCAATGTTGAAGATGATGGTGTATGTGAAAATATAACTACTGGGTAAGAAAAGATATATTTGATTTTCGCAATATAGTGTATAAAATGAACCTTTTACACTATTTTCATCTTTCGAAAATTTCGTTATGAAACTAGACTACAACAGCGCAAGATCTTTAATTCGAAGCTAATATAAAAAAAAACACACTATGTTGTCATTTGCATTCTAAATATGAAAACTAGATGTGTTGCTGATTTTATCATTCATTTTCGATAATATATATATGTCATCGACTTTTTCTCAGTATGTCAAGCTGATGATTTTTTTTTAAATACTAAAGCTTTTCTACCTCAGGCATAGATTACCTTAGCTGTATTTGGCACAACTTTTAGGATTTTTGGTTCTCAGTGCTCTTCAACTTCGTACCTTATTTGGTATTTTTAACTTTTCTGGATTCAAGCGTCACTGATGAGACTTTTGTAGACGAAACGCGCGTCTGACGTATTTACTAAATTTAGTCCTGGTATCTATGATGAGTTTAATTATTACAATTTAGCGACAAACTTTTGATATATTATTAAGTAACATTTTTGTGGCACTTTATAGCTTGTTGTTCGGTGTAGCCAAGGCTCCGTGTTGAAGGCCGTACATTGACTTACAATGGTTTACTTTTATAAATTGTTATTTGGTTGGAGGGTTGTCTCATTGGCACCCACACCACATCTTCCTATATCTATTGGCAATCTTACAATTAATGATATATTTAAATATCTATCATCAACATTTGATACGCGTACATTAATCTAAATATATTTATACTTTTCGTGAAGATTATATAACGAAAATCTACATACAAATACGTATATATATTTATTAAGATTCCACTATTTCATTAGATTGAGAAAAAAAAACAACTCAAAGTTTCTGTCATTTCACATTTTTTTGTAGGTTGTATTGCATTTTAGTTTTGATGAATACAGTTTCGACCAGTCTGTCATATGTTTTATTTCCATATGATAAACCATCAAATATCAAAATAAGTCAATCATCGTCATTTATTTGGTTTCGGTCATATTCGCGTTTGTTTAGCTAAACTCATCATAGATATTTGTAATTGTTTCTGCATAGGCGGTAATGGTAACGTTTTCTTCTGTTGTTCAGCTAATATCGTAAACTTGTATATGAATGATTGCTTGTTTCGAAGCTAAGACATTATTATATATGGGATTAAATTTTCGGGGTTCAAGGTTTGATTCATTTTCCGTAAATTAGCAAACTCCGAGTATCCTTTTGGAATGTGGCTCCTTGTGTTAAAAAAATCCCATTTTTAACACAATAAGTTCTTTGAAAAGGAGTAGGTCCAGTAAGACCCCTTTTCGGCACCAAAATATAGCACTTTAACAAAATTGTTAAAATGTAAACTTTAGTTATTTATTGAACAGTAGAATGCTTTTAATTTGCTACATAAATGTGGGCTGATTTTGACAGTGCAAAGCACATATATCGGGTGCTAGCACCATTAAGTCATGCTAAATTACTGAAATCTTCACAATTCTAGCATTTTTGTTAAATGTTATACGGTTTTTGTGTTAAACGAAAGTGGCCAAATTCGTGTTCATCCTTAATATTGAAATGTAAGTTGTATTTTATTATAATACATAACATATATAAAGGTTGAGGATGAAAACGGATGCGGCCACTTTTAATTTTGACTAAAACCATCTGAAAAAATGAAATTTTTCGGCATATTTGGTAGATTTTTCATATTTCAGATTGAATCGGTGCGTTTTTTATGACTTAATCAGTTAAAATATTTCACATAAACTAATTGATTCAAATAAAATAAACACTTAAGTGTTTATAAGGTGTTCAAAATCTTTCGTCAGATGAACATCGGTCCTAACCGGACCTTCTCCTTTAATACTTTGAACACATTAATTAGCTCCATAGTTTTTACACATTTATTCTGTGTTCCCCTTCTTTCTAAACTAACACAAATGATTCAGCTCAGTGATTTTGTTATCATAGAAATGTGTCAAATACATGTATCACTACACAGAGAGTTTTTCTTTACACGTGACTTTTGAGTTTCTCATTTCAAGGCGCATTTAGAATATTGTCCCAGATACCAGAGTTGAAATATTGTAATTGCGCCAGACGCGCGTTTCGTATACAAAAGAGTCATCAGTGACAATAGAATAAACAAAAAAAGGTAAATAAAGCTGAATACAAATACAGCTAACTTAATTCATTCTTGAGTTTGCAAAGCCTAGATATTTCGAAAATTTAATGGTTTGAAAACAGTTAATTTGTAATTATGACCATGAAATGATAACTCATGTCAGCACACATGTGGTGGTTCTGCATATTTTATAGTTTGTGCGTAACAAGTTTCTAACAATATATTATCTTTAACATTTTTTTTATTAATTTTTTGTATTGGTGTTCTAGTGAAAAACATGAAAAACCTTAAAAAAAACAATCTTTGTTTAATGATTCATAAACCTAGACTTCCAGTGGTTTTAGACATGTTTAAGTTTCTGTCGGTCTTTGACATGCTAATTAGTTTAGCTAGTTAAATGCCAGATTTAGGCAAATGATCCAAAAAAGCAATAATCCAATGGTTTCGGTAATACAAAAATATCCATGGATTTTGTATGGCTGATTATTTTTTGCTCTATATAGTGTCTTCTATTCTGTTATTATAGATTTTGCGATAAAAATAACCAATTACATGAAAACTCGTTACAAATCGTCTTGATCGCCAATATAGCTTCTATATCTTTTTAACATTTAGTTGATCTTGACATTTTTACGTTTTTGTCTATATGTCCGATTTTAAAAAACAAAATCTTTATGATATACAAATGTACGTCTTTCGTAAATGAGAAGATATCATTAAAAGGAATTAAACGCTTATTTTATGCTAGTTATACTAGTTCTCATAATAATCCCCGTGGTGAAGTGTTGTTTTAATAATTCAAGTTGTTGTTGAGGGGACGATTCTTGATCACGTTAACGACGACAGACGACGAAAATGTACTGTTAGTTATGGTAATAGCTTATATCAGCCAGAAACATTTTGCAACTAGAAACTATTTTGCACCTTTGTTAGGTTAGCAGTGACGTATTTCGTCCGGAATTTTGTTTTTGTTAATCATTTCTGATTATTAAACCGGTAAAGTTTCACTGGTTTATACCTATTATATTTATTATAATGGCATAACCTATGAATATGGACAGGGGTAAGTGACTTCTCCTTCCATAGTCAAATAGGGAAATATAGTTGGCGAAGTGAAATTTCATTAACGTGTCGCATGTGCTTATCACAAAGGAAATTGTTTTATATATGCAATAATATATATATTTGATTATAATGGTTTAGTTTTTAAATTGTTATTTGGATGGAGAGTTGTCTCATTGGCACTCACACCACATCTTTCTATATCTATTGAAGTGTTTTATATGATGTTTTTTTAAATGTATATATCTAAAAATCTTTAAAAAAAAAAAAGTGAAAGTCGATAGTTCTTGTATATTTATTCATTTCATTTGACATTAAAAAAAATGTTTGAACTATCAACTAAAGTATTAGGTCCGGTAAGGGCAGATTTTGGCCTCAAATTTCAGGTTCATCTGACGAATGATGTTGACCTTTTGTAAACACTTAATGTGCAATATTTTTACTGATTTTGTCATTAAAACGCTCCGATTCAAGCTTTAATATGACATATCTATCAAATATGCAAAAATACGTCAGTTTTCAGATGTTTTTTTGTCCAAAATGAAAGTGGCTACATCCGTGTTCATCCTCAACCTTTATAAATGTTATGTATTATCATCAAATACAACTTACGTTTCAATATTATGAAAGAACACGAATGCCGCTACATTTATTTAAGACGGAAACCGTGCTAAAATTGTGAAGATTTCAGTAATTTAGCATGACTTAATGATGGTAGTACCCGATATATGTGCATTATATTGTAGAGAAAACCAGCCCATATTTATTTAGCAGAAGCATTCTACTTTTCAATAAATAGCTAAAATATTACATTTTGACAATTTGTTAAAACTTCTCTATTTTGGTCCCAAAAGGGGTCTTACTGAACCTACTCCTTAAACTCCTTAAAGTTTGAATGAAAAATGTTTATATCCTAGTAGAATTGGCATTTTTTTTTTTTATCAGGGATTGATTACATTTGCATCCGACTTGATTCATTTATTTAAAAAAAAATAAAAAAAATATGACTCTCAGTTTATCTGGCGACTTTTAGATGACTGTGCAATTTGGTAATAGTAGTTTTTAGTACGAAATAGCTTTACTCAAAATGACTTGCTACCGTCAATTTAATGCATATGCATATTACCACTTGTCATAATTTGGAAAACATTATGGAATGTCCCATTCATATAATAGAAATAAAGTTTCACAATCAGATCAAGGTAAACTTACTACCAATTTTTCCTTTAAAACTCTATTTTGTTTTGAATAATATTTGGATCTAAAAGATTTTAGGTTAAGACAATCAATCTGTAAAATCAGAATAAGCGCTCATCCATTAAGGATTGAGACTGATAGATATGCCAAACTTTATGTGAATAGGACACTCAGAAAATGTTTATACTATACTTTAAATAAAGTTGAAGATGAGATACACTTTGTAACTGAATGTCCACTATATATTGATAATAGAAATGAGTTTTTTACTGAAATTTCTCTAAATTGTAATAATTTGCAATCGTTAGACAATTTTTCAAAGTTTTTATGGCTATTTACACAAGAAAATTTAAATGTGTATAAATGTTTAAGAAAGTATTTATCTAAAAATCTAGAGATAAGGAGAAGTTCAAAAATAATAAATGCAAATTAGCCACAAACATATATATTTTGAGTGGTATATGATTTTAAATGGTATATTTTAAAGATGTAAATTGTAGTGTCTGTTTTTAACCTGGCCTTTTATAACATTTTGAATAGTATTAAAAAATGTTGTTTTCTTATATTATATGTCTCTTATTTATGTATAATCTTACCTACTTGTTTGTAATGTCATGAAAGCTCTTTATAGGGCCCCTTAATTGGAAATAAAATATTCTTATTCTTATTCTTATTCTTCTATTGTCAGTTGAAAATTAAGCTTTTTTCAAAAAGATATCTGCCTTATTGACGAGTTGGTAATAAAAAACGAACCACAAGCTGTCCATGTGTTATCCGTTTATAATCAAATTATCCATCAGCTGTCTTTCTACATGTTATATTTCATTTCAAAAAACACCTGTTAGTTACAACACTAAACCTTCAGAATATTACAACTGATCAACTCGTATTCAATTACAAATCAGCGGAGTGAATACGCAACATCATAAGATGAAAATCATCGTAAAATGGTGACTTAAACACGCTCAGTGTCCTGTTTTAAAAGTTGTGAATGTTAAATCTGAGGATGTTCGCCGTTGTATTTATTCCATTAAACAGTTTACAGTATTAGTCGTTGGTCGTATCAAAAATCTCGATTTACTTGTCACTCGCAATTTCTGTTCTTCTGTGCGAATTTGAGATCATAAGTTGTCTCCCTTATACTAATATTCCTAACAATTTGATTTCGCTACGAAATAAATTGACCTGTAGGTTTTAGCGATTTTCTAAATTCTTTGGGGACTTAAACATCAATGAACATGTTAAATCGCCCCTTCGTTCATACATTTGTACATATTACAATCATTGACATATAAAATATATAATCATCTTCAAGTCGAAATTTTGATCCAATTTGTACTGTTGTTTTGGTTGCCTTCAAAGATATCACAATAAATAAAGCGTTGTGCTTTCGATGATTGGCCGATTCAAAATTTGTAAACTAGTTCATCAAAGCATGATTTTGTGTTTTTTGAACAACCAACAAGCTATTTCACAGGATCAAAGCAAAAATTATTGTATAACCAAATCTGAGAAAAGAATTGGCCTCTGATTTCGTTTGCTTCTATACTCTTGTATCAATCGTATACAAACTTGCGTCTTTCTATGAATGTCTCTTCGGAGTACTATTTTTTTTATATTAAATATGATATTGTCTTTTGTAGACATCTTATTTGCTGCTCTGACCACCAGTTACATAATGACCAATGTGTTTGTATGTATCAGTTTAATTTAGTTATTTTTTTTAGTAAACAGCAGTTTTGTATACTCCCACAACTTCATTTACATGTTGTCTGATGTAAATATGATTGAAAACGTTAAATACCTTTCCAAAAGGAATGAAAGAACATGATAAAAACACTGTTTTGGTACACTATATGAAGCTTAATTTTTCGAAAAAAGGTGTTTGTTCACGTAAAGTCGTCTTTTGATTTTAATACGTCAACTGTTCTTATTTCACAGCATGTCCTATCGGATTCATTATGGCAGGTGATAACTGTATGCCTTGTAGATCTAATTGGTACGGCGAAAAATGCTTAAGGAAATGTACATGTTTTGTTGAACAAAGGTAATTTTTCCTTAGGATATAAGACTACCTTACTTTTTTAACTGTCTTTTCCAATTCATTTGTTCACGATATGAACATATCAGGTACCTACATTCATATAAAAAAGAAGATGTGGTATGATTGCCAATGAGACAACTGTCCACAATAGACCAAAATGACACGGACAATAACAACTATGGGTCACCGTACGGCCTATGACAATGAGCAAAGCCCATTCCGCATAGTCAGCTATAAAAGGCCCCGATATGACAATGTAAAACAATTCAAACGAGAAAACTAACGGCCTTATTTATATAAAAAAAACGAACGAAAACACATATCTAACACATCAACAATCGACAACAACTGAATAACAGACTCCTGACTTGGGACAGGCACATACCTAAATAATGTGGCAGGGTTAGCGGGATCCCAACCCTCCCCTAACCTGGGACAGTGGTATAACAGTTCAACATAAGAACGAACTTTAAAAATCAGTTGAAAAAGGCTTAACTTATCAGATGGACTAAAAACAAGTGGATGTGGCCGGGTACTTGTACATCCCGACAATAGAAAGACACTAGGAACAGATCTGAGAGTACTCGCAGTTATCTGACAGCTAGTGCAAAGCCACTTAAAACTAATAAAAGGAAAACATGCATCTAAGACTAAATGCATATTTCGCTGTACAACTTGGACAGTCAATTTTTATATTATTTTGCTGATAAATAGTGTGGTTTATCGTCTGATTTCATAATTGAGTTTTGTAAACCTTTTAAGCCGGGTTAAAAGTATATGAACAACTCGACATGTTCCTTGAATAGAGCAGGGTATTTTAACTATTCATCATTGTATTCCAGTTTGTAATAGTCACTTTTGGAGTCAACTGATTCGAAAGAATTAAATGTTTTTCAATACATTTGCTAGAAGGAAAGGGTTACACTTAGCTATTTCCCGTTTACAAAAACGAAACTTTCAGCTTCATAAGCTAGGTCTGTATGGCATATGAATTTTGAGATACACCGACATACTACTCATTATGCTCATTTAAAAAACGGTACTAGCTCTATAACATATAACCAGACCTCCACACATCACGTTAGGAAAGGTACAACATTTTGGAGAACACACTTAAGCGATAAAGGATACGCTTACTCGACATAAAAAAGAAAACACACATTGTAATTTTTTTCAAATGTAAAACAGGGAGTCGAAACCATGAAAATATTGTAACTGTCATGCAGGTGAAAGGTTTACCTAGATATACAACGTATATTATTTATTTACAAATATCCTATGAAATAAATTTAAATGATCTGTATCATAGTACGTGTTAATCAATTGACATTCAAAGATACAAAGTTTAATCATTAAGCTACTGGCAGTACATGTATATTAAGAAAAGATAGTGGATTACACGCAGTTTTGATGTTCTGATTACCAACAACAGCGAATAATCAGCAATAGCTTCGCATATCTATGACTAAGTGAATAACAATTCATGTTGTGTTTTCTTTATAATTTCCGAAAAATTGACAATTGATTAAAAATTGTATAGAAATGTTGTCAAATTATATCAAGTGTTTATTTACAGATTTGTCTATATGTATGGAATTGTTGTAGATATATGGAAGATATGATAAAATTAAACGTTTTCCCTAACAATTAACAAAACAATATTGTTTTACCGGTACGCGATTTTTGCGTTTCAGTTTCTAGTGATTTATTTTCGTGTTATTAATTTTGGCACTTTCATTAATTGGAGACACCAAATAAAAGAAATTAAAATTACAACCAAAATACCCCATTTACGGCAGTGATAAAAAAAATCATCCAAGGAATTTGAGTTCCATCAAAAAACTATCACTAATCATAAACAGCACTAACAACTCAGTAATATGTATTCTATGTGTTCTGAATAAAATACGTGATCTATCCATTTTCATTAACATTTCACAAATATAAAACTCAATGCATATCAAAGTACAATATACAAGTGTACCTATAATATTCACAAGAATTCAAATATCTTAAAATATTTAATAAGTGAAAGATCAACACATTTATGGTGCATACGTTACTATATCAATCAATTGGTCAATATATTGTTCAATTCTTCAAATGCTTTTTTAATCTTGAATTAATTATTATTTTCATTATATTGGCCATGGAATTTTCAATTAAAATAATTTAAAAGAATGTGTCCCTATCACACGGATGCCCAATCCGCAGTATCATTTTCTATGTTTAGTGGACCCTGAAAATAGGGTAAAACTCAACTTTGTCATTAAAAATTAGAAAGATCATATCACAGGGAACGTGTGTTCTAAGTTTCAAGTTGATTTGATTACAACTTCATCAAAAACTACCTCAACCAAAAACTTTCACCTGCAGCGGGACAGACAGACGAACAAACGGATGGACAAACAAACAGACGAACGAATAGAGGAACGAACGGACAAACGAACGAATGGACGAACGGACCCACAAACGAACGGACGTACGGACCAGAAAATATAATGCCCATATGAAATGTACAACATCGATTGTATCGATGCAATATCATCAAGCAGCAACGCCTATTTTTGTATGGACTCTGACGAGTGAAATAATACGATTTGTTTTTCAACATGTAAGTGTGTCGGTTTTGTATTTCACTTTAATTTCAAGATAATTCATTGCAACAATGTTGTAATCATAACTTTTTAAATGTTTTATGAAAAATACGATAATTGAGAAGTAATGCTAAAAAAAAATAAAAAAAATGCATCAAAATTTAGATTTTTTTTGTCTAGACAATTGAATTTGGACTCAAAACAAAATTTGTTCTGTTTCCAATATATTTTATTACATCATTATTTTGAAAAAGGTAGTGACAAACCGAGCTTCAGCATGTTGCATGTTTTTACTATATTGTCGGTTAAACTGACAATCATATAAAAAGCAACACGAACATCTTTAAAAAAAAACTAGAGGCTCCTAGGAGGCTTTGTCGCTAACCTGATATTTTTATAAACAATTGATACATGAAATTTTGCAACTGTTATACTTTTGCTTTAGTTTCAGAAGACTTTTGTGAAAGCTTACCAAATGTGTGTGTAAAATTGTTCTCAAAGATTACTTTTAAGGGTAATAATTCCTTATAGGTTCAATTGACCATTTTGGTCATGTTGACCTATTTGTAGATCTTACTTTGCTGAAGATTTTTTTTGCTGTTTACAGTTTATTTCTACCTATGATGATATTCAAGATAAAAACCAAAAACTGCAAATGTCAGTGAAATTACAAATTAAGTTCCAACAACAGGTTTTTGATTCATTGAAAAATTCATTACAGAGAGATCTTAATCTGATTAACATGTTTACACATTGTCCAATTTGCTTTAGATGCTTTATCTCCAGAGATATAAGCCAAAAACTGCATTTAACCTCTATGTTCTCTTTTTAGCCATGTCGGCTATATTGGTTGGCAGGTCGGTTCATCTGACACTTTTTTTAAACTACATACCCTAATGATGATTGTAACTAAGTTTAGTAGTTTTCGTCTCGGTAGTTTCAGAGGAGAAGATTTTTGTAAGATTACAAAATTTTTTGAAAATTTGTTAAAAACTAACTTTAAAAGGAAATAACTCCTTAGAGGTCAATTGATAATTTTAATCATTCTGACTTATTTGTAGATATTAATTTGCCAAAAACTGCAAAATTTCCTTAAAATTCTAAATTCCGAGGCAACAAACCAACAACGGGTTCTTTGATACGTCTGCAATTTCAGGAAAGATATATCTTCATTTCGTTAACAATTTTCCCTAATGTCAGATTTGCTCTAAATGCTTTGGTTTTTGAAATATAAGCCAAAATCTGCATTTTAACCAAATGTTTTATTTCTAGCCATGGCAGCCATCTCGGTATGCGGTCCGGGTTATCGCACACATTGTTCAATCAATATACCCCAATGATGATTGTGGCCAAGTTTGGTAGTTAGTTTCGGAGGAGAAGATGATTGTAAAAGTTAACAGACGACGATGGACGACGGACTCCAATTGATGCGAAAAGCTCAACTTCTTCCTACCTAGCAATATAAAAATTGTCATTTTTTTTTGTTTTATTTAAAATATCTTTCAAAACAGACGAGAAGATGCTGTATTTTCATAAGGAAATATATTTAACATTGATAAACTGTTAATAGTTTGTGCTAATGATATTATTTCAGTTTTAGAATTAAAGCACATATTTATGTTTCTTTAAGGTGCAACAATATTCTGGGATGCGTCAATAAAACAACAACAATAAACAGAGCAGCCACACTCTCTACACCTTGGAGCAAAGGTAAGTAAACACATTCTTACAAATTTATAGGTTGTTCCTTATTTTTTTGAAATAAAAACATATACTATTTCTATCGTTGCACAAAGACCATAATTGGAACGGGTGGAATTAATGACATTAAGGATGTACTAAGGTGAGGTTTTGGAATTTGTGTCAAATGTTCGGACTCCTTGGTGTTTTTCATACAATACAATGTAAGATATTTTGCCCCATAGCACACATTTATTTTTTCATACAAGACTTAATAGCTCATGAAAGGTCATTTACCAACATTTTAGAAGATTCCTAATTTTCTTTCTGTTGTTTTGAGACCTAATAATACCAATGCAAATTTAAGGTAAAAGTCCGAGTCATCCTTTTCCGCCATATTCTAAATCTCAAATATCTCGAAAAGGAGGTCCATGACCTATCAATATTTTTAGCTTATTTGTATCCTTAAATGATGCTCTATCCGCCTATAGTATCAATTTTAACTTCTAAATTTATTAATTTTCACCTAACCTCACCTAAGTACATCCTCAACTGTTCAAAACAGGACCTTGTATCACAACGTAGATAAAATGTATAATAAAAATGGAGATCTGTCAATTTGCGTTTCTTTGAATTATATGATAACTCAATTTTTAAAACCTCGAAAGAAATCGATGAAGACGGATTATCTGATCATTTGCTTTTTCAACCTCATCGTCTAAATAAATTGGTCTAACGGCATCGGACAGGTCTACATGGTGAATTGGCTTATCGATAGATAAGGCTACAGGCTGTTATTCTGTAAAGCTTTTCAATTAATTGTCTCTAGAGTTACGAGGTACAGTTTGTCAGCCGTCATCACGTAAAAACGACGAATCAAAGAATTCAACTTTAATATAACTAATATAGTACAAAGGTGTAGATTAAAAATTACACCACTCCGGCCCTTTTGTTTTCCACGTAATTAATATTGCCAATAATTAAGAAGTTCCGGGTCGAGTCCGATACCGATACCAATACTATATTCACATGTTACCTATTACCTTATCTGTACGTTTCGCATCTGACAGGCGCACCACCAAACGGTGTATCCAGGATTAATATGCTATATACACGGGTCATAATCACAAAGTTGACACTACTAAATTGTCAAATTGTTACCTATTGTAGTATTTTAATCAGTAAGACCTTCTAAGATAACAATACGAATAATAAAAATCTTGACTAAAAATAAGGCGTATGATAACAATACGAATACTAAAAATGTGTTCTAGTATGAACATAAGATTTTAATATTTAATCAGCAAGTGCAAGTGATGAAGAATCATCTTTCGAAATTAAAAAATATTTGAATTTCAAGTATCCTTTGAGCAAAGTCAAAATCACGGTTAATACAATGACAAATCAACATTGGTGACACCCCTTTGTATTAATCCTTATTCCCCCCCCCCCCCCCAAAAAAAAGAAACATAAAGGAAACATAAGTTTACAAAAAATAACGTTCCGAAATCAGGCAAATTGCAGATACAGGTACATGTCAGAGGTATCTTCGACACATTTGTTAAAACAGTATCAATTACAAAAAGGCTACGCACTCACCATATTAAATACGAAATTTGCGGAAACGTTTTAAAATATACTTCATTATACATAAATAACTAGAACATGTCACTGCAATTAAGGTTTTTGCACATATATTTAAAAATTGATAGAAAGCTTATCTTATTTAAAAGCCTTAAAAGGGGAATTAAATTACATCTAAAAACACATAACCTACGAGTAAGCATCTTTCTACAAATAGTTAGTATGCTGAATTTACAATCATATTATAACTCTAAACATGATAAATTTACGGTTAGCTTGTATCAGCAGTTAGACAACCAACAATATTTTTTTATTGTTTTAGTTTCCATGAAATTTTTTTGAAAATATTTTGATCGCGAGTTTTCGGGTTCAGGACATTTCGTGGTGAATATCGAATGTATCTTAGTGAAAAGTAAAACCACAAAAATACGGAACTTAGAGGCAAACCAATTCGGAAAGTCCACAATCACATGGCAAAATCAAATAACAAAACGCATCAAAAACGAATGGACAAGAACTGTCATTTTCTTGACTTGGTACAGGCATTTTCAAATGTAGAAAGGTGGATTAAACCTGGCTCTAAAGCGCTAACCCTCTCACTTTAATGACAGTCTCATCAAATTCCGTTATATTTACAAAGTGAAAGATTGAAGCATGAATGATAGAGTATTTTTAATCATTGTATTTCTCTACAAATAGAAATATAAGAACATGTAATATGAGAATAAAAAAGACAAGCTGTACACCTTATATAACACACAATTTGTAAAAGAAAGCTCATTATAGGTCAAAGTTCGGTCTTCAACACGAAACCTTGGCTTACACCAAACTGTAAGTTAGCTTCAAAGCGGCATACAACTGACTACTGTAAAACTATTCAAACAAGAAAAGCAACAGAGTAAATGTGTTTAATTTCTGCGTTGATTAAATATGTCAAAACAACACTTAGTCTGCAATACTAAGCATTAATTAAATAAGAAAATGGATTGTAAACCAGAAAAAGAAAAAAACCCTTCACTGATTAATAAAACGATAAAATATATAGTGATACTGGATGACGACCAGCGGCAAATAAAATTAATATTCAGGACGATTACATGTAAATATAATAAAAGTATAAACGCCGTTTTTTTACTAGACTGACAAGCTGATTCGTTTTTTTTTATTGTGTAAGTTCACAAGATATTAGTTCGTAGGGAGAAAAGTCACCCTAACCGGACATATTTCCGACTCTGAGCCGGCCAGTCTGTGCTCTTAGTCTTTGAATCCATGTGTTTAGCGTTGAAATAGAATACCAATTTAATTAACGTCTTTGTATGAGCCGTTCGGGATTCGAACAAATGACCTCCCGCTCTCGAGCCGAGCGCCCCCACACGAGACTAAACAAGAGAGCGGTAGGGATCGGTAGTACAGAATATCATACCAAAAACTAAAGTACAATACACAATATAGTTTCACAGAATTCTTACAGTTACTAAAGCTAGCTAAAAGTATATAACCTAAATTGAATGCGTGAAATGATATTTAAAACTTCACGTAAACATGGATGACTGACTTAGGGTGGATTTTATGGATCAACGCTCTCGGCAAATTAAAAACTCTTGCACCTTTTATTCGAGTGGTCTGAATATTGACTGTTGTTTCAAGTCTAAATTTATGTACCCTAATTTTCCAGTGGTATTTTAAAGTTTCACGTCCAACTTTACTTTTGACCTCCTATTGTACGACCTATCTATTGCATTTCAAATTCATGTGTTATAGTCATGAACATGCATGAAATATTTGCTACTGGACGTAAAACAATCAACCAACTTAATTGATTTATCTGTACTAGTACTCAGCACACAAAGACAAGATCTTGCAAAATGCTATAATTTACAATTCCCATTTAAATAGTGTTTTTTTGTTGTTGTTTTTTTTTTTGGGGGGGGGGGTCTCTTCAGTTTACCACATAACTGACTGCTTATTAGTATTTAAAACGTTTTAAATATTTTTTATTATGGTTCTTATCTACTGTTTTAATACGATTTATAACATAAGATTTTTTTTGCCAGGCAAGGATAAAACTAAGAAAGATACACGTTTTTTCATGTGTTTTCGCTTCATTTAGACATGAAAAGGGAATAACAGACGACTAAATTTGTTTCCATTTTATGCATTGATCTCGCCTCAAAAAACAAAAAAAAAATTTTGATCGGGCCAGTGAAACCTTGTTTAATACGGTTTTATTCATTGAAGTTTGCATGCATAGATTTTTATTCTAAAAAACACAAATAATTATAAAGCAAGATTTTTTTTACAAATAGGACTGAATAACAAAGCTTATTTTGCATTTGCTTGTAACGTAATGTGGGAAAATAACCAAATCAGATGCAAAAGGAACATTTTCCGGTCATATATTGTAAAGGAGCGTAGGCATATAGGTCTGTCCGATTAGAAGTTCTGAAACAAGTTGTTTAAAAACTAATTGTTGGAAGAGTTTACTTACTGTTTTCTAAGGTCTGATCTTTACGAATCTTTTTCATGATTACTGACAGATCAAGAACATCAAGTATATATAGCATGAAGTTGTTGGGCATACTATTCATTTGTCAGTTATAAATGAGGTCTGTATGGGGTTTATATTGCCTGATCTATTAAATAAGAAACCTCGTTATTTTGAAAAGTTTGATAAAAAAATATAAATTTACCCCCTAATTTTGTAAAACTATCATTTAGTGTTATTTACATGTAAATGCTATTTTTTTTTATCATGAATAATAACTACTATATATATATGATGTAATGCCATTAAATCGGTCCGTTTTCATTTCAATTTGGTAACTGTTAACTGTCAATATTAAATATTGTATTTATCAGTCTGAGTACTGTTTAACTATCGTTTAAGTTCAACATATTTAGGCTCGTCCAGTTCAGGGAAATAAGGTTTCTGCAAGTGCTTTTTATGTACTTTTCTTATATTTTTTACGGTCAGTAATAGTTCAATGATTAAATTAATATTGACATTAAAAGACCTCCTTACAAAAAAGGCTGTTCAAATCCTCTCGACCTTCGGGCTCGGGGATCTGAACATCCCTTTTTGTTCGGAGGTCGTTTAATATCAATATTAACTTATCATTGCACTTTTACTATTACATAATGTCCGGAATGTATAAATATACAGGCACAATCAATGAGACTTTATCATGAGTCGTTAAATTGAAATCTAGAGATTCAATTATCTTTACCATTACTCTATGTGGTGATTTATATGTGTCATGTTGCATGACTACATTGTAACTTTCTGTCACTGTCAAATTTAACTATCGTCCTTTTTTTGCTATTACAATTACATATAATATAAAAATAAGGATATGTTGTATTTTACCCAATGAGAAAACTATCCTCCTAAGTTCACACGAAGTAGTTAACAGCAACCATGGACAACTTTTCAACTAGGCATTCAACATTGAGTAAAAAACCCATACAGTATGGTTAGCTATGAAAGATCTCTACATGACAAATATGAACTATTCAATTCAAAAATGAAAACTAATACTAAAGTATATTGTCCACTCAAGTTACTCATGTCATCAACCTGTTACAGGACCTACCTGTTATTGTCTATGCATGAAACATTCAGTCAATCAAGAAATTACTTTCCTCGGTATTCTCATAAGGTAGTTTTTTGGTAATTTGCCCTTCAATCCTGAGATTGTAAACACTTTGACTGGTTATACAAAAAAGTGGTAAAAAAAGAAATACTTTATATACTTCCTCGGGCTTGATATCTATATCACTAACGGAAAGCTGAATACTAAAATTTATGATAAAAGGGATGATTTTTCATTTCCTATCGTTAATTATCCGTTTTTAGATGGTGACGTTTCCTTGTCACCTTCTTACGGTGTTTATATATCTCAACTTGAACGATTCGCTCGTATATGTAACAATGTTTTAGATTTTAACGAGAGAAATTTATATATTACTGAAAAATTATTACACCAGGGTTTTCGATATCACAAACTAGTCAAAACATTTACTAAATTTTATCATCGGTATAAAGACATCATTCGTAAATATAGCTCAACATGCAGACTTCTTATACGTTCAGGTATTTCACATCCATGTGTTTATGGAAATATTCTTTATAAAGCACAAAGGTGTCAGTATTCACCTGAGAAACTTACAAAACCTTTGAATAGACTAATTAAGAAGGGATATAATTACGATACTGTTGTCAAGTCATTGAAGATTGCATATTTAGGCGTTAATACTGAGTCACTGCTAAGGTCTTTGCATCGGAACTAAACACATTTATTCTAAAAACAGTTGTCGGCATGACACGGGTTATGTTCTTCTCCTATACGTTATGATGGTATGATACTCAACCCCGAACGGGAAGGAGTGTGCCTGATGTTCATATGACGAAATCATAATCTTTCAGTTAGTTTAATTGAAGTCTGGAGCTGGCATGTCAGTTAACTGCTAGTAGTCTATTGTTATTTATGTATTATTGTCATTTTGTTTATTTTCTTTGGTTACATCTTCTGACATCAGACTCGGACTTCTCTTGAAATGAATTTTAATGTGCGTATTGTTATACGTTTACTTTTCTACATTGGTTAGAGGTATAGGGTGAGGGTTGAGATCTCACAAACATGTTTAACCCCGCCGCATTTTTGCGCCTGTCCCAAGTAAGGAGCCTCTGGCCTTTGTTAGTCTTGTATTATTTTAATTTTAGTTTCTTGTGTACAATTTGGAAATTAGTATGGCGTTCATTATCACTGAACTAGTATATATTTGTACAGGGGCCAGCTGAAGGACGCCTCCGGGTGCGGGAATTTCTCGCTACACTGAAGACCTTATGCTGTTGTGTTTTTTATTTTATGCGGGTTGTTGTCTCTTTGACACATTCTCAATTTTGCTTGTGTATTGTAGAATATGTCACACAAATAAGAACAAACTCGATCGAAGCCGTTGACGAATATGAAATGCCAAATCCTACTCCGACGACTAACATCACTATTGGTGAGTATATGATAATGCTTATTGCTTTTTTTTTTTTGCGATAATCATGTGTATACAACATCACTTTTTTAATTATTTTTCATTCATTAGTCTTTAAGTCTAAACTTAACCGGCTTAATATCTAGATAGATATTCCGGTTGTTTGAACAACACCGTAATAGATCACAATGCATAGTGACTGTAGGAGTATGATTGTTTTCTCTTCTTACTTAAGTGAATTTGTGATATGTAGTTTATTATTTTAACTCGTTTGAATTTAAAATAAAATTTAGAATGGAAATGGGGAATGTGTCAAAGAACAACAACCCGACAAACGAGCAGAAAACAGCTAATGGAAGAATAATCCGCAAGCATTATAAAAAAAAACTAAAATTTAAATTTGTTTGACATTTGCAAATTACAAAAATGTTGCATTCACAAAATTGTGAAAGGGGACATTATCAATTTTTAAAGAAAACACATTTAGTAACTATGACAACAACCAAGCAGTCCATATAATGAATTTCATATTCAAAATGTAATGCATGTATTGTGCTGTGTAAAAACCTAAAAAAGCCAAGGTAACTTTGAATCCATATGTTTTGCTTCATTTAATAATTAACCATCTTCCGATATACTTTTATTACCAATATCTTCTGTCATTTTACTTTGAAAAGACACATCTATTGTATGTACTTGTGATGCATTTGCATTGCCGTATAAAACTTGGTTTACCTATATAATATTTTTCAATATTAACAATAATAATGTCGTATGTTATGTTTTCAGGGTTTTTAGACAGGGAAATTGTTATATATTCAGTAGTTGTTACATGTATCTTAGTCATAATAGGACTCTCTTATTTAGTTGTTAAATACAGAAAAAAGACTAAGATAAAGACAAATACTTCTAATGCTCTGCAGAACATACATTCAACTAGAAGACATTCGTTGATCAACTCAAACCTTAGCATATACGACGAAATTGACGAAAATTTGATCGCAGAAAATCTACACATAAATGAAGTGCATATTGATTATAGATATACTGAAGATGAGATACCAATAAACACTGACAATACTAGTTATCTGAATCCTGTTCATTCAGCGGACGACAGCAGCAGTGGGCGTGTATCTGTAAATAACAGCTATTTATCCATTCAAGAATCGGACAAAAGTTCGCATCCAGATGAGCCTAACGAAGATGACGACACAATAAGTTATCTTCATCCTTATCATACAGTTGAGGAAAATTGGAAAGACAAAACGCACCAGTATGATGTAACACATGTCTTGGGTAAAGACAGTGACGATTCATCTGATTCTAATACGCAAATGATAAGCGATGGATACTTGCATCCATATCAGCCTCTTGAGGAAGGATGGAAACAACTGTCACACAGTTACGAATCTCCTGTGACGGTTCATCATTGCCAGCAAAGTTTAATAATACATTTCCAATCAAATGAGGAACCAGAAGTAATTGAAAACATCGACAAAGACGAGGATGAAACGATGACGGATGAACACACTATCTATCCTTCTTTATCATGTAAAAAAGACAAGACTGAGATACCTACAAAATGTCAAACAATTGCAATGGAAAACAATTCCGATAAAACAAAACTGCAACACCAAATACACAATGACAATAGTGTGGGTATTGTGACTTCAAGCAAACAAGAAATAACTGGTGCGTGTGATTTTACAGACGCTATCTCGATATCGATATCACCGAATAAGAAAATAAAAGATATTTCCAAGAGTTTAGATAATAATCTTTCTATTTCAATTCAAAGTGAACGAAAGACAAATGTTCATGATTTTACAGATGCCCAATCGCAATAAAATGATGATGATCTGATTTTTTTATTTTTTTTTAATTATAATAGTATATGATGCTATGGTAGATGGATTTTTTATTTTATTGTTTAAATCTGCAATCATCTGTTTTAATGTTTTCGCCTTAAATTCAAGGCTCAAACTTTAGCAAAAATATTTCCCAGAAATATTATCACGCTGGTCATGCCATTTTTATAGTAAACCATTATAGGTCAAAATACGGTAAAGGTCCAAAAAATAACTTGTGTAAAACCATCAAAACATAAAAGCCAACGTTTTATCTATATAAAAATACGAAAAGACGAGAAATGCTTACAAACCGCATTAACAAACGACAACCATTGAATATCAGGTTCTTGTCTTAAGACAGGTACAAACAAATAAAAAGTCTTTTAAAGATACCAACTTTTGATGGTCCTTTTGACTCAGTTTTGATTTTTCTACTCTTAACACTACACTTCCACACTATCTTATTAAACAAAACAAAAATCCTATTTAATTTAATGGTCGTTTGAAAAAGCTGAATGCAAACATATTTACTGCAACTCATTTAAAGCTTTCTTCTCTAATGAGAAAGGAAAATATACTAGATACTGTGGATTCATTTTTTTCCAGGGTATCAATTTTCATGGATTGTTGAAAACTTGCATATTCATGGATATTTTATTTCGTGGTTTAGCCAAGCTCCGTATACAAAGCCTATTGAAAATATGACACTTATTGAACATTTGAATTCGTGGCTCACCTGTAACCATGAAACCCACGAAAATAGGTATACAACGAATAATAATAAATCTGCAGTATACTTACTGAAGGTGTGATGAGATGATTGAAACTGTTAATTTTCTCCTTGATAATATGTATGTACGTTTCGGCAACACAGTTTATCGACAGATTGTAGGTATCCCCATCGACAATTAGTGTGCCCCTGTAATAGCAGAATTGTTTTTGTACTGTTACGAATAACGGTCTATGACTAAACTCAGTAAAGACCCGTCGAAATTGCGTTTAATTTATATATTCAACAACGCGTACCGTTATCTTGATGATATTTTTTTGATAAAAAATCAAGACTTTTCTCAATATACTGCTGAAATTTACCCCAAGGAACTTACTTCAAATAAATCAATTGTATACTTTAATAACGGTACTTTCCTGAATTGAGACATTTTGGTTTCAACCGGGAAACTCCACACTAAAATTCACGACAAAAGGGACGATTTTTCCTTCCCTATTGTTAATTTTCCTTTTTTAGATGGTGATGTTCCTAAGCACCATCTTACGGTGTTTATATTTCACAGCTCGTTTGCTACGCCCGTGTCTATGGTGAAGTTTTTTTTAATTTTAACAAACGAAATCTATGCATTAATTGTTACTTATTGAATCAGGGATATCGTTACCATAAATAACTTAAAACCTGTACTAAATGATCCATAGATATAAAGATTTGGTATTGAAGTTTAGTTGAACCTGTAGAAAACTTATTTCAGACGTGATAGCACATCCTCATTTTTACGAAAATGTTGTTAACCGTGTCCAGGAATTTAGAAATGATCCTTGTAAACTTTTTGCTGCTTTAAATAAACTTATTCTAAAAGGTCACCAATTAAACAATGTAATACGATCATTGAATATTGCTTTCATTGGTATACAAATTGATTTTGTGATCAGTAAATTAAAAGCAAACTAAATATAACTAGTATGTTTTATATGTTCATATGAAAATTCATGTTATCTACAATCTGTCGATACCTGTAACTGGCATTGCAGTTTATGATTTTCTCTGACTGTTTATGACGCCTTTGCACTAAATCCATCGGATGCTGGATGTGTACGGATTGATAGTTTAGTCTTTGATGCATGATTTTTCTAGAAGTTGTTACATTCTGTATTTTACTCATACATGGAATTAAGCACTTTTTACAGTAAAATAAAACAGTTTTAACACCGACAGCAGGAATCACAAGCGACGTTTGTTCCATAGATATCTTCAACGAATTTTTATATATCCCTCGCAATTTTCGGTTTACATCAGACTCTGACATTGAGGAGAACAAATACCATGGATGTATTGTCTTTTTTTTTAAAATACATTTAGATATAAAACATGTACTTCATATCAAGCCTCATTTATAGAACATTATTTATAATTTATTGTGTCAAGGAAATATTTCGATCAGAGAAATGTTTGGCGGAAGAGAGAGAGATATAGAGAGCCTGACTTATATTGAGTTATTTGGTCTCATGTTATTCATGTCAAAATGTGATAGGAGGAAACGTTTCCCGTCCGTTTTATATATATTCCATAATGATATTAGTTAGAGATTTAATCCAATCCAAACTGATAATTGTTTTGTTTTTATCCCGCATCTTTTTATATTAAATTATTTGAACTCAAAACTATAATAGTTGAAATAACTTTTTGAAATAAAACCCTAACATACGTGTATATCAGACGCTTAACAAAACGATATACCATACGATTGATGAAACGCTAAACGATATCACATATCATACGATGAACGAAACGCTAAACGCTAAACCATACCATAAACCTTACGACAAATAAAACGATTAACGATACCATGAAGCATACGTTATACAAAACCCTCAACGGTGACATTTACCATACGATGAACGAACGATGAACGAACGCTGACCGAACGTTGTACGGACGCTATACGAATGATGTACGAACGATGACCGAACTCTATACGAACGATTACCGAACGCTGTACGTACGATTCCCGAACGAAAAAAGTGTTAACTTTTACGTTACAGGGACTGTAACTAGGTTTAACCCACCATTTTTTCCTTTAAGGTAGCACAATACAAAGATTTTATAACTCCAACTCCCAAGTTTTAAAATGCAGTAACTTTCTTAATAATGCTTGAAAATTTATAAAAGTGGTAGTTTTGGATAGCTAACAGATTACTCTTTCAAATTAATGCAATGTTAGTATTATGTAACAATTATGTAAACAATTATAATGTTAACTGTGTCTAAAATATTTTTCACCAAATTTCCACTTTCAAATGAAATTAGCTTCTGCTTAGGTATCCCTAGAGGGTTGATTTTATTATATGTTGTTCATATGGCCATTATCTACAAAAGGGTGTCTCAGATTTCAGATAGAATGTATAGAACAAATTTTACACCTAATTAAACATTATCTTCTTTTATGTGGTTAGGATGTTTACACTAATTAGAGATTTATGAGAGAATGAAACACCATAAAGACAATCTGAGACACCCTTTAGAAGCCCATACTGTGTTGATTAAGATTTCGTTAAAATTTTCTGTCTAGTTAAAGAGATGATAGAGCTAAATTCATTCGAGTGAACTTACCCAGATTTTGCCGCTAATTACATAATAATTGATTTCATAATGGTTGCATACTAAAAATATTGCATTCATTTAAAAGATTAATCTTTTATCTATCTATATATACCTCTTTTGTTATTTTCTATGCATTCATAAGAAAGTTACAGCATTTCAAAGGTTAGTGATTGGAAGTAAAAAAATCTTTGTATTGTTCTACCTTAAAAATGTCCTGTACCAAGTCAGGAATATGGCCATTGTTATATTATTGTTCGTTTCTGTGTGTGTTACATTTTAACATTGCGTCGTTTGTTTTCTCTTGTTTTTGAGTGTAAATTCGAATTCGCATTGCGATAAAACGTGTCACGGTACTGTCTATCCTAAATTCATGTATTTGGTTTTGATGTTTTATTTGTTATTATCGTGGGATTTTGTCTGATACTTGGTCTGTTTCTGTGTGTGTTACATTTTGGTGTTGTGTCGTTGTTCTCCTCTTATATTTAATGGCGTGTCCCTCGGTTTTAGTTTGTTACCCCGATTTTGTTTTTTGTCCATGGATGAGTTTTGAACAGCGGTATACTACTGATGCCTTTATTTAGTGGCTTTAAACTAGCTGTTAAATAACTGCGAGTACTCTCAGATTTGTATCTAGTGTCTTTTTGTTGTCGGGATGTGCAAGTAACCGGCCACGTATGTTTGTCCATCTGATGAGTAAGCCCTTTTCGACTGACTTGTATAGTTCGTTCTCTTGTTATACTGCCATACCAATGTCCCAGATTAGGGGAAGGGTTGGGATCACGCTAACATGTTCAACTTCGCCACATTATTTATGTATGTGCCTGTCCCAAGTCAGGAGCCTGTAATTGAATGGTTGTCGTTTGTTTTTGTGTTACATATTTGATTATCGTTCATTTTTTTATTTAAATAAGACCGTTTGTTTTCTCGTCTGAATTGTTTTACATTGTCATATCGGGGCCTTTTATAGCTGACTATGTGGTATGGGCTTTGCTCATTGTTAAAGGCCGCCGTACGGTGACCTTTAGTTGTTAATATCCGTGTCATTTTGGTCCCTTGTGGGCAGTTGTCTCATTAGCAATCATACCACATCTTCTTTTTTATATTTAATCCTTATTTGAAAATATAGTGTAATATCTCAACATACAAAGAAAAAACGTTAAAATATCAATTGAAATGGCTTGACTCAATCAGATCACATAATACAATCAAATTAACATAATACTTGATGCAACTGTCCTACAAGTACGAGGTTTGCACTATAAAACCAGGTTCAACCAACCATTTTCTACATTTGATATTGCCCGTACTATGTCAGAAATAACAGTTATTGTCGATTTGTTTGATGTGTTTTTATCATTTGATTTGCCATTTAATTAAGAACTTTCCGTTTTGAATTTACCTAAGGGTTCAGTATTTTGTGATTTTTCTTTTTTAAACAGTGAACGGATAAATTTGATTTATGATACAATGTAGATACCTAGTTAAAGAATTAAATATGAATTGGTAACAAAATTTCGTCATATAAAAAAACATTCACAGGTAAATTCAAATTTAGTTTCGTATTAAGGTGTACAGTCACGGAGAACGGAAATTGTTTTTTTTTAAACAACATTATTGTTAACGTCATAAGAAACGAGTCACCGGTGAAAAATAATGTTCTTCCAATTCTTAAACCAATGCATACAAACGTCATAAACTTAGTCTTCTGTGCTCGAATTTATCATTTTTTTCGTGTAAATTTCGTATAATCGTCAATTTTTTGTTCAATCGGTCAGTGTTGTTGTGAAAATATGGCAGGTAATTAAAGTTCGTATTTTGAAGCCGAAGTTTAACGATTTTCACCTGTTTGTCAACAATTGACGAAAAATAAACAAAAAAGCATGGAATTTGAGCACGTATTTAACATGTAAATTCAGATAATAGTTTATTTTAAGGACATCCATGCGTATTGTGGTCACCGGATTTTTACGAGATGGGTCACACTGAGGTCACCATGCATACGGAAAATATATCGAGGGAATTGTTTGCTGGAAGGAAGCAATTCAAATAAAGTAAACTTCTTCTAAATATGAGTAACTTAAAGAATTTTCTTCAGAAAAAAGTATATGTACATAAGTTTTACAATGAAAACTATCCATTGAGTTATAAAAGACATATGTATTATTTTTTTTTTGATTTGAGGTTTCTTATGACTTTAATAGTGCGAGAGCAAAAGTGAAAATTTATAATCATACCAAACACTTATAAAAGCAGGTATATATTACAAATAGAGGGGACCGATATAACACTAAATAAATAAACAGTATATAACAAAAATGCGTTACAAATTGTCTCAACAGGTCTAATTAACACGAAAGTAAAATTTGAGAGTAATTAATATTTGATGCAAAATTGACAACAACATGGAAAAAACTAATAAACAACCGAAAGATGAACACCAGAATACAAAACACAGTTAAAACATAAGAAGATAGGATATGATTGTCAATGATACAACTATCAACCAAAATTCATCTGATGTAAGCAATCATAGGCAACCGTGTGAACTTCGACAATGTAAAAGAAACAAAAATTATGGTTGGCTATAAAGGACATCGAAATACAAAAAATATGAAACTATTAAAATGAGAAGCATTACGGCCTATTTTAAAGCGAAACCATATACAAAAATAAATATGACAAACATAAACCATCCCAACGACATTTTAAAATCCGAGCGTGATCATATCTATATGCTTCGTATTCGAAGATACTCCTGATAGCTACTTCCCTTATACGTTAATAAGATCTATCAACTGAATAAACATCACACAAAAGCGGATTGTTAATTAGCTTTTATCTAATCATAGAAAGTACCAATAAAATTACATTACTCGGCATTAAATGACAGCCTATCTGACCGTATCTCGGTCTATTGCAGTACAGGACGACGGAGGGGAGCATAGACCTCATGCATGTTTGGCCCGTTGAATACACATACATTGTTTGAATAGAACTTATTTGAAATTAAAAATTCTTTTTTCATTCTTTTTTAATTTTTTTTTATAAGGAGTGATTCCATTGATAACATTATACTGAATCATTTTTTTTTATATGTGTAGTCTTTAATTATAATGATGCATGGATTATAGGAAGAGCTCGTACAAACGTAGGCGTAATTTATCGTCAATGTGTTTAACAAAATTTCTTAAATATATGGCGTTTAATTATACAAATACGGACATGACGGACAATTCAATTGATTCTTTATTATTAAGATGATCGTTTTAGTTTCATTACCAACCAATGATAGTATGAGAATATCATATTTACTGATCATGATAAGTGCATCTTTCCGATCTTCCATTCTGTTCAAAATGTAAAACCTTTGAAATTATATACCAACTGTGAGTTTGACCCATACTAAATGGTACACTGAACATGGTAATGGCATCATGTTAAGGCAACACATTCGTGTTGAAAATAGGATGATAAACAACCGTGGATGTATATGTATCTAACATATTCACAACTGACTCCTTGGTCGCACGCACGTCTCGACAGTTACTTGTCAAAGGTGAACAAGGGAATAGAAATATGGTTTCTATGTTGTGATGTCACACTACTTTTTCAGAGAATGGTTAAAACTGGTACCTATCAAAATGTTTAAACCTGCTGCATTTGATTGCACCTGTTCTAAGTCAGGAATCTGATGTTCAGTAATTGTCGTCTGTTGATGTCGTTCATAAGTGTTTCTCGTTTCCCGTTTTTTATATAGATTATACAGTTTGTTTTTCCCGTTTGAATTGTTTTAAATTCGTTATTTTTGGGATCCTTTATAGCTTGCAGTATGATATGATCCAAGGATCCGTGTTAAAGACTTTACTGTGACCTAGAATGGTTTACTTTTATAAATTGTGACTTGAATGGAGAGTTGTCTCATTGGAACTCATACCACATTTTCTTACGCCTACTAACTATTGGTCTTGTTCCGATCGTCAGTTAAACCACTGCCAAAGTTAGGAGTCCGTTTGGATGTGCGAAATTTACAAATACGTAATCCGCCCTATCAGAGTGGGAACGTCAAATCCGATGCCCTTTTTATTTATTATATCACACTCGTTAATTAAGGATGACATATTGCCACTGGACGTTAAGCTATCAACTGTCAATCAATCGACAGTAGCATAACTTGAATTCTATTTCTACTAAGGCAAATGATTTGAATATTGAGAGTTGAGGCCTCATCTTTGTTTTAAGACTTAAATTTTAGTAGGGAGTGCACGATTTATTAAAAATACGAATAGCAAAATAGGTGTAAGCAATTATACTCTTGATAAGTAACACAATGGCAAAAAAACATGTTATTAAAAATCCAGATTTGTGAAATTCTATCATGAAAAAATATTTCAAGTGCGTTTCCAATCAATATATTTCAATGAATTTACTGGTCAATTTTTTTTTTAATTTTCAATATTCAGTTATCTTTTAGAATTCAGAGATGTCCTGATAAAAAAAAAACTACAGAATTATATATATGACCTCATCTACATGCTTTTGTACAGATTTTGGGATACTAAGTAAAAGATCTTTTTTTGTCATTTAACTTTATAAGTAGCTTTTGTTAACATGTCTGGATGATAATAAATGGGAGACATATTGTGTCTTGTTCATATTATTTAAAGTAGAGAGTACTTCATAAATTGACGGAAAGCCAGGTGAACACTTTGTGTACCTAAGTAACAAGTTCGTTGTAAAAAAAAAGTACCAAGCATAATATCAGTTTCACTGGTACAAATGTATGACCTCTGGTTCTGATCAGTTTTATGCGAGTTATACTTTGTCTGTTACTTTAAAAATATATTTGTATCTACCTCATACATTTCAGGATGCATCCTGGATCCGCATCTAGCAACAAAATCTTAGTTTATTATGTTGTCCAATGTAACTTACATTACACATTCCCGTCGTTTGTTTACTTATTTATTTGTTAATCAATACACTGGATAAGATATTCGACGTTAATTCACTAAAAGGGATACAAAATATATTCCCAGGAACTATCTTTGGCATATGCACTCCGATAGCATTCTGTTAAACAAATCAACACAGATAAAAATCCTAGTTGAACACACCTATATTCTAGAAAAAAACCATACAGAGATTTCTTTATCAATACATTTCATAATAAATGAAAAATTCGTTTATTAATAAATGTAATGGAAGCGAAAGTCTATAATTTACCTATGATTATAAAGACACAGATTCTGACAAATTCTGCTTTCGATATTTTGAAAATGTCAGAAACATTATCCTTCTAAAATATTATCCCCTGACCAATAATAAAAAGATAGATAAACTCTAGAGAAAGACAGAAAACAACTATAATATATCTGCAAAATATATTGAAAAACTATTGTCATAATCAAACCATGAAAAAGAACCCATATGATAAGTATGATATGTATAGAATACTGTGTTAATACGTGATCTTATGTCAGTAAAATAAAGGCAGAAATCTTGAAAACCACGTGATGAATAAAAATGCAATGTTCCCAACTTTTATTCGTCATGCTAAAAATATATGGACGAACATTCCAGTGTGTGAATTTATAAGTCTTGTTATATTTTGTTAAAACTTAAGTGACGTATTTTATCACATTCGATTTTTGGCAATAACCAATCCTATTAGGTTTGTACGTGGAGTTGCGAATTTATGTCAATTTATTGGAAATCTATCACACGACATACCCAAGTTCGTAAACAAGCGGTCAGTGTATGTTCTAAGCCTTAAAATGTTACATTTTGTGTTTATGTCAAAGAATATACATAAAATAGAGACTATTGATGTATAAGCAACATAAATATCAAAAACTTCGAAAGCATGAAGAAGATCACAAACACTATATCAAAAAGTCACATGAATCTCTTTAAACCAGACGACTAGGCGGGCGGAGATCCAATCATATAAAGGGACAAACTACAACGGTACATTATCAATATAGAAAGGGAAACTATAACAAAACTACTGAATTTCAAACTAAAACTTTAACAAAAACCCAGAGAAATCGATAAAAACAGACCCAATTGCACTTTTGAAATTAGCATTATACTTGCTGCAGGTGCCTTCTGAAGAAAATGGTAGGTTAATCTGGTTATTTAGATGGATAAGCCTTCCACGTGTACGACAGTGGTTTATATTTAAGTAACCCAAACAGACATCTCATTTGAAATCATACCACATCTTATCATATTTATATGATTCATTATTTGTAAATCAAATCAAAATCAGGCAAACAAAACTGTATAACCAAATAATATACATCCTCGACATACACATATAACTAAATAATTTAAGCAAACATTCAAAAATTCCAACAAAGATGCAAAATAAAAAGTTTGTTGTAGTTGATACAACCTACAATTTAAATAAAATATATAACAAGCTCCAAGGAGAATTAACAAACAGACAGATTATAAAAAAGGAAAATCAAACGCTATAAACCAATGGAACGAGTGAACAACTTCTGACATTTTCCTGACTTGGTGCAAGTTATTTGCAAAGAAATGTTATGATAAACCTTGCTATATAGCTTCTTGAATCTACCAAATTAATAACGGTTATTTAAATATATTATAGTTCCTATACATTTACAAAATCTCAGTAGACATACTATGTTAATGTGACAATAATTGGGATCCATTTTCCATAATTGTGTAAACATAAATCTACAACAGGAATAAAACACAAATGATTTAAAACATCAACAAACATAAAAATCAAAGATGCCATAACATTTGAAGTTGATAGCAAATTTGACAAGGACGTCGGGAAAAGTCTTTGTAGTTGATACTGTATAGACAAAATAAGAAAAGGGACATGTGGTATGATTGCTAATGAAACAATTATTCAAAAAAGTTTGAATAAAGCAATTAGTGAATGTAAAGCTAAGAAAAACGTTTGTGTAGTTAACAACTCTATACAGTATGCACGTTCCCAACAAAAAAAGGCGAAAATACAAACTGGACATTCAGGTTGGAGAGATTCACAAACTACGCCCCTTTTGCGGAGATATTCGATATTTATTATAAATATTTCGTTTTGTTACTTACTGGTTCTCAGGTAAAGTCATAATAGTTAATCTTATATATACACGTTCATTATCACTGAACTAGTATATATTATAGCTAGGGGCCAGCTGAAGGACGCCTCCGTATGCAGGAATTTCTCGCTACATTGAAGACTTGTTGGTGACATTCTGCTGTTGTTTTTATCTATGGTCGGGTTGTTGTCTCTTTGACACATTACCCATTTCCATTTTCAATTTAATTTTACACTTGAAGAGTTTTAGCCATAAAATGCAGTATAAAAATAGAGGAAATATTGTATCATTTAGGAAGTCTGAAATTAGAGGACAGAGTAAAGCAGTACAGAGTTATATTAAAAGTTTAAACTCTTAAAGGATTTATGAATATACATGTAGAAAATATGCTATACAGCCCTATGTGGTGCACTTGACAAAATCAAAGAACCCTAACATTCCAAAATATGATGTTTTTCTCTCACGATACCTATAGTAAGGGTGAAACATTTTTAACAATTAAAAATCCTTTTGTAAATTACATTGTCAGTAAATTTCCAGACGTACAACCTTTAAATGAATTCAGTTCAGGAAAAACAAAAATATATAAATACCAGGATGTTCTGTCGGATGGAAAGTCGTTACACCAGTTTAACTAGATATACCAGTTTAACCCCGCCACATTATTTAATAATATGTATGTGCCTGTCCAAAGTCAGGAGCCTGTAATTCAGTGATTGTCGTTTGTTTATGTGTTACATATTTGTTTTCAGATCATTTTTTTTTACATAAATAAGGCCGTTACTTTTCTCGTTTGAATTGTTTTACATTGTCTTATTGGGGCCTTTTACAGCTGACTATGCGGTATGGGTTTTGGTCATTATTGAAGACCTACAGTTGTTAATTTTTAGTACATTGTGGTCTTTTGTGGATAGTTGTCTCATTCGCAATCATACTACAACTTCTTTTTTATATGGATAACTATGACTCCAATTCTTATTTAGAAATTACTATGGTCTATATAGGCATACACATAATTTATATTTTTAAGTTCCGAGCCATATTCATCACGTTCAAATAGATCCTAAAATCACCGAAAACGGAACAATGTTGAAAACTTATTTTGTTCTGCACAGACCCCTACAGGAAAACACATTTGTAGAATATTCTTTAAGATCATTGGAAAGTAAAGAAAGAAAATAGGTTTGCAACCGGTAATGTGGAAATGTGTAAATCATTTATTTCAACAAATGACCATCATTATTACGGAAGAAAAGTTAAAATTCAAAAGCAATCATGTAACAAACTGAACTTTACTTTACAGCAATTTGACAAGTCGTACATTTAAAAATGTAGGTACAGTAAGAGTTTTTTTGGGAAATTCAAAGTATAAGGGTGGAACATAAATGCATAGTACATGTTCTCAATGGACATTGTATATTAATTTATCCATGGGGAAGACATCACGAAGAACTGAATGAATAAATAAAGAATTATGTAAAGCTAGGCAACATGTGTAAAGTATAATCAAGCGAAATAGTTGCATCCGATACAGTACTCCACGAAATACATTATAGAGCCCTATTTACAAAAATTGAAAGCGGGTTACTTAGCTGAGCCTTTTCCTACATGCCCTGTGAAATTTTTCTGTTACATTTGACGGAATGTGATCTCCTTTTATATCTATAACATAAAAAATGTTTTTTTTTTATTTTCTTTCGTGAGCTATACATAAATAATTATGTAAATACAAGAAAACATGAACAAAATGTAATGTTATGCAATGCACATGTGCACTTTGATACTGTGTCTGAACTTATTTTGAAATCGTTAAAAATCAGTTGTAAACAATTATACACTATTGAAAATGTCAATTCTATCGAACATTGTTTTTGTACGTATGAAGTATATGTACTTCGGTCGTCGCCATCGAACAGATAAACGGAAGACATAGTTCAAGTTCGAATATCCTTATTATAGATAGTTGTTCATGTTATTATTTCGTTACTTGGATCTGTCAATATTTTGTTTATGAATTTTTATTGATTATACTTAGTGCATGGTTGTGTTTTAAAGCCCAAAACTCTGGAACAAAGACAGTTCCCAAAGAATAGAACGTGATGTTAAAATTCATTGATTTATCTCTATAACACCATATTACTCAGCAAATTGGAAATTAAATAAAAAAAAAATTTAGGATGCACTATGGACCTATATCCTTATTTTCCGAAACAGCAGCTTTTTTGGCGTATGACAATAACGAATGGTTTCGGAACTGCCCGTAATAAATTTACAAAATTATAAAACATGAAAATTAGATAGTTCCACTTTACTTTCTATGTTTTATTTGACAAATTCTTCCTCTATGCATCCTGTATTCCTTCCGTTACATCCACCATTACTCAATAGACACAAATCAAACCTGTTCAATATTTCCTGATCAATATAATGGAAATATCTGCATTATTTCAAAAATGTTTAACGTTGTGATATTTGTTTTAGTTTTATGCAATTTTTGTAATGTGGCAAATGGTCTGAATACGACGGAAGAGGGTGTTTGCACAGATCTTTCTGAGTAAGTCATAGTTTTTAAATCAATGCATGGATCATAATTCATTTCATAACTGCAACCATGTTAGATAGAGAACGGATCTGGGTTTTTTTCAAACTGTATTCTATTTGGGTTATTTCTAAATCAATCTTGAATTTTGAAAAATTTACTCTAGGTGTACCAGAATTTTTATTGGTACTAGCTTTTAAGTATAAAAAAGTTTCTCTCAAATAAATGTTAGCAAACTTTTCACCTTAGATCATAGTCTCGATATAGACTTAAGGGCATACGATACAGTTACAGGGGAGGTTATGACGTTGCGAACGTAAAATGTTATTTTCGCGACGTCAAACTGTGACATATCGAGAAAAGATGCATTTTTCGACTGATTTTTATCATTCAAACTGATTTAATTTGAAAACGAGTTCATGACCTCTTTTTCAAAACAGCAATTTGTTTCATTCTGAAGGGAGATTATGTGACCCAAATTTTATAAAACTTTAAATAGAGGATTTTTTTTTTATTTTGATAAACAAATCCACAAATCTGAATTTTGAGCAAACATACAAAATTTCGACCTCATTTTACTCAAAAAGTAGCACATGAAGGTATATTTTTTCTTACATATTTGATTTATTTAATCAGGTAAAAAATAGCCTCAATGTAAATTTCACGAACTGGTAAATACAGGATTAAAACTGTATCGTATGCCCTTAATGGCTCCGAATCAGCTATACATCGATGATTTTTCTTTTTTCTTCTAAACCAACCATATCCTCTTGCCAAACATAAAAATAAATGTATATTTAATCTTTCAGTTCTTAATGAACTATTTCGAGCATATGAATAATTATTACACTGAAGCAGAAATGCTTACTTCTTTTAATTCTGCAACAAGATTTGCTATTATTTTCATTATCAATGGTGTACAAATAAACGTTCGGTTAAACTGTCTCAAGATGACAACCAATGATCTCACTTTTTACGAATATAGTTCCGTTTAACTTAAAGTGTTTTTACTTTTATTTTTATTTTTCCGATCCCTTTCTCATTAATTTCATAGTTTTGAGGGGAATAAAAGAAGAGAGCTAGGCTAAAATTTTATGTATTATGTGTCCCCTTGTTTCCAGCAATATTATTGTATATTCTTATGCAATTTTGCATTATTTAGCAAATCTGTTGTGAATTTGATATCGTCAGGAAAAAAGATCCATTCTCGATTAATAGAAGATAGAAAAGAATTATGATGACATGATATTCTACGCAACATTTTGCGTGTCGCTCCTTCCCCTGGTGTTGCATGTCTTCCTGTTACATTTACATGTATCAACATTTAAAAGTTGATAGAGGAAGAAATTGCTGAAGTATTCATAAATAAAAAAATGCAACATTTTATGTAAATTTACTTAATTGCGATTTCTTCGAATAGGATATCCTAGATGTCCCAATTGTTTCAATCACAATGCTGTTTTTTTCTGAGAATTTGAGCTACTGAAAAAGCCTTGTACTTACATGGCCAACACGGCACAACACGAAACACCTGTGCTCACTCATTGTTGTCTTAAAGGGGTTCGTCTTGCAAGGTGGGACCAAAGTAAAAAATAAAATTGTTTTAACGAAATGTATTGTTTTCATTATTGGGAATGTCTGGTGAAAAACTGATCGAAGGTTCACCGCTTCTAGAATAAACCAAATTTTCATTTTATTATATCCTGTCCTTTTCATTTCCTATTTGTTTGTTCTTTTGTTTAGAAATATAAGTAGATGATGAATGCCAAAGAGACAATTATTCATCACGGAGCCGTATTCCAATTGTTTCTGAAGATGAACATACTAAGTATATAATTTTGAACGCATTTAAATTGCATGTATGTATGATGTATCATTTAAATAATCTATTTCAGAAATCTGATATGTTGTTTTAACTACGAACTAATTAATGACACATGTGTGGGTAAGTGTTTGTTTACACAAAGCATTACTCAGAAAAATGAGATTCAATTATCAGTTTTGTTCAAATACTTTCCATATTCACTTTTCCTACAATAAGTGGGACTAGTTACGCACTGATATTTTATGTACGTGATTTTTTTTCTAATATGTAATGTTCATGAAAGTACGTTATAAAAACCAACTAATCATGCATTTGGTATAAATCAACTATATTGATGTAAAGAGTTACGTCTGCTCATTGCAATGAATTTATTTTTTTTGCAAAAAGTAGTAAGGTCTATTTTTGAAATTGTCAAAATATCTACTTAAGAATATCCAAAAGCTGCAAACATAAAAGATACAAACTGTTTTGTTTATAACAGTATGATTGTCAATATATGACCACTAACCAATAAGTTGTGTTTTTGTATTGCATACTTTGATTACTAATACATCAATAGATACCATAGCAAGTATCATTATTACAGGCAAATTGACTCTGAAAATTGCCTTACACATCTAGCTGTATTCCATTTTGTAAAAAGTAACAGAAGTTATTCATGTTTTTGTCATTCGACAGCATGTCAGCGTGGATTCATCAGACCGAATGGGATTTCTTGTGTACCTTGTAACGCAAGCATGTACGGAATCCAATGTCTTGATTCTTGTACTTGTAGTATATTCCAAAGGTAGTATTCTTTTAAATCATAGATATCTTTTTGAAACATCTGTTATAGCTCATATATATCTTTCGTAAACATCTGTTTTAGCTCAATTTAAGGCCATGTTTTGATAAAATTGAGAATGGAAATGGGGAATGTGTCAAAGAGACAACAACCCGACCAAATATAAAAACAGCATAATTATAATCATTGAACAGATTATATATTGGTTGATTAACATGTAGCAGCCTTCTACTAGTTTTCTTGTCTAATATCATAATGAAATTGTACTCAACCACACCTGGTTTGAATGGGAACGTACACTATGATACGAGTACTTTGAGAATTTGATTTTTACTGTTCCTGCAAAAGCTTTGCCATGATGTTTGAAGGAGTCCTTTAATGCCCTATGGTATAGAATATTATTTTACTCACCATTTTTCTATGTTGTCAGTGTCATCAAACAATATGGTTTTCTTTTTTCGTATTTCAATTTATTTTTTAAATGAAATATATTTCATAACTATGTATTTGTATATATCATATAAACGTATTGAAAGTGGAGTGATTTAAAAAAAAAAAAAAAATCTGACAAACAAATTAAAAGAAACTATTTAAGGGTAAAATGTCAATTCAAATAAAAAGAGCCTAACCATTTTTCTTAGATGGTTACAATACAAGGATGATCCATTCGAAGCTATTTTTCCTCTCAAACCATTATTAATTCCCTGTTGAGACTAGCTATAACAGCATTCGACAGAACATAATGAATGAAATTTCTGTTCAATGTGTTATCGTTTCAAAAATACGAGAAATATTCGCAATTTTGTGTGAGGTTAACATACACAAAAGGTAATAGTAGTTTATCCAGTGGGTTCAAAGTGTCGTATATTAAATTCATTTATCATATATTATAAAAAATCAAGGTACTAAAGTAAAACAAAATCAAAAGGTCTCAAATAAGAGCGATACAAGATGCATAAAGTTGGTAATCCTGTCTTGACATGCGTATATCAATAAAAGTCAAAATATCGAATAAGGGGAAAGGACACAGAAATAACAACTATTCTGGCATTTGAATTTTAAGGTACACAACATAATTTCGACATCTATTACGTTAAACCTTTGTGATGTGACCATCATCAAGGTCATATCAAATTTGTACAGTTTTTACTATAGAGCAGCTGCACGCTCTTGTGACTAGAGTCCGTATCACGTGACTTGGTCAAACAAAATGCATAAACTGATGTATATGTGTATGAAGTAGATGAACATTAATGCTAACGTCAAGAGTTTTGGGAAATTATGTCATCGTCAAGTCTATCATACATTCAAGTTTGGTGTAATCAATTCATGTCTCTTTAAAAGAAAATGTCAAGGTGTCAATCTTCTTGGTGTCGATATAATGCGTCATGTTCACTGTGATATGTAAGATTCAATCACTTGCTCAAATTTGGGTTAATGAGTGACGGACAACATCGCTAAATCTGACAGTTAAATTACGGATTTGTAACAGAATGTATTTTGTTTGTGTTAAAGGAACTATTATATGAATTTCATGTAAAGACACAAAATAATACGACCGGAAAGAGTGGACAATAAATACCTTTTATACTATCCAACGTTTTCTAAGATATAAATACATTGAACAATTATATTGTATTGACTTTTGTTGTTGTTATCAAAATCCAAATAAAGGCAACAGTAGTATACCGCTGTTCAAAACTCATAAATCCATGGACAAAAAACAAAATCGGGGCAACAAACCAAAACCGAGGGAAACGCATTAAATATAAGAGGAGAACAACGACACAACACCGAAACGCAACAGCACACAGAAATCGTATTTCGGCTAATGGCTGATTGTCAATATACTTGAACCATTGATACTAGAAATTTGCATTATAACTTATTTATATAAAATAATTGCATTATAATTTATATTTTTAGATGTGACAATGTTGATGGTTGTGTAAATAAAACAATAACAACAGAACCAATCCAAACGACTGTAACAGAGATTGTTACTGTGACAGAATTAGTGTGGAACACTGGTAATTAATTCTTCTTTTTTTTTAACGTCTCAAAGACTTCTAATGTCTATCTTGTGTGGTAAACTTATGGCAAAAGAAGGCGACTTCATATATTTAGAAAATAACGGATTTTAGAGAGTGCATTTCTTAATTATGAATGAATGTATTTCATATGTTGCACCATTTCATCGTTGAAGTTAAATACATAAATTGAAAATGACTTTAAATATTAAACAGGTATTATAAGGAAAACCTGTTCACAGCATAATAAAAGAGTAACCAAAAAGGTTTTGCTAATATATTTTTGTTTCTAGATGTCTTGAAACACCAAACATTTTACTATATATAGAAAAATATTTCAGCGTCGAATTTGATGTTGCACAGAAGGTATTTATTTGATCTTTAGATGTTGTGATTATATCTTACTACCAGTGTATAGTCTCTGCATATTCATATAACTGTTTATGATTTTCAGTGAAGGAAAATTTGACAACGTATATGCCCTTCAGCAATGTTTATACAAGGATCATTAACATTACTCCTCAAAAAGAAAGCACTGGTTAGTATTTCAAAATATTTTTTTTAATGTGTTTTATCATACAGAATCATATCACAAATCTTTCTTTGAAATTTGGAACTAAATACGACACTATAGCTCAATCATTGAAAAAATGAGGCATGCACAAATATTGTTTCAGCAGATTTACTAAGAAATACCAAATACTTAATGCATTCAATGATTGATTCACCTTAAAGAAGAATCATCAAGAATTTTCTTCGCGAATAAATTTTTTTAAATCTGCTCTTTAAAAAGCTTTTTAATAACTATTAACTACTTTTATACGGTATGTATTTTTCCCATTGATAAACACGTATGATGATCTGGGTTGCTGACATCTACATCTTTAATTCACTTCTTTAGAGTTACCTCATAGGCACTCATTCATTTTCTTATTAGAGTAGTGACTTCTGATGAACATGTTATTTAGTTATTTAAGTTTCTGATCTTAATTATTGTTGTGTCTGTTACAAAGCATATGAAGTGCAATGAATCGTAATTGTCTTATTTGACTTACTCGGTATTTGTACAAAAGTTCGAATTTGATGATGCTCTATTTTATTTATCTAAACAGGCAATGTTTTTCAATTGCTTGAAAATGGACGTTTGTGATTTCAGATGATAGACATGACATATTTTGTTATACTTTCAGGACTCTTACAGAGAGAAATAGTAATTTATTCCTCAGTTATCGCTGGAATATTACTAGCACTTGGCCTTACTAGTCTAGTCCGGAAATACAGGAAGAAGAGTAAAGCCAAATTAACAAAGCATGGATCGCGTAATGTAAAACAAAGCAATTCACTGAGACAAACGCGTTCTGATGTCGAATCGCCTTCAAGTTTATACGATGAAATAGACGAGACTAAGCTGGTAGAAAATGCCGGTATAAGAACTCCACAGATGAAACATTTAGCTAATGATCAGTCAAAATTAAGAGATATCAACAAATCAGGCTATATATTCCCAATTCATTCAGAAGGGGATAGTAGTAGTTTTCATGATTCTGAAAAACATGTTAACAAAAGCGATTTAACCCTCCATGAATCAGATCAAAACCAAAACTCAGATGAGTTCGATACAGATTACGATGCTTCTGGTTATCTTCATCCCTACCATTCTATTGATGAGGATTGGAAAGAGAAGACACATCAATATAATGTAACGCATGCTCCGAGAATAGAAGTGGACGATTCATCTGATTCTAGTACGCAAATGATAACTGATGGTTACCTTCATCCTTACCATTCTATTGATGAGGACTGGAAAGAGAAGACACATCAATATGATGTAACGCATGCGCCGAGCATAGAAGTTGATGATTCATCTGATTCTAGTACGCAAATGATAACTGATGGTTACATTAATCCATATCAACCTCTACACGAAGACTGGAAACACACTTCACATAGTTATGAGGTACCAGTGACAATTCATCAATGTCAAGGACATTCAATGTCCTCCCACCTACCAAAAGAGGGTCTTAAAGGTGATACCAAAGGAGACCGCCGAATAGATAGCAATTTACAAAACACAGTGAATGTTTTAAACCAAAATCAGACCTCAGTAAATCTCAAACAAATAGCTAACACCGTAAATAACAATAAGGATTCTTTAATAATGCATTCAAAAATCAAAACGACAGAAACCGCAGTCAGCTCTGAAAATAACGATAAGGATTCTTTATTAATGCCTTCAATAATCAAAAAGACAGAAACCGCAGTCAGCTCTGAAAATAACATTGAACATTCCAACGAAAGTGTTTCTCCAAAAGAGCATGCACTTGTAAGTGATTTGCGTAAAACTGAAAATGTCACGATTAACTGTAATTCATTGGAGGTTCAAAATGTAATTGGTAATGCCTCAATCCTCAATGGAACTAATATATACGTACAAGATTACACAGATGCTAAATCCCAATAAAATGTAAGCGATTTGGGCTGTGATCTTTTTAATGGTAGTCTTACGAATGCTATATTTGTCATGTGTGTGGGTTTTTTTTTATGGCTAAGGTGTATTTGCAGTCCGCTGGGATACTGTGCCTGTCATTCAAAATATTAAAAACAACAGGCAATTTGACGTGTGAAATCCCATACCATACCCTTGAAATAATAATGCCGTAGTCAGCCTCAGAACAAGTTAAAGCAGTGTAACTACGTATTATGACTCATCTCAATATCTTTAATTTCATGTCTTTTCCTCCGTTTTGTTTGAAACCTGAATTTGTCTTTTTAATCGATTTCAGCATTGACAAACTACTGCCTTTATTCATAGATCATTTTGTATGTTTTCTTTAAAATTTGGTTTTGTTTAAACGTATGTACGGCAATAGACCAAACATCAAAAACAAGGGACATTGTTTTCAATAATCAGCCTGAGAATCCTAAACTTTCTTTACTAGTTACACTCCACACATTACAACAAGAAGAGGACTGGATCCAACTATTGAGAAATTCGACACCATATGGTTCCAATGAAAAACATTATGATATAGGTATTTTATCAAGTCCTTCCTGTAGTATTGGGAACGTTAAGAACATTTTCAACTTCTCGACGTTGGCGCAGCCATGGTCAACGTCATTATACATCACCTTCTTTTCATTACGTCTCTTTTAATGACCTGCTGCCATTTATTCTGAAGTCGTTAGGTATATATCACAAGCGTTCAACAAAGACCAACAGACAAATAATCTCGGAAACAAAAACTACATTCTCAGAACAACTTATGTATGTAAATAAATTATCATAGATACCAGGACGCTCAAATCCAAAAAAGTTATAAAGGCAAAATAAAGTACGAAGTTGAAACGCATCGATGACCAAAATTCTTAAAAGTTTTGCCATATACAGCTAAGGTAATCTATGTCTGGGGTAGAAAAGCCTTATTTTTTCAAAATATTTAAACATTTGTAAACAGTAAAATTATAACTATTACCATATCAATGACAATTCATGTCGGTACAAAAAGTGCTGACTACTGGGCTTGTGATACTCTCGGGGAAATAAATCTCCACCAGAAGTGGCATCGACCCAGTGGTTGTAAATAAACTTATCATAGATACCAGGACTAAATTTAGTATATACGCCACACGCAGATATCGTCTACATAAGACTCACCAGTGACGCTGTTATAACCCCTATTCAAACAAAAAACTTAGCTATCAACTCGGACATTGCTTTTCTCATCAGTTTGAATGAAAATATGAAAAGATAAAAATAAAAGGGCCTTTCTGAAACCTTCCTTTACCAGCACAGATCTCGATGAGCAATATACTTCATCTTAAATTAATTCTGTTAACTCGAAAATACCTCTCTATGTTAAAGTTCAGTTTGTTTCTATCATTATATATACTTCTTCCAAAAAAATTGTAACTACAACATTTTAATCACACTTGTTGCAGGATTAAAATATAGACGCCTTCACGTCTCAACATCCAGATTGCACCAGTACTAACTCCCCATTCATATTTAATTATACTAACCATATTATCACTGCTAACGTTTACATTGTTAATAACACTTTTCTGAAAAATGCCCAAAAATTTAATGGCCCGAATATCGCCTAAATATATATATATTTAACAATTTGAAACAAACTTTCAAAATACTGACGAATGTGAGATAATTGATAATCCAAGCTTTGTAATTCGTAAAATAAGATAAAGATACTTTCAAAAGGGGATGTTACACTAGTAAGCATAACATATCGCTAAATTTAAATGTATACTTTGGTGCTGAAAATTAAATTATAGTTTTATACATGTTATAAATATATTTAAAACATTGTTTACATTAAGCTTATATGACGTGCTGAATTGAAATAGCTTTACTCACACAAAAAACATATTTACACAAGTAAACATACACTGAAAGAACAAATTTGATAAACGATACAATGTAAAAACTAACTTAATAGAATAAGGGTTTAATACTGTTTGATTAAATTAGTCATCCGTTATTGTGTTAATTCAACCGCTGTGAACTGTTAAACAATTTCAGAAAAAACAAAAATAAGCTTGTACACACATTTGCAATAAACAATACTGTTATAAGCAGGTAAATGAAAGTATATTTTTGTTGCTACGTATACAGTCCGAATTGAGTTGTATTAAACATTAATTCTATCAAGAGGGTGTGTACACGAAGGGCAAATTCAGAATATCTATATATATTTAATGTAGATAAGTGTGCAAAAATGTTCCACGATGTATTTAGCACTTCGGTGTTTACAAGAATATAAATAATATGGTATTTTTATAAATTTAATGTTTGCAAAATTAGGAAATATGCGAAGTACAAATGAGTTTACTTCCCGGCATATATTACCATAGCCGTATTTAGCACAACTTTTTTTAAATTATGGGTTCTCAATGCTCTTCGGTGTTTCGATTGTTTGTCTTTCTAACTTTTTTATCAAAACTTCAGTGATGAGTCTTATGTAGACGGATTAACTCGTCGTAGATACCAGGATCGCAAAACGCGCGCCTGGCGTATCAAATAGTAAGTCTGGTACATTTGTAAACCATGAACTATATGCATATACAAATACGAAGATGTGGTATAATTTCCAAACTCTACACCATGCATGGAATAAATGATAAAAAGGTAACAACCCTTGTATACCGTACGAAATTCAATAAAGAGCAAAACCCAACACACATAGTCAGTAATGAAAACAACCAAAAAGAGAATCAAACGAGTAAACTAACGGCCTACTTTCTTAAAAGTAATTCAAATATAATATACAGTAGCAAACGATAACCACTGAATTTCAGACTTCTGATTTGGGAAAGGAAGTCTAAAAGAACTGCTGCTGAAAAAATAACATAGGATTAATAAAACAAAGACCTCGATTAAAAAATTTTAAATTTTTAAATTAGTCAGCTTACAGAAGATTTTCAATGCCTCTTATATTAATATCGGTGTGCAAATCTTAATACCTGCATGTTTTATCTTCTTATCCGCGCAGAACTGCATATTAGTATTCTAGACTATTCGGTATAATTGATATTTGAAGTTAGTTTTTTTTTTGTAGACTTCTTAAGGTTTTTTTTAGATGTATTTCTATTTGTATTCATCTGATGAGGTAAGCCTTTTTCAACTTTTTTGCATAGTTTGTTCTCATGTCGTTCTGAAACGCCTATGTTAAATGATAGCAGGAGCGCCTGCTAACATGTTTAACCCTGTCATATTATATGTGTGATCTCTCAAGTCAAAAGACTGTAACCAAGGGGTTTGTTGTTTGTTTGTATGTGTAGTTTGGTCATAAAATATTGTTTTGTACAGTCCGTTTGTTGTTCTGTTGCATCAATGTCCTAGGATTAGATTGGGGTTTGGTAGCCAACTTACAAGTTTAACCACGCTACATTTTATGTAAGTGTCTGTCACAAGACAGGAACCAGTTATTCAGTGGTTGATGTTTGTTTCTGTGTTACGTATTTGTTTTTGTTCATTATTTTGTACATAAATAAAACTGTTAGTTTTTCTAGTTTAAATTGTTTTATATTTGTCATTTTTGGGCCTTTTATAGCGGACTATGCGGTATGGGCTTTGCTCATTGTTGAACGCCGTACAGTGACCTCCAATTGTTATATTCTGTGTCATTTGGTCTTCTTCAAAATGTTGTCTCGATGGCAATCAATCACATCTTTCTTCTTTTTTGTATTCTATATTAAAACAGTCGTCCTTGGATCATGAGCGTACTTTATAGTGTCAATCATGACAAGCTCAGCTTATTTGATGTTCAATAGAGTGAGGAAAACTAAAAACATACAAACTATATTCATACATTCAATTCATTGACGAATGTGTGTACTTACATTGATAAATTCTTCCTCATTACATATCCTGTATTCCGTCCTATACATATACAATCACATGACCGACGCAAGAGAAACTTTCTAAATATTTCCTGATTAATGTAATTAAAATGATGAAATTGGTAAATCTTTTCTTAATAATATGTGATTTATGTTATATTGTAAATAGCCTTAATGAGACAGATGAAGGCGTGTGTACAAAATGTTATGGGTATGTCATATATTTTAATTAGTAAATCATTAATTATTCTATTACTACGACCAGAAAATAACCTGATCCAACCATTTTATGTATATACGATAACTTTTTCAGCTCATCTTTGATTAGCCGAAATTTTTGTTTGGTTCATTTACATTTTTTCAATAAGCACTTTTTATCTTCATTCCATCATCTACATTCGTCAATTAATCAGACTCAAGTGGAACTTCTCTCGAGTATGTTTGCTTAAAGTAATAGTAGAGTATGTTAAAATTTGTTTCCTCACTCAAACTTTTTCAAAAATAAACACTTATAGATTTCATGTGTGTGATTACATTCATCATGAACACTAAAAGCCGAATATTTTAAAGCAATATGTATAATTACCGAAACGTTTGAAAAGTTATGTGACAAGAAAATGCCTTTAAAAAAATAAAATCCATCTAAAGTCAACTTTGTCTGCGGGAATTTCAAACCTTAGTTTCTTGATATCTATAAATTTATAATCGTGCATTTATAATACAAAAAGGTGTTGTTTTGAATCATATTAGTACTAAATAATTATATTGAGCTGATGATACCATCCTTATCCGATAGTCCACAATGTCCATCAGCAGTGATATAGACTCAGTGCTGCATAAAAAAAAACACTATAAAGTGCATAGGTCCGTTAAGGTACAGTTCACACGGAGTCTAACAGAGTTCAGGTCAAAGTAATATTATCTATAATCCTATGGGTAAAATGGTGTAGTATTTATAATTTTTATTTTATACAGGAAAAAACGCACCAAGTTAAATACTATTCCGTGACTGTTAAAAAAAATCACTGAATTCATGTTCAGTCTTAATCGATTTGATTTAGAAATGCATATTGTAAATTCGGAAATTGTTGCGATGTTTTAATGAATTTTAAATAATGCGACTGGGTAGGTTACATACTAATAGGAACTTCCTTTTATAGCTGACTATATGCGGTATGGGCTTTGCTCATTGTTGAAGGCCGTACGGTGATCTACAATTGTTAATGTTTGTGTCATTTTGGTTTTTTGTTGATAGTTGTCTCATTAGCAATCATACCACATCTTCTATTTTATATTTCCATGTCTTCGTTACGATTTTTTTTTAAAACGATATAAAATGTTAGATTATAAATTTCGATTTTAGTCAAATCTGCATAAAACTATATATACATATATAAAGATATGAAAATTCGAGACATCAAATGCACGCCATTTTTTTTCTGAATTTACAGTATTATATATAAACCTGTTAGAAAAAAAATAATTGCTTCAGGATGGGTTTTTTTCCTACCGTAATGTGAACATTCTAACTAGTTATGTACTTAAGTAACTGGTGTCTGATTTTAGCAAACATACTTAAGTAACTATGATGATGATTATCCCGATAATTTTTTTTTGTATAGTTCCAGTAATCTGACTTGTTGTTGTTACAACTATGAACTGATTAATGACAGATGTGTAGGTAAGATTTATTACTATATTGTCAACAGAAACTGGTTAAATGACCAGGAGGCTGGTATATAATGAAGACAGTGATTGGAGATAATACGATAATTATTTTTTACCGTAGACTTTCTCTCATATACCAAATAAACAGAAAAAAGAAGTAATGCTAGAACACACCCGCGAAATCGAGGGAATATACAGCTCGCAAACTGTTGTAGGTTGAGTTTTTGTAAAATATATTATGACTGGAGAATTTCATATAAAGTATCAAAAGCCCTCTCCCTTTTTTTAAAGTCCGTTATGTGTTTCCTTTCTGTTGAATTTAATCATTTTTTCTTGTTTCTGGCCTTACACCACAATTATTCTTCCCCTTTGCTACAATGCATTTTTTGGTTAAAGTCAGATTAAATTGAAAATTTGCACCGCTTCAAACATGAAAAAATGAAACTGCTTATATACCATTATTATTCTAATAAAATGTGATTCTAGTACAACCCACCAGTGCTTTTCCTTTTGAGAGTCCTATAAACATGCCAATGGTAGGATTTGAATCTCGCATAAAAGACTAAGGCTCAGTTGACGGGGGGTCTGAGGGGCCCTGATCCCGAAATCCCGGGCTTAAAACATGAAATCCCGAGATGCCTATTTTAATTCATATCCCGACATCCCGATATTAAAAAAAAAATTCTCGCATCCCGTAAAGATCAATCCCGAAATACCGAGCTTAAAAATACCCGATACCGATGTCCGAATAACTCTTGCCTCCTACTTATGTCTACTCTACTTTCATTTTGTCCAAATCACTACTTTCACTTTCAACAATAAATGTTTATGCCTCAATTTCTAGTCTGTTCGTCCGTCTGTCCCGGTTCAGGTTAAAGTTTTTGTCGAGGAAGTTTTGGATGAAGTTGAAGTCCAACCAACTCGAAACTTAATAAATATATTCCCTATGATATGATCTTTCTAATTGTAATGCCAAATGATAGACTTTACCCCATTTCACGGTCCACTAAACATAAAAATGATAGTGCCGATGTGGCATCCGTATCCTATGGACACATTCTTTGTTCCACATGTTTTATTTATTTCAATATATATGTAACTGGTATGACCCCTTAGATAGTAAATATTTCAGAAAAAAAGTAGACAGAATACAGTCTCTGTATATTATAGTAGTATAATTGTAGTTTACAAGTGGGTAACCGCGAAAACATAATTAGGTATAATAGTTGTGGTTCTTGAGATCTAAAAACCATGATATGGAGAACGCTCTGATTGGCTTATTTGTTTTTCATTTTTGCAATCTATCATACAAATTGTTGTTATTGTGCAAGTTTAAATCCTGAAGTCTTATCTACGACTAAAAGTCAGTCTGATAACGGAAACTATTTCCGGACACCTATTTTGTCGTTTTTGTCCCAAAATAACTCAATCTGAATAATCATAAGAATGGATGACAAATGCAACTATGCATGTTACCTAAAGAACACAAAAAGTCATGATGATTAATCTATTGTGGAAGGAAGAGAAGCGACACACAAAATGAGGTCATCTCGTTTAATAGTATAGATGCAACAATTCTGTCCGCAAAAAGTGTTTTGTTATACCAAAAATATTAGCTAGGGAGATCAAACTTTTATATCGTTATTCTTGAAGCCAATCAAACTTCCATATTGATATCCTTTTTTCCCCTGGTTAAAGTTATGAGAGTTAATATATTAATATAAGTGTAACGCTGCCGGTTGTTCAGGCGAGAAACCAACACAAATATTTAAGTCTCAAAGTTTTAAGGATATTTACTGTGTATAAAAAACAAACGCATATGCATACATAACTGTATAACAGCAGTTCATTAAACTTCTAAAAACATATTTGATCGACATTTCTTTAACTGAGAATAAGCAGATGTGACAGGATTTCCAATACGAAAACTAGTCAGTTCGTAATACTTGAAGATCAAAGTTTGATATAAGTGCTTCCACGATGAATATGAATAAAATTCCATGTGTAATACACAAAATTCCCAGTTGATATCAATGGTCATATTTATTGTATTTGTACACTTCATAATCAAAAAACGGATAGATTCGTTGAATAATATATCAGTGAACATCGCTAGAGACATGAATTCTGAAAACTACCTTAAACATGTGTATCACTGTACTTCTTTAAAGTTATATAATTTATCATTTGGTAGTGTGTCAAACTTGTTTCATCAATCGCAATGGTGAGAGCTCTTGTGTTCCATGTGCAGACAAATCGTACGGGAAACAGTGTCTCCATCCTTGCAACTGTAAACTTTACCAAAGGTAGTAATAGTTCAGAAATGAAATGTTTATTCAAAAATAAGACAAACTGTTTTCAAAACATACATTTTTAAACAGAATTGATTTTAATACAAATTTTAAACAGAAATGTCCACATCGTCATCTCTTGGTTAAGACTAACAATACTTATGTAGGTGAGTAACTACTCTTATACATTTAGTAAAAAGGGCAAATCATTATTTTACCAAATTGAAAGATGAACATATCACCGGTATCATAGATTCTAGTTTGAAGCTTTCCATTGATTAAAACTGTTTGTAAAAACAGAAAAGATATTTACACATTTTCATATTTATTTTTTTAACTTTGATGGGGAGTTAAATCGGATTACCCTATTCTGATGTCCGAGTATGAAAGGAATATATTCTTTGTTTGCAGTAAGAAAACGAAACCCCACCCCCAATTTTTTTTTCCAAGCAGCACTTATTTTTCTGTCCTAAGTCAGAATTATAAAAGTTGCTTTCCATTCATTAGATGTATTTGGGATTTTGAATTTTGCCATTTCATAAGGACTATCCGTATTAGATATCGGATCTTTTTTTTATTATTTTACTTTTATCTCATATTGTATCTTAACTCATTTTCTATTAGACCTTTTCAACATCTCTCGACACCTACAGTTGAGAACGACTACGACAGGTAAAATGTGAAGGGTCGTCTCAAAAAAACAAACAAATTAAAACATTATTGATTTTATTACTTTCATTGACAATGATACAATTTCCCTACAGAGTCCAAATTACATGGATTTTTTTTTTTGTTTATCTTTTGAGACGTGGAGCTTCTAGCTGTCCTGATGGAATTTGGAAAATGAAAGAACAAAGCATGCTTTATTGTGGTTAAAATTTAATTAAACAATGTATTATGTCTGTTGACAAAGGCGGCATATGTTTCCAAAGTGTCTGAAAAAGGTACAAAACCTTGTTCCGCAAATTGGATATAGAGAAACACATTCTGACCCATTGAAAACAAAACAAAATGCAGCAATGACAGTGTATCAAGATCATTTTTAGGAACAGGGGATCAACAATATGACGAAGGGACAAGGTACATTTATGTTGTTTTCGGGATGTCAGCCGTTGGTCTCCAAGCCCTGATTAGCACTGACCATATTGATTGTGCAATGTCAACGAGCTCTATAGTGTTAACTAACAACTTGAAATATAAATTCCATACGCATGTATGTAAAAAAAGAAATGTACTGCGTAGATGTTGTAACATTAAAACGAGAAATCAATCATATTTTTTTCTTCTAAATTCATCGTGAAAACATCAGCTCTAATAAAATATCTTGAAGCGGAGAAGTCCGCCGTTGATAAAAAAAAAAAATAAAAAAAATAGATGTGATATTTTCCTTAGACCTTCAAAATATATATGTGATTATCCATCCAGAAATTGAATATGTACATCAACTAAGGGGAAGACCGGTTGAAAAATACCTATTTGGTCGTGTTCACAAGTGTTATACGGACATACGGAGAGTCCAGTAAATTTTACTCTTTTTTTTTATAAATTTTGGAAAATTTTATCAAAGCTTTTACACCAACAAATTAATCGTTATTTACTTGCGGCAAATATTGGGTAAAAGACTCACATAATCATAAAATTGAAGAGAAGCAGACCAGGATGCAGAATGGTTGATGTATTTGTTTTAATCAATTCAACATGAAATGTCGTGTAAATACATACTAAATAGGAAAACTATATGACAGATACATATATTTATTTATCTATTTGGTTGATATATATTCTGAAGCTATATAGTCAAGACAGTATATAATATCGGCGAAGCCAAACCACTATGTAACGTATTGATAATCATGAAGGTTTTTGTTTTTGAGACGACCTATCCATTTTACCTGTAAACTGTAGGTGTCATTAGTCGGTGTAGAGAGACGTTGAAAAGGTCTACTACCAAGATAACATATTACAAGGCTTAGAAATGTCCAGGTAAAAACGGAACAAAACTTGCAACAGACAAACAACAGAACACAAAACACAACAAAGAAAACTAAAAACTGAATATCTCTCCAAACCGAGGATGATGTAGGTGCTTCGGAAGGATAAATATATAAACAGACTCTAACCTTCTTGCATTGTGTATATATTATTAGGTCTTTCCACTTTTCTGTGGAAAGCCTATTGTATTTGTTCTGATTATTTTTTTTTTTTTTTTTTTCTTCCGCCTAATTTTGTTCTTGCGATAAACATTTGTTTCGCAATATGTCGCTTAGATATTTGGTATATGATATCGAACAGTTTATGCGCTTTTGAAATTTACCCTGCGTAAACGAATACTTTTCTTTGTAGGAGTTATCTCCCCAAACACTGTTTTCCTTGTTAGCGCAACTCCTTCGCAACCGTTAAATATTATGACAAATTTTAATTTACAAATTGTTCGTAACATCCTCAGGAAATTTTGGCTAATTTGGATCGAAGCGATTCGATGAAATTTTATAGGAGTTATCTCTCTTTACGGAATAAATTTGTCGGTATTTTTTTTAACTCATAAACCGTTAACCGCATAACCCTGGAAGGTTTTTATTTGAGTCCCCTGATTCCTAACTTAGAAAATAGGGTCAAGGTCAAAGGTCAAGGTCATATTTTAGATTTTCATATGTCTTTGATTTCCCTATAATTCTTGAATGGTTATAGATACAGAAAATTTAAGCAGTGAAAAATGTTGAGTACTTCAAGGGGCAACTTTGTTACATTATGACTATATTGGTTTTACCATTGTGTAAGGGACATAATCCCCATTGATGGTTTATATAAAGCCATTATTAGACAAAACTCTTAAACAAAATGACCTTGACCCATAGGGTCTTTTGCAATGACATTGTGAAGCAATGACCTTGACAAAGGTTACAAGGTCAAATGTCAAGGTCATGTACATATGTGATTCGGGGCACTACTTGAAGAGTTTTATGTGTGTTTGCCTGCCAACCAACCAACCAACCAACCAACCAAGCAATCAATCAATCAACCAATCATGATCATGATCAATCAACCAATCATTATCATGATCAATCAATCAATCAATCAATCAATCAATCGATCATGATCATGTTTAATCAATCATGTTTCCGCCTCATGTGTTTAATATAGGGTCCAAGATCTTTGTTTCTTTTTCGCTGTTTCAATTGACCCTATCCAACGTGTTTAACCAACCAACCAACCAACCAACCAACCAACTAACCAATCAATCAATCAATCAATCAAATAATCAATCAATCAATCAATCAATCATGATCATGATCAATCAATCATGATCATGATCAATCAATCATCTTTCATGAAAAATTGAAATTTAATATTGTTCTTGCGTCTCTTCTGAAAAAAAAATCCACATGTTCTCTGAAACTACAAGTCCAATCGACCTGAAAATTTGCAGTCAGCAGGGCATACATGTACTGAAGGTTCATAAAAAAACTTTTTGCAGATATCTCTCAAGACTTTTCCTAGAAAAAAGAAACGGCAATGCCGTAAAAATCGCTTGCTTGGTCCGTAAATCTCAGTGAAAACCTACAATAAAATGTCCGCTCCTAGATTGAAATACTTATCTGTGTTACAAACAGGTGCTGAAAAATGTACATTATCAGAAAATAATCAATAAATGTGTTTCAAAGTTACACCGGATCAATTAAATCCAAAACATGCACTGCCCGTGGACTGTCATCAAGATGTCAATTTCCTACAATGACAAAAGAAATTACATTGTGTACATTCCATCTCTATAGATGTTGTCTGTTTAACGTCCCCACCTAAAAAGGAATAAAAAGACTATCTTTTCGTTATTATAAACCCGTGTCACGTGATGTGGCGCGCGCTGTACCTAAAATAAAAGAAAAACTTTCCAAACTAAACATGAAACTTCTCCGGTAACAATAATATAGACCCCATACAGAAACAAACAAACAAACAAACAAACAAACAAACAAACAAACAAACAAACAAACAAACAAACAAACAAACAAATAAACAAACCCCCCCCCCCCCCCAAAATTCAATTTATTTTAAAGGGGGAAAGACCCCCTACAATTGCTTTTTTAAAGCAATTGATTTATATTTGAGTTTGTTTTCTTTCTCAAAGGCATAGCCTTACTCCCCTTCATTTAAAACTGTATCATAGAATGTTAATTCTAAATATGAAAAACATACTCCATTTAACACTCCAGTACCAGTTGGCTTTAATTATTGTATACACACCATAAATATAACCAAAATCGAACATTCCACTTTTGATTGGACACACGACATATCAATAAATCTCTTTTATCCCGAAGAAAAAATATATTGATCTAAAATGTAAATATGTCCTCTTCGGTATTCAGAGATTTAAATCAAACGAATAAGAGTTATGAAAGATTGCAAACCAAAAAAAAAACATTTGACTTAAAACTATAGGCTTTTGACAGACAATGACAAATGTTGAACGGATAAAGATGATAAAATAAATACTGCACGAACTATGAAAGTAGTTAAATGGCACGTAATTGAACAAAATGGCGAATTTCAGTGCATAGGGTTTGACCAAACAGATCGGTCTTTAGAATTTAAAAAAAAATGCAAGAGAACAATCAAGACTTTATTATCAATTTCAGAGTCATAAAGTATATACTGGTCATAAATGCGGAAATGTCAATGGTCGAAAATAGATTATAAAAGCACAAGAAAACTTGACGAAAATTGACAAACTAATAGCAAATCAATCATTTTGGACATGTTTTCTGTCATAAAGTGTGTATTCAAGAAGTTTCAGGACATTTTATTGAATATATATATATATCACAAAATTATTCGATCTCGTTTACACTTTAATAGAAAACAAAACAAATTATAACTCTAATTTTACTGTTATATCATGTTAAATAAATGTTTTATCACGTTCTACAGTCCTAATAAATTATTTATCGTAATGAGCTGTACAAATCTTTATCAACCCACACACTGAATCATCAAGTGCATGTAATAATCCCTATTGATCATGTTGATACCTTTGTTACTAACGAAACAATGGTAACAAAATATATTATCATATGGCGTATGATTGTTCCATGGATAATGTTATAATTAAAACGTTACACGTCCCATTGGCTTGAATTATAATAACCAAACAGACTATATTTATGCTTAGACAGGCATATAACTTCAAAACATATATATATATATATAACATGTCAAAAAGAGTACAACATCACCATAAAATAACTATAAAATATACAAATGTTAGATATTTCGGATAACAGATATCCTTCTTCAATAATAGCACGATGTCAAATGAATCGTGTCAATTCAAATTGAGACTCTATCAAAATCTTGATTTATACAATTTAAGCGAACGCTGGAACAATTTTAAAATTTCCAAACACACCGCAAAGACTACAGAAATATGCCAAAAATAAAAATAGTTATATACGATGAGAAATGGCACAACTTTAGATTTCCAAAGGATGTGACAGTTGAGATGAAATAACTGCATTGAGGGCAGTCCTCAAACAAAAAGATCAAAATAATCATCAAAATAATCAAAAATGTCCTTACCGATCCAGGATGGTATAAATTAGACAACGGTAGGGCAATTACAACGGAAACTACATATATATATATCGAAATCCGGATCTGGTGTACTAAAAGAAATATTGACACCGTATGTTTGTGGCATAACATCGTGGCCGCAATTTGTTTTTCTGTTAGGTATTAAATTTATATTAAGATCCATTTTGTTACATCTTGTAATCAATTTTATTTGGCAATCGCCAATGACAGTCAGCAGGGTTAAAGAACATCAGTTGTTCGACCTTTTAGTCAAATGCGTTTAGTTTACATTGTAAATATACTTTTTCACTTTTTTGGTCTTTTGGAAAATGTTGTTTATGCTGTTTTTAGACCCTTCTACAACGAAATTTGTTTTACATGCACACGTATAAAAATTGCGGTTTTTATCCAACACAATCATAGGTTTAAACACAGTTTTCAATTTAGACTCGTTATTTTTTTTTTCGTTTGGGCTTGTATTATATATATTTTCCCTCCAGTTTGTATGATCCGTTCATCCTATATTGACTCTTAAAATTCAAGAGTCAGCTAGGATCTTAAATTGAGGGTACTTTTTATATGGCCTTACAAATACCGTTTCGATTCCTAACATCACTGAAGAGACATGTATCGTCGAAATCCGGATCTGGTGTACTAAAAAAATATTGACACCTAATGTGTGTGGCATAACATCGTGACCACAGTAAAATGTTTTTCTGTTTAGTATTAAATTCATGTTAAGATCCATTTTGTTACATCTTGTGATCAATTGTTTTTGGCAATCGCCAATGGCAGTCAGCAGGGTTAAAGAACATCAATTGGTCGACCTGTTAGCTGTGTACCCTATGTTTATACAACTCGTTTAAACATCAACCTCACAATGTTAGATCTGTAAATTTGCTTTCCCAAATTTGTTGTTCTTCCCTCACCGGGATTCGAACCCACTCTATTGAGATACCGTGACACGAAAATTGCCTGCACTGTAGCCGTCCCGTTAGACCACACGACTACCTGGGCTTCATAAAAAAAGGAACTTAATTAGGTAGCCGGGTGTTACCTTTTCACGTCACTTTTAATATAGCGTCGTACTATAGCACATGATATATATGACAGGGAGATGTTATTCTTACAAAAAAGCTAAATTATCTATAGTAAAGGATCCTTCAAATTAATGTAGGATACAGTCACAGAAAATAATTGTATTTATAAGTACGTCTGAGCAAGTGCAAATTCTACAACAGATTTATCAATCGGATCATAATCAGTAATAGTGAAACATAGCTGTGTACATATTGTATATACAACTAAACATCTACCCAGCAATGTTAAATTTGTAAATTTGTTTTCGCAAATTTTTGTTGTTCCCTAGCCGGGATTCGGAAGCACACTACTGAGATATCGTGACACCAAATCGCCTGCACTGTATCCGTCTCGCTAGACCACCCGACCACCTGGGCTTTATCAAAATATTGCTTTCGGTGGCCGAGTGTTTACTTTCCATGTCAGTTTTAATCTAGAGTCGTACTACTTATGGACGATAACTTAGTACCACCAGTAACTATCCTAGCCGCTTCAAGTTGCATATTTTCTAGTTTATCACTTTTAAATAGGCTGGCATGTTGTCCCAAATGATATCTGTATATTCAAATAAAGGTCGGATAAAACTTAAATATATAGTTTGTAAATATTTTCTTTTCAATTTGAATTTCAAGGCACGAAATGAATTAAATCTAGGTGTTATCTTTTCAATTATTTTATTGACATGAGAATGCAATGAACCATCCTCATGGCAAATTAAACCAAGGTTTTTATGGCTTTCTACTTTTGAAATCATATCATCATTCATATAAACAGTCAGGTGCATTAATTAAACAAGTAACAATTGAAATTACCTATACAAGTAATGTTGAAAACGAGGCTTATTTGAATATAACTTATATAAGTTATTTTTCTGAATGTTATTTTTATAGGTGTCCAAGAATACAGATTTTACTAGCTTTAAATAATTTTCACAGTTATCTGGTTATTTTTCCCTTGTTATATAAAAACCCATTCTCCAGAAACACTAATTAACTTTCCGACGCACTTATTTTTCATACCGACGCTTCTGGGTCAAAGATTGGTCTCTTGAGACTATTAAATTATCATTTTCCTCTAAAATCTTGAAGGTAGACTGATATAAATAGAAAGATACTTGTGAATTAATTAAGACCTGAAGTTATTTATAATTTGTATCCTAAATCAATTACATATGTGCCTTAGATGATGTTGTGTCATGTGTAATATTGTTTTTCTGTTTGTCTTTTTCATTTTTAGCCATGGCGTTGTCAGTTTGTTTTAGATTTACGAGTGTGACTGTCCCTTTGGTATCTTTGGTCCCTCTTTTAGATAAGTGTAATTGCTATTTTTTTCAAAAATGTTGAAAATAACTAATTAAAGTAATATTTTTGTCATTATTTTCAAAGTAACCCTTTATACTCTATACTCCTCTCAAATCTGATAAATTCTTTATTTTATGATATAAAATGTTGTTTAAAATCATGAAAACTACTTTTAGTCTATGTTTCTATTGAAAATTAAAATAACTCCTTTAAGTAATTTTATTATTTTTAAAATAAAGAATAACTTGTATAAGTAATTAAGAAAAAATAACTTGTTTAAGTAACGCCCCTGGCTGATAAAGAGGTGGATGATGAGGTTTTACTGATTTCTTGGAAACTGTCATAGCTTCATTCTTTTCTGCATTAAAATTTACTAGCCATTAAACTGAGCAATTGTTGATAGTCTCTATATCATTATTAAGCTTTCTCGCTGCTGCATATTCATCTTCAACTAATTTGAAAAGGGAAGCATCGTCATTATAAAATTTTATATTACCGTCTTTGTCGTTTACATTGTCATTTATATATACTACAAATTGTAACGGGCCTAATATTAATCCTTGAGGGACGTCAGCATTTACACCAAAAGTATCCGAGGATTGACCTGAAATAACAACTTTTTTTGTTTTCAATTTGATAAATAGCTCATAAACCACTTTAATAGGTTTCCTCTTATACCAATATTTTAAAGTTTATAAATTAAACCTTTATGCCAGACTCGATTGAAAGAACGATTTATATAAAAAAGACAACACGAATCTGTTTTCCTGCGGCAAGAGCTTTGCCAAATAAATCTGTTATGTGTAAGAGTTGGTTAATTGTAGAATCTCCAGGCATGAAACCTGACTGGGCACTAGTTATTATATTTTGATTTGTTAAAAAGTTAAAGAAATGCTTAAAAACACAACGTTCCATACTCTTACCAATGATCGACAAAAGTGATATCGGTCTATAGTTTGACACCAGTTCTCTATCACCACTTTTAAAAACTGGTATAACGCTTGCTAATTTCCAGGTTTCTGGATACACAGCCTCACGTATAGATTTGTTGAATGCTGAGTAAGGGGCCTACTTAACTCTCGAGCAGCATACTTCAGAAGCCTACCGCTAATTTCATCAGGGCCCGTCGCTTTAGTGACACCCAACAAGGACAAGTGATCAAACACTTCCTCTTCAATTATTATAATATTGTTTAGAATTGGTATATTATGGGACATGAGGGTATAAGAAAAAGACGCTGTAGAATCATCCACGGTAGCTTGCTTACAAAAAAACCCCACATTAAATGCGTTTGATTTTTCATTATCGTCTTCTATATATTCATTATTTACTAACAAAGGGGGTAATTTGACGCTTTCGAAGGCTGTCTAGATACATTTCTAAACGGCTTCCACCAATTCTTAACATTGATTTCTGGATTCTCTAATATATTTATTTGTTGAAAAAGTCAAGTTGAGCTGTTTTTATAAAATGTATGCATTGATTCCTAACATACCAAAATTATCGCCATGAATCAGCAGTATTTTTTTTGCCATTTGATGAAGTCGTTTACGGTGTCGAATTTTTTTTTTTTATATGACCAGTTATCCAATGCGGGTCTTGAGATCTAAACTTGACAAATTTACAAGGTATATGTTTTGCAGCTATTTTAATATAGTTTTTGTAATTTTTTGTCGCAGCACGATTTACGTCATTATTATTAATAATATCATCCAAATTAACTTCACTTAGATCAAATTTATAATTAGTTAGGTCTGCGTTATCATAGTCCCACATCTTCCTACTAAAATCTTTATTTGGTGTTTTTTGAATGTTTATTATGCCACTCACAGAACAGTGATATCTTACATTAGCTACCAAAATATTATCACCGAATTCAGTATATAAAAGTATGTCAGGGTCGTTTACTAAAATTGAATCCAGTAAAGATGAACTGGTCTCGCAGAAAAATGTCGGCTGATCAATTGCTTGATTCAGGCCGTTTTGCAAAATGATATTTGTAAGTTTTGTGTTTCGATAATTCAACAAATTTTCTTTGAAATCGCCCGTTACTACTATTTCATCAGTACCCGAATTGAAAGCATTTTCAATGGATAAATTCATATTATCCAAGTATTGCGTATTAGAACATGTAGAATCAGGGGGTCTGTTTAATACTCGAAACAGACATTTACATTTTTGTATGTTAATTTCAAGATCATGACGTCGATTACTTGGTATATTATCTTTTACATAAACTAAGACCCCACCCCGATTCTGTCTCCATTCTGATTCTTTCGATATGAAGTTTTAAAATTATCTAATTTTAATTGGCTATCAATCAGACTTTAGAAAATATTAAGTAAACATACAATCGATTGCCAATCTAATGTGAGTGTGTGAGTTTGTATGATCTATTTGGTTTCAAAGAAAATAAAATATGTTTTGGAGGAGGTTCGACCTATCATGGTCTGGCTTGGGAACTGGGTAGTTCAAATTTTCACGGCCTGGCTTGGGAAAGGGTAGACAAATCCTGCCCGGGGCAAATGCTCACATTAATCTTTAAACAAACTGCAGAATGTCCTCCTTAACGCAATATCGTTTGGTGGTGATGCTTATAAAGGAGGCTTATTCGCATTCAAGAAGTTTAAAGCATTTTTTGGTACATCGTTGTCTTATAATACATTACTATCTTGCTAATTGTTTTCGCATAACGTATACAGGTATAAGTGCTGATTTTAAATAAATGTATTTTTCTACATACATGTTGTTGTTAATTTTACTTATTAAATCTTACTCGTTCTTTTTACATTTAATTAATAAAATTGTGCATCTAAGATATATATCTTCAAGTACAAATCCAACATCGATTGATATAATGATAATACGTTTTTAACAGTCCGAAAAAATATTACCTTGAGTAATGCCAAAATAAAAGTGTCGACTGATGGTTGTACATTGTAAGTGTATGATTATGTGTCAGCAAATAAAATATAATACGGTTCTTTTTTTACTTATAATAAACAATATTTTTAAAGAACAAAAAACAATATTCAAAATATAATCAAAGCACTTAATTGGGAACCGTTTATTTTTTTTTAAGGCCTAGTAACTTGATCCTGATTGTAATTTAATTTCGAAGTTCGGTACACAACATCAACATAATACTAAGCACGGTAGGTATAGTGTCCGGCTAGGATCAGGATTTTTCTAGTGATCCAGTGAATTTTTGTAAGTGTAGTTTGGGCTTTTTCCAGTGATAACACATGCGAACAGTTCAATTAATTGCTATTTCGTAATTATAATAGTTTTTTTTTACCTTACTACCCATCTTATATTGAATACTTTACATGTTCCGATCAATAAAGTAGCACAATTTTATTGTATTTAAACAAAATATTCAGTGTATATTATTGTCCGGGTTTTTTTTCGAGAGCAACCGTAAAATCGACCGGGTTTTTAGACAAATTTTCCTGTTTTATTTACAGAAAATTTGAATAAAAAACGGTATTCTACACTCTAAAAAATGATTCTGAATAAATAAAAAAAAAACATAACACTACACTGATCAAAACTAACCTTTTCAAATTTAATGCAAGTTTTCTGTTCGGAAATCGTTCTACCACAACTTTCTAGTATTAAATTAGAAATTTTTAGATCCTTTAATAAAGGTATTCAGAACAAGGTGCAAGAGAATCATAATCTTGTTAACTTCATTTCAGGGTACTTTTGTTAGTTTAAGCATATTTATTGATAGTTGATTGGGAAACAAGTTATTGCAGCTTACATCAATCCCTTTCCACTTTGGTACTTTTGTTGTCAAAGTAACTACAAATTTCGTGAAACCATGGAGTTTTTATATGGGACGTATTATAGTACCTCATTGTCCATTCGTCCATCGTCAGCATGTCGGACAAAAACTCAAAAACGATGTAATCAATTTACATGAAACTTCGGTGAATTGTCTATTGAGGTATCATCCCTTTCTAAAAACGATTTGTTTTTCTCGAAATTATTGATTTTGAATCCTAGATTTTATTAAACATTGTAGAGTCTCTTGAGAGCCTCTGTCACTCACCTTAAACTATTAGCTGCAGTGCATGTCAAACAAAGGGCACTCTCCAATATTAAAGACAAGAATAGATTTCATTGCAAAATAATCTGTATTGGTGATGGTAACTTGTTTGTAGATATAATTTTTCTGAACATTCTTGCTGTTTACAGTTATTTCTATCTATAATGAACTTCGGCAAGTAGTTTCAGACCAGAGGATATTTGTAAAAGACAAAACAAGTGAGAATAGATATCGCTTTTTATCAACACGAGTATTTTAATTTCAATATGATAATAAAGAACCTTTGGCGAGTTTCTTATTACTATTTGAATTAAATAACGAGAGTTGATATCAAGCAATATCCCATTCTCAGAAGTGTTTAACCTAGTTATCTTTATACGGCCAACAATATCATTGCGTTAAACTAAAAATTCCGAGAATTGTTGTTCTAATATTTTGCACACGAAATATACATCGTCGTAACCTTTTAAGGTCATCAATGACCTAACGAATAACCAGTGAAAACGCCATAATATCGTCTAATGATGATGTATAAGGTATCGGACAACCAATTAATAATTTCCCTATCAGTTTTACCAAATTTTCACAGCTTTCTAAATATCTAACTCTAAGTTTAACTTCCTAAAAACCAGGTATTATTAGTTACATAGTGTACCAGTGACCTAATTTTACTGACCCCATATATACTGTATTACGACAATAGCACACTATGTAACGCGTTTATCTTACCAACTATCTTAACGTGTAAAATTCAGACTAGTGACCTATCAAAATGAGCAAGTCTTCAATACAGTTAGCATTAACATGATTAAGGAACTACTTACTTTGACCCTACAAAAACAGATGCCAACATTGACAACTTGTTAGATTTAAATGTGTTTTATGAATTTATTTCACTTTATCATCACTTTCTTCGTCTGTTGAAACCTTTAAATTCTTCCCAGTACTGTTTTGTTTTTCTAAAGGGACGTTACACCACTACTACCTGTGTATGAAATAAGTCCCACCTCCTTATTAACTTATATGGAATATGAAGGGATGTAACTCCATTACTAACCGAGTATGAAAAAAGCCCCGCCTCCCAACTAACCTTATATTAAATATACACGGTTTCCACGATGATGCTTTTAACCGATCATTTTCCTAGAAATGTATAGGATGTAAGATAAAATATGATATGTACATCGTATCATCTTTCTACATGCCAATATCTTAAAGCCTACTAAGAAAAAAAATGGACCTTCGAAAAGAGGTATTCCAAAAATCACTCCCGGTTTTCTCAAAATCTTTAATTAGCATACCGTGGAGCGCAATAATCCTCAATTTTGAGTTTCAACCCATGGACAAGTAAATTCAGGAGCCTGTAATTCAGTGGTTGTCGTTTGCTTATGTGTTACATATTTGTTTTTCGTTTATTTTTTTACATAAATAAGGCCTTATTTCTTGTTTGAATTGTTTTACATTGTCTTATCGGGCCTTTTATAGCTGACTATATGCGGTATGGGCTTTGCTCATTGTTGAAGGCCGTACGGTGACCTAAAATTGTTAATGTTTGTGTCATTTTGTTTTTTTTGTGGATAGTTGTCTCATTCGCAATCATACCACATCTTCTTTTTTTATATTTGAATCAAAATGGTCTAAGTTTATTTCTTTTTCACTAAAAGTTTGATTTTTTTAAATTTGCTGGTTAGCTAAAGTAAAACAAGGACATCGAAAGCACTATTTTTTGTCAGAGTAGGGCTACTTTTGCATATGTTCTACATTGGAAGGAATAATTGATGGTTTGACACAAGCAGATCAAATTAACGCAGATTTTTGTATTTTCATATCACACTCTTTGTAGTAATGATAATACATTTCCATTCATGCATGACATAGATAATAAGACACAACTATGCTGAGAGAAATGAACTTTGAAATCGTGACAGGTGTATCATGCGACCATGGCGATGCTGTTTATTAAAAAATGGAGTAAGCAACCTCAGTACTGACAAGCAAAGAAGAATCAGAAAAATGCTATGTATTAAAACAAAATCTACTAATGGAGGACTGACCCACGCCCCAATACAAAAAAAAACGTAAATGAAAAATAATTAAAAGAATTAATCCGCTCTAACTTCCACAATTGTCTGACATTCAGTATATCATACAACAATAATAAAACCAAACAATGTAAGCATGAAATGAAAAAAAACATTATTTACAGTACATGAAAGCATGATCATATGAACACATGGGACGATGCCGTCAAACATTATATTAATTTCAGGATCTATTTTAAAATATAGCATAAGTTTTATGAACATTTAGAATTCAAATAAAACCATTACCTCTATTGTGATGATCACAGTATGCAAACAATCCAATATGCTTGTTAATGGTTACAATAGACTTTTCATTGGTTTGATGAAAATATAATTATACTTCACCTTTACATTCTTTCAATGTTTTGTTTGGATAAATTCCGAGATAGCAGGATCAATCTTCACTTGAGGGGTTACAGTAGCACTCGTTTTGTAAGTTGCTAACAGAGTAATATCCTATTTCTTGATAAAAAGTACATGTTCTGTCAGACCTAGTGCTGCCATCTGCCTTCTGGCCTCCGCTGCTACACGGTATTTATTTAAGGACACATTCACTGTAACCAGTTGTGTTGAAAATATAAGGTTGATATCGTGATAGACTGCAACTATCTCTGTCTGGATTTGGTTGAAATACGTATGTATAGCCTGTAATAATAAAAACATGTTATGTTTGTTTATCAATATGACAGCATAACTTGTTTCACCGTGAGACTATCATAAAAAGCAACAATACATTATCTATATATAACTGGCTAACTATGGAATCAGAGATTATATATTTACACATTACGTAAACAATTGAATTGGTTCTTTGATTGATGCACAACGTTTCGAAGTTTGACGGAATTAAACGAACCGTCGGTTAATACACACAGGAGATCACAAAATAATCTGTACTATGATGATTTGTACAAAGTCCGGAAGTAACTTTAATTAAAAAACCTTAACCATTAAAACGTGAATTCACCCACAGCTGTAAACTAATTATCATTCAAAAGCTCAACATCTGCACAATATGTTTGCACTGTAGACACATATGTATTCCGGTGCACTTCCATTAAAATCTAAAATAACGGTCAAGCACTAATAAGTGTTTATATTTTCCAAAATGTATTTAATTTTTAAGCATACAAGTATCGATTCCAAAAATGTATTCTATTTCTAGGCATTTGTCTCTCTTTGTTTAATGTGTTAAGATTTCCAATTTTGCCGAAATATCGCGCAACTATTCTCGAAATAATTGTTTGATATGCCATTTCTTTATCATGATTTCCTTGATAGAGGTTTGCTGCTCATAAGGAAGCTATCAAACTATGAGTTCCAAATGAGGAAGTCCAAAGCACCCCTTTGACAATTTTACGGACGTCATCACGAGTTGGTTGACTTGTATGGCATAACCGTTTCAAAGATGATATCGGATATGTTCCTTATGTCGTAATTACAATCCCCTTCCCTTTTCCCGAATGTGACCTAACGAATAAGACTATTTACCGGATTGGTGATAACATCAGTAACAAGACGGATGCCCGATGTGGGGCAGGATCTGCTAACCCTTTCCGGAGCACCTGGGATCAACCCCTAGTTTTCTATGTTCTGTCTTGTGGTTTTTTTTTCGGTTCGTCTTTTTCTTGTTTAGCCATGGCGTTGTAAGTTTATTTTCGATCTATAAGTTTGACTGTCCTTCTGGTATCTTTCATCCCTCTTTTGTATTTTTCTTCCCTCTTTTATAAGTTTCATATGATGAATATAATTATCAAAAAACTTATAAATGTATTCTTTACTTTCAACCTTGATTTAACTAAATTTGTAAGATTTAAAAAAATAGAAAGTACAGATAATAAACTTCTGAATGGCATAAGATGCAGACCTGCGTCAGTTGGTTTCACTAAAGTCCTTAACTAAGAAACGTTTTGAAACAAAAATCACTCTTATACAGTTACATCTAAACGTATTGACTCTTTGTAATCTTAAAGGTTATAAATTAATTTCGTGGACTGAATCTTAGTGCCTCTCACACACATTGGTTTTGTTAAAATGTTAAAGACGCCCATGACCTACACCTTGCCGTTCTAATCGCATTACAAAAGGTTATGTTTTTGTCGGTAAGATTATGACGCTTCTTTATTTGTACTATGGGATGTGATCTTTTTATTTGTAAGTAGATAAATTATTTATTCATTGTAATTCACATTGTTCTTTTGTGTCTTGTTATAATTTTGTTTCTTTTCTGGGGAGGGTGTTTCGTTCCGATCTCATGAGTTAAGCACTTTCAAACTTGTTTGTATTTATTTATTTTTTCTTCAGATGTGCTGTTGCACTACTGTCATAGCAAATCCTTAGCGGCGAGTTAGAGCCCGAAAAATGTGTAACTCGTCACATGTTGTATGTGCCTGTTTTCTATCAGGTGCCTGAAATTCAGTGGCTGTCATTAGTTTTTTTCACATTTACGCCTTTATCAGACAGTGAAGAAGGAGATATGATCAGACCACCTTCTTGTGTTCGTGAAATATAATTCTAAATGTATCATTAACCTAAAATATAGTAAAACCAAAGCTAATGTCAACAAAAGTATATGAAGCATAACCATGTCATGTTAAATGTCTCATTTTGGTCTTTGTTCAGATATCTTCATTATCATAGTAACATTTTTATTCAAAATATTCGGATATTAAATGTAAATTGGATAATCGTGTGGCCATTGTCATATTATAGTTCGTTTTTGTGTGTGTTACATTTTAACGTTGTGTTTCCGTTGTATCGTTATCTTCTCCTATATTTGAGTTTGAATTCACATTACTATAAGACGTGTCACTTTACTTTTCTATCCCAAAATCATGTATTTGGTGTTGATGTTATATTTGTTATTATCATCGGAAGTTGTCTAATGCTTAGTCCGTTTCTGTGTGTGTTACATTTTTATGGTGTGTCGTTGTCCTCCTCTTATATTAAATGCGTTTCCCTAAGTTTTAGTTTGTTACCCCGATTTTGTTTTTTCTCCATAGATTTACGAGTTTTAAATAGCGGTATACTACTGATGGCTTTATCGAAAACTTTATTTGACAAGTCGGGACATTTTACAGCTCACTTTAAGATATGGGTTTTGGTAACTCTTGAATGTCTAATATATACCTATTGAACAATACAAAAACGTCCTTGTGTTGGTGTACAGTTGTTTTGTCGTCAATCATACCACAGTTTCCTGTTATTTTTCCTATTAAATGTTTTATTCTTTCACCTAAGGTTTAATATTATATTTCAAATAATATTGGTACAAAAGTCTTTACAAAATAATTCTGATATATAATGTACATAGATACGATGAAAGGATTACAATTATATAGGCTTGACTTATTTATTTGGTAAAAAATACATTAAGAAAAGGTTTCTTAGAGTGATCAACAAACGCGGGTTTCAATTGAAAGGCATGTTTCTAATGTAATTACGGCCATATTATATCAAAATCAATAGACAATAATAGAGATAGTTAAAAAGTTTAAAAATTATATCTTTTTTCGCATAATTGCAGTAAAATTGTTACATGCTTGTAATCAAATAAAAAAAAAATACAAAAAAAATACTTTAAACAGTTTGCGTATTTTTATTTTGCACAACATTTGTTGTACTGTGATGTTGGATTTCTCTTATATTTTATAAAAGTTATTCTAACACTTGTTTACAAGATGATATCTCATACATTGGTGGGGTGAACTAGTTTCGTCTTTAAACTGGCCTTGAATAAAAATATAGTTCATATTTTGAATAATATTCAAACATACTGAAAATATGTTTATAACAAACATATACTATATCTTGTTTCTTTTGTGAGTAACTAGTTATAAATCTAACTTTAATCTATTTCCATACATTAAAGTAGTAATAATAACAAAGATTTGCTCAACTGTAGAAACGTCATCAGCCAAATCTTGTATTAGCGTCCGTGTGAAATGCAGAATACGTTTGAAAAGCAAAATGATAATATAAAGACTCGCTTATCCCCTATGGTACCCGTTCTACCCTTTCCCTCCAAAATGTTTTCATAAGACGGTTTACATGTCCCTTAATAGTATATTTTTTGGTAAGGATAACGAAAAGCGTGTTGTGTGATATTTATTGAATATGAAACAAACGTTTTACACAGAACTGAGGTGGACAATATTTATAATAAAATTCTGTCCTGGACAAAATTTTACATGTCATAACCATGAATTTTTTTCCATGGGACATCATTTCATGGGGGGGGGGGCACTATTTAATCCTACAGCTACGCCTGGTCCCAAATCAGGATAGTCTGGCCTTTGTTAGTCTTGTATGATTTTCAATTATAGATTCTTGTGTATAATTCTAACTTCAGTTTAGTATGACTATGAAGTCCATAATCACTGAACTAGTAACTTATGTTTAGGGGTCAATTGAAGCAAGCCCCCATGCATGAAGGTTCATCGCTACATTGAAGACCATTTGGTGGCCTTCAGCTGTTGTCAGCTCTTTGGTCGGGTTGTTGTCTTTTTAGCACATTCCCCATTTTCATTTGAAATTGTTAGTGAAATATCTTGATCACAGATTCGCTGTGATCCGTTGCCAATGTTATAATAAAATAATATATCTGTTCTTAAAATAATACCTATGAAGAAGATTTTCATGATTGTTTAAATGATTTAATTTAAATTTATTCATAACACTGTAAAGCTATTTTTTGCTACATGTACTTCCATAGGATAAACTATTTTCAAATAGATAGGGTTACAAGCTTCTGGCAGTAGATAATTGATTATGTAGGAGTTTTAAAATAATGTCCCAGGCCCATGAAATAATGTCAAGCAGGCATAATTTTGTAATAAATACTGTCCATGGACAATATATTTACTTATTCATTGTGTTCAGGACACAATTTCCTATAAAAATATGTCCTCAGGAATGAAAAAGTGTCCATGAAAATATGGACATAGAAGTAAATATTTGTGTTATCTTATTCTATTGTCATCTGTCATCCACCCTAGTTTTTTTTAAATAAGGGGGCTGAGGGGGGTAAAGGATCTGCATCTATAATTAATTTTGCTGCCCTTTTTATGAGTTTTAAAATACGTGTTATCCCTTCATTTTTACATTTATCCCAAATAATACAGAGGTAGTCAATAAGTATTAAGGGCAGAATATACCCATTGTGATATATGCTTCCCTTGCATTTTATATATCGACAGTCGACAAAACAAAAATACCTCTCTATAGAAGGATTATCCCTCTACACATGTATAATCACCATATATAGAGGGTTTGTTCCCAACCTGGTATAGGCTGTCTATATATCTTATATTTTTTTTATTTGAGCTATGGGTATTTTACAAAGTAAATGTATTTTTATAAATGTAACCTTTTGGTGCCTTCAATTTGTCACAGTACTGATCGGCTTTCAGTTTTCTCTCTTTGGCGGGTGTCAGCCGGCACTGGCTTAATCTTCAACAAATCAGCGGAATAAACCAGTGCTACAAGTTCTTCCTTCTTCCCAGATGTTTTCAAACCACGTATCCGCAGACACTGTTGCAGCACTGGTACCGTCCACCGTTTAAAAGTATCAATCGAGGTGTCATTTTCAGACATCTCGATAAAAACAAACTCTCTCTCCTCAAAATGTAACCGCCGACATGCTTTGTTTATCTTCCGTCCGATCCCACAATGCAAAGCGGCAAATCTCCTATGTACCGGAAGTAATCGAAACTCCGAACTCGCTTATTGACTGTGTTGAAATAAATTGACCCTGAAAAGTCTAGTTGTCCTCTATTTACCTAATCAAATTATCTCCCTTTGCGGAGTTCTCTCTAGAGCAACACATTAAAAACGAGGGAAAATGTAAACAAATGCAGACAACAAGGTTATTTTACGATTTTTTTTCATGTTATATATTTAAGCATAATGGGAAATGGATAAATTTTTCACAGTTATGTTAGCCTACACTTTTATATATGGTTAAGATGGTATGATGTGCTCATATTATGAAAATATTGTCTGAACAATGGAACTATGTCTGAAGACAGTGTATAAAAAAACTTTGCTTGCCGTAACTAGCTTGTTTAGCGTATTTATTCATAATGAGTTCTCAACTAAAATTTCAAATTCTCATGTACAGTATTTCAATGAAAAGATGCTAATTTTGAATAATTTTTCAAAGTATTTCTCAATTTTTTAATTGCTTTCATATTTTGCTTAAGGTAGCATCTTTTTATAGTACGTATTCTGTGTGTTTTATTTTATATGCTTTTGATGTAGATGCTGTTGTTAAAATAATAATGTACTGGCGCATCTTACTATTACTGGGATGCTAGTTTTGCATATATTTTGTAAAAATATTTTTTTATTTTTTGGGGATGCTGGATTTCCTCTATTTTGAAATGCTGGCATCCAGTCATATTGGGATGCTGGCATCCCGTTTTATTGAGATGCTGGCATCCCGTTATTTTGGGATGCTGGCATCCCGTTTTATTGGGATGCTGGCATCCCGTTTTATTGGGATGCTGGCATCCCGTTATTTTGAGATGCTGGCATCCCGTTTTATTGGGATGATTGCATCCTGTTATATTGGATGCTGGCATCCCGTTATATTTGGATGCTGGCATCCCGTTATATTTGGATGCTGGCATCCCGTTATATTGGGATGCTGGCATCCCGTTTTATAGAGATGCTGGCATCCCGTTATATTGGGATGCTGGCATCCCGTTTTATTGGGATGCTGGTATCCCGTTTTCATTGGGATGCTGGCATCCCGTTTTCATTGGGATGCTGGCATTCCCGGCGAAAAAGCTGGATGCTGGCATCCAAAACTGTAGGAGTGCAGACATCGCAAAACATCCAAATGCAGTAATCCTTCAAGTTCTGATACCGTTGGCCGAATTTCTATAGATGTACTCCAATGCATAATTTTGTGTAATGCAAAAAATAAGACAACAACAAAAATCCGTTTGTTGTTTCTTTCCAACACTTTATCTAATGACGTCAGGGATATTATGACGTAAGAGGTGGTTTACCATCATGTGTAGAGATTCGTGCAGACACAGTAAACATGAAAAGAAATCAATTCTCAAAAATCACTTATACCGATATAAATATTTTTTGAAAAGGAATTAAAACAGATACATGTAACCCTTTTATATTCTCTTATATATTAGTTTTTTAATGTTTAATACTGAAAGCGCTTGCACTATTTTTTTACGCGGTAAATCCCACCCGCATGACGTCATGTAAAAAGAATGTTTAAAATCGGCGAAGTGGACATGGTTGCAAGGGGAAGGACGAAAAACACTTCTTTGGCCAGTATGCCGCAGTTTATCATCATTTTGATATAACAATAACATATTCGCAATAGAACGCTATTCATACAGGTAAGTAGATTTGCTTATATTTTACATGCACTTCGTAGCACAGGCACTTGTTTCTGTCAATGTGGGGTTTACTATCCATACCAGTACAAAAAAAACACAAGGTAGCTAACGGAAATTTTCAATCTGTTCGCTTCAACCAATATTTTTTTAATTTCCCTTGACTTGTTGACGAATAAAAGTACACCAGTCTTTCGGTAATTGACTTATCTTTACAATGAAACAACTTTCACGTACCTTGAGAATACCCCTCAAACAGAATAACACACTTGAGATGAGAATTATTGACCTTTTTCCAGACCATTGAATTTATAAGGACTAAACTTCCGGTTAACTTAGGAAGTGAATATAAATTTGCAATCCCATTGGTCACATTTTTCTGGTTACTGGTTACTAGTATAAATAAACAGGTAACCAGATGAATTAGACCAATGAGATTGCACAGTTATATTCACTTCCTAAGTTAACCGGAAGTTTAGTCCTTATAAATTCAATATAGGGAAAAAAAATTTGAGACAAGTGCCTGTGGCACAAATGGTTAGGCAACAATGATTTATGTCAGTCGCCAGATTCTCCCATGTCTCCCATGTCGTTTGGGAGGTATGCACTTCGATCTGTTTGTGGTAGCAAATCACAGGCACTTGTTTCTATCCATTGGAAGAACCACTATCAACGTATATTTACGAGATAAATATACGTTGATAGTGGTTCTTCCAATGGATAGAAACAAGTGCCTGTGTAGCAAATGGTGATTCCACAACTTTCTATAAATGGGATTTTTTGGGGCACTGACTGCCATAACAGAGGGCCCCGCTAAAGTCTTCTTTTAATGTTTACCTGTATAATAAACCATTTCTTTTTCACACGAAAAAGAAGGGGGGGCTGGATCCGCCTATGGTAACGATGAGACTCCAAGACAGACATAGGAAAAACACATATATTCTTTTTATTTTGCCTTATTGAAGTATGTCCTTTTTCATGAAGTTATGAATAGTTTTGACAGAAATATGATCGACATAAACCCCACTGAGACGATTAACCACCATCAATATGGCCATGGCCAGTAAAAATATTGGGTCTGCAAAATTGATTTGTTTACATGTACCCCTAGACAACCTATGGGAAAACCATTTAAATGCATCACTGGTAAGAATCTGAGTTCAAGAAAAATAAATTTTGAAAAACTTAATTTAAGATTGATTTTCGGTCTAGAAAATTGAATGTGTTGTTTGCCTCTTTTTTGCAAGGGTCTAAAACTAGTTAACTTGTGCCCGTCCGAGATTACTTTGAGTCTTGACTTCCTACGCTCATGGGCCTAGCACGGGGGGTTAACTCTCTATTATTGGGTATACGGGGATGTGCCAAAAATATGGGTCATAATTTTGCGAGATTTTATATAAAAATGACCCTCCTTTTTAATGACATCCTATATTAAAATGCATTTACGTTTGATGACTGTATATTGATTTGGGGTATGATCTATATAACGATAAAATATAGGTACACCAAACGATGCCAATTCATATATAAAAATTTAAGAGTAGCTGGTATATGTATGTATTATGAGTTAATGCTTATATAAGCATGGGTCATATTTCAAATATTGTATATATAAGTATAGGTCATTCTTTCTTAAATATTTATATAACTATAGGTACTGAATTTCAGTGAATGTTATATCAAAACGGGTACGTTTTTTGAGGCAAAAATGGCACACCCCTACCAAAAAAAATATCGAAATTACCGCCCCGTAGGGTCCTAGTTTGTCTTGCAAAACAGCCGTTTGAAGTGTGAGTAATATCTGAGTAATGGTATGATTGCTAATGAAACAACTCTCCACCGGAATGAGACCAAATAATATAGAACTAACATGACTAAGCAGTTTACAATTAACTGTCAGCATATGGCCTCCAACAATGAACAAAATGTAAATATCGCTACAAGAGTTTTGTGTTCCAGGACTAGGCTAAAATTTAAAAAAAAACACGCACAAATTAATGTGTTTACCGAATACAATCTTAGATGGGAATTAAATTTCACGAAAGTCACTAAATACATGAAGGATGTATTTCTAAATAAAAACTGAAATTGAACACTTTTCTCCCTTTCATAATGTACAGTGTAGACCTGGATGTTGTTCCATAAAATTTCAATTGAACTAGTGGTTCATATGTGTTTTGAATAGGTTCAATCTAATTAAAATATTGATCTCTGATTACGTTATACTGCATATGAGATCTAACAACTATCAATAGAGGTTTCGCTTTTGTGACCTTTTTTTGACCCGAGAAAGTATTTATATTGACCAATCAAAATCGTCCTAATGAAAAGTGCTTCAAAAGAAATTGAAGATGGCGACGAAGGATGAAAGACGATTTGGAAAACGAATTAATAACAGATATTTTGACTCAGCACAAAGTTTAAGGGCTAAATTGTGAGAGCAAAGTCAAAGTTTGCAGGTATTTTGAGGCACAGAGATTGTATAGTCATGCTTCCTACGGGCAACGGAAAGAGTTTTTAAAGAACTAAAGAAACAAAATTATCTCACCAATAATTTCTTACATTAACATTTTAAAAGACACTTGAAACTGGAGCAAACACCCATTACAGGAGTGGAAACATGCTAATGTAGCCCTAGACCTTAAAAAGGGGTAAAAATACAAACCCGTAAACTACAGGCCAATATCTTCAACCTGCATACGTTGCAAGCTCATGGAGCACACGGTCATCATTAGTAGCATCGTGACTCATCTAGAAAACATCATATATTATAAGGGGGAGAGGGTAGAAGGGGTCCTGATCTTGAAATCCAAGGCTGCTTTAAAACAGGAAATCCCGATGTCCTGAATCTATTTAAAATTAAATTCCTACATCCCTAAATTTCGAAAAAAAAAGAATTTCCCAGATGACAAGTCTATGGGATTCATTTAATAAATATCACGTTTTATCAGATACTAGCAATAGCAAGAGTTGCAAAATTTACCGTTCCAAATAGAACAGTCATACTTTCTAATTAATAGTACACATGACACAACAAAGTAAGCTAAAAAATAAGCAACACGAACCCAACCAAAACCTAGGGGTGATCTGAAGTGCCACGGACAGAAAAGCAGATCCTGCGTCACATGTGGCACCCGTCGTGTTGCTTATGTGATAACACATCCAGGTCCACTAGTGGTGTTTATCTTTCTTAAACCATCTTTTGTATCCCATTAAACTGTTTGTAGGCAGATAAGATAAATTTTTGATCGTTTATTGGTTCAAACTATTTTCCATCATGTTGCGGCTTGATTTGGATTTTATCGAAAAAAAATGCCCGAATTGCTGTAGATGTCGTCTTTCATTATACTAGATTTTTTCTAAAACTATTGAACTGATTATGACAAAACAGGAATGGTTTCAATATCCAGTATTACAAAGGGAAAAGTCACATTCAGTTTATTAAACAATAATATCTCCAGTAATCCATGTCGGATTGTTCAACATAATGTGGTAAATCATTTATATATAGATTAGAAATAACAGAGGACCTAAAATAGAACATTGAGGCACTTGATATTAAAAATAATTTTACAAACGGTTTATCAGATATAATTTTAGCGTATTGAACGTCTTGTTGTATTTCAGACAAATATGATTTTATGCATCTAAATATATGTTCTCCGATATGATAAAATCTTAACTTTTTAAAAGTATGGCATGGTCAATAAGCTTAAGGTAAAATCTAAAAACACAGTAACAACTTATTCTCCATTATCCAAATATGTTTATCAATCAGTTAAATGGGCGCTGTTTGAAATGACCACCCTCGCCCAAAACTTGACATGTCTCTCAAAAATATAAGGTATGGTATTTAAATATAATTGGATGACAATTGGAAGGAACATCTAATGGTAATCATTTATATTTAGCAGTTACTCTTGCATGTTTTGATATTTTTGCGGAATACGATGTGATACGTTACACTTTTGTATATTAGAAAAGTTAGTGAATTCGATTCATCTATAATCTCTGCATCAAGCTTTTAAAATTTTGAACCAATTTCATCTACTTATTAATAATTAAGCATTTAAATTGTGAACACACCTCTCCAACAGAAATCCGGTATAATTTAAATTGTTCAGCTTCCTTTATTTTTTTAATTATAAAAGTTTTAATTTCGTCGTTGAATCATTCTGCTTGTTTAAACTCTTTTAGTTTTCATTGGTGCATGCTTGTAAATAACCTGACAGTGTTCAAAATCAAAAAGTTTTTACCATGTTTCGACAGAAAGATCTGTTATAATTTTTATTTGAACAAAAAGAAAAAGGTTTGAAGTAAGACTGCACAAAATGCATCTTCATTAAAAAAAATTGAAACAACTGGAGCCTATTTATTGAAACTGTCATAAGATCCGTCCTAAAAATTTCCTAAGAAAGAAGTTTTGATAAAGCCAGGACCGACTTACGACCAAGTCTCAGCATGCACCTCGAAGATACGAGGATTATATTAGGTACGACGTTCGGACCGATGTCCTACGTATTACGCAAAACATTATAATAAATTATATTTTTAAATGAAATATGATATTAAATTCAACCACTAATCGTATTTTCTTTTTAAATTCAGTTCTACAATTGTCAGTTTGTCAAGACTTCCAATGATTGATAGATCAATTGTTATCTTCTAATTTTGATGTGAAAGTAAATCAGTTTTAACAGAAGCCTTTTATGCTTTTATGCTTTGTACTCAGTTTTTTTAAAACAGTTGATATAACAACAGCTACATGTATAGGCTTTTTTGTCATTTAAGTTTTTATCATTATTTTCCAGTACCTTCAATGATACAGTTATCATAGAGATGAGTTTTTGTTTTTATTCTACGTTTTAATGTTAATAATTTTATATTCCACTGGATCATATTTAAATGGTAGGTGCTATAAAACACATCACATCTTTCTATCAATCGTCAGCCACCAATACACACAAATTATACAAAGAATGAAAGAACATTTGATAGCAATATATTTTAAAACAAGCTCTTTGTTATATCACTTTAATAAATAGATGAACACCCTTGCAATTTTTCATAAAAGAAAGATTTTTAAAAATTTATATACTGACCAGGTAGACATAAAAATTTAGCAATGTAGTACAAGGCAGATTCAAAATGAGTATTCGGCAATACAAAATGCAGTAACTTTGATTGTACATAATTCTAAAGAAAATAAACCGGTGTTTAATCAGATGAAATTAAATATTTAATCAACAATTTAACTTGCTCCATCCCTCATATACTTGATACTCAAAATCATGTTAAATTCACTATCTGCGGGAAGATCCAAAAGAACCATTTTTAAGAGTGACAAAATATGTTTATTTCTTTATACTAACATGAATTAAATACCATTTATAAAACAGAACTAGATGATATAAAGAGCATGTGTCACTCATTTAAGTGTATGTGCATTTTCAATTGCGGTCAATCTTCAATATTGTAGACCAGAATAGAAATAAAAACAAAAGCTTTTTCTCATGTTGATCTTATGCATGTTATATTGCTGATCAATTTTCGGATTAATTTGTGTCTATCTGCTTTAGCTCTCAAACAAAAATGTATAATAACTAAGTAAAAATGGTAATCATACTAAACATCAAGTGATTAAATGTTTTGCTTGTTTGCTTTTGGTCGGATCGTTGTCTCTTTAAACATATTCCCTAAACCATATTCAGTTCAATTAGTGATACGTTTATTAAGTAAAACAATGTCCATGTATACAGTCAGGATTCTACTTCGTCAAAATTATCTCCCCATCACGCCAGTTCATTTTCACAATCGTAGAAACGGAAGCCATTGTAGGGATGACGCGCTACCAATTTTGCTCTTGGAAACCGATAAATTATCCACATTGCACCATTACGATCCTTATATGTCAGTTTTAAAAAAAAACAAACAAATGTATCAACTAGCTAATGAGCATCAGTTAATAATTTTGTCTGCATTGATTCAACTTAAAACTATTGTCTGATCGGTTGTCAGGTGGAATTTTCGAAAATTCATAAACATTTAAACAGATTCTTATTAAATATTTCGAGGAAGGGCAGACTAGATTTTTTTGGTGTATGAAAACTAAAAACTCTAGTTATCACACACAAAAAATTTGAATTTTTCGAAGATATGCATTTTCATCATCCAACTTGAAAGACTGTCGTCATGTACTTTCAGTAAAAAATAGCTATTCGAACACACCTTCTCTGCTTTTGTGACTCATTAGATAGGTATTTCACTTGACCCATATATTTCATCTTTTAGAACTGTGATTTTTTTGTGTTATAAAGTCAACCTGTAGCTTTAATATATCGAAATGATAGAATCTGAAGCGAGACGATGTACGAAATATTCTTACTTTGAACGATATCAAGACAAAATACTCAACTCAAACACGCCCTTACATAAAAAGGTGCACTCGATTTTCTCTTTTCGATACAATTGTTATCCATTTTTAGGATTTTTTTCTACAGTCATATTATGGAAAGGCAGACACGAAAATTACTGATCCAATAAATTGATATGTTTTTCGTCCGTGGTAATCTTTTCAGAAAAATCGGAGGTTATGCATTTTTGTCATCCAACTTGAAAGATACCCATGTCGTCGACTTGATATCTAATTGTTCTGATTTACTGTGAACTAGATACATTTCAAATTTATGCAAATGATGTTTTTAAAATAAAACACCTCGTAATTGAGAAGAAAATTGCAATTTTGTTTGTTTCTATTAAACTTTAAAAAAAAATGTCACTATAGTAAACAATACACTAAACATTTATCGCCTTCTCTAACAAAGAGCTTCGATTCTTTTGTTCTATTTCAACCTGGTTTCCGACTGTATAGTTCTCAAAGGTAAAAGGATTATAATTTAATACGCCAGACGCGCGTTTCATCTGATTTGACGATCAGATCAAAATAGTTAAAAAGCCAAACAAGTACAAAGTTGAAGAGAACTGAGGACCAAAATTTCAAAACAAGTTTTGCCAAATTCGGCTAAGGTAATCTCTTCCTAGAATAAGAAAATCCTTAGTTTTTGAAACATTCAAAGTTTTGTACAGGAAATTTATAAAAATCACAGTAAAATTGATATTCATGTTACATGTAACACCAACGAGCTAACTACTGGGCTGGTGATACCCTCTGGGACGAAACTTTTATCAGCAGTGGCAATGACCAATTCGTGTAAATAGTTATCAAAGGTACTAGGATTATAATAAAATACGCCAGATGCGTGTTTCGTCTACAGTGACGCCCAGATCAAAGTAGTTAAAAAGCTAAACAAGTATAAAGTTGAAGAGCACTCAGGCCTCTTATTATAAAAAAATGTGCCAAATCGCGTAGGAGAATGTACATGTATTCCTATGATACGAAAATCCTTAGTTTTTAAAAAAAATCAAAAATTTGTACAGGAAATTTATAAAAAATACCACATAATTGATATTCATGTCAACACCTAAGTGTTGCTACTGTTTGATGTCAGTATATGAAGCAAAAGAAACTTAGCAAAAAGAAAATGATACATAACTAAGCAACTTACTATTAGCAGTTATTTACATTCCAGCTCAAATTAAAATGATTGAACGAATATGTCATCATCATATGCAAATCAAGCTCAATTTTTTTATTTATTTATTCATTAGTTTAAAAAAACACACCAACATATTAAACTTCATTAAAGAGCAATAATTCTAACACATAGTTGACTGGCAATTTCTGTTATACCTTTTTCAAAGATATAATCTTGCTAAACATTTACTGATGTTTGACATGTGTATGCTTCAATAAGATACAGACAAAAAAGTATATTTTAGTAATGTCGGCTATGTTTGTTAGCAGACGTGGTCAGTGAACACATTTACAAATCTAAATTCCGTAATAATTTTGATTGTGGAAAAGTTTGTGAAAATTTACTTATTGTTTCAAAGTAGATTTCTTTGTTAACATTACAGACGAATATGACGACATATATTGCCTTGACGTTGATTAACAAAATTGTACATGGGTCATCTAACTTATTAACTATCTTTTTGAAATTATCAAGAGCCTATTTGCCGAATGTTTAAGAAAATATCACTGGACAATGCATGTCGAAAAAACAAAGACGGTTAATTCAAAGTTTTTAAGCGATCGACATATAAAAAATCGAGGAGCAAGTGATGAGAACTTTTTTTAATAAGATTGACTTTGATTGGGAGTTAAATCGGATTACCCTAAAGTGATGTCAGAAAATGAAAGAAATATATTGTGTATTTGTAGGAAGAAGACGAGTCTCAAGACCCAAACATGTTTTTCAAAGAGAATATCGAAGCACTTACTTTTATTTACCAAATCAGAATATAAAAGTTGCTTTCCATTCATTAGATGTATTTGGGCTTTTGAATTTTTCCATTTCATCAAGACTTTCCGTATTGGAGTTCGGTTCTTTTTTTCTATTATTTTACTTTTTTTCTCATATTTTATCTTAACTCGTTTTCTATAACCAAGATAAAATATTACAAGCATTAGCATAACTCTTTCTATGAATAATCAAAAACAAACTGACAATGTCCAGGTAAAAAAGAAAAAAAAAATTGCAAAAGACAAACAACAGAACATAAAACACAACAAAGAAAACAAAAGACTGAATATCTCTCCAAACCGGGGATCATGCAGGTGCTCCGGAAGAATAAGCATAGAGACAGACTCTAAACTTCTTGTATTCTGTATATATTATTGAGTTTGATTTCTTCTCAAGGGCATAGTTTTGGTCTCCCTACATTTAAAATTGTATCTCAGAATGTTAATTTTAGTTAAATATAAAAAAAATACTCCATTCAACACTGCAGTACCAGTTGTTTTTAATCATTGTATGAACACAATAAATCAAACATTCCACTCTTGATTGGACACACGAAATATCAATAAATCTCTTTTAACCCAAAAAAGATATATTTATATAAAATGTAAATATGTCCTCTTCTGTGTTCAGAGATTAAAATCAAACGAATAAGAGTTATGAAAGATTGCAAACCAAAAAAAAAACATTTGCCTTAAAGCTATCGGCTGTCGAAAGACCCATAATAAATGTTGCATAGATAAAGATGATATCGCCAATAAATACGGCACGAACTGTGAAAGTAGTTAAATGACATGTAGTTGAAAAAATGACGAATTTCAGTGCATAGGGTTTGACAAAACAAATCCATCTTTAGAATATAAAAAATGCAAGAGAACAATCAAGACTTTATTATCAATTTCCGAGTCATAAAGTATATATTAGTCATACATGCGGTAATATCAATGGTCGAAAATAGATTATGAAAGCACAAGAAAGCTTGACAAAAATTGACAAACTAATAGCAAATCAATCATCTTGGGCATGTTTTCTGTCATTAAGTGTGTATTGAAGAAGTTTCAGGACAAGAACATTTTTTAGTAGACCACATCCGGATTTCTGCAATAAATGTCTCTTCAGTGATGTTAGGGATCGAAACGGTATTTGGAAGGCCATATAAAAAGTACCCTCAATTTTAGAAAAAGTTCCCTCATTTTTGGATAGACTCCTGAATTTTGATAGTCAATATAGGATGAACGGGTCATATAAACCGGAGGGAAAATATGTTACAAGCCCAAAGGAAAAATTATAAACGAGTCTAAATTGAAAACTACGTTCTTACCTATGAGTTCGTTGGAATCAAACTGCAATTTTGATACTTGTGCATGTAAAACAAATGTCGTTGTAGAAGGGTCTAAAGACAGCACAAACAACATTTTCCAAAAGACCAAAACAGCGAAAAAGTATATTTAAACAAAACGCATTTGACTAACAGGTCGAACAATTGATGTTCTTTAACCCTGCTGACTGCCATTGGGGATTGCCAAATAAAATTGATCACAAGATGTAACAAAATGGATCTTAATATAAATTTAATACTAAACAGAAAAAAATTCACTTGTGGCCACGATGTTATGTCACAAAAATACGGTGTCAATATTTTTTTTAGTACACCAGATCCGGATTTCGACAATAAATGTCTCATCAGTGATGTAAGGAATCGAAACGGTGTTTGAAAGGCCATATAAAAAGTACCCTCATTTTTAGAACAAAAGTACCCTCATTTATGGATAGACTCTTGAATTTTAAGAGTCAATATAGGATGAACGGATCATATATATAATAAAAACTATAACACAAATTCCCATACGTTTCGGCAATTACGGCCTTCTTCGTTTGAATAGATTACAACATTGAAATAACAATTACATCGCTAGGATACATTACGTTATAATAACTACCATGACGTTCATTTGCCACGTTTTTCTGTCTTATATTGTGTTGAGTCCTTCAGGTTCTAAAGTTTTTTGTTTTTTTTTTTCATCCAAAAGGCTTCTTTAGTTTTTCTGTACATTTCTGTCCAAAATACTTTTTCTATTGCGGTAACTTTTAAATTTGTCATCGAATGATTGTGCTGAATGAAGTGATAGGCTTCTGAATCTTCTGTTTTCTTTGTTCGTATTTTCAAAAAGTTCAATTGCATCCGTTGATATAGTGTATCATCCGTTTGTCTTAAATATTTAACTTTTTCACAAAGACATATCAATTGTGTTAAATTCAGCTCTTTTCAAACAATTCGCGTTTAGTCAGTGAGGTACAGTTCAGTAAGATTATGGTGTGTAAAGTAAGAATAGCAACTACTGAACAGTATGAAAATAGACTCTACGGATCATAATTAACTGCAAGCTAGCTACATAAAAAGTACCAGCTTAACTGCAGTGGATAAGTATGGATACTAACTGAAAAACTGAAAATCAATGGCAATTTGTTTTTGAGTCTTTCAGAAACTGTTCAGATTTAAATATATAATAACTAAATAAAAATGGTAATCATACTAAACTTCAAGTGATTAAATGATCAAAAATGTTTAAAAATAGTTAAACATGTTTTGAAAAGATCTCCAACCTCCCCTATACATTTAGCGAGCGAGAAAAATAAACATACAGCGATATGTAGGGGCTATCTGAAGTACGCCTCCGGGTGCGGGAGTTTCTCGGATTGTTGTCTCTTTAACACATTCACAAAACCGTATTCAGTTTACTTAGCGATACGTTTATTAAGTAAAATAAGGGTTCATGTATAGTTATCAAAGGTAAAAGGATTATGATTTAATACGCCAGACATAGTATAGGGACTCTGTGGGATCTTTTAAAGTGAAATAAATATACAAAAAGCATGTATTATTTGGAACATATAGATGGTAGAAATATAATAGGACCAAAGTTTTCATTTATATGTTTGATCTTTGACCCCAAGCATCTGCATGGTATTCATGAATATATACATTTTGTCTGCCAACATTTCAATTTAAAAATGTACCATTAAAAATACTTAAAGACTAGTAATATAAATACCACAGCACACGTCATACACAGAAGGAGCAAAAAGATTAAAAAAAATAACTAGTTTTAATAGCATATGATCATTGTCCATACAATTCTCAGTTCGCACAGGGAAATATGAGAAATTGAAATACACTTTAGTAAGCACAAAACATTGAAAAACGATTTTTTTTTTATTTTTTATTTTTTTACTTTCATAATTGTAAATGTACTACTTGACCCAATGGCTTAAACACATACCACTTTTTTCTTTTAGAAGTATACATCAAGTATTTAGTAAGGCTTCCAGTGGTCAGTTTGTGGGTCAAGGGGAAGGAAAGAAGGAGAAGAACTGCATGTCTCTACCCGTTCTACGTTTTTTTTTAATGATACAATTAAAGAAAACAAGTTTCAATCTATCTTTTCATATGAGTCTTCTGCATAGACCGTGATGACTTTTCAAGATATCGGGTAGTAATGACAGATGTAAGAACAAAATTTGTAACTTGATACTCAGATGTGTCTTTCTTTCCGACGCCTTTGAGGTAAAATTTGCAGTAAATATGATAACCAAATTATGAACATAATTAATATCAATCGTGTCTGAATATGTTTTTGTGATTTTTATTTCGAATTATTTGTGTTGTAACGTCGCTGTCATGTTCCGTTATACTAATTCTTTCACTCTTGAGTCAAGATGAAAATATATTGCATTTTGTTTCATGTACAGTGGCAAATACTTCAATACATTCAAGATGAGAACAAAATATCAATAGATTCAAAAGGTATTTTAGAGATTGATCGGGGAAAAGAACAGGAATTTCAACAGCCACCAGCTATAAGGCATAGGGACAGTGCATGTGTATAAGGAATAAAGACATATTTTTTCTCCCTTGCATCAGCAAACAGACCACACATTGACCCACACAAGAGTTGTTGCAAAAGTTCTTAACATGCAGTAAGCGTGAAACTTTTTCTTTCCGAGATCCCTAATTCGTCCTTAGTGTGACCGGACATGGCTGTGTATTCATATATCAGCCACTTATACATTAATTTCAAAATATGGACTTAAAATATGAGCAATCTCATTATATGTTATGAATAACAATCTATTCAATATGGCCATGTTAAGACTATATTATGTTGGTATCTTCTTCTGAAAACGGCGGAGCTTCATTTCCCTGAATATCTTCCAGATTATTTTCAAAGAGTCTTCATCATTAACAAACTAAAAACGTATTATTGGTTCTAAGTAGATATGGGAAGATGTGGTGTGAGTGCCAATGAGACAACTCTCCATCCAAATAAAAATTTAAAAAATATTAAACAATTATAGGTCAATATACGGCATTCAACACGGAGCCTTGGCTCACACCGAACAACAAGCTATACAGGGCAGAAAAAAGACGTATAATGTATACTAGTACTTCTTCTTTGAACTGGACACCACATTGAACTCCGATAGCAAAGCTTCTTTTAGTTTGTCAGATACATATTATCAAGTTATCATAAGGATAGGTCTTTCAGTGCAAAATTTTGAATATCCTTTTAAAATATTTTGCCGCGGATATTGTTTAAAAACTGTTACCAACAATGAAATATATATTTGTAAATTTGTTTGTGAAATATATGTTAAGTAAACTATTAATTTAGATTCTAAAATAATTCTGATTTGTTACCTATAAGTGAAATATACTCGTTTCAAATGAAATAATTCAATGCATGAACATTTTGTATTTGAATAAATCTGTCTGGTGGTGAACGAATATGTCAACTATCACACAAGGGAGTCTAAGCAACTACGAAATCATCATCTGTAGATTGGCTTTTTTTATATGAATCGATGTGACTTGGTTCAAAATTCAGTGGCAAGTATTTGATATAGAAATGTAGGCATGTATTGAGATAGAAAATCAAATTTTTCATTCACTTATGGTCTTAAATAAACGATTGCGGAATGAATGACATGAAGACTTTCAAACGTATTAGTGTGAACTTGCTGCTGTCAGTAACTGCAAGTACTGACAGATCTTTACCTACAAGTGTCATTTTGTTGTGGGATGTACCCGGTCACGTCCACTCTGTTGGTTTTCTGTTATGGTAATAACAGTTTATGGTTTTAGACATGTTAAACGTTTCTTTGTAAAGTTTACGCAAACCAAAGTTTAGCTTTCGAATATCGTTATCACAAAAGTCGACTTAAATTGACAGAAGTAGAAATTACCTTTTAAGGAGATAGAGAAGTCACCCTCCATGCGTAACTGATTTAGTTAAAACAAAACCCATTCGTAAATAAGTTTTAATCGTATTTATATTAATTGAATTCAGTGTTAATGCTTCATGTTTGTCAGTACTAAATATAATCAGGGGCGTAACTAGCCTCTTTTAAAAGTGTGTCTAACTGTATTAGATGAGTGAAGCGAGAGCGAGGTGAGAAATTATGGCAAGGGGTCTGGCGGTCGCGCAAGGCTTCCAGATGCTGAGAAAAAATGATGCATAATCGTGCATTCTGAGCGTTTCGCTGACTCTTTCTTTCTCTGAAACGAAATTATTTTCTGCTATATTTTTTCGACAATATATATGTATACAAATTTATTGTAAGTTAAGCCTTTTAGGTTTTAGGGAGATCATCCAAAGACCAATATTCATTTGTTCTCTATGAAAGTGTCTGTCTGGACATAACTTAATGCAAGTTTAACTCTTCAATGTAAAAGGCCATATGGCAATACACAAAACAGAGGTCTAGTTTTGTATTGTTTAAAGATAAACGTTCAATTATTCATAAAGAAACGCCATTTTTTTCTGTTTTCAGTAGATCTAGCATCATATATCTTTTTAAAATATTTGTTTCGCACCGTCAATGTCTGGACATAGGTGGACATGCAACATTGCGAAATCAGACATTTACAAATGAAAATTTACACTCACGGCTATAGTCATATTAAAGTAGGACAATAAATGAACAAAAGAAAAATCCTAGTACAGATAAGGCACATAAGTGCAAACAAAAGACTAAAAACTAAAAGTAAATCAGAAACATGGACAATGCTTCTTGCAAGACATTCGCCGTGAAAATAATTTGATATTAAGACAAGTCTTTGTTTCAACTTTTTTTTTAAATTTCCAACAGGAGACATTTGCCTCATTACCTTTTGAATAATTTGCTTTTTCTTATTCTAAATGTATTTTTCTTTTTCTTCAAATTGAATTTTGGTATAATTCTCACTGACCAGTTCAGTCTAGAAACAACTGCTGCATGTTTGCATGAATGTGTTTATAACCATTCTAACATGCCATAATTTCCTTATTTTTATTTGTTTCCTAGTATAAATGTTCACACAATTTATTATTCCGTGTCTATAAATAGTCTTGATCGGGGAAGCAAGATCTATTTTGCCTGTTGGTTGCCTAGCTATCGTAAACAAATCGATATTGTAATCTCAGCGTGTAATTTTTATTTCAACTTTTACGTTTGCATCAGGACGACGTTAAAAGCGAAAACGTTCATATTTTTAGAGTGATATTCGTTACTTCAAACAGAAATCGCTTTTATCTTTTAAAATTTTTTGGCAGTTGAAGACCGGTTTCTAAAAGAAAAACTTTTATACAATCGAATGAACTAAGTATAAGCTTCGGGAAGATCAGGAAATATAACATACAGTTCGTAATTCTAAAAAAAACGAAAAATTCCGGTATTTAATGGTTGAATTGAAGCTTAAATTTATACCTACGTAAAAATCTTAATGAGCTAAAATACTTTCAGTTAAGTCATCTCTGGTGTATTTCTGATGGCTAGGTTTAAAGCGATAACAGACGAAATAGGCTTAGTGCTACTAAAAAACGGCCGTCTTTCCCAAACGTTGCGATCAACACGCTTTCGTAATCGTAAATAAAGGTGAAAAAAAAAAAATATTTCGTGCACATATATTACAGTTTGAAACAAAATACAATCTTTGCTTCAGAGATATCTACTTTTGTCTAACTTTTCTGTCTCCAAAACATTGATTCGGCAGATTTAAGAAAGTTCATTTTTTCATAGTTTGTACAGTGGCAGATATAACGTCTTTGACGTCGCAATCCCACAGAGTCCCTACATAGTATTTATAAGGATACAAGGCTAGGGTACCTGATGAGGATTTACGGCCTTGGTCAAAAATGACCTAATTGATATCCGAAACACCAGGTGCAGCTTAATCATTTTTACATCACTGGAAATTGAAGACGTCTACCTGATTACCACACATCATTATAATCTTATAACCTCAGCTTATAACAGACACACACCTTTCTAACAGTAATCATTTTACATAAGAAAGGTCAAATCAGGCTACGATGAAAATAACTACAAAATAAATGTATAGTTTACGCAATACATTTTTGCAAAAAAAGTCTGAACAGGAAGCAATATATAATTCAATTATTGACAAAGGTATTAATATGTTTTGCTGGGATTGGTAATGGACACGACTATTAATAAATTGTATGTTCGAAGCCTCTGCTTCATTCGTTGTTCAACCTCCGTATTGCCTTGATTTTATAAGTCTTGGTTATCTCCTATTAGACATATTGATGAACTGCGTCTATTATACTGATAATCAGAATTATTGAACAATGGGATGTGATAAGTATTCAAATAATATCATAACAAACTACATTACAGATGGAAGTTGGATTTTCACTTTTTAAAAAAAAAATCTATAAGTAAAATTGTTTTCCTTAAATATAACGTCAATTCGCATTTTTAATGCAAACGTCGGAAACTATAAGAATACAAGTAATTATTGAATTGAAATTACACATTATTAATGGTCAATTTATAATTTGAGCCATGAATAGATACTTGCAAAGTTCTGTATACCTACCGCAAAAACGTATCAGATGTAGATTTATTGATGGGTACAACATTAATGGGAATCTGTGAAACCATTTTTGAAATGTCCTTTGTGATAAAACAATGCAGCAGAAACCTTTGATGCAATACAAGTACTTGAGAGGTTATGTCATACACTGTGTGACGTAGTTCGGTTCAACATATCAGTTGAACGGCAAACGATTTAATGGCGTCTAAGTTCAAGACATTGGTCACGTGATAAAAGGTCAGAGTTTACCGTTTTTTTGTGAACGTGCACACCTCGTGGTTTTTTACCTCGTATAGTCTTATTGCAACTCGTACTTCAATAAACATTATAGGATTCAAATTCTAGATGAATAAGCTTCATTATTATGTATACTTATTCATGAAAAGTGTTACAAAAGTATGCTAAAACAACGATGGAAGTTGAAATATTTTTGGGAAAATTTACGTAGGTCTACGGAAAATCTCAAATCATTTCTTAAATAGGTTTGGTAACGTGTGGAGGGGTATAAAATATGAAGTAAAACCATTTTCTAGATCTAATTTATGAATTATAGATCATAAAATCCCCGGATACGCAATTGTGTCAGATTATTCGTGGCGAAGCGGAGACCAAAGGGAGATAACTAGGTCCACGCAACGTACAGGGAAGTGAAGTGCAAGTTCAATAAAACTGTAAAATTTGATGCATGATTACAGTTCAGTTAAAAATATGTGTCGGGGTTTCTTTAAATCGTTAGTAAATAATAAACATCAAGTTAAATTTTAACAAATTTTAATTACACAAAAATAGATATGAAACGATTGAATATTGCATTTGAACATGCATGTTCTTCCACAGTTTATAAAAACTTCAAAATTTATTAATCTTATAAGAGAGAGGAACTTCCCTAAACTTTTCAAACATAAAAATAATGTATTCATTAAATTCAATTGATAAGAGGGGAGAATTTACAATTATGCTAGTGTGGTTGAATGCTGCTTTAATTTAAATTATTTCTAGACAGTGTGAAAATAGTAAACAATCAGGGTTTTTTAAATGACTTGCAAAGAAAAAGTGACATTTTGTGACATGATAGCCTTCTATAGCAACAATTTCAATAAAAAAAATCAGATGAAAACAACAGCCATAAAATGATTTATTGTTGAATTATGGCCAACAATGAAAAAATGATTTCAAACCAAAAAGTCAGACTGAGAGTATGTATTTCACTTAAAATAAAATAAAAATATAGAAATAAACACGCCCACCGGTTTTATTGGTGGATACACTGCAGTACCCCTTGCAGCGCCCTCTAGCGATCCAACAATAGAAAGGATTTATATCCAATTTCGGTTGTTGATTCATCAGCAGAACTCGTGTTATAATTAGAAAAGAACTTTTTTTTAACAATTTTATCCAATCTATGTACTTTACAAATTGAAAATGTAGACAGTTTATAAATATTGATATCTAAGCAATAAAACATTATTTGATGTGAACAGAATATAAGCATTCTTATTATATTATCTTTTTAGATTAATAACTATATCAAATGTACAAGTTCTACTGCTGGCTTTAAATTAAGAGACATTCAAACATCCAAAAGCCAGGAATGGATTTAAAAAATGAAAAATAAAGTAAAAATAAAAATGAAGAAAAATCTGAAATGCAATATGGTACATGTATTAACAATTCACATTAATGGCAAAAGGAGTTTATAGTGATATTTTTTTCTGAAATTAAAATATTCAAAAGTTCTAAAAAGTTGAAGCAAAAGCAGAGATTGCTTTTAATTTTTAATTGAATTATGAATATCGAAAAAAGGGTCTGTGAAAAGTTTATCATATGTGTTTTTCTGCTTTTGGGAAATTAAATAATTAAATAAAAATTAAATGTTATTGCATTATAATTAAATAAATGGTACAAATATAAATGAACTGTACCATGTGTACTGCAATCTTAAATTTAAACCAAATTATGTTGTTATTTAATACTGTTTTTAAAGGAAAACAAAATAATAAAAACAAAGCAAAGCAGTAAATCATAAAAAAAATGAAAGTTAGCTGAACTAACAAATAAGTAAAAAATAAACTGATAAATATTTGTTTTTCTTACACCTCTCCAGCATCCTCGGAGTATACATGAAATGAAATATGTTTCAATAAATTAATAAGAAAAAAAGATGAAGAAAAAAAAGGGAGCAACTTGTACATGTACATGTATTTGATGTGCAACAAAATATACAGCCAGTCATTAACCACAATAAATAAATCTTGTCACAACAGGGGATATTATCTACAAATGATTACTCAGTCACTTACCAATGACTTCACTTAACCCTTTCCTCCATAATGATGCTTTTTAACGCAACCACCTTTACTCCATAATGACGCCTTTTTAATGCCTAATTTGAAACATCTTACCTAGGACAAATCTATCAGATTTAATAAAATTTGTTCTAATATAAAAAGGATATCATGAATATATGACTAGAATTTCATTGATGGAATATGTGTGTTCACACTGTATAAATTTACTACTTTAAATCTTATAAACCTAATGAATCTTTTTAATTTTAAAAATCCTATGCAAATGAAATTATTTTAAAAAAAAATCCGTAGAGGAAAGGGTAAACTTATGTGATATTTATTTTCTAATATAATTGCATGCAAAAGCAATTCTGTATGTTAATAGAAAAGAACTGTTACAAAATTAGTATGCAACAAGAATAACACTTTGCTATATAATTTGCATGCACATTGAATAAGCAACTATTCTGTTAAAGAGTAATAGGAATAGAGCATAAGCAATACTATGTTGTGTGGTTTAATGGCAACAATAACAAAAACAAAATAAACAAGTACTATAATATTAAATCTACAGGTAAGAGGAAAACTACAAGAATTCTATGTTATATTGCTTCAGCCAAGGAAAAACTAATACTAATCTACACTATATTAGATACTAAGCTACACTATATTAGATTATCTAAGCTACACTATATAAGTTATTAATCTACACTATATTAAATATACCCTGTATTCATCAGGATACTATTAGAAAGCACATTCACCTCAAAAGAAAACTTAAATGGGACTTACTAAATATTATAACCTGAAAATGTGTCAATGTTATATATTAAAATCAGTTACATGTTTGACATATAATGGATTACTTTTACAAATTATGACTTGAATTGAGAGTTGTCTTATTGGCAATCATACCACATCTTCTTATATCTTTTTTATGTGTAATGACCATGAATCACCATGTTTTTTAACTTGTTTTTGTGCTTGGTACCAATCAGGCAATCTGTAAAGTTCACCAAATCAAAACTCTCCAGGTGTTGAGGGTTAACAATCATTTTACTTGCCATACTTTTTATGTAAAATTGAGAAAGGAAATGATGAATGTGTCAAAGCGACAACAACCAGATTATAGAGCACACAACAGCCAAAGGCCACCAATGGGTCTTCAATGTAGTGAGAAACTCCCGCACCCGGAGGCGGTCTTTAGCTGGCCCCTTAAAAAATATGTATACTAGTACAGTGATAATTGACTAAACTATGAATTATACACAAGAAATTAAAGTTAAAAATCATACAAGACTAACAAAGTGTGTCTGTTCCAAGTAAGAACATGGGAGATTGTTTGAATTGGTAAATAAATTGGTGTTTATTTTTTTGCATGCTAAACTGTCAGTATGGGTTTCACTGTGAAGGTGACCTTTAGTTGCTTACATTGTACATCCACATCATTTAAACATTGGTCTAAAGTCTTAATCAGATTCACAATCATACCACTTGTCCTTATTTAGATAAACTATTTCTCCATCTTTACTCATTCATTTTAGCTAATTTAAAACCATGTACATTGCATGTTGGACTGACTGAAGTGGCTTGTAAAGACTACCAATTAACAGTACATAAGCTGTTGACGTATCTACAGAAATGTCTCGCCTATTCTTTTTATACTAACATACAAATTTTAAAATTTAAATATAGTATTCAACAAAGTAATATTCAGAGATCCAAATATCAATGACCAATTTTTACCATTTAAAACCAGATATTATCATGACCTTAAAAACATAAATTCAGCAGATGTTGACAAGAAAACAGACCAGGAATGTGTGAAAAAGGCCAAAATATCTTCACCAAAAAATTGAATGTGCTGGGAACCTGCAAACAACTGACAACTGCAAACAATATTATTGACTTCCACACAAACATAAAATTTTAACAAAACTATAATCATGTGGAGCAGGATCTGCTTAAATATCCTTCCAGAACAACGGAGATCACCATAATTTTTTTGGTGGAGTTTATGTGGGTTCATAGTGTATTGTTTTCTATGTTGGACTTTGTATGCCTTTAGGTCCTTTACTTTTTATCAAGATTCCTCAGTTTATCTTTGACTTACAATGCAATGACTTATAGGTTGTAATGTTCCTCTAGTTTTTCCAAAATGAACAGACCACAACTCAGAAAGAAATAAAAAAATAAGATCCATATAAAAAAAATTTAACAGGAGACCTTATCAACTTTAACAACTTAACTGACCTTATCACAAACTTGTTTACCCTGCCGGAAACAGCATGCCTTTGTATCGCCTTGAAAACCAACTTCAAAGTGATAAAAATAACCAAATATGATTTCATTGCCACTTCTTTGATACATAAATTAAAGAATTGAAAATAAAATCATCATTAGGTTACTGTTCATTCATCAAAAGGGATATTGGAATGGCAGTTTTAGTTAAGAATTAATGTAAAATAATGATTTCATATATCTGCAATATTTTTAACACTCAATCTTCAAATATAATACAATAACTATTAATCTACAACCCCCTCCATAGTCATAAGATAACAATGTTTTATCAAATGAGCATAATACAGTCATTGCAATAAGGAGGAAAACATTGTACTTTTGATAAAATGATTGGAATTTAGGAGTACAATTACAATTAGCAAATCTCTTAAAAATAAGTTCTTTACTGGAATTGTCTTTCCTTTAGCAAAATCATTAGTAACACTTTTTCCCAAAAAAATTTAAGCAAAAGAACTTTCCTAAACATTAATAAATCTATGAAAGACCAATATGATTTTTTAAAATTGTGCTTGAATTTTATTAACATCTTAAAATCCACTAAAATGGTCAATTTTTTTTCTCCTAAATCAAGAACATTAAGAGTTTGATCTTCCAATATATATTTACCTTAAATTGGTACAGAAAAACTTAAAGGACATACTATACAGTTTTAACTCACACTGATATTTTGATGAAAGTTTGATTAAGATCTTTTACCCCTTCAGTCAATTTAAATTTGAAATGAAAAAATGATGCACAAATTTTTGGATAGAATTTCTGTTTTTTTCCCCACATTTCTAACCTTTGCTTACATATCAACACTTTTTGTTTTAAAAATATAATCACAAATTAATATAAAATAAATTTGAAAGTCTTCTTTGCTCAAGTTTAAAAAAAATCTTTTCCAAATGTTGCCAAATTAGTTTGTCAGCGATTAATTACAGTGAACATTACCACCTCTGTAACTGTTTCGTATGCCCTTAAATTATTGAGATTACACACAATAAAAGTTAATGATGGACAATACCATAACGCAGAATATTTCAGCTTCAACGAAATTCAAATGTTTTACCAACAACATGAAAAGCATTGTAGACAATGATCTACCACTTTTCATGAAGTTGTACATTTTCTTTAATAACTGATTATTGTTTGCTTTACGTCCAGTTGCAAATATTTCATGCATGTTCAGGACGATACCTTTTATTTCACTACATTTAATAACAACAAAGTTCCATCTATTCCATATATTTCTTCAAATGTTCGTCAGTCATAAGTTTCAAATAACCCATAAATAGCAAATAAAAAAAATGAAATGTTTTTAAACTGTTCCCAACGACATGAAAAACTTTGTAGACAATGATCTACCACCCTCCATGAAGATGTATGGCAGTTTAACGAGATTTAATTTTAAATAGTAAAAAATTTACTAATAATTTTTCTTTTGTATTAACCAACCCATATTTCATGTATTTCTCAAGTAACTTTAAAACAGAATAAAAATCATTTAAACGAATATTTTAAAAATAATAAAGAAAATTATATAACTTAATAACTTAATTTATATAATAAAAAAAATAACCTCAAATTGAGGGATGTCTTTCTTTTAATTTGTTGGATTTTATGAAAAGGGAAATGACTTTTACCTACTATAATTTGAAAGGGGTTTTAAAAATGAATTAACATTAAATCCTTTAAAGATGACCTAAAATTTTTGCAAGGATAAGGTGTTAAGATACGGTCCTATACGGACACTAAAGTTAAATTTCCCTGTAAAATGATTTATTTTTTACTTTTATTATAAATATTTCATTATTTAATAGTTATTTGAAATCAGAATTTGTTAGAAGGAGCTAAAATTAATTGAAATATTGAACAAATGCATTTTTTTTGTAATTTACACTTCATCAAAAAAGGCATTTCATCACAAAGCTGCAGAGCTGTAAATCATTACATACACCAAATATAGTTAAACAGTATCGAATAAACTTACAAATTAGTGAAAAATTATCATTGACCAATGAACAAGGAAAAAAGTCATGAAACCTGCCAGACATATACATGTATTCCTTCCTCATTTAATGCACCAAATGTAATATACAAAAAAGTAACAAAAACAAAACATTGAACCCTACAAGTTTAAAGTCACATTGAGATGAAACATGCCAAACAAAACTTACACCTTACAATCATTCAATACACCAAATATAGTAGCCCTTATCATTCAATACACCAAATATAGTAGCCATAATCATTCAATATACCAAATATAGTAGCCCTTATCATTCAATATACCAAATATAATAGCCATAATCATTCAATAAACCAAATATAGTAGCCCTTATCATTCAATATACCAAATATAGTAGCCATAATCATTCAGTAAACCAAATATAGTAGCCCTTATCATTCAATATACCAAATATAGTAACCATAATCATTTAGTACACCAAATATAGAAGCCCTTATCATTCAATATACCAAATATAGACATGTACATGTATGTATATAAAAAGGAACCTATATATACCAATTTCTAAATATAGTTATCCTTACAAATTCAAGGAAAATAGACATATGACAGACTAAAACTTCGTAACAGAAGAACCCAGGTACTTAGTTAGGCACATGCAGACAGTAAGAAATTTTTAAAACTTGAAGGGCGATTAAACTACAATGGGTAAATACTTCCAATAGCCCTTCTGATACTAAAGTAAAAACGTTTAGTTCCATCCTCATTTAGATGAACACGATCAACCTTATTAAAATAACGGGGTGAACTTGTTATACCACCCCTGTGGTACCAAAAAACAACATCAGGTGATGCATGCCTAACTGAATAGTGAGCATCCAACTCTCTATTCAACTTGTCTTTTTCCTCATTGTAAAAGTCAACATCTGTATGGCGGACTTTAAGACGAGGAAAAATCTCGCACAAAACAACTTTTTGTACCTGGTATTCAGTTTGAAGCTTTGTGATGAAATGCTTCACAGACTCCATATACACCTGTGGATGATAATCTTCTTGATCAATATCATTACCACCTATCTGTAGAATCACCATTTCTGGTCGAAAACTACGGAGTTTGCCATTCAGTCTCCTTGACTCATCTAGGGTACTGATAACACCACCCCCTAAACCAAGACAGTGAACTACAGCCTGATCAAGTCCAAAATCAGGTCTTAATGAAGGAATGGTATAAACATCATTTCCCAACCGAGTAACAAAACTATGTCCAACCACCAGAACATTATGTTTCTTTGGTGCTTGAACAGTAACTAAATCTAAATTACTCATAATTTTTGGAAAAATTATAAAAAATTAACTAATATTTATGCTTACCCTGAATACACCTGAAAAGTGTATACAATAAGAAAGTAAAATAAAGGGCATTGTTTAAGTAGCAATCTAAAGTGAACACTAGAAAATGAACTAATACATTTGTACATGTTGTACAAGAATGTATGCTAATATAAAATATTAAGAGTATGTAAAAAACATTTCGTTTTAACTTTATGAACCATGAGTCCATAGTTTAGATAAGCAGATAACAGTTATTCAAAATACTAGTCTTTATACTTGCAAAATTAAATTTTAGACTTTAGGAATTCTTACATTATTAATATATAATATAATTTTAAATTTGTCACAAAAAAAAATTATAAAAAAAAATAAAACAGTAACACCAGATTTTTTTTTTCTTTCAAAAAGGAATAAATTTTAAGAAAATTAATGAGAAATTAAGATGATGTGAATTCTCAGATACAACAGTATAAATGGTCATTTCTAGCCTCCAATCAAAAAATAAAATAACTGAAATTAATATGATAATGTAAATTATTTTTTCCCTTCCCTTCACCCCTTGTCAATGTGTCCAAAAACTAGTCATGTTCCATCATTTACATTAATCTAAAACCATTACTTATAAGGGGGTTTTGGCCATAATTCAATAAACTCATTTTAAAGGTGATTGCAAGTACTGGATATACAGAATGCTACAGTACTAATTGAAATTCATTAGGGTTTAGAATCCTCTTCGCACAAATTAGTGGGCTGCTGTCTCACTGGCTATATATATACCACATAGGGATTTATCTTTGTCGGTGGAATACTGTCTCGCTGGTTAATATACAAAATCATCTTATTTCTATTGATGGAGTGCTGTCTCAATGGCTATATATATACCACATAGGGATTTATCTTTGTTGGTGGAATACTGTCTCACTGGTTAATATACAAAATCATCTTATTTCTATTGATGGAGTGCTGTCTCAATGGCTATATATATACCACATAGGGATTTATCTTTGTTGGTGGAATACTGTCTCACTGGTTAATATACAAAATCATCTTATTTCTATTGATGGAGTGCTGTCTCAATGGCTATATATACCACATAGGGATTTATCTTTGTTGGTGGAATACTGTCTCAATGGTTAATATACAAAATCATCTTATTTCTATTGATGGAGTGCTGTCTCAATGGCTATATATATACCACATAGGGATTTATCTTTGTTGGTGGAATACTGTCTCACTGGTTAATATACAAAATCACCTTATTTCTATTGATGGAGTGCTGTCTCAATGGCTATATATATACCACATAGGGATTTATCTTTGTTGGTGGAATACTGTCTCACTGGTTAATATACAAAATCATCTTATTTCTAGTGATGGAGTGATCTCTCAATGGCTATATATATACCACATAGGGATTTATGTTTGTTGGTGGAATACTGTCTCAATGGCTATCATGGCTTTATACCATTTTTTTTATGTGGAAAACTATCTCTGGTTATTATATATATTAAAGATCATCGATTTTTGGAGGTTGTCCTTAATCTCTGTCAATTTCAAACATTGTAGTTGTTAAAAATGAATCATTATGATAGATATTTGATTTGACATTTGTACTTAGAGGATTCTGGATTCTAGTGTATTTCAATTTTTACTGTATTTTCTGTCACATACATATTGATACAATGGAACTAACAGAAACACACCATACAGCCGTTACATATCATCCATATTAAAAACACAACAGATACAACCAAACCTTGCTGCGTACTTAAATAAGGGTTGGGTGGAGTAGGGAATAGGTAAATGGAGTGGATATAGGGGATAGGTGAATGGAGTTATTAAACAAATGAATAAGAATGATAGAACAGATGGGGCTTTGCTCATTGTTGAAGGACATTCTTACACTGATAGTTGCTTAAATCCACTGCACAAGGATAGCTGTCTTGTTGGCATTCATACCTTATCTCCTATTTAATATGTATAAAATTTAGAAGTAAATAGGGTCACCAATACATGCAAGAAGTCTGTTATAATTGGAATAGTAATAGAAATAACCTTCACAGCTCATTTTCCCAACTTGATACATAAGATATAAGCCTTTGAAAATCTAATAATCTAAATCTTTCACAATTGCAACATTATAAACACTTTTTCCAAGGAAGTCACTTCATTAGAAATGATTGAATACAGAATAGGACTAATTTTTTAAACTTGACAGAAACGTTACTGATATCAAACTGTAATGTAACTTGCAAAAAACACCTGATAAAAAAAGTATGCTTCATCTTTTTTTCATGGACAACATATATACTTAATTGACTCTGAATATCAGTGGTTCTCTGCAGGTTCCTGTACGAACCAGAAAAGACGGCCATAAAAAGTCCTCTGTCTAAAAGTAATTAAAGTGGTGTTAAACATCAATCAATACATTCTTTAAAGGACTGGAAGGCTTCAATAGACCAAATCGTGCTAGGAAAATGGACTAAACTTAAAAATGAAAGTGTTATATAAAAACAGCAGGGCATGGTTGTATTGGAAGGGTTTTTAAACAAAATGAATATCAATTGTAAGGCGAGAACAAATACTCGGCAGATTTACAGATCTGGTACTAGTTCACCTGTTAAAAATCCAAATGTATCCCAATATTGCTGAAACTCTTCTGATGGGCGAGAAGGGGCAATTTGCACTTCATCCTCACCTTCATCAGAATTTGAATCAGAATCAATATCGCTACAAGCATCTAACTCAGTATCAGAAAAACATTCTAATTCATCAAACAACTCAGGAAGTTCATTTTGACAACTAGCAATGTTCTTACAGTTCTGACACTTACAACCTGGACCACAATAACCACCAACACTAAAACCAGACTTCTTACAACTGCATCTATTAGTGGTACAGCCACTTTTGCAAGAGCAACCCTTGGTGTACCACTTAATAGTTTTCTCCACTTTATCTATGTTTACATCAGAATCCCAAACTACAGATACAGTTGTGTTTTTAATAATCCAACCAGATTTGTCTATGGGTTCTAAATGCATAGAATTGTCAAATGCTTGCTTCCAGTACTTGGCAACCCAACAACTTCTATCCCAATGAAGCTGTAAAGCATCTGAATTGGGGAGCATATTATCCTCAGATTGTATACGCTCCCACATATGCTCACGTATAATCTTAACCAATGCTGTGTGACTTTCTAATCCGTCACCCAGTTCAATAGTGTTATATAATTCACTAATAGAAGCAGATGGCCGAAAAGCAGGTCTATGTTTAGCAAAATATACTGATGCTACCAATCTATAAAATGAACATAGCCCTGTTTCATCGTGTGTGGAAAGGTTCAAATCACCTGCAATAAACTGTGCATTCTGGTAAAAGCCATCTAAAAATGCTTTCTTACCACAACCATGGAAGAATGACACAAAATCACACCCACTACAAATATATAACATCTGAATGCACGATTCAATATGATGTATACCTTGCAGTGAGAGGTCATGAGAAAGAAGTGAAACGAAGCTCATCATGTCTATAAAAGTCTTCTCATAGGGAGTCTCTTTAGTCTGTACAAAAACAGACTTCTTTAGAGACTTGACAATAGGGAGACCAATGAAAAAGGTGTCTGTATCTGGACTATAAATAACAACTCGACTGGCAGCTGCCTGAGACGCATGTAACCAAACCCTTGTATCACCTTCTTCATGATTCCCAGACAGCTGTGCAAACTCTACAATGCCAACGTGAAGACAAGAGATTCCAAGTGCTTTGTCACGGTTGTCGTCATCAAAACCACCAGCTGTAATGACAGTACACGAACCTTCTATGAAAAATGGCGATGCTAGTCTTAAAAGTTCATAGGACAAAAAATTCACCAAGTTTCTCTTGTTTTCACGGTTGGCTAGAAAAGACCTCCAACTGGAAGGCAGCGAAAGACCTGTATGTATTACTGAACTCAACACAGTAGGATCAGACGCCTGAACACTACTATCTCTTCGTGACCTCTCCACATCCTTCGGACTACAACCATGCCTGTTTGGGTGATCAAACACAACATGGATTTCTGAAGCAGAAAACTGCTTATATGACCTAACAATCCACCTGTCAAATATAAACTTAGCATAATCTCCAAAGTTCTTATGCTGAGGGGCTGGGTTGGAGTTAATCATAAACATGCCTTCCAGTATAACTGCAGTAAGTCCTGTCTCTGTGGGTAAAGCAGAAAGGAATGCATCAGGATAGCGTGACCTAAAATGATGAAGGGACAATGACTTCTGACCTTTCATGGGAATGCCTTCCGCATCACAAATAGCTCTAGGCAAAGCCAAAAACTGATCCAGATCAGAAACTGGTTCTGAGGAGAGTTTTGAAAAAGCTATTTGCTTGCGTAAACACGAGATAACAGTCTTGTTATCCTTGATCTCCTTCTTCTGCTTATGAACAGTGACCTTAGGAGAAGAAAAGGTTTTAAGGTTTCGCCTTTTCCTGTGTGGCTGCTTAACTGAAATATCTGGGACCCTGATCAAGAAACACTGAATATAATTATTCATGTCCTCACTACCATAGTACCTGTACCTCAAAAGGGAATCTGCCTGGTCACTAGTAGCCGTGGTGTGTGTAAATATGTGATGAAGACCACCTACCAAATCGTCAACAAATAGTGAGGAAACCTTCAAATTTTCCACATATTGGAAAATCGTCTGCTCTTCACTATGAATGTAACACTTAGACAATTCTTTGCGTTTACCTGACTGACCACTTTCAATATCTAACTGCACCTTCAGATTATGCAATGATTCAGCTCTGTAAGGCAGATAATATGTCATGGCAGTCAATGAAGGCAAACTGAAGGTGTTTATTGCCTTTTTGGTCTTTAGGTTGATCTCCATCTCATGAGCTTCATCAAGAGCCACTGAAAAAAAATTATCCCCAGACAAAGACACTGCAAAGCAACCAGCCTTAAAATGGTGTATGACATCAACAGGGAATGTAAGAAGGTCAGCAAAGTGATAAGGAATCATACGCATGTAATTATGCCTGTCGAAAGCAGTGAAAAGGCAAGCCAAGTTCTTCAGCGAGGCATTTCGTAAATCCCAATTTTGTTCCCTAATGGCAAGGTATAGACCAAGGTATGCCATAAAGTCTACATGAATAAAAGTATCCCAAAAACGAAATGTCTCGCTTTTTTCACTTGATAGCTTACGCCATTCATCAAATTCGACTTGTACACCTTGCAACATCATAGAAAATCTATCCTTCTGTTCCAAAACAGAAGACCAAACCTTGAAATCTTGAATATCACCTTCAAGATTCCCATTACAGTCTCTACTGACTGTAATGTCAGCACTTTTCAAAATGCCAGAAATGATTTTCTGAAAATCATTATCAAAACAAGCAACACCCGGTGACCTGTGTGACCTCATGAAAGACTCTACCTGATATCGGAACATGGCTTCCCAAACATGTGATAAAAACCGATGGGTCATGGGAAATCTAGTGCACTCTGTCAACACCTTCAGAGTGGCCCCGTGATGAAACTTCACAGCTAGTTCTTTTAGACCGGCATCATAGTATATTTTCATAAACACTGGTAGCAGGTTTTTCAGAATATGCCAATCTCCAGGGTATGGCAAAACCCAATCTAGTGCATTACCATATTCTGATTTCAGCTTAATAAGAATATCGTAAGACTTGCCATCACCAACTACAACTAAATAGTTGATCTTAGTTCCAACCTGGAACTTACCATACAAAATATTGAGTGTCAACTCAACTGTAGCTTTGGAGTCGGCGGTTTCATCCAAAACTGCAATTGAGTGAAACTCAGAAACCTCTGTCTGGCTACAGTCATATGCTAAATAAGCCTTAAGTCCGGGAACTACAATATGATTTGTTTTCAACACTGATTTAGAGAAACAGTACGCCGACAAATCTGACACGTGTTTATCCCACGCAACTTTCTCTACCTCAGATATGGAAAAATCATCTAAAGATAACCGAGTAAACCTATTTACTTTAATGTTTGAAGGTTCACCAATGTTGTCTCCAGGTTCCCTTAAGGCCTTAATCAAATCAGATGGAATACTCCTAGATACTGATTTTACACATGTATCAGCACTCTGATCTGGATCACCAGACTCAGATGGCTTTGGAACATACGTAAAATCATGCTTAACACTCGGCTTAGGTGTAACTGCTTGAATAGTCGTGCCATGAAAACCTGATTTGTTTGCTCCTGTCCCAACTATAGCATACTTTTGGTTTTTATCCAAATTGTCAAAAGATGCAACAGTGAAACTGTCTGAACTTAACAAATTAGGTTCTTTATCAAGCTGAATGCACCTACTACTAATAAAACGCCTCAACGACTCTTTCGAAACAGTTGCACCTAGTCGATTGCTTATTGCTAAAAGTTCTGTAGAAGAACCACTGTATTTGTCCAAGACATCACTTAGAAGCAAATGAAGGGGTTGACCACATTTAGAACTTTGAGCATTAAAAATGCAGCTAGCAATAAAAAGCCTAGGAAATAATCTCAAGCATGAATCATCTATGCCTAAATAGCTGTTTTCCCATGAATTAAACACATCTCTGCGCAATTCTTTCTCCTCAATTTCATTTGCAGTAAGTCTATAAATGAAATTCCAAAGAACAGGGTCAAGCTTCCGTATCTCATCATGCACATCAAAGCATCTAATATCAGGTAATTCAGAAGAATTAACACTTGAAGAAACATATGATTTTATACACTGTCTAGTGATTTTTAATGTTTCATCAAGACATTCAATCTTCTTCATTGCCTGTAAACTTTCTGACAAGTCATCAAGTTTAATCTGCAAGGCCTTATTCACAGCTTGAAGTTCATCAATACTCTTTTTATGACCATGAAGCTGTGAATGTGCAATGCGCATGAAGTCTGTACCTACTCTATATACCATCCTACCTGTCTTCAAACCCTCTGGCACCCTATAGTGAAGTGCAGAGCCTAGGCATGACTTAAGCATTTTAAAAATCCACCTAATATCATGCCTAGCTCTATTTTCACTATCAACATTTAATGAAATGTTCAAAGTGTTGCACAATTTTGAGACATGTCCACAATATTCTGAGTACAAAGACTGCAGTAAAAGTGGTTTATATGTCAAAAATTTGTTTACAACTTCTGCCAGAATCATCCTGAAACAAAATAAATCAATGTTTGTGACGTCCACTGATTTAATATCAATCTCATCAAACTCCTGTAAACAATCAACTAAAAATCCATCAGACTGTGCATGAATTAATGTGAAATTAGTAGATTTTGAAAACACGTTGTATGATCTATAGCAACTCAAACATACTATCATGCTTTCAAAATCTATTTCTTTTTCAACATTTAATTCTTCTATAATGTACAGGTTGAAATGGTCATGTTTATCTGGAGATATATTAACAAACTTTTTAGAATATTTCAAAGATTTGTCACATATACAACAGTTAATATCATAAACACATTTCTGATACTCTCTATAATGATGCTCACATAATGTAACCTTAGTATCAATGGAATGGGGAAGGGGTTGCTTAGATGAGTCCCAAAGTTTAAAGCAATTCTTAAACTTGTGGGGCTCAACTGAAGCAACCCTACATGATATATCACAATGTAAAGCTGAAAGGAAACATGAACCTGAAATAGAGACACATGGATCTTGTGCAACACTTGCACAATCACTTAAAGTGGAACATGAACCTGAAATAGATCCAGAAAAATCTGGTGCATTACATGTACTAGCACTATCACAGAGTTCTAGACTTCTGCGTTTAGTAGGGGGTGTAAAATCATCACTCACGAGACGACTGTGCCTTGTTAAATTTGTATCACATTTCCTGCAAATGCAATCATCATCTTCTATAGAATGATGCTTCTTTACATATTCATAATATGCAGGTAGTTTATCCTTTTTCTGACACAAATGAACATAACGCTTCGTGAGATCATGTGTGCCACAAAGTTTACAGGGACCTGGCTCCCTTCCACTATGTACCAAGCTACAATTAGTGATATGTGGCATTGTCCAACTGTTAACAATCAATTTATCAATCAATCTTATGCCCGTTACAATTAAAAAATAAGGTAATGCTAAGTGTATAGGGACAATAACGTATGAAAATACATGTACATGCTGACTTAAAATGGATGGATGTGTATTGGAAACTGATAAACAAGGACCTAAATCGGTTGAATTTACACAAATCTGTGTTTAAATTGACAACAAACACGTCTGGATACTTCGTAGATGTTATAAGTATGTGTGTGGTGTGGCAAGAGCTAAATATATGGCGATATTACAAACAAAAATGAGTGTTTTTCTGAAGAAAATTGCTAATACAACCTTCCGTGAGGAGTCCTCTTCATAAACAACGTGGTTATGTAACGAAGGCTGGTAACGTGTAGCCACTTTATAACGGTAAATTTAATTGGATGATCTTCAAAAAACAATTATAAAATTGCTAATAAATGATTGGATATCAAATTGTGTCAGATTATTATTTCATGAAAAAATGTAAACATTGAAATCCGCCATTTTTAAATACGGAACAAACTCCTTTTCAATGTAGAATTAAAGATCATTGCGCATATTGCCAGCATATCATACATAGTTAATCATGGAAATATATATATTCAAATGTGTTTTCTATACTTACTATTGTATGTTTCAGTTAATTTAAAGTGTAAATTCCTAAAAGAACGGAGCATCGTGCTCAAAGACGATGAAGAAAAAAATATAGGTGGCGCTGTTTGTGGGCGTAAACCTTTTACATACGGGTCCTTTTTTTGTCGACAAATTGACCTTTAGCTGTCAGATTCAAGCGTTTGCCTTCCAACTGTATGATGCTTTTCATTAACAAATCAACTTTCTTCTTGGGTCTTCAACAATTCATGAAGATAGTTCATGAACCAATCACAAACCAACACGTATATAAACTTTCTTTCCCGCGAGATGTAACCGTACTCTTTACTGCTTAGCAAATTTCCAGAGAAACACGATTATTTCTTAACGACATCATCTCTCAGAGGAGGTTTTTCAAAAGAGAAAAACACTTCTAAAAAAACAGATCGATGTGGAAAATTTTAAAGAAACAAGATTATCTTTTATAGACATCATCTCTGAGAGGATTTTTTTTCGAAAAAAACTTCTAAAATACGAGATCAATGTATAATTTAAAGATACAAAATATATACACTTATAGATATCATCTCTGAGAAGATTTTTTCGCAATAAGGAAAAAATTTCTAAAAAAAGAGATTGATTATTTACTATATTACACCATCGAATTTCACTACAGCTTATATCTCGCAATTAGAGATTATAAGCTAACCTATCTCAAATTGAATCTGAACGAATCATATCAAGATATTAGATGTCAAATTATATCGCAAACCTACAGATAATTACCAATACTTAGAAAAATCTTCTGCTGACCCAGTATCTGTATCCAAAGGATTTATAATTGGGGAAGTTACAAGGTTCATTAGATCGTGCTGTAACAGAGATGACCTCGACATACAGATAAAAGTATTCAAACAAAAACTTACTCTAAGAGGATATTCGGAAAAATGAAATTAATCCACTAAAAGCATTGAGAAAAAACAGACTACATACATTATGTTATAAAAAAAGAAATAAACAAAACTGTGGGTATTACATCGATGGTTCAAGCGACTGAATTTAATCCGCAATATACAATTCACTTATTGACTCTATTAATCAATCTTAATTGACGCTCAGATCAAAATAGTTAAAAAGCCAAACAAGTACAAAGTTGAAGAGAACTGAGAACAACAATTTCAAAAAAAAATCTGCTAAGGTAATCTATTCCTGGGATAAGAAGATCCTTAGTTTTTGAAACATTCAAAGTTTTGTACAGGAAATTTATAAAAATCACCATAAAATTGATATTTATGTCAACGCCGAAGTGCTGACTACTGGCCATGGGCTGGTAATACCCTCTGGGACGAAACTTTTATCAGCAGTGGCAATGACCAAGTGGTGTAAATAGTTATAAAATGTACAAGGATTATAATTTAATACCCAGACGCGCATTTCGTCTACAGTGACGCTCAGATCAAATTAATCAAAAAGCCAAACAAGTACAAAATTGAAGAGCACTGAGGACCCAAATTTCAAAAAGTTGTGCCATATCGGCTAGGATAATGTACTCCTGGGATACGAAAATCCTTAGTTTTTGACAAAAATCAAAAATTTGTACAGTAAATTTATAAAAGTTACCACATAATTGATATGCATGTCAACATCTAAGTGTTGCTTCTATTTGATGTCAGAATATGAAGCAAAAGAAACTTAGCAAAATGAAAATGATACATAACTTAGCAACTGACTATTTGCAGTTGATTACATACCAGCTCCAGACTCCAATTAAAATAATTGAATGATTATGTCGTCTTCATCATATAAAAATCAAGCTCTAAATTTTTATTTATTTATTTTTTAGTTTTAAAAAACGCACCAACATATTGAACGTCATTAAAGAGCAATAATTCTAACAAATGGTTGACTGGCAATTTCTGTTATACCTTTTTCAAAGCTATAATTTTGCTTAACATTTACTGATGTTTGACATGTGTATACTTCAATAAGATACAGACAACAAAGTATATTTTAGTAATGTCGGTTATGTTTGTTTGCAGACATGGTCAGCGGACACATTTAAAAATCTAAATTCCGTTACAATTATGATTGTGGAAAAGTTTGTTAAAAAATTTACTTGTTGTTTCAAAGTAAATTTCTTTGTTTACTCTTTACCTTTCGGCAAAAATTGCCCTATTTTTGCCGCTGAGGAACGATACAAATTCAATCAATCATAACTTTTTTGTTACTGTTAGTAGACTTATCAAGACTTTTTATAGAAAATAGTTTTTCAGTAATATTAATGTCAGGTATGTCAAAAAAATATATCATCTTTGATCACGTGATAATCAGTCCAATATCACGTGACAACAACAGACAACTCGGGAAATTGGAAAATTTCGGTACAAAATGTCCTTTTTTTTAAAGTTTATTTATGGAAATAGTATCAACAGAGCATTCAAATACAATTTTACGAAAAAGAACCCTGCACGGTCTATTAATAAACAGCAATCTTTATAGCCATACATGCTATGTGGGTGATATGGGTCAAAATCGCTATTTTCGAGCTTTAGGGGCTTAAAAAAAAGGTAGCTCAACTGTCAAACTAAAATGTGCATCCGCACTCTAATCCCTACAATAATTTAAAATACAGAAAAACAAAAGTCTTGCAGCTTCAGAATCCCTTAATTATCGATTTGTTATAGATTATCTTAACATGTTTGTCTCTATTATTCTATAAACGACTATAAACAAAAGACAGATCATTAACTTAGTCCCAAGGAAAAAAGCATTTTCAATTTGAAATTAGTATTAAATTAAAGTCAAGTCAAGTTATTTAAAATTGGTATTGGCTTTTTTAATCCGTACATTTATTTTTGCGGGATGCGAACCAGGATCGCTAGATTACTAGCCTCAGGTGCATCCCCTCAGCTACGGAACCAGACGGTTAACATTGATTAAATTGATACGTATTTTCAATGTTATTTGTAATGTTTATATTTATGTTGACCTTTCACATACAAATATTATATTATAATAAGATATTCAGAGAGACGTAAAAACTTCATTTTTTTACATCTTTAAAGGAACACACACTGTGGGATGGTCTAGAAACTAAGGGAGAGAGGAGAAAGGGGGGGGGTAAGTATGATTTTATTCAAAAACAAGTAACACAGGTAGTAAGAAATGCATTGTATTTATACTAGTTTGCCTCTGGAACTTAAATATGCACGTTTTTACTGGTATAAGCAGAAATTCTAAGAAATAGTTGCTGAAAATTACTGACATGTTGACAATGTTCACTATTTGTATTCGTTTTTCGTAGAAATTAATAAAAAAAACCTCAATGAACCTTTATTTTATAAAGGTCAACACAAACCTGAAAAAAAGGAATCCACAAAGGACCGTTTTTTGCGGTTTATAGCTACCAAACACAATATTTTCATAATTCGAGATTTACACAATTCTAAAGTTTTTTCTATTCCATTTTAGCTTATTTTGTTTTAAAACGATGATTGCTTAATTGCTTTATTCAACCACAAAAAATATCCCAAAACACACAGCTTTCATTTTAACGTAAAGCTAAAACTCACAGGTTTAATTTAAGCCCTTGGTGAAATATGTCGATAATCAAATGACAAAGAACTTTAGGTTTGATTCCAAATTTTAGGCAAAAAAGTGCTTATGACCCGAATTCGGGTCATATGAACGGTAAAGAGTTACTATTACAGACGAATAAGATGACATTTATTGCATTGACGTTGATAAACAAAGTTGTACATGGGTCATCTTACTTAATAACTATCTTATTGAAATTATCAAGAGGCTATTTGACAAATCTTTAAAAAAAAAGAGCACTGGACAATGCATGTCGAAAAACAAAGACGAATAATGCAAAGATTTTAAGCGATAAATATGCATTTGTTTGCAAAGTTGTAAGCTTTAATGCATGTTAATGATTAAGTAACATCAATTGTGTCTATATTGTCTTTAATAACAAAGAAGAATCTTGTTTTAATGATTTTATTATTCACCAAATGATATAAACGTATTTGTCTTTATATACATTCGGTTTAAATCTGTTGATTGATCATTTTAACTCTATTCTGAAGATATGATATGTCTGGCTTCCAAAAAGATTGATACTTAGTTAATTAAATCTGGTAACGGTTATTTCAGAAACACGTGTAATGATCATGCATATTGGTATCAAAAGTTTATATCATACTACTGACCTACCTTTAATCAAACCAGTAGTCGGTCATTGAAAATATGAATATCTAAAAAAACAGTTTACTGAGATTTATTAATAAGATAACCGTATTCAAACAATTTTTTCCAATTCCTAAATGAGTATTATAACACTTTTGTATGTATGTGGTCTGTTAAAACAATTATCATTAATTCTTTTTGGAGTTTTTGAAGCTATCATCAAATCTAAATTTGAATACTCATAAAATCTATTCACTCATTTCATATGTCTCACTAAATCATAAACTTGTAATGTTAATCCACAATTCACTTAAACTCGAATGGTTTTACATTCCAAATTTATATGTTCTACATATTTTTGTAGTATCTAAATGATTATCATTTTTTTTAATGAAATTATGCACATGTTAAGGTATATGTACATTGATTTAAAGCCAGAACAAGGCCAGTCCTTAGGTATTATGTGATCCTTTTTATAAGTTACTCAAAGATTCAATACTATAAGATTGATAATGACACATATTCATATTTGATTAATATATATAAGACGTGATATAAGTGCCAAAGAAACAAAATTCTTGTCAAGTAACAATTTATTAAAGAAAAGCATTTTATGTCAACGTATGGTCTTCAATCAGAGCCTTTGCTACACCGAACAGTAAGCTATAATGGTCCCCAAAAATGACTAACCTTGAAATCAACGGTCTTATCTTTATTAAAAACGAGAGACGCAAAATACTTATCAATCACATCAACACACGACAACCATTGAATAACCAAAGTTTGCTATTGTACGTAAATCGAGTATCTTCCATGATTTGGATCGTTTTATAGCCGAACATAAGATGTCTAGGTTATGGATAAAACATTGAAAAAGTGATGCTTTCCATCTAAAAAAAAGAACATTTTGTGGTTAATCGTTTAATAAAAACTTTTTGTAAAAACAGAAAGGATTCAATACTATAAGATTGATAATGACACATATTCATATTTGATTAATATATATAAGACGTGATATAAGTGCCAAAGAAACAAAATTCTTGTCAAGTAACAATTTATTAAAGAAAAGCATTTTATGTCAACGTATGGTCTTCAATCAGAGCCTTTGCTACACCGAACAGTAAGCTATAATGGTCCCCAAAAATGACTAACCTTGAAATCAACGGTCTTATCTTTATTAAAAACGAGAGACGCAAAATACTTATCAATCACATCAACACACGACAACCATTGAATAACCAAAGTTTGCTATTGTACGTAAATCGAGTATCTTCCATGATTTGGATCGTTTTATAGCCGAACATAAGATGTCTAGGTTATGGATAAAACATTGAAAAAGTGATGCTTTCCATCTAAAAAAAAGAACATTTTGTGGTTAATCGTTTAATAAAAACTTTTTGTAAAAAACAGAACACAAAATACAACAAAGAAAACTAAAGACTAAATATCTCTCAAAACCGGGGAGGATCCAGGTGCTCCCAGAAGGATAAGCATATAGACAGACTCTTAACCTCTTGTATTCTGTATATATTATTAGGTCTTTCCACTTTTCTGTGGAAAGCCTATTGTATTTGTTCTGATTATTAGGTCTTTCCACTTTTCTGTGGAAAGTCCTATTGTATTTGTTCTGATTATTATTATTATTATTATTATTTTTTTTTTTCCGCCAAATTTTGTTCTTGCGATAAATGTTTGTTTCGCAATATGTCGCTTAGATTTTTTTCATATTGTATCGTATAGTTTATGCGCTTTTAAATTTCACCCTGCTAAGCCGAACCATTTTCTTTGTAAGAGTTATCTCCCTATTCACTGTTTGTCATGTGTGTGCATCTCCTTCGTAACAAAATAAGAAAGCGACAAAATTCTTTTTACAAATTGTTCGTTACATCCTCAGGAATTTTTGGCTAATTTGGATCGAAGCGATTCGATGAAATTTTATAGGAGTTATCTACCTTTACGGAATAAATTTGTCGGTATGTTTTTTTAACTCATAAACCGTTAACCGTATAACCCTGGAATGTTTTTATTTGAGTCCCCTGATTCCTAACTAAGAAAATTAGGACAAGGTCAAAGGTCAAGGTCATATTTTAGATTTTCATATTTCTTTGATTTCCCTATAATTCTTGAATGGTTATAGATACAGAAAATTTAAGCAGTGAAAAATGTTTAGTTCTTCAAGGGGCAACTTTGTTACATTATGACTATATTGGTTTTACCATTGTGTAAGGGACATAATCCCCATTGATGGTTTATATAAAGCCATTATTAGACAAAACTCTTAAACAAAATGACCTTGACCCATAGGGTCTTTTGCAATGATATTGTGAAGCAATGACCTTGACAAAGGTCACAAGGTCAAAGGTCAAGGTCATGTACATATGTGATTTGGCGCACTACTTGAAGAGTTTTATGTGTGTTTGCCTGCCAACCAACCAACCAACCAACTAACCAATCAATCAATCAATTAATTAATCAATCAATCAATCATGATCATGATCAATCAACCAATAATGATCATGATCAATCAATCAATCAGAGGATTCAAGATCTTTTTTGTTTCTTTTACGCTGTTTCAAATGACCCTATCTAACGTGTTTAACCAACCAACCAACCAACCAACTAATCAATCAATCAATCAATCAATCAATCAATCAATCAATCAATCAATCAATCCTGATCATGATCAATCAATCATGTTTCCGTCTCACGTGTTTAATATAGGGTCCAAGATCTTTGTTTCTTTTTCGCTGTGTCAATTGACCCTATCCAACGTGTTTAACCAACCAACCAACCAACCAACCAACCAACCAGCTAATCAAGTTATCAATCAATCAATCAATCAATCAATCAATCATGATCATGATCATGATCAATCAATCATGTATCCGTCTCATGTGTTTAATATACGGTCCAAGATCTTCTTTGTTTCTTTTTCGCTGTTTCAATTGACCCTATCCAACGTATTTAACCAACCAACCAACCAACCAACCAACTAATCAATCAATCAATAAAGTAATCAATCAATCATGATCAATCAATCAGTCAAGTAAATAATCAATCATGATCATGATCAATCAATCATGTTTCATGAAAAATTGATATTTAATATTGTTCTTGCATCAATTCTGAAAAAAAAATCCACATGTACTCTGAAACTACAAGTACAATCGACCTCAAAATTTGCAGTCATCAGTGCATACATGTACTAAAAGTTTATAAAAAAACTTGGTGCAGCTACCTCTCAAGAATTTTCCTAGAGAAAAGAAATGGCAATGCCGTAAAAATCGTAAAAATCGCTTGCTAGGTCCGTAAATCTCAGTAAAAACCTACAATAAAATGTCCGCTCCGAGATTGAAATACTAATCTGTGTTACAAACAAGTGCTGAAAAATGTACATTATTAGAAAATAATCAATAAATGTGTTTTAAAGTTACACCGGATCAATTAAATCCAAAACATGCACTGCCCGTGAACTGTCATTAAAATGTCAATTTCCTACAATGACAAAAGAAATTACATTGTGTACATTCCATCTCTATAGATGTTGTCTGTTTAACGTCCCCACCTAAAAAGAAATAAAAAGACTATCTTTTCGTTATTATAAACCCGTGTCACGTGATGTGGCGCGCGCGCTGTACCTAAAATAAAAGAAAAACTTTCCAAACTAAACATGAAACTTCTCCGGTAACAATAATATAGACCCCATACAGAAACAAACAAACAAACAAACAAACAAACAAACAAACCCCCCCCCCCCCCGCAATTCAATTAATTTTAAAGGGGGAAAGACCCCCTACAATTGCTTTTTTAAAGCAATTGATTTATATTGTAAAAAACATTTTTAACCATTCTGTTCAATTAATAAAAAAAAAAAAAATCTCCCCGAGACCCCCTTTTGCCCCCCCCCCCTTTTTTTTTAACCCTCCACTTACAACTGAATGTAGGTTGTGTGCTATCTATCCTATCAACGTAAAACGAACGACAACTCCAGTTTTTTCCATATTATTAGGTCTTTCCACTTTTCTGTGGAAAGTCCTATTGTATTTGTTCTGATTATTAGGTCTTTCCACTTTTCTGTGGAAAGCCTATTGTTTTTCTTCTGATTATTTTTTTTTTTTTTTTTTTTTTTTTCTTCCGCCTAATTTTGTTCTTGCGATAAACATTTGTTTCGCAATATGTCGCTTAGATATTTTGTATATGATATTGAACAGTTTATGCGCTTTTGAAATTTACCCTGCGTAAACGAATACTTTTCTTTGTAGGAGTTATCTCCCCAAACACTGTTTTCCTTGTTAGCGCATCTCCTTCGTAACAAAAAAAGATATCGACAAAATTCATTTTACAAATTGTTCGTTACATCCTCAGTAATTTTTGGCGTATTTGGATCGAAGCGATTCGAAGAAATTTTATAGGAGTTATCTATCTTTACGGAATAAATTTGTCGGTATGTTTTTTTAACTCATAAACCGTTAACCGTATAACCCTGGAATGTTTTTATTTGAGTCCCCTGATTCCTAACTTAGAAAATTAGGTCAAGGTCAAAGGTCAAGGTCATATTTTAGATTTTCATATGTCTTTGATTTCCCTATAACTCTTGAACAGTTATAGATACAAAAAAATTAAGCAGTGAAAAATGCTTGGTACTTCAAGGGGCAACTTTTTTACATTATGACTATATTGATTTTACCATCATGTAAGGGACATAACTCCCATCGATGGTTTTTAAAAAGCCATTTTTAGGCAAAACTCTTAAACAAAAGGTCCTTGACCCATAGGGTCTTTTGCAATGACCTTGTGGAGCAATGACCTTGACGAAGGTTACAAGGTCAAAGGTCAAGGTCATCAAATTATGTGGTTTTGGCACTATTTAAACAGTTTTATGTGTGTTTGAATTTCAACCAACCAACCAACCAACCAACCAACCAACCAATCAATCAATCAATCATGATCATGATCAATCAACCAATAATGATCATGATCAATCAATCAATCATGTTTCCGTCTCATGTGTTTCTTATAGGGTTCAACCAACCAACCAACCAACCAACCAACCAATCAATCACTCACTCACTCAATCAATCAATCAATCAATCAATCAATCAATCAATCAATCATGATCATGATCAACCAATCATGTTTCCGTCTCATGTGTTTAATAAAGGGTCCAAGATCTTCTTTGTTTCTTTTTCCGTGTTTAAATTGACCCTATCCAACGTGTTTAACCAACCAACCAACCAACCAACCAACCAACCAACTAATCAATCAATCAATCAATCATGATCATGATCAATCAATCATGTTTCCGTCTCATGTGTTTAATATAGGGTCCAAGATCTTCTTTGTTTCTTTTTCCGTGTTTCAATTGACCCTATCCAACGTGTTTAACCAACCAACCAACCAACTAATCAATTAATTAATCAATCATGATCATGATCAATCAATCATGTTTCCGTCTCATGTGTTTAATATAGGGTCCAAGATCTTCTTTGTTTCTTTTTCCGTGTTTCAATTGACCCTATCCAACGTGTTTAACCAACCAACCAACTAACTAATCAATCAATCAATCAATCAATCAATCAATCAATCAATCAATCAATCAATCTGTATGACTGTTTAATCATGACAGTTTATTGAAGGAACAAACTCTCAATTATTCAAGAAAAATTGAAATTTAATATTGTTCTTACGTCACTTCTGAAAAAAAATCCACATGTTCTCTGAAAGTACAAGTACAATCGACCTCAAAATTTGCAGTCAGCAGGGCATACATGTACTAAAAGTTTATAAAAAAACTTGGTGCAGATATCTCTCACAGCTTTTCCTAGAGAAAAGCAATGGCAATGCCGTCAAAATCGCTTGCTAGGTCCGTAAATCTCAGTAAAAACCTACAATAAAATGTCCGCTCCGAGATTGAAATACTAATCTGTGTTACAAACAGGTGCTGAAAAATGTACATTATCAGAAAATAATCAATAAATGTGTTTTAAAGTTACACCGGATCAATTAAATCAAAAACATGCACTGCTTGTGAACTGTCATCAAAATGTCAATTTCCTACAATGACAAAAGAAATTACATTGTGTACATTCCATCTCTATAGATGTTGTCTGTTTAACGTCCCCACCTAAAAAGAAATAAAAAGACTATCTTTTCGTTATTATAAACCCGTGTCACGTGATGTGGCGCGCGCGCTGTACCTAAAATAAAAGAAAAACTTTCCAAACTAAACATGAAACTTCTCCGGTAACAATAATATAGACCCCATACAGAAACGCACAAACAAACAAACAAACAAACAAACAAACAAACAACCCCCCCAATTCAATTAATTTTAAAGGGGGAAAGACCCCCTACAATTGCTTTTTTAAAGCAATTGATTTATATTGTAAAAAACATTTTAAACCATTCTGTTCCGTTAATAAAAAAAAAAAAAAATCCCCGAGACCCCCTTTTGCCCCCCCCCCCCTTTTTTTTTAACCCTTCACTTACAACTGAATGTAGGTTGTGTGCTATCTATCCTATCAACGTAAAACGAACGACAACTCCAGTTTTTTCCATATTATTAGGTCTTTCCACTTTTCTGTGGAAAGCCTATTGTTTTTCTTCTGATTATTTTTTTTTTTTTTTTTTTTTTTTTCTTCCGCCTAATTTTGTTCTTGCGATAAACATTTGTTTCGCAATATGTCGCTTAGATATTTTGTATATGATATTGAACAGTTTATGCGCTTTTGAAATTTACCCTGCGTAAACGAATACTTTTCTTTGTAGGAGTTATCTCCCCAAACACTGTTTTCCTTGTTAGCGCATCTCCTTCGTAACAAAAAAAGATATCGACAAAATTCATTTTACAAATTGTTCGTTACATCCTCAGTAATTTTTGGCGTATTTGGATCGAAGCGATTCGAAGAAATTTTATAGGAGTTATCTATCTTTACGGAATAAATTTGTCGGTATGTTTTTTTAACTCATAAACCGTTAACCGTATAACCCTGGAATGTTTTTATTTGAGTCCCCTGATTCCTAACTTAGAAAATTAGGTCAAGGTCAAAGGTCAAGGTCATATTTTAGATTTTCATATGTCTTTGATTTCCCTATAACTCTTGAACAGTTATAGATACAAAAAAATTAAGCAGTGAAAAATGCTTGGTACTTCAAGGGGCAACTTTTTTACATTATGACTATATTGATTTTACCATCATGTAAGGGACATAACTCCCATCGATGGTTTTTAAAAAGCCATTTTTAGGCAAAACTCTTAAACAAAAGGTCCTTGACCCATAGGGTCTTTTGCAATGACCTTGTGGAGCAATGACCTTGACGAAGGTTACAAGGTCAAAGGTCAAGGTCATCAAATTATGTGGTTTTGGCACTATTTAAACAGTTTTATGTGTGTTTGAATTTCAACCAACCAACCAACCAACCAACCAACCAACCAACCAACCAACCAATCAATCAATCAATCATGATCATGATCAATCAACCAATAATGATCATGATCAATCAATCAATCATGTTTCCGTCTCATGTGTTTCTTATAGGGTTCAACCAACCAACCAACCAACCAACCAACCAACCAACCAACCAACCAACCAATCAATCACTCACTCAATCAATCAATCAATCAATCAATCAATCAATCAATCATGATCATGATCAACCAATCATGTTTCCGTCTCATGTGTTTAATAAAGGGTCCAATATCTTCTTTGTTTCTTTTTCCGTGTTTAAATTGACCCTATCCAACGTGTTTAACCAACCAACCAACCAACCAACCAACCAACCAACTAATCAATCAATCAATCAATCATGATCATGATCAATCAATCATGTTTCCGTCTCATGTGTTTAATATAGGGTCCAAGATCTTCTTTGTTTCTTTTTCCGTGTTTCAATTGACCCTATCCAACGTGTTTAACCAACCAACCAACCAACTAATCAATTAATTAATCAATCATGATCATGATCAATCAATCATGTTTCCGTCTCATGTGTTTAATATAGGGTCCAAGATCTTCTTTGTTTCTTTTTCCGTGTTTCAATTGACCCTATCCAACGTGTTTAACCAACCAACCAACTAACTAATCAATCAATCAATCAATCAATCAATCAATCAATCAATCAATCAATCAATCTGTATGACTGTTTAATCATGACAGTTTATTGAAGGAACAAACTCTCAATTATTCAAGAAAAATTGAAATTTAATATTGTTCTTACGTCACTTCTGAAAAAAAATCCACATGTTCTCTGAAAGTACAAGTACAATCGACCTCAAAATTTGCAGTCAGCAGGGCATACATGTACTAAAAGTTTATAAAAAAACTTGGTGCAGATATCTCTCACAGCTTTTCCTAGAGAAAAGCAATGGCAATGCCGTCAAAATCGCTTGCTAGGTCCGTAAATCTCAGTAAAAACCTACAATAAAATGTCCGCTCCGAGATTGAAATACTAATCTGTGTTACAAACAGGTGCTGAAAAATGTACATTATCAGAAAATAATCAATAAATGTGTTTTAAAGTTACACCGGATCAATTAAATCAAAAACATGCACTGCTTGTGAACTGTCATCAAAATGTCAATTTCCTACAATGACAAAAGAAATTACATTGTGTACATTCCATCTCTATAGATGTTGTCTGTTTAACGTCCCCACCTAAAAAGAAATAAAAAGACTATCTTTTCGTTATTATAAACCCGTGTCACGTGATGTGGCGCGCGCGCTGTACCTAAAATAAAAGAAAAACTTTCCAAACTAAACATGAAACTTCTCCGGTAACAATAATATAGACCCCATACAGAAACGCACAAACAAACAAACAAACAAACAAACAAACAAACAACCCCCCCAATTCAATTAATTTTAAAGGGGGAAAGACCCCCTACAATTGCTTTTTTAAAGCAATTGATTTATATTGTAAAAAACATTTTAAACCATTCTGTTCCGTTAATAAAAAAAAAAAAAAATCCCCGAGACCCCCTTTTGCCCCCCCCCCTTTTTTTTTAACCCTTCACTTACAACTGAATGTAGGTTGTGTGCTATCTATCCTATCAACGTAAAACGAACGACAACTCCAGTTTTTTCCATATTATTAGGTCTTTCCACTTTTCTGTGGAAAGCCTATTGTTTTTCTTCTGATTATTTTTTTTTTTTTTTTTTTTTTTTTCTTCCGCCTAATTTTGTTCTTGCGATAAACATTTGTTTCGCAATATGTCGCTTAGATATTTTGTATATGATATTGAACAGTTTATGCGCTTTTGAAATTTACCCTGCGTAAACGAATACTTTTCTTTGTAGGAGTTATCTCCCCAAACACTGTTTTCCTTGTTAGCGCATCTCCTTCGTAACAAAAAAAGATATCGACAAAATTCATTTTACAAATTGTTCGTTACATCCTCAGTAATTTTTGGCGTATTTGGATCGAAGCGATTCGAAGAAATTTTATAGGAGTTATCTATCTTTACGGAATAAATTTGTCGGTATGTTTTTTTAACTCATAAACCGTTAACCGTATAACCCTGGAATGTTTTTATTTGAGTCCCCTGATTCCTAACTTAGAAAATTAGGTCAAGGTCAAAGGTCAAGGTCATATTTTAGATTTTCATATGTCTTTGATTTCCCTATAACTCTTGAACAGTTATAGATACAAAAAAATTAAGCAGTGAAAAATGCTTGGTACTTCAAGGGGCAACTTTTTTACATTATGACTATATTGATTTTACCATCATGTAAGGGACATAACTCCCATCGATGGTTTTTAAAAAGCCATTTTTAGGCAAAACTCTTAAACAAAAGGTCCTTGACCCATAGGGTCTTTTGCAATGACCTTGTGGAGCAATGACCTTGACGAAGGTTACAAGGTCAAAGGTCAAGGTCATCAAATTATGTGGTTTTGGCACTATTTAAACAGTTTTATGTGTGTTTGAATTTCAACCAACCAACCAACCAACCAACCAACCAACCAATCAATCAATCAATCATGATCATGATCAATCAACCAATAATGATCATGATCAATCAATCAATCATGTTTCCGTCTCATGTGTTTCTTATAGGGTTCAACCAACCAACCAACCAACCAACCAACCAACCAACCAACCAACCAATCAATCACTCACTCAATCAATCAATCAATCAATCAATCAATCAATCAATCATGATCATGATCAACCAATCATGTTTCCGTCTCATGTGTTTAATAAAGGGTCCAATATCTTCTTTGTTTCTTTTTCCGTGTTTAAATTGACCCTATCCAACGTGTTTAACCAACCAACCAACCAACCAACCAACCAACCAACTAATCAATCAATCAATCAATCATGATCATGATCAATCAATCATGTTTCCGTCTCATGTGTTTGATATAGGGTCCAAGATCTTCTTTGTTTCTTTTTCCGTGTTTCAATTGACCCTATCCAACGTGTTTAACCAACCAACCAACCAACTAATCAATTAATTAATCAATCATGATCATGATCAATCAATCATGTTTCCGTCTCATGTGTTTAATATAGGGTCCAAGATCTTCTTTGTTTCTTTTTCCGTGTTTCAATTGACCCTATCCAACGTGTTTAACCAACCAACCAACTAACTAATCAATCAATCAATCAATCAATCAATCAATCAATCAATCAATCAATCAATCTGTATGACTGTTTAATCATGACAGTTTATTGAAGGAACAAACTCTCAATTATTCAAGAAAAAATGAAATTTAATATTGTTCTTACGTCACTTCTGAAAAAAAATCCACATGTTCTCTGAAAGTACAAGTACAATCGACCTCAAAATTTGCAGTCAGCAGGGCATACATGTACTAAAAGTTTATAAAAAAACTTGGTGCAGATATCTCTCACAGCTTTTCCTAGAGAAAAGCAATGGCAATGCCGTCAAAATCGCTTGCTAGGTCCGTAAATCTCAGTAAAAACCTACAATAAAATGTCCGCTCCGAGATTGAAATACTAATCTGTGTTACAAACAGGTGCTGAAAAATGTACATTATCAGAAAATAATCAATAAATGTGTTTTAAAGTTACACCGGATCAATTAAATCAAAAACATGCACTGCTTGTGAACTGTCATCAAAATGTCAATTTCCTACAATGACAAAAGAAATTACATTGTGTACATTCCATCTCTATAGATGTTGTCTGTTTAACGTCCCCACCTAAAAAGAAATAAAAAGACTATCTTTTCGTTATTATAAACCCGTGTCACGTGATGTGGCGCGCGCGCTGTACCTAAAATAAAAGAAAAACTTTCCAAACTAAACATGAAACTTCTCCGGTAACAATAATATAGACCCCATACAGAAACGCACAAACAAACAAACAAACAAACAAACAAACAAACAACCCCCCCCAATTCAATTAATTTTAAAGGGGGAAAGACCCCCTACAATTGCTTTTTTAAAGCAATTGATTTATATTGTAAAAAACATTTTAAACCATTCTGTTCCGTTAATAAAAAAAAAAAAAAATCCCCGAGACCCCCTTTTGCCCCCCCCCCTTTTTTTTTAACCCTTCACTTACAACTGAATGTAGGTTGTGTGCTATCTATCCTATCAACGTAAAACGAACGACAACTCCAGTTTTTTCCATATTATTAGGTCTTTCCACTTTTCTGTGGAAAGCCTATTGTTTTTCTTCTGATTATTTTTTTTTTTTTTTTTTTTTTTTTCTTCCGCCTAATTTTGTTCTTGCGATAAACATTTGTTTCGCAATATGTCGCTTAGATATTTTGTATATGATATTGAACAGTTTATGCGCTTTTGAAATTTACCCTGCGTAAACGAATACTTTTCTTTGTAGGAGTTATCTCCCCAAACACTGTTTTCCTTGTTAGCGCATCTCCTTCGTAACAAAAAAAGATATCGACAAAATTCATTTTACAAATTGTTCGTTACATCCTCAGTAATTTTTGGCGTATTTGGATCGAAGCGATTCGAAGAAATTTTATAGGAGTTATCTATCTTTACGGAATAAATTTGTCGGTATGTTTTTTTAACTCATAAACCGTTAACCGTATAACCCTGGAATGTTTTTATTTGAGTCCCCTGATTCCTAACTTAGAAAATTAGGTCAAGGTCAAAGGTCAAGGTCATATTTTAGATTTTCATATGTCTTTGATTTCCCTATAACTCTTGAACAGTTATAGATACAAAAAAATTAAGCAGTGAAAAATGCTTGGTACTTCAAGGGGCAACTTTTTTACATTATGACTATATTGATTTTACCATCATGTAAGGGACATAACTCCCATCGATGGTTTTTAAAAAGCCATTTTTAGGCAAAACTCTTAAACAAAAGGTCCTTGACCCATAGGGTCTTTTGCAATGACCTTGTGGAGCAATGACCTTGACGAAGGTTACAAGGTCAAAGGTCAAGGTCATCAAATTATGTGGTTTTGGCACTATTTAAACAGTTTTATGTGTGTTTGAATTTCAACCAACCAACCAACCAACCAACCAACCAACCAATCAATCAATCAATCATGATCATGATCAATCAACCAATAATGATCATGATCAATCAATCAATCATGTTTCCGTCTCATGTGTTTCTTATAGGGTTCAACCAACCAACCAACCAACCAACCAACCAACCAACCAACCAACCAATCAATCACTCACTCACTCAATCAATCAATCAATCAATCAATCAATCAATCAATCATGATCATGATCAACCAATCATGTTTCCGTCTCATGTGTTTAATAAAGGGTCCAAGATCTTCTTTGTTTCTTTTTCCGTGTTTAAATTGACCCTATCCAACGTGTTTAACCAACCAACCAACCAACCAACCAACCAACCAACTAATCAATCAATCAATCAATCATGATCATGATCAATCAATCATGTTTCCGTCTCATGTGTTTAATATAGGGTCCAAGATCTTCTTTGTTTCTTTTTCCGTGTTTCAATTGACCCTATCCAACGTGTTTAACCAACCAACCAACCAACTAATCAATTAATTAATCAATCATGATCATGATCAATCAATCATGTTTCCGTCTCATGTGTTTAATATAGGGTCCAAGATCTTCTTTGTTTCTTTTTCCGTGTTTCAATTGACCCTATCCAACGTGTTTAACCAACCAACCAACTAACTAATCAATCAATCAATCAATCAATCAATCAATCAATCAATCAATCAATCAATCTGTATGACTGTTTAATCATGACAGTTTATTGAAGGAACAAACTCTCAATTATTCAAGAAAAATTGAAATTTAATATTGTTCTTACGTCACTTCTGAAAAAAAATCCACATGTTCTCTGAAAGTACAAGTACAATCGACCTCAAAATTTGCAGTCAGCAGGGCATACATGTACTAAAAGTTTATAAAAAAACTTGGTGCAGATATCTCTCACAGCTTTTCCTAGAGAAAAGCAATGGCAATGCCGTCAAAATCGCTTGCTAGGTCCGTAAATCTCAGTAAAAACCTACAATAAAATGTCCGCTCCGAGATTGAAATACTAATCTGTGTTACAAACAGGTGCTGAAAAATGTACATTATCAGAAAATAATCAATAAATGTGTTTTAAAGTTACACCGGATCAATTAAATCAAAAACATGCACTGCTTGTGAACTGTCATCAAAATGTCAATTTCCTACAATGACAAAAGAAATTACATTGTGTACATTCCATCTCTATAGATGTTGTCTGTTTAACGTCCCCACCTAAAAAGAAATAAAAAGACTATCTTTTCGTTATTATAAACCCGTGTCACGTGATGTGGCGCGCGCGCTGTACCTAAAATAAAAGAAAAACTTTCCAAACTAAACATGAAACTTCTCCGGTAACAATAATATAGACCCCATACAGAAACGCACAAACAAACAAACAAACAAACAAACAAACAAACAACCCCCCCAATTCAATTAATTTTAAAGGGGGAAAGACCCCCTACAATTGCTTTTTTAAAGCAATTGATTTATATTGTAAAAAACATTTTAAACCATTCTGTTCCGTTAATAAAAAAAAAAAAAAATCCCCGAGACCCCCTTTTGCCCCCCCCCCCCCTTTTTTTTTAACCCTTCACTTACAACTGAATGTAGGTTGTGTGCTATCTATCCTATCAACGTAAAACGAACGACAACTCCAGTTTTTTCCATATTATTAGGTCTTTCCACTTTTCTGTGGAAAGCCTATTGTTTTTCTTCTGATTATTTTTTTTTTTTTTTTTTTTTTTTTCTTCCGCCTAATTTTGTTCTTGCGATAAACATTTGTTTCGCAATATGTCGCTTAGATATTTTGTATATGATATTGAACAGTTTATGCGCTTTTGAAATTTACCCTGCGTAAACGAATACTTTTCTTTGTAGGAGTTATCTCCCCAAACACTGTTTTCCTTGTTAGCGCATCTCCTTCGTAACAAAAAAAGATATCGACAAAATTCATTTTACAAATTGTTCGTTACATCCTCAGTAATTTTTGGCGTATTTGGATCGAAGCGATTCGAAGAAATTTTATAGGAGTTATCTATCTTTACGGAATAAATTTGTCGGTATGTTTTTTTAACTCATAAACCGTTAACCGTATAACCCTGGAATGTTTTTATTTGAGTCCCCTGATTCCTAACTTAGAAAATTAGGTCAAGGTCAAAGGTCAAGGTCATATTTTAGATTTTCATATGTCTTTGATTTCCCTATAACTCTTGAACAGTTATAGATACAAAAAAATTAAGCAGTGAAAAATGCTTGGTACTTCAAGGGGCAACTTTTTTACATTATGACTATATTGATTTTACCATCATGTAAGGGACATAACTCCCATCGATGGTTTTTAAAAAGCCATTTTTAGGCAAAACTCTTAAACAAAAGGTCCTTGACCCATAGGGTCTTTTGCAATGACCTTGTGGAGCAATGACCTTGACGAAGGTTACAAGGTCAAAGGTCAAGGTCATCAAATTATGTGGTTTTGGCACTATTTAAACAGTTTTATGTGTGTTTGAATTTCAACCAACCAACCAACCAACCAACCAACCAACCAATCAATCAATCAATCATGATCATGATCAATCAACCAATAATGATCATGATCAATCAATCAATCATGTTTCCGTCTCATGTGTTTCTTATAGGGTTCAACCAACCAACCAACCAACCAACCAACCAACCAACCAACCAACCAATCAATCACTCACTCAATCAATCAATCAATCAATCAATCAATCAATCAATCATGATCATGATCAACCAATCATGTTTCCGTCTCATGTGTTTAATAAAGGGTCCAATATCTTCTTTGTTTCTTTTTCCGTGTTTAAATTGACCCTATCCAACGTGTTTAACCAACCAACCAACCAACCAACCAACCAACCAACTAATCAATCAATCAATCAATCATGATCATGATCAATCAATCATGTTTCCGTCTCATGTGTTTAATATAGGGTCCAAGATCTTCTTTGTTTCTTTTTCCGTGTTTCAATTGACCCTATCCAACGTGTTTAACCAACCAACCAACCAACTAATCAATTAATTAATCAATCATGATCATGATCAATCAATCATGTTTCCGTCTCATGTGTTTAATATAGGGTCCAAGATCTTCTTTGTTTCTTTTTCCGTGTTTCAATTGACCCTATCCAACGTGTTTAACCAACCAACCAACTAACTAATCAATCAATCAATCAATCAATCAATCAATCAATCAATCAATCAATCAATCTGTATGACTGTTTAATCATGACAGTTTATTGAAGGAACAAACTCTCAATTATTCAAGAAAAATTGAAATTTAATATTGTTCTTACGTCACTTCTGAAAAAAAATCCACATGTTCTCTGAAAGTACAAGTACAATCGACCTCAAAATTTGCAGTCAGCAGGGCATACATGTACTAAAAGTTTATAAAAAAACTTGGTGCAGATATCTCTCACAGCTTTTCCTAGAGAAAAGCAATGGCAATGCCGTCAAAATCGCTTGCTAGGTCCGTAAATCTCAGTAAAAACCTACAATAAAATGTCCGCTCCGAGATTGAAATACTAATCTGTGTTACAAACAGGTGCTGAAAAATGTACATTATCAGAAAATAATCAATAAATGTGTTTTAAAGTTACACCGGATCAATTAAATCAAAAACATGCACTGCTTGTGAACTGTCATCAAAATGTCAATTTCCTACAATGACAAAAGAAATTACATTGTGTACATTCCATCTCTATAGATGTTGTCTGTTTAACGTCCCCACCTAAAAAGAAATAAAAAGACTATCTTTTCGTTATTATAAACCCGTGTCACGTGATGTGGCGCGCGCGCTGTACCTAAAATAAAAGAAAAACTTTCCAAACTAAACATGAAACTTCTCCGGTAACAATAATATAGACCCCATACAGAAACGCACAAACAAACAAACAAACAAACAAACAAACAAACAACCCCCCCAATTCAATTAATTTTAAAGGGGGAAAGACCCCCTACAATTGCTTTTTTAAAGCAATTGATTTATATTGTAAAAAACATTTTAAACCATTCTGTTCCGTTAATAAAAAAAAAAAAAAATCCCCGAGACCCCCTTTTGCCCCCCCCCCCCCTTTTTTTTTAACCCTTCACTTACAACTGAATGTAGGTTGTGTGCTATCTATCCTATCAACGTAAAACGAACGACAACTCCAGTTTTTTCCATATTATTAGGTCTTTCCACTTTTCTGTGGAAAGCCTATTGTTTTTCTTCTGATTATTTTTTTTTTTTTTTTTTTTTTTTTCTTCCGCCTAATTTTGTTCTTGCGATAAACATTTGTTTCGCAATATGTCGCTTAGATATTTTGTATATGATATTGAACAGTTTATGCGCTTTTGAAATTTACCCTGCGTAAACGAATACTTTTCTTTGTAGGAGTTATCTCCCCAAACACTGTTTTCCTTGTTAGCGCATCTCCTTCGTAACAAAAAAAGATATCGACAAAATTCATTTTACAAATTGTTCGTTACATCCTCAGTAATTTTTGGCGTATTTGGATCGAAGCGATTCGAAGAAATTTTATAGGAGTTATCTATCTTTACGGAATAAATTTGTCGGTATGTTTTTTTAACTCATAAACCGTTAACCGTATAACCCTGGAATGTTTTTATTTGAGTCCCCTGATTCCTAACTTAGAAAATTAGGTCAAGGTCAAAGGTCAAGGTCATATTTTAGATTTTCATATGTCTTTGATTTCCCTATAACTCTTGAACAGTTATAGATACAAAAAAATTAAGCAGTGAAAAATGCTTGGTACTTCAAGGGGCAACTTTTTTACATTATGACTATATTGATTTTACCATCATGTAAGGGACATAACTCCCATCGATGGTTTTTAAAAAGCCATTTTTAGGCAAAACTCTTAAACAAAAGGTCCTTGACCCATAGGGTCTTTTGCAATGACCTTGTGGAGCAATGACCTTGACGAAGGTTACAAGGTCAAAGGTCAAGGTCATCAAATTATGTGGTTTTGGCACTATTTAAACAGTTTTATGTGTGTTTGAATTTCAACCAACCAACCAACCAACCAACCAACCAACCAATCAATCAATCAATCATGATCATGATCAATCAACCAATAATGATCATGATCAATCAATCAATCATGTTTCCGTCTCATGTGTTTCTTATAGGGTTCAACCAACCAACCAACCAACCAACCAACCAACCAACCAACCAATCAATCACTCACTCAATCAATCAATCAATCAATCAATCAATCAATCAATCATGATCATGATCAACCAATCATGTTTCCGTCTCATGTGTTTAATAAAGGGTCCAATATCTTCTTTGTTTCTTTTTCCGTGTTTAAATTGACCCTATCCAACGTGTTTAACCAACCAACCAACCAACCAACCAACCAACCAACTAATCAATCAATCAATCAATCATGATCATGATCAATCAATCATGTTTCCGTCTCATGTGTTTAATATAGGGTCCAAGATCTTCTTTGTTTCTTTTTCCGTGTTTCAATTGACCCTATCCAACGTGTTTAACCAACCAACCAACCAACTAATCAATTAATTAATCAATCATGATCATGATCAATCAATCATGTTTCCGTCTCATGTGTTTAATATAGGGTCCAAGATCTTCTTTGTTTCTTTTTCCGTGTTTCAATTGACCCTATCCAACGTGTTTAACCAACCAACCAACTAACTAATCAATCAATCAATCAATCAATCAATCAATCAATCAATCAATCAATCAATCTGTATGACTGTTTAATCATGACAGTTTATTGAAGGAACAAACTCTCAATTATTCAAGAAAAAATGAAATTTAATATTGTTCTTACGTCACTTCTGAAAAAAAATCCACATGTTCTCTGAAAGTACAAGTACAATCGACCTCAAAATTTGCAGTCAGCAGGGCATACATGTACTAAAAGTTTATAAAAAAACTTGGTGCAGATATCTCTCACAGCTTTTCCTAGAGAAAAGCAATGGCAATGCCGTCAAAATCGCTTGCTAGGTCCGTAAATCTCAGTAAAAACCTACAATAAAATGTCCGCTCCGAGATTGAAATACTAATCTGTGTTACAAACAGGTGCTGAAAAATGTACATTATCAGAAAATAATCAATAAATGTGTTTTAAAGTTACACCGGATCAATTAAATCAAAAACATGCACTGCTTGTGAACTGTCATCAAAATGTCAATTTCCTACAATGACAAAAGAAATTACATTGTGTACATTCCATCTCTATAGATGTTGTCTGTTTAACGTCCCCACCTAAAAAGAAATAAAAAGACTATCTTTTCGTTATTATAAACCCGTGTCACGTGATGTGGCGCGCGCGCTGTACCTAAAATAAAAGAAAAACTTTCCAAACTAAACATGAAACTTCTCCGGTAACAATAATATAGACCCCATACAGAAACGCACAAACAAACAAACAAACAAACAAACAAACAAACAACCCCCCCAATTCAATTAATTTTAAAGGGGGAAAGACCCCCTACAATTGCTTTTTTAAAGCAATTGATTTATATTGTAAAAAACATTTTAAACCATTCTGTTCCGTTAATAAAAAAAAAAAAAAATCCCCGAGACCCCCTTTTGCCCCCCCCCCCCCTTTTTTTTTAACCCTTCACTTACAACTGAATGTAGGTTGTGTGCTATCTATCCTATCAACGTAAAACGAACGACAACTCCAGTTTTTTCCATATTATTAGGTCTTTCCACTTTTCTGTGGAAAGCCTATTGTTTTTCTTCTGATTATTTTTTTTTTTTTTTTTTTTTTTTTCTTCCGCCTAATTTTGTTCTTGCGATAAACATTTGTTTCGCAATATGTCGCTTAGATATTTTGTATATGATATTGAACAGTTTATGCGCTTTTGAAATTTACCCTGCGTAAACGAATACTTTTCTTTGTAGGAGTTATCTCCCCAAACACTGTTTTCCTTGTTAGCGCATCTCCTTCGTAACAAAAAAAGATATCGACAAAATTCATTTTACAAATTGTTCGTTACATCCTCAGTAATTTTTGGCGTATTTGGATCGAAGCGATTCGAAGAAATTTTATAGGAGTTATCTATCTTTACGGAATAAATTTGTCGGTATGTTTTTTTAACTCATAAACCGTTAACCGTATAACCCTGGAATGTTTTTATTTGAGTCCCCTGATTCCTAACTTAGAAAATTAGGTCAAGGTCAAAGGTCAAGGTCATATTTTAGATTTTCATATGTCTTTGATTTCCCTATAACTCTTGAACAGTTATAGATACAAAAAAATTAAGCAGTGAAAAATGCTTGGTACTTCAAGGGGCAACTTTTTTACATTATGACTATATTGATTTTACCATCATGTAAGGGACATAACTCCCATCGATGGTTTTTAAAAAGCCATTTTTAGGCAAAACTCTTAAACAAAAGGTCCTTGACCCATAGGGTCTTTTGCAATGACCTTGTGGAGCAATGACCTTGACGAAGGTTACAAGGTCAAAGGTCAAGGTCATCAAATTATGTGGTTTTGGCACTATTTAAACAGTTTTATGTGTGTTTGAATTTCAACCAACCAACCAACCAACCAACCAACCAACCAATCAATCAATCAATCATGATCATGATCAATCAACCAATAATGATCATGATCAATCAATCAATCATGTTTCCGTCTCATGTGTTTCTTATAGGGTTCAACCAACCAACCAACCAACCAACCAACCAACCAACCAACCAACCAATCAATCACTCACTCAATCAATCAATCAATCAATCAATCAATCAATCAATCATGATCATGATCAACCAATCATGTTTCCGTCTCATGTGTTTAATAAAGGGTCCAATATCTTCTTTGTTTCTTTTTCCGTGTTTAAATTGACCCTATCCAACGTGTTTAACCAACCAACCAACCAACCAACCAACCAACCAACTAATCAATCAATCAATCAATCATGATCATGATCAATCAATCATGTTTCCGTCTCATGTGTTTAATATAGGGTCCAAGATCTTCTTTGTTTCTTTTTCCGTGTTTCAATTGACCCTATCCAACGTGTTTAACCAACCAACCAACCAACTAATCAATTAATTAATCAATCATGATCATGATCAATCAATCATGTTTCCGTCTCATGTGTTTAATATAGGGTCCAAGATCTTCTTTGTTTCTTTTTCCGTGTTTCAATTGACCCTATCCAACGTGTTTAACCAACCAACCAACTAACTAATCAATCAATCAATCAATCAATCAATCAATCAATCAATCAATCAATCAATCTGTATGACTGTTTAATCATGACAGTTTATTGAAGGAACAAACTCTCAATTATTCAAGAAAAAATGAAATTTAATATTGTTCTTACGTCACTTCTGAAAAAAAATCCACATGTTCTCTGAAAGTACAAGTACAATCGACCTCAAAATTTGCAGTCAGCAGGGCATACATGTACTAAAAGTTTATAAAAAAACTTGGTGCAGATATCTCTCACAGCTTTTCCTAGAGAAAAGCAATGGCAATGCCGTCAAAATCGCTTGCTAGGTCCGTAAATCTCAGTAAAAACCTACAATAAAATGTCCGCTCCGAGATTGAAATACTAATCTGTGTTACAAACAGGTGCTGAAAAATGTACATTATCAGAAAATAATCAATAAATGTGTTTTAAAGTTACACCGGATCAATTAAATCAAAAACATGCACTGCTTGTGAACTGTCATCAAAATGTCAATTTCCTACAATGACAAAAGAAATTACATTGTGTACATTCCATCTCTATAGATGTTGTCTGTTTAACGTCCCCACCTAAAAAGAAATAAAAAGACTATCTTTTCGTTATTATAAACCCGTGTCACGTGATGTGGCGCGCGCGCTGTACCTAAAATAAAAGAAAAACTTTCCAAACTAAACATGAAACTTCTCCGGTAACAATAATATAGACCCCATACAGAAACGCACAAACAAACAAACAAACAAACAAACAAACAAACAACCCCCCCAATTCAATTAATTTTAAAGGGGGAAAGACCCCCTACAATTGCTTTTTTAAAGCAATTGATTTATATTGTAAAAAACATTTTAAACCATTCTGTTCCGTTAATAAAAAAAAAAAAAAATCCCCGAGACCCCCTTTTGCCCCCCCCCCCCCTTTTTTTTTAACCCTTCACTTACAACTGAATGTAGGTTGTGTGCTATCTATCCTATCAACGTAAAACGAACGACAACTCCAGTTTTTTCCATATTATTAGGTCTTTCCACTTTTCTGTGGAAAGCCTATTGTTTTTCTTCTGATTATTTTTTTTTTTTTTTTTTTTTTTTTCTTCCGCCTAATTTTGTTCTTGCGATAAACATTTGTTTCGCAATATGTCGCTTAGATATTTTGTATATGATATTGAACAGTTTATGCGCTTTTGAAATTTACCCTGCGTAAACGAATACTTTTCTTTGTAGGAGTTATCTCCCCAAACACTGTTTTCCTTGTTAGCGCATCTCCTTCGTAACAAAAAAAGATATCGACAAAATTCATTTTACAAATTGTTCGTTACATCCTCAGTAATTTTTGGCGTATTTGGATCGAAGCGATTCGAAGAAATTTTATAGGAGTTATCTATCTTTACGGAATAAATTTGTCGGTATGTTTTTTTAACTCATAAACCGTTAACCGTATAACCCTGGAATGTTTTTATTTGAGTCCCCTGATTCCTAACTTAGAAAATTAGGTCAAGGTCAAAGGTCAAGGTCATATTTTAGATTTTCATATGTCTTTGATTTCCCTATAACTCTTGAACAGTTATAGATACAAAAAAATTAAGCAGTGAAAAATGCTTGGTACTTCAAGGGGCAACTTTTTTACATTATGACTATATTGATTTTACCATCATGTAAGGGACATAACTCCCATCGATGGTTTTTAAAAAGCCATTTTTAGGCAAAACTCTTAAACAAAAGGTCCTTGACCCATAGGGTCTTTTGCAATGACCTTGTGGAGCAATGACCTTGACGAAGGTTACAAGGTCAAAGGTCAAGGTCATCAAATTATGTGGTTTTGGCACTATTTAAACAGTTTTATGTGTGTTTGAATTTCAACCAACCAACCAACCAACCAACCAACCAACCAATCAATCAATCAATCATGATCATGATCAATCAACCAATAATGATCATGATCAATCAATCAATCATGTTTCCGTCTCATGTGTTTCTTATAGGGTTCAACCAACCAACCAACCAACCAACCAACCAACCAACCAACCAACCAATCAATCACTCACTCAATCAATCAATCAATCAATCAATCAATCAATCAATCATGATCATGATCAACCAATCATGTTTCCGTCTCATGTGTTTAATAAAGGGTCCAATATCTTCTTTGTTTCTTTTTCCGTGTTTAAATTGACCCTATCCAACGTGTTTAACCAACCAACCAACCAACCAACCAACCAACCAACTAATCAATCAATCAATCAATCATGATCATGATCAATCAATCATGTTTCCGTCTCATGTGTTTAATATAGGGTCCAAGATCTTCTTTGTTTCTTTTTCCGTGTTTCAATTGACCCTATCCAACGTGTTTAACCAACCAACCAACCAACTAATCAATTAATTAATCAATCATGATCATGATCAATCAATCATGTTTCCGTCTCATGTGTTTAATATAGGGTCCAAGATCTTCTTTGTTTCTTTTTCCGTGTTTCAATTGACCCTATCCAACGTGTTTAACCAACCAACCAACTAACTAATCAATCAATCAATCAATCAATCAATCAATCAATCAATCAATCAATCAATCTGTATGACTGTTTAATCATGACAGTTTATTGAAGGAACAAACTCTCAATTATTCAAGAAAAAATGAAATTTAATATTGTTCTTACGTCACTTCTGAAAAAAAATCCACATGTTCTCTGAAAGTACAAGTACAATCGACCTCAAAATTTGCAGTCAGCAGGGCATACATGTACTAAAAGTTTATAAAAAAACTTGGTGCAGATATCTCTCACAGCTTTTCCTAGAGAAAAGCAATGGCAATGCCGTCAAAATCGCTTGCTAGGTCCGTAAATCTCAGTAAAAACCTACAATAAAATGTCCGCTCCGAGATTGAAATACTAATCTGTGTTACAAACAGGTGCTGAAAAATGTACATTATCAGAAAATAATCAATAAATGTGTTTTAAAGTTACACCGGATCAATTAAATCAAAAACATGCACTGCTTGTGAACTGTCATCAAAATGTCAATTTCCTACAATGACAAAAGAAATTACATTGTGTACATTCCATCTCTATAGATGTTGTCTGTTTAACGTCCCCACCTAAAAAGAAATAAAAAGACTATCTTTTCGTTATTATAAACCCGTGTCACGTGATGTGGCGCGCGCGCTGTACCTAAAATAAAAGAAAAACTTTCCAAACTAAACATGAAACTTCTCCGGTAACAATAATATAGACCCCATACAGAAACGCACAAACAAACAAACAAACAAACAAACAAACAAACAACCCCCCCAATTCAATTAATTTTAAAGGGGGAAAGACCCCCTACAATTGCTTTTTTAAAGCAATTGATTTATATTGTAAAAAACATTTTAAACCATTCTGTTCCGTTAATAAAAAAAAAAAAAAATCCCCGAGACCCCCTTTTGCCCCCCCCCCCCCCTTTTTTTTTAACCCTTCACTTACAACTGAATGTAGGTTGTGTGCTATCTATCCTATCAACGTAAAACGAACGACAACTCCAGTTTTTTCCATATTATTAGGTCTTTCCACTTTTCTGTGGAAAGCCTATTGTTTTTCTTCTGATTATTTTTTTTTTTTTTTTTTTTTTTTTCTTCCGCCTAATTTTGTTCTTGCGATAAACATTTGTTTCGCAATATGTCGCTTAGATATTTTGTATATGATATTGAACAGTTTATGCGCTTTTGAAATTTACCCTGCGTAAACGAATACTTTTCTTTGTAGGAGTTATCTCCCCAAACACTGTTTTCCTTGTTAGCGCATCTCCTTCGTAACAAAAAAAGATATCGACAAAATTCATTTTACAAATTGTTCGTTACATCCTCAGTAATTTTTGGCGTATTTGGATCGAAGCGATTCGAAGAAATTTTATAGGAGTTATCTATCTTTACGGAATAAATTTGTCGGTATGTTTTTTTAACTCATAAACCGTTAACCGTATAACCCTGGAATGTTTTTATTTGAGTCCCCTGATTCCTAACTTAGAAAATTAGGTCAAGGTCAAAGGTCAAGGTCATATTTTAGATTTTCATATGTCTTTGATTTCCCTATAACTCTTGAACAGTTATAGATACAAAAAAATTAAGCAGTGAAAAATGCTTGGTACTTCAAGGGGCAACTTTTTTACATTATGACTATATTGATTTTACCATCATGTAAGGGACATAACTCCCATCGATGGTTTTTAAAAAGCCATTTTTAGGCAAAACTCTTAAACAAAAGGTCCTTGACCCATAGGGTCTTTTGCAATGACCTTGTGGAGCAATGACCTTGACGAAGGTTACAAGGTCAAAGGTCAAGGTCATCAAATTATGTGGTTTTGGCACTATTTAAACAGTTTTATGTGTGTTTGAATTTCAACCAACCAACCAACCAACCAACCAACCAACCAATCAATCAATCAATCATGATCATGATCAATCAACCAATAATGATCATGATCAATCAATCAATCATGTTTCCGTCTCATGTGTTTCTTATAGGGTTCAACCAACCAACCAACCAACCAACCAACCAACCAACCAACCAACCAATCAATCACTCACTCAATCAATCAATCAATCAATCAATCAATCAATCAATCATGATCATGATCAACCAATCATGTTTCCGTCTCATGTGTTTAATAAAGGGTCCAATATCTTCTTTGTTTCTTTTTCCGTGTTTAAATTGACCCTATCCAACGTGTTTAACCAACCAACCAACCAACCAACCAACCAACCAACTAATCAATCAATCAATCAATCATGATCATGATCAATCAATCATGTTTCCGTCTCATGTGTTTAATATAGGGTCCAAGATCTTCTTTGTTTCTTTTTCCGTGTTTCAATTGACCCTATCCAACGTGTTTAACCAACCAACCAACCAACTAATCAATTAATTAATCAATCATGATCATGATCAATCAATCATGTTTCCGTCTCATGTGTTTAATATAGGGTCCAAGATCTTCTTTGTTTCTTTTTCCGTGTTTCAATTGACCCTATCCAACGTGTTTAACCAACCAACCAACTAACTAATCAATCAATCAATCAATCAATCAATCAATCAATCAATCAATCAATCAATCTGTATGACTGTTTAATCATGACAGTTTATTGAAGGAACAAACTCTCAATTATTCAAGAAAAAATGAAATTTAATATTGTTCTTACGTCACTTCTGAAAAAAAATCCACATGTTCTCTGAAAGTACAAGTACAATCGACCTCAAAATTTGCAGTCAGCAGGGCATACATGTACTAAAAGTTTATAAAAAAACTTGGTGCAGATATCTCTCACAGCTTTTCCTAGAGAAAAGCAATGGCAATGCCGTCAAAATCGCTTGCTAGGTCCGTAAATCTCAGTAAAAACCTACAATAAAATGTCCGCTCCGAGATTGAAATACTAATCTGTGTTACAAACAGGTGCTGAAAAATGTACATTATCAGAAAATAATCAATAAATGTGTTTTAAAGTTACACCGGATCAATTAAATCAAAAACATGCACTGCTTGTGAACTGTCATCAAAATGTCAATTTCCTACAATGACAAAAGAAATTACATTGTGTACATTCCATCTCTATAGATGTTGTCTGTTTAACGTCCCCACCTAAAAAGAAATAAAAAGACTATCTTTTCGTTATTATAAACCCGTGTCACGTGATGTGGCGCGCGCGCTGTACCTAAAATAAAAGAAAAACTTTCCAAACTAAACATGAAACTTCTCCGGTAACAATAATATAGACCCCATACAGAAACGCACAAACAAACAAACAAACAAACAAACAAACAAACAACCCCCCCAATTCAATTAATTTTAAAGGGGGAAAGACCCCCTACAATTGCTTTTTTAAAGCAATTGATTTATATTGTAAAAAACATTTTAAACCATTCTGTTCCGTTAATAAAAAAAAAAAAAAATCCCCGAGACCCCCTTTTGCCCCCCCCCCCCCCTTTTTTTTTAACCCTTCACTTACAACTGAATGTAGGTTGTGTGCTATCTATCCTATCAACGTAAAACGAACGACAACTCCAGTTTTTTCCATATTATTAGGTCTTTCCACTTTTCTGTGGAAAGCCTATTGTTTTTCTTCTGATTATTTTTTTTTTTTTTTTTTTTTTTTCTTCCGCCTAATTTTGTTCTTGCGATAAACATTTGTTTCGCAATATGTCGCTTAGATATTTTGTATATGATATTGAACAGTTTATGCGCTTTTGAAATTTACCCTGCGTAAACGAATACTTTTCTTTGTAGGAGTTATCTCCCCAAACACTGTTTTCCTTGTTAGCGCATCTCCTTCGTAACAAAAAAAGATATCGACAAAATTCATTTTACAAATTGTTCGTTACATCCTCAGTAATTTTTGGCGTATTTGGATCGAAGCGATTCGAAGAAATTTTATAGGAGTTATCTATCTTTACGGAATAAATTTGTCGGTATGTTTTTTTAACTCATAAACCGTTAACCGTATAACCCTGGAATGTTTTTATTTGAGTCCCCTGATTCCTAACTTAGAAAATTAGGTCAAGGTCAAAGGTCAAGGTCATATTTTAGATTTTCATATGTCTTTGATTTCCCTATAACTCTTGAACAGTTATAGATACAAAAAAATTAAGCAGTGAAAAATGCTTGGTACTTCAAGGGGCAACTTTTTTACATTATGACTATATTGATTTTACCATCATGTAAGGGACATAACTCCCATCGATGGTTTTTAAAAAGCCATTTTTAGGCAAAACTCTTAAACAAAAGGTCCTTGACCCATAGGGTCTTTTGCAATGACCTTGTGGAGCAATGACCTTGACGAAGGTTACAAGGTCAAAGGTCAAGGTCATCAAATTATGTGGTTTTGG